>NW_023416314.1:43018288-43618288 GCF_014108235.1 Myotis myotis
GAGAGAGGAGAGGAGAGAGAGAGAGAGAGAGAGAGAGAGAGAGAGAGAGAAACATCAAGTGAGGAAGGCACATTCATTGGTTGCCTCTGGCACACATCCCAAAGGGGGCCAGGGATCAAACCTGCAACACAGGTACATGCCCTTCAGCAGAAATTGAATGTGGGAGTCTTTGGTTCTGGGGATGATACTCTCACCACTGAGCTACACCAGCCAACGCTTAAAGTAGGAATTTTGACCACTGACTTCACCGTCTTTTCTCTTACAGTTGTTAATGTTATAAATGCATTGTTTTAGCTATATTCCATACTTTTGGATTATTTACTTATTTGTTTGTTTTTTATTGATTTCAGAGAGAAAGTGAGAGGGAGAGAGAGATAGAAACATCAATGATGAGAGACAATCATTGATCAGCTATCACTTGCATGCCCCCTATTGAAGATGGAGCCTGCAACCCTAGTGTGTGCTCTTGACTGGGAATTGAACCTTGACCTCCTGGTTCATAGGTCAGCCCTTAAGCACTGAGCTCCACCTGCTAGGCCTTGTTATTTTGAATCAATTTAACTTTTTTTCAAATTTTCTTTGTTACTTTTATCTTAACCTTTGGAATATTTGAAATGCTATTGTTTAATATACAAACACCTGGTGATTTTTTACTTTTTTTTTTCTGCTGCGTATTTTAAATTTAATTCCTTTCTAATCAGAAAGCATATGTTTTATTATTTCATCCTTATAGATGTGTTGACTTGCTTTCTCTACTAAAATATTATATGTCCATATTTTTTCTGTGAATTTGAAAAGAATGTGAATTGTGCATTGATTGGGTGAAAGGGTCTTTAGTTGTCAGGTGGAGCTGCTTGACAATGTTGATCATGTCTTCTACATCATGATGATTTTCTTATTTACATTTTTTTTAGAGTTGTAATTCTATTTATTAATATTTATTTTTTTGAACCCTGTAGCTATGTTAATTAATTTTTTTTATTTTTTTATTGCTTTATTGCTTAAAGTATTACAAAGGGTATTACATATGTGTCCTTTTTTTTTTCCCCGCCCTTGACAATCCCCTGGCCTACCCTATGCCCCAGTGTCTTATGTCCATTGGTTATGCTTATATGCATGCATACAAGTCCTTCGGTTGATCTCTTACCCCCTTCCCTCCTGCCCCCCAACCCTCCCAGCCTTCCCGCTGCAGTTTGACAATCTGTTTGAGGCATCTCTGCCTCTGTATCTATTATTGTTCATAAGTTTATAATGGTCTCTATTAACCATGAATGAGTGAGATCATGTGGCATTTTTGATTTTTATTTTCTCTTTTTCTTAAGTTTCTTTAACCTTTCTTATAATACTGATTTGGTGGTGATTATCTCCTTGAGCTTTTTCTTATCTAGGAAGCTCTTTATGTCTCCTTAAATTTTAAATAATAGCCTTGCTAATAATAATCCTATCTAATAATAGACAAACATGGTAATTAACCGTACCTCCGATACACTTCCCATTGGCTAATAAGGGCAATATGCAAATTAACTGCCAACAAAAATGGTGGTTATCCGCCAACAAAGATGGCGGATAATTTGCATACTGCAGGCAGGGCGGGACAGCGCCATCCCGCCTGCCCCGCTGCCATCCGGGCCTGCTATTTGCCACCTCGGTGCCAGGCGGCCTGTATGGGAACAGACCCAGGGCTGGTGGCAGAACCGCAGTGATCGGCCACCGGCCAAGCCCACAAACAGCCCTCCCATGGGGTTCCCGGGCTGGCAGGTGCTAATGCACCCATCTGCCACTGGCCACGCCCACAAATGGCCTTCCCGCTGGGATCCCAGGCTGGCGGGTGCTAATGCACCGATCTGCTGAAATGCACACCGAGGCCGCCTTTGCCCTGAGTGAACTAAGCAGCCAGGAGAGAGGAGTGGGGGCACTGGAAGCAGGGTGGGAACTTCCCGGGGTTTGGGTCAGGAAGCCCAGAGCAGAGTGCAAACTATCCCCACCAGTAGCTGCTTGCTCATTCACTTACTTGCTCATTCATTCACTCATTCACTCGCTCATTCATTCACTCATTCACTCACTCATTATTCACTCACTCAGCAAACCCTCTCAGGTCCCTGGAACCAGGCCAGGCACTGAAGTTGAAGCAGGATAAGACTGAGCTATGTCCTGAAGATGTTAGTAATTCAGTATGCAGCCAGGAGAGGGGTGCCAGGACACTGAGAACAGGGCGGAACTTTCCCCGGGTGGGCTTCAGGGAGCCGGGAGTGGGGCCGGAACTTCTGCCATGTTGCCATGGCAATGCGGAAGAAGTTCCCGCCCCTTAGCTGCTTGCTCATTCACTTACTCGCTCACTCATTCACTCGTTCACTCACTCATTATTCACTCACTCAGCAAACCCTCTCAGGTCCCAGACACCAGGCCAGGCACTGAAGTTGAAGCAGGATAAGACAGAGCTTTGTCCTCAAGATGTTAGTAATTCAGTAGGGCGAAGCAGGCACATGAACTAGGCAGTTGTATGCACAGATGCAGTGTACTGGGTTCTGTGAGGGCTGTAACTAACGCCGACTATGTTCTCTTGATAAAATGGGGCCTCAGGAGCCAGGCTGCCCAAGCCTGTAGGCCTGTGCCTAGGCCAGGAGTGGCCGGGGTCCTGGAACATGACAGAGGGTGCAGGTCGGGCTGAGAGGTCTGGCCCCACTCCTCACCCTCACCCCCGAGTGCACAAAATTTTGTGCACTGGGCTACTAGTAATGATAATAATGATAATAATAATAATAATAATAAATAGTCTTGCTGGGTAGAATAATCTAGGTTGTAGGTGTTTGCTTTCCATCACTTTGAATATTTCATGCCACTCCCTTCTGGCCTGCAAAGTTTGAGTTGATGAATTAGTTGGGATTCTTAGGGAGCCCCCTTATAGAAAATTAACTGCTTTCCTTGTGCCATTTCTGAGACTTTTTTTTCTTTGTATTTTTCATTTCTCACTGGGTGTTTTTTATGCTTTCTATCTCCTTTCTATGTTTCTTCTCTCTTTGTTGAAGTTCTCAGTCAGATAATCTATTCTTTCCCTAAGTTCACTGAGCATCCTTATAACCAGTGTGTAGAATTCTGCATTTGGTAGATTGCTTGCCTCCATTTTGTTTAGTTGTTTTTCTGAAATTTTGTCCTGATCTTTCCTCTGGGACATGTTTCTTTGTCTCCTCATTCAGCTGCCTTCCTATGTTTATTTCTATGTGTTTGGTATATCTGCCACATCTCCCAACCTTAGAAGAGTGGCCTTAGGTAGCAGGCTTCCCTTGGGGCCCAGTGATGCAGTTTCTGTGTTCATCTGAACCAGGTTCTCTAGGGGTGTCTAATGTTTGAGTTGTGGGTGCTTTCTTGTTGCAGTTGAGCCTTGATTGTCATTGGCACATCAGTGTGTGGGATTGCCTCTCAGGCTGAATTGGGGTCCCATTTTATAATGTACACCTGTGGGTGTGGTACCAGCTAGTTTCATTTTTCCCTCCTACAATCCTTGAGGTGACTTAAAAAAAATGTATTTATTGATTTTAGAAAGAGGATGTAACAAGGAGAAACCTATGATGAGAAACAAGGTCAGATGACTGAAAATAGTTAGCAATATGGAATAAACTGTTTAGACCCTGAAACACAGTGAATATTGTAGTGTTTAGAATAGTGACCAAGTGGATATTGGTAACATAAACGAAGGTGTATAAAAGAGGAGGTAATTTGTTTGTTGAAAAATAAGTTACATAGTAAATATCCTAAGTTACTGGTTCCTGTGGCTTCTTTACTAGGCATTATTTTTAACTGCTCTCACATTAGGACCATCTCTATTCCCACCAGATCAGGGGGTAGAGAGGGGAGATGTGTTGAAGTTTTGTTAGTGAAAGAGTTTATTACTTCATGACTTATACTGTCTCTTTCCTCCTTAGGATGTGAAAGGCATTATGGAACGGTATGTATGGGAGACCAGCGATGGTCTTTTTGTGCTGTAAAAAGTGTTTAAAGACATTAATGATACCTGGTGATTAATAAGAATAAACTATTGCTCAGGGCAGAAACATTTGGATGTAGTTTTATCTTAAATTTCTGTTCACATATGGCTTGTGTATTCTATACCTATGGACAATGAACCAGATTTTATGTAGGCAGTTTACTTGAGGGAGTTGCAAAGTTTGGGTTAGTAGCAGTTAAACATAAGATGTTGCAGTATCAGACCCATCTGACTTCATAAATTCTATGCATTCAGCATGCCTGTATCTAACTCAGATTTTCACATGTAACAGGTGATTTATTGACTGTGGGAATGTCATGACTTCTTTACCTCCTAAGCACTCAGAATTTGAGACAACTCCTTTATATTTAAATTTCTGCTCTCGGAATAGAAGATATGGTTCTCTTTATTTTCCAAAGGCTGACTTGAATATCAAGGATTATTTTGACCGTTGGAAAAACAATTGATCCATCTTGGTCATGCACTTTTGAAATCTGAATGGAAGGGCAGCATCTTTGTGTCTAAATTTGAACACCTACTTGACTGCATTAATCTATTCCAAACACATGAAATTAAGACCACTAGTAGTATAGCATTCATAATACCTTCCTTTCCAAGTGTTATATTTTTTACCGGAGAACCCGAAATCTCAGATGTAGTTCTGGAGGCCTCCTACTGGGCAGTGGAATTTAAAGGTCTTGGTTCTTCCCAGACAGTATTCCCACACTGGGATATATCTCAAACATAAGGAACCATGTTCTGCATCTTCACATTCTTGTCATATTGCTGGGAATCTACATCCATGTCACGACATTTCCTTATACTAATTTATTTTAAGGTACCAAATTTTGCATTTTAAAGAAATTCACTATGGCACATAATTTAATATGATTTTTAGGAGTTAGAAAGGGAGAGGACAGTTATCATTGTGAAAGGAATAAACTACTTCTGAAAGGTCAATGCCTTTCCAAGGGCAGGCAGCAGTTAACTGGGAAAGTGGATTGAGCATATTTCTTCTGATGCCAAGGTCAGAAGTCTACTCTCTCCTTTCTCAGGGGTCCATGAATGGGGGCTCAAGTACTCCTTGGGGTGAGTAAATAAAATCAGTGGTTTTGGAGAGACAAAAATTCAGAGGTGTTTGGATCTATTTTGTTGTATCTAGGTGTAAGATCTCCACTCTGAAGAAGCCAAAAACTCTCCCCATGAAGCAAAGGAGAGTGTTCCAAGCTCCTGACCTGAGAGGGGTGCTGGAAGCCTTTACTGGTGAGGAATGCTAGAGCAATGGGTGGCTGTGAGATTTTTTTTATGGTTGGGGTTAAAGTTCAGGTTTTAGGTGTTGCTGGAAGAGAAAAAGGAAGACGAATATTACATGCTGGTTATAAGAGCATATTCAATGTGGTCAGTTGTCTTGTTCACCCCTATTCCATGTACTAACTTACATAAACCCCAGTCTTTCCCTCATATGCAGAGAAAATAGATGTTGATGCAGAATTTTTTGCCTATATTTGATGTTATGGATTTTTCTAATTTCAGAACTGACAGATGTGCGACGCTACTGGGGTAAGGAGAAATCACAATATTGCAAAGTCACTTTGTCCTCATTTTCTTTTAGAATTTTGCATTTTCTGTTATGTCTCTAGTATAAAGACCCAGGTTTTTTTTTCCCAACACCCACATACATATTTCTGCAGTATGTACTGCTCCTCAAGAACCAAATCAAATGCTTCCCATTTCCTGCTCATTTTATTCTAAATATCTGCCTTACAATGTCACAAATAAAGTATGTCAGATTTCTCACCCAAACCTGTAATTTTTCTACAGTACACGTGACCCTGGATCCTCCCCCGAATAAATCAAGTGTTATCATTTCTGAGGATCGGAGACAAGTGAGACTTTCCCATGTTTCTTCTTCACTTGGAGTTTTTAATAGGAATTGTGGTGTCCTGGGATCACCTTCTATCACATCAGGGAAGCATTACTGGGAGGTGGATGTATCACAGAAACGTGCCTGGATTATGGGAGTATATGGAGAAAAATAACCTGACTCCATTAAAATGGATTCTATAAGACTAGTTAACAATAGTCAGCCTGTTTACTCTAGATTTCAACCTAAATATGGCTACTGGGTTATAGGGCTACAGAACCATTCTGAATATAAGGCTTTTGTGGATTCTGCCTTCTCTCACCCCACGCCCTTAACCCTGAGTGTTCCTCCCCGTCGTGTTGGGGTTTTCCTAGACTATGATGCTGGCACTGTCTCATTTTTTAATGTCACTAACCATGGGTTTCTCATCTATAAATTCTCTTCATGTTCCTTTCCTCAGAAAATGTTTCCATATTTCAATCCTATGAAATACAGTGCCCCCATGACACTGTGTTCTCCAGGCTCTTAAACCTCTTACACCTTCACACACTTCTCTGGAGTGCCTCTTGCCATGGGTGCATCTAATAAAATATTATTTGAATTCATAGAGAATCCTAATTCATCAGTTTTATCATCTCAAGGAAAATGACTAATGCCTCATTTAAAAAAGACATGTATGGAGGTAACATCTCTACCAAGTTCTACAATCTCATGTCCTCTGCCCTTGACTGAGAAGATGAATGAAAGCTTTTCAACAGCTTTTATTGAAGACTTGAATAGAAGTCATTCACTACAGAATGAATCCTCAGAGGTCTGTCTGTCTATTTACCCATGATGTTTGTTATTCATAAATGAGTGAAGAAGAAAATATTAAATATGGGTTTATAAATTGATTTCTTAGAGAGAGAGGAAGGGAGAGGTAGACAGAGATAGAAACATTGATGAGAGAAAAACGTTAAAGGGCTGCCTCCTGCATGTCGCCTCCTGGGGATTGACCTTGTGTCCAGGAAATGTGCTCTGACTGGGAATGGCACCAGCAACCTCTTGGTGCATGGGTCGATGCTCAACCACTGAGCAACATCAGCCAGGCAATAAGAAAATATCATAAATATTATGTACTAAGAGTTAAGTTCTGTGTTTTTATTTCTGAGTTCACGACTAATTTCTCCAAATATGCACAATGAATTTTGAATAAAATACCTGAATGCCAATTTGTTTTCTTTAAATAATCCTGGCAATAAAACCATACCATAGTTCGTATCACTGTGAGAAGAAAAATGTCATTAAGTATATAACATGTAAGTGTCTCAACTGAATAAATATTTCTCCACTAATTACTGAGAAATCTAAGCTGTGTCAGTGTGTCATGAAACAGGTTTTGCTTTCAGGGGCACAAGGGCAGTTTTTATCAAAGTCTCATGTTTCAGATCCCAGGTATCTCTGTGCTGCTGTCTAGAGTACTCCAGCTCTTCCAGTGTTAGATAAGACTGTGTGTATGAGTGAAAATTTTATTATAAGTCTGGTGTTACTGCATGTTAGCCTTGATCAAATAATCTAAATTGTACATGATTCAGTTTCACATTTGTAAAATAATATGAAATTTATCTGATGTATTATTGTGTAAATTGAACCATAGAATATTTTCAATAATTTATTTCATGGCTAGCACATAATTAGTCATCAAGTATACTGTTGATTCCTTTTTATTTGCCTCTCACTTAGACTAAAATAAATGATTTTAAGAATACATATTAGTTTTCTTTCAACTTTACTATTCTTGCTTTTATTTAAGAAATAAAAATAACTTGATGAAAGAATTGTGAAACCTCATGATCAAAATAATCTGTTGAACAAAATGGAACCAGAAACAAGGAACAGACTGGCCAGTATCTGAGGGGAGGTTAGTGGGGGTGACTGGATAAAGAAGGTAAGGGTGTTAGCTAAAGAACACATATTCATACCCCATAGACATGGACAATAGACTTGTGAAGGCTAAGGGACAGGGTGTGGGGGAAGGTGAATGTGGGGGAAAAGGAGGTTACAGGGGGATGTCCACCTGCAACAATGTCAACATTAAAAATTTTTAGTAAAAAAAGTTATTATTCACAGAAATGATGTAAGTGTTAGAAGTACAATTGTGGCATTTCTTAACTGTTTTGTTACCCAGTTCAGCCTTCCTTTTGCAGTTAGGTTCAAGTTTGCAGGAAAAAGAGAAAAGCCAGTTCTCTAAAGAGATAGCACGGGCATCGTTTCAGCAATGGATATTCCCACCATGCCCTTGTCTTTTGGAATTTTTATTCCCAAATCTGTCCTCAAAGACATAAAAGTTAAAATAAATACATTAATGAATTAACTAATTAATTAAATGGGCTCTCTTGTCAATTATTATCTGCTCTCATCTCTGCATGGCCACAGGGATATTTAAATTTCTCACTTTGGATTATCTTTGATGTAACAAGGGATTGCAAGGTGGATATTACAGTGTGTGTGTGTGAAATTGATCTAAATTTTCCCTTTGACCTCTGCCTTCCTTACTCTCCGTTGCTATGATGCCTGGGGCTATGCCTCACTAGCAATACTACTCAATTATTGACAAATCAACTCCTGGAGTTTTCAGTTATTGGTATGCCAGTCCTCCAATTCAGAATGAAGTCCCTAGTTACAAGGAAAAAAAGACCTGAATGTTTGTTTAGATACCACATTTTTCAGGTCTTTGACACCATTGTCAAGACTGCTTAAGATCTGCCTCTGGTAAACACACACACACACACACACACACACACACACACACACACACACACACGGCATACTTTTTTTTCTCCTTATTGGCCTTGCTCTCCAGTGGGCTGACAGACTAGGGCAGTCCCCAGGACTGAAAACAAGCCTGTTCTTCCCTCCCCGCAGTGAGAGGGCGGGGAGTTGAATCTGCAGTGAATGTTCATGCAGGCCTTGGTGGGATCCCAGTCCAGTCTTCTGCAATGACAGATAATTTCTTGCTCATGATTAAGTAGTATATGTAGATTTACTGGTTTTTAGGTTCAATGTATCCAGCAGGCGCCTTCCAGAGGCCTGTCCCACACCCCAGGGCCCCAAACCCTGTCCATTCACCGGAGGTTAAACAAAGCCAAAACGCGGTTAGCTTTCCGTGGTCAGGGAACCATATGTTACAGAAGAGCAAAGAAATACCAAGCACGCTTCCTAGAGAAAGTGAGGGACGCCGTTTATTAACACTAGTGGACTCTGGGGATAATTTCCAAATCAGAGTGAAGAAACATGCAGAGAGTCTGTCTATATATATCCCACTGGGGTCTGTGTCTTGCAGATATGGTTCCGCCCCCTTGTGGGCTTACAGGAAGGCCCCCAGGTGTTGGGGGTTCCCAGGTCATATCAGATGATCTTCCTGGGGCCAGTGATAACGACCTCCCCCTACCCAGGGCAGTGCATTGTTCACAGTTTTTATGGCCTAACAGGCCATTCATGACCAATTTCCTCCTCAGGGAAAGTGGACATTTATGGAGGTGTGAGTGTTTCCTAGAGAAAGACTCCCTTTGAAGAGCACCATGTGTAAACTTCCATCCTCTTCCTGCCTCCTAGTGGCTGGTACCATGTCACTGCCACAGCTGTAACCACATTATGTCTGGAAGGTCAGAAACAAAAACTGGTGGTTAACTGAAGGACTAGTTCAGATTCCATGGTGATGTGGAAAAAATTTCTCAATAGGGTAAAAAAATTTCTAAATACCAGCTCTTAGTAGCTGCTATTTAAAAAGAACAATTTTTTCCTAAAATTCTAAAGACAGATGCTACCATTCAGCTCAAATGATCAGAGCTCCATCACTGGTTATCTTCCCATCACACTCTGCATTATGGAGGGCAGTTACTCAGATTTCTGGATCATGATTTTATCCCTCCCTAGTAAGTAGTTCAGGACATGAATATAGGATAAGCTTAACTAGCAGGTATAGAATTAAATTGAAATTACTAAGTATTTAGGAAGGCTGTAGAGTGTAACATTAGATTTTACATTCTTCTTATTTGAATACTCTTGCTAGAATAATCTGCAAAACGGATGAAACCATAACATACTGAAGCATTGACTTCCCTAAGTCTCCTATGTGGTGACCTCCCATTGTTATTATTATTAAGTTTCTGTTCTGCTTCCTTAGTTTCTTTTCCACTCCTATGAACTTAACTTTCATTTCTCACTCCGCTCCTGTGGGGGAACTCCTCTGTGGAGAGCTGGTCGCTGGCTTGGTGAGTGAACACTGACCAGACTTACAGCTGATCTCCTCCTCTGAATTAAGACTCCTCTATATTTCCTGAAAGTAAGTGGGGGCAATTTCTGGGGACAAAGGACAGGAGGTTTTGGGGGAGCAGACTGACTGTGTTTGGTGTCTTAAATTGTGATTCTGAAGCTGCTCTGCTTGTGGGTGTCTCTGCTGAGGTGGCAGAAAAGAGGAACACTGAGTAAGGGGGAAGAGTGTCTTTAAAGAAGGGAGGTTTAAATAGCTGTCTTATTTATTTCTTGGAGGGACCATTATTTCTCCAGGCTGAGTTACCTCATCATCTCCCTATTCTGTAGTCTTGACTTTCTACCTTTCCAAGGTGAGCCAGAATACTCCTTTCCCAGACAGCAAATCCCTTCCTCCTGTTCTCCAGGAAGCCTGTGAGATGAGCCCTGTTCTCCCTCTTCATAAAGCCCAAGCCCCTGGTGAGGCCAGCAGGAGTGAGAGCCCTTATCAGGAGGCATGTGGGAGGGATGGGATCTTAGGGGCTCTACCAGGGATCAGAACTTCTTGAAGCTGGTCCTTTTACTCTTTTGTTAAATTAGCATTATTTATTTATT
This sequence comes from Myotis myotis, assembly GCF_014108235.1. Lineage (NCBI taxonomy): Eukaryota > Metazoa > Chordata > Mammalia > Chiroptera > Vespertilionidae > Myotis > Myotis myotis. Next base: position 43,028,980 of record NW_023416314.1, read on the forward strand.
TATTTATTTATTTATTTATTTATTTATTTATTTATTTATTTTTACAAACCTTTATTCTTTTTTTATGTTTCTTTGTTTTTTTAAATTAAATCTTTATTGTTCAGATTATTACTGTTGTTCCTCTTTTTTCCCCCCATAGCTCCCCTTCACCCGGTTCCCACCCCACCCTCAACCCTTACCCCACCCCACACTGTCCTCATCCATAGGTGTACGATTTTTGTCCAGTCTCTTCCTGCACCCCCCACCCCCTTTCCTCCCCCCCCCCCCGAGAATAGTCAGTCCACTCCCTTTCTATGCCCCTGATTCTATTATATTCATCAGTTTATTCTGTTCATCAGATTATTAATTCACTTGATTTTTATATTCACTTGTTGACAGATATGTATTTGTTGTTCATAATTTGTATCTTTACCTTTTTCTTCTTCTTCCTGTTCTTAAAGGATACCTTTCAGCATTTCATATAATACTGGTTTGGTGGTGATGAACTCCTTTAGCTTTTTCTTATATGTGAAGCTCTTTATCTGACCTTCAATTATGAATGATAGCTTTGTTGGATAAAGTAATCTTGGTTGTAGGTTCTTGGCATTCATCACTTTGAATATTTCTTGCCACTCCCTTCTGGCCTGCAAAGTTTCTGTTGAGAAATCAGCTGAGAGTCATATTGGTACTCCCTTGTAGGTAACTGACTGTTTTTCTCTTGCTGCTTTTAAGATTCTCTCTTTGTCTTTTGCCCTTGGCATTTTAATTATGATGTGTCTTGCTGTGGTCCTCTTTGGATTCCTTTTGTTTGGGGTTCTCTGCGCTTCCTGGACTTGTAAGTCTATTTCTTTCACCAGGTCGGGGAAGTTTTCTGTCATTATTTCTTCAAATAGGTTTTCAATATCTTGCTCTCTCTTTTCTTCCGGCACCCCCTTAATTCGGATGTTAGTTTTCTTGAAGTTGTCCCAGAAGCTCCTTACACTATCTTCATATTTTTGAATTCTTTTTTCTTTTTGTTTTTCTGGTTGGGTGTTTTTTGCTTCTTCATATTTCAAATCTTTGACTTGATTCTTGCGATCCTCTTGTCTGCTGTTGGAATTCTATATAATATTCTTTATTTCAGTCAGTGTATGCTTAATTTCTAGTTGGTCCTTTTTCATATCCTCGAGGGTCTCACTAGATTTCTTGAGGGTCTCACTAAATTTATCGGCGGTTTCTAGAAAATTCTTGAAAAACCTTAAAAGTGTGGTTTTGAACTCTATATCCTGTAGTTTTCTTTCCTCCATTTCTGTCATTTGTGACCTGTTTCTTTTCTCAGCATTTTTTATCTTCCCTGTGTTGATAGAGTGGCTTTCTGTGCTAGGTGTCCTATAGGGCCCAGTGGCTCAGCCTCCCCAATTACCTGAGGTGGACACTCTTGGTGCACCCCTTTGTGGGCTTTGTGCACAGTCTTGTTGCAGTTAAGCCTTGATTGTTGTAGGTATCACTGGGAGGAATTGACCTCCAGTCCAATTGGCTGTGAGAATCAGCTGTGTCTGCAGTGGGAGAACTTCTGTGCTGGAGACACCCTTCTGGGGCAAGACTTGCTTCAGTGGGGCTTTGGTGCTCACTGAGTCTGCCCCCTGAGTGTGTCTCTTATGGATCTGAGGAGCTGTAATCTGGATGGTCCCACTCTGACCACTGGGTACACTGACTCTTGGATCTCTAAGGAGGTACTAATTTAGCTTCTTCCTGAGGCTACCCAGCAGGAGCTATGGAGAGATCTGCAGATTCCTCTTCTTTGTTTGGGGTTTGGAGATGCCCAGATGAGGCCAAGCTGTGAAGCAATGCAAGCTGCTGTGGGGCCTTGGGCCTTCTCTTGGAAGTTCTGGGTCTGTCTGGCCCAGCTGCAATTAGTTAGGTAATTTTCAGATTGGAAAGGGCCAGGCCTTTCATATGCAAAATCCTCTACACACAACTTGGATGGGGCGGGGTCAAGGGGAATCAACAGGGTGGAACAAACAGCTATGGCTGATTCCCAGTCCTACCCTAAGAGGTCCCGAGTCTCAGTGCCAGGGTAATCGCTGCAAGCACCTCTGAGAGAAAACCGCCCTGGACCTCGGCCCAATGCCAGACAGTCCAGTTTCTCCCCCTATGAGTCTGGGTCCCCAGAGACTCGCCTGGAACTGGAGTTCAGAGCAGTGGGGAGCTTGAGACTCCCTCCCGATTGAAAACAACAACCGTGTCCTCAGTTGCCAGCCCATTCCACCTGCGCCTCCGTACCTCTGCACTTTACTTCCACACCTCCTCTGAGTCTTAGTGTGCTTTTCTCTTTCCTTCTAGTTGTAGAATTTCCACTCAGCCAGCCTTCCTGTGGTTCTGGATGATGTCTGTTTTGTCTTTTAGTTGTATTTTTGAAGTGGTTGTGCGAGGCAGCAATTTCCAGTATTTACCCATGCTGCCATCTTAGTTTCCTCCCAAACCTTTATTCTTAAATATACAATATGGTCACATAAAACAATTCTTTATTCCAGCTGCAGGTGGCAACAGATGTTATCATAAGGAATCCAGATGTTAAAACAGTAATGGACGGCCCGGGTGAGGTTGAATCAGCCCTGGTGAGGTTGAGATGGCACCGATGAGGTCAGGACAGCCCTGGTGAGGCTGAAACTGCCCTGGTGAGGCTGAAACAGCCCCGGTGAGGTTGAAACAGCCCATGTGAGGTTGAGACGGCCCATGTGAGGCTGAGACGGCCCTGGTGAGGCTGGGACAGCCCCGGTGAGGCTGAGACAGCCCCCTTGAGGTTGAGACAGCGCCGGTGAGATTGATTCGTCCCCGGTGAGGTTGAGATGGCACTGGTGAGGTAGAGACAGCCCCAGTGAGGTCAAGACGGCCCCGGTGAGGTCAAAATGACCCCAGTGAGGTTGAATCGGCCCCAGTGAGGCTGAAACAGCTGTGGTGAGGCTGAGACAGCCCTGGTGAAGTTGAGACGGCCCTGGTGGGGTTGCAACGGCCCTGGTAGTGTTGTAACGGCTCTGGTGAGATTGAAACGCCCCCTGTGAGGTTGAGACCACCCCAGTGAGGCTGAGATGGCCCTGGTGAGGCTGGAATGGCCCTGGTGAGGTTGAGACAGCCCTGGTGAGGTTGAGACGGCCCCGGTGAGGTTGAATTGGCCCCGGTGAGGTTGAGATGGCCCCTGTGTGGTTGAGGCAGCACCTGTGAGGCTGAAACGGCCCCCGTGAGGCTGGGACAGCCCCTGTGAGGCAGGGACGGATGCTGTGAGTCTGAGATGGGCCCTGTGAGACTGAGACGGCCCCTGGGAAGCTGAGAAAAATACCACATGAAATCACTCATTTATGGATAATAAGAAACATTATAGACTGATGAACAAAAATGGATACAGAGGCAGAGAAACATTGAGAAGAATGTCAAACTACAGTGGGAACCCTGGGGAGGGTTGAGGGGAGTAGGAGATCAACCAAAGGAATTATATGCATGCATATGAGAATAACTAATGGACACAAGATACTGTGGGGTGGGGGAGCCGGGGGAATGTCAAGGGGGAGAAAAGGAGACATGTGTAATACTCTTTGTAATACATTAAGAAAAAATAAAATAAAATAAAACAGGAATGGAATTGAGGACCACCATTGCCCCAGGCACAAGAAAAAGCTCATTTCTGGCCAGATTCCTTCATTTCACAAGTGTGTTTGTGTGTGTGTGTGGGGTGGGGGGGGGGATGCTTTCCCCTTGGCCTTCACTTTCTGCTCCTCTTTTGCTATTAGAATGCCTTATCTTCCTCACCCATCTCCTGGCTGGCTTCTTGGGTTGCTTCAGGAGCTTTTTCTTGCCACCTTTGATACAGGACATAACAACTGCTGCCCCTTCCCTGAATGCTGATCCTTTACACTTGTCTTGGTAACTTCTGGGAAGCTTTCACAACCTTCCTGATAAATGACCAGCCTTTGGCCAGCCTGAGGAGAGAGGCTGGATGACCAGATTGCTGACCATCTCTGTAGTCCCCATGTGGACACTTGCCTCTTGGAGGTCCAAGAAGAGGGAATTTATTCTCTCCTGAGGCCCATGGCTCAGTTACATCAGTGCACCCTATGACTCTCTAGTGTCCTCTCCTGCTTTAGAACAAGTTCTGCATTATTTTACACATTCCCTTCCTCTGTTATTATATTGACTCTTTACTCACTTTTCCCTTGCATGCTGCTAAGAAGAGGAGTTAGTAATTTTTCAAAAGGAAGTCCATCTTAATCTCACCTTTGAGCAATTTGTACCTTGATCTCTGTGTTACTTAGATTTTGATGTGCACTTTCTTTTCCTCCCTCATCTCAGAGATGATGTATCTATTTTTTATACTGGGGACAAGATCCATATCTGGTGTATACTAACTGAATCCTCAGGGGCTATTCCAGGTCCCTGAAGACAGGAGAAAGTAATTCTTTTATTAAAATCACAATAACAAATGAATTCACCTGTCGTATAAAACTCTTAATTTCTATAGAATGCACCCAAACGACTTCTTTGACCCAGCAGCTAGCGTCAACATAATTTGCAAAGTCCTATAAGGGATTTAGCCAACATCCTTGAAACCTCTCCTGGCCAATAACCATCATTAAAAAGGTGAACCTATTCTTGGCATCGTTATACTTGGGAAACTCAGAAAATTGCAACTCTTCCTATTCCTCTATATTCAGGTTTCTGTCTTCTACCCCACCTCCTTCCATCAAGGTTTTAATCTGCACCACATTAATGAACTCCCCCAAGAGTTCTAGCACTCAGGGGTGGTGGCCCTGGAACGGGAATGAGGCATGGGCCCTCTCCTGTCTGCTCTGGCAGCCCAGCAGCAGCAGGGGGATGCGGCATGTACACTCAGGAGCACTGACAGGTTAGAGGGAAATGGAGCCCTGCAATGGCAAGATAGAGGATGGAGCTCTAATGCCACCCCAACCCCAAAATCTCTGCCTCAGGCAAGTCCCACAGGCTTCCACTCCTCCAGCAGGAATGAGATCTCCTTCACACATGGTCTAGGCAATTCTCAAACCTCTGTTTTTGAGTGGGTCCTAGTGTAAATACTATCAGTGCTTCAAGTCCTGTTTAGGAACCCTTTAAGAGAGGAATCTCCTGTTCCATATACCTCTATGGTTCTCCTGGGCATAAGCCTTGTTGGTTTTTGAAGACACACATTTTTTTTGAGCTCAGGTCTCTGGCAAAAGTTAGGGAGCTGATGTGGGCCACAAACCCCTCAGTCCTCAAGGATGGACTTGGGCATTTGTTATATCCTTCCAGCATAGATACCACTCGTGTTCCCATATCTATCTCTCTGCCTACTGTGGAGCCACAGAGTCACTGCTTAGGTAGTGGTGGGGTCAAACTCCCTGTGTGAGGACTCACGTTCTTCTTCACTTTCCTCTTCTGTGTCCTGTGGCAGCAGCTGCTTTGACCTTAGCTCCTTGTAGCGCCACCATAAAAATAAATTCTGCAGCCCCAAGGCAGAATGCATGCTCTTTTCCTCTCTCCTCTACAGGCTCTTGGTGGGTCTCAGGATTTGTTGGATCTTGGATAGGATGAGAAATATTTGGAGGCTCTTACACCTTGTTTGGATTATGCTGGAGCCATAAAATGATCTGTACCACTATCTCTGCAGCCAGAGGCTAACTGCATATGGCCTCTGGGCTATTTTCAGTATCTGGCCCACTAGCTGGAATACACTTCTGTTCTCCTTCAGCCTCATTCCTTATCAGGTTCCCTTCATGTATGATGAACATGGCATTAGGAGACAGTGTTAGCGGTCTAAATTCCTCTCCATGCAACCTTTATAACTTTTCTCTCTGAGCACAGAGCAAAGGGAAAACTTATCTCATAATGAAGGTCTTTCTTTAACCTTCCAACTTTGGCAACCATCAAGACATGGATATCTACTGAGATCTTTTCTTTCTTTGTTTATTGATTCATAGTCCTATTTACTTGGCGTTCCTTAGAGAATCTTGAGCCTAAACCAGCCATGGGCAAACTACGGCCATAAAACTAAAAAAAACAAGACCGTACCCTTTTATGTAAAGATGTTTACTTTGAATTTATATTAGTTCACACAAACACTCCATCCATGCTTTTGTTCCGGCCCTCCGGTCCAGTTTAAGAACCCATTGTGGCCCTCGAGTCAAAAAGTTTGCCCACCCCTGGCCTAAACTGTAGCCACAGGGCCATATTGAGTCCAGGTGGGAAAATGAGCAACACTGTGTCACCACTCTATAATACCTTCCCTAACAGACCACCAGCATCCTTTCTAATTTAAATCGTCATGACCATCTATGTGACCTGATAGTTGCCTGCCAGGGTCACTTAGCTGAGCTGGAGATATAGGACAGGAGACTGGGCATGCTGACATTGGCTTCCTTAGCTGAGCTATTAGTGATGATATTCTCAGTGCTATAGAAAGTACTGCATTCCTGTTATCTCTCAGCCTTTTGAGAAGCCAGACTTAGTGGGTGTGTGAGAAACCACCAAAGGTATGTAAGCCTAGAGCTACAGTGCAAATTATGTTGTCAAAGCCAGTAAGCACAATGTCCAAGAGCCTAAAAGAGACACAGGTGGCTAAAATGTCATAATCCCCTTAAGGAAAATGAAGTCTAAGCTTGTTATCTGGCACTTGAGGTCCATAGGAAGTCCTCCTAGTCCAATGCACTTTCCACATCAGTCTAATTTTGCTATCAACAATGTGGCCTTGAAGGCAGCTGACCCTCCACTTTATTGTAGCCTCATGAGTTCTCCAGAAACAAAAACAAAAAGCCAACTTATTAGAAGAATTAGCCAACATTACCTCTATGGGAAGAAAGAGCCCAGGCTTGATGTTGCCCTTTTGTTACAAAGTATATAATAGAACTGTCAGTCTTTTTTTCTTACCTATTCCTATGTTTCACTCTTTTTTTCTTCTTTTTTTTTTTAATTAAATCTTTATTGTTCAGATTATTACATTTGTTCCTCTTTTTTTCCCCCATAACTCCCCTCCTCCCAGTTCCCGCCCCACCCTCCACCCTCACTCCCCACCCACTGTCCTCATCCATAGGTGCACGATTTTTGTCCAGTCTCTTTCCGCATCTCCCACACCCCTTTCCCCCCAAGAATAGTCAGTCCATTCCCTTTCTATGTCCCTGATTCTATTATGATCACCAGATTATTTATTCACTTGATTCTTAGATTCACTTGTTGATAGATGCATATTTGTTGTTCATAATTTGTATCTTTACCTTTTTCTTCTTCTTCCTGTTCTTAAAGGATACCTTTCAGCATTTCATATAATACTGGTTTGGTGGTGATGAACTCCTTTAGCTTTTCCTTATCTGTGAAGCTCTTTATCTGACCTTCCGTTCTGAATGATAGCTTTGCTGGATAAAGTAATCTTGGTTGTAGGTTCTTGGTATTCATCACTTTGAATATTTCTTGCCACTCCCTTCTGGCCTGCAAAGTTTCTGTTGAGAAATCAGCTGACAGTCGTATGGGTATTCCCTTGTAGGTAACTGGGTTTCTTTCTCTTGCTGCTTTTAAGATTCTCTCTTTGTCTTTTGCTCTTGGCATTTTAATTATGATGTGTCTTGCTGTGGTCCTCTTTGGATTCCTTTTGTTTGGGGTTCTCTGCGCTTCCTGGACCTGTAAGTCTATTTCTTTCACCAGGTATGGGAAGTTTTCTGTCATTATTTCTTCAAATAGGTTTTCAATATCTTGCTCTCTCTCTTCTTCTGGCACCCCTATAATTCTGATGTTGGTACGCTTGAAGCTGTCCCAGAGGCTCCTTACACTATCTTCGTATTTTCGGATTCTTTTTTCATTTTGCTTTTCCAGGTCGGTGTTTTTTGCTTCTTTGTGTTTTGAATCTTTGACTTGATTCTTGCACTCCTCTGGTCTGCTGTTAGGTGTCTGTATAATATTCTTTATTTCAGTCAGTGTATGCTTAATTTCTAGTTGGTTCTTTATCACAACATCGAGGGTCTCATTAGATTTCTTGAGGATCTCACTACATTTATTGGTGGTCTCACCAGTCTTTTCGAGGGCCTTACTAAGTTTATCGGCAGCTTCTAGACAGTTCTTGAGAGACCTTAAAAGTGTGGTTTTGAGCTCTATATCTTCCATTTCTGACATTTGCATCCTGTTTCTTTGTCTCCACATTTTTTTTATCTTTTCTTGGTGCACCCCCTAGTGGTCTTTGTGCACAGTCTTGTAGTTAAGCCTTGATTGTTGTCGGTAATACCAGGGGTGATTTGAACTCCAGGCTAACTGGCTATGAGAGTCAGCTGTGTCTGCAGTGGGAGAGCTTCTGTGCTGGATCTCTAGGGCCGTGCTAATCTAGCCTTTGCCTGAGGCTATCCGGCAAATGGCTCTGCACAGGGCTTGGGCGGGGCGGGTCCCTGGGGATCTACAGGGCGGGCCGGAGCGAGCAGTTATGGCTGCTCTCAGTTCCGTCCCTAGGGGCTCTGCCTCTCAGAGTCCCAGCAACTGCTGCAAACCTCGGAGAGAAAGCTGCCTTCGAGTTCTGACCGAAGCCAGACAGTCCCGCTTCTCCCGTTTGAGTCTGGGTCCCTAGAGACTCGCCTGGATCTGGAGCTCAGAGTCTGAAACTCCCTCCTGATTGAAAACAACAACCGCGCCCTCCGCCGCCAGCCCGCTCTGCACGCGCACTCCGCACCTGAGTATTTCACTTCAGCACTGCGCCTCCTCTGAGTCTGGGTATGATATTCTCTTTCCACCTAGTTGTAGAATTTCCACTCAGCCAGCCTTCCTGTGATTCTGGATGATGTCTGTTCTATCCTTTAGTTATATCTCTGAAGTGGTTGTTCGAGGCAGCAATCTCCGGCATTAACCTATGCCGCCATCTTGGTTTCTCCCTATGTTTCACACTTAGCCCCTGCTCCCCATTCCATCACCTCCTTGTCCTGAAAGCTATCAACATGTCTCCTTGGAAGTTGTGCTTATATCCTGCTCATCCTCTCAATTCTACTGAATCTATCTAATATTCCATAGCCCAACACTGATCATTCCTTTTACTCTTGGAAAAGTGTCTGAAATGTTACTAAATTGGTGTATTGTCAAAGGGCCATGTCATTATCACTACAGGCTCATGTGATACCAAAGGCCTAGCAGTTTTCTCACACCAAAGACATTGGCATTTTCAAAATCAGACAAGGTGGTGTGTCTTCAATGAACAGGTGTTTTCCTTTACTTAATAATTTTATTTTCTCCCCTATATGCCATCTTTCCATAATATTCAGCTTTCAGTTTAACCTTTATGTTTTCAAGTTGGAATTTCTGGATAGCTCTTTACCTGTCCCCATTATTTTATTTCCTAACACACACATTTCTCTAGTATTGTTTGTCACATCAGCTTGCATATAATTTGCTGTACTTTGCAAGTGAATGTCAGGGTCATAGTGTTTTGAACTCTCTGTTCAGACTCATTTTTTGTGCTTATGGGTATTAGTATTAGCATGTAATTTGTAGTGATGAAAAATTAGTTGAGCCCAGCCAGTGTTGCTCAGTAGTTGAGTATTGATCTATGAACCAGGAGATCATGGTTCGATTCCCTGTCAGGACACATGCCCAGATTGAAGGCTCGATCCCCAGTGTGGGACTTGCTGGAGGAAGCCAATCAATAATTCTCTCTTATCATTGATATTTCTGTCTCTCTCTCCCTCTTCCTTCCTCTCTGAAATCAATAAAAACATATATTAGAAAAAGAAAAATTAGTTGAATGACCCTGCCTAATTTTTGAGATGTCTTTCCAAAGACTGATATCTATTTCATCTGAATTTCTAATTTTTCATATATGTTACTTGCATAATTCTAATGTATATTTCTCCTATCTCCCTTTACCATCAACATACATACACACCATGAGGCTCCTATCAATGTCATTGGCAAATTTCCAGGAAAATGTGAAATGTTACCGTCTATCAACACAAGAATCCTCAGAATTCCTAAGTTACTTGTTTCAGCTTTGATTAACTCAATAATGTAGGAACAGACCCCTGATGGGGACCTTGAACATAGTAGGCTCACTGTAACTCTGCGTATTGAAGATAAGATCCTTGTAAGTCACTTACTATCTCTATGTACAGATCTGATAAAGGGTTTGCTCTTGCCAGGTACACGAATACAGTGTCACATATCATGTCAAAATAACAAGAGAAATCTTTTTAAACACACAGAAAATGATGGCAATCGTTACACTGTAAATAAGCAAGTCAGAGCAAGTCTTTCTGATAAAGGAACATGGAAGGAGATTGTTGACTGAACTATGAGAATGAATCTTACTGATACCAGGGGCAGCATTGCCTGCTGAGATACAAGTGGGTGTAAAAGCCCAGACCCAAAAGTGGTTTGGTGCGTTTATTATTGAGGATGTGTTTGGCATAGGAAAGAAGAAGAAGGAGAGATGTTGGGTCATGCAAACATCTTTTCTTTGTAGAAAGGACCTCAGACCATCCTTTTGTTCAGTAAAAGTAAAGATCAATAACAACCACTGCACAGAAATAAATGAAATGTGTCATGTTAAATTAACTAAAGTATTTAAAATTGCCAGGTCACTGTGATCCTTTCTTTGTCTCTCTACCTCTTCTTTTATGTCCCTATATCTGTTCTTTCCCTGTCTTTGATTTCTATACAATTAACAATATTCATTCCCACTGTTCTGACTCTGCCCCCTTTAACCTTTCCAATCAGGCAGAGATCAGTGAACAAGAGGAGCCTCAGTTCAGAACAGGTAGGAAGGAACAGGGACCAGCTACGATGGCTTCAGGAATCCTGGTGAACATAAAGGAGGTGATGACCTGCCCCATCTGCATGGAGATCCTAACAGAACCCATGAGCCTGGACTGTGGGCACAGCTTCTGCCAAGCCTGCATCACTGCAAAGAACAAGGAGTCCGTGAATGGCCAAGGAGAGAGCAGCTGCCCCGTGTGCAGGATCAGTTACCAGCCTGAGAACCTGCGGCCTAGTCTGCATTTGGCTAACATAGTGGAGGTGCTCAGGGAGGTCAAGTTGAGCCCAGAGGAGGAGCAAAAGAGTGATCTCTGTGTGCACCATGGAGAGAAACTCCTGCTCTTCTGCAAGGAGCATGGGAAGATCATTTGCTGGCTTTGCGAGAGATCCCAAGAGCACCGTGGTCACCACACCTTCCTCATGGAGGAGATTGCCCAGAAGTACCAGGTAATAGACTTGGATGGAGGAAAGACAGGCAAAAAAAAGTACTTATTGGGAAATCTTAACTTTGCATTTGACTATAATTATATTGCCACCATAACCCTGAGTCCTGTGATCTCTTTTCTTCCTATGTTCACCTTCCAAGGTCTGAATGATATTTCTGTGAATTCAAATGATGAGCAGACTCTAAATCAGAAGTAAAATGTTTTATATCTTGTGCTAATAGGTGAAGGCTTGGTGCACAAGCAAAGCTGTCATTGTCCTTTTTGATAGGAGAGTAAATCAAGACCTAAATTCTTTCCTTACACAAGATCAAGTTTTTTCTTGTAAGGCAAAGAGGGCCAGTCTTCTCTTGACATAGTAATGGTGACTTCTATCATCTGAGTCTTAAAGAACACAAAACCACATCAGATTTCCTTTAAATCACAGCTTCAAATTGACTTTTTACAGTTTTTATAAACTCAAGCGTCTTTAGCTCAACCTGATTTCTTCCCCATTTGTCCTCTCTTCTGATGATAAGAAAGCCCAAAGCTTGACCCTGATGTGATTCCTCTCTCACAGGAGAAGCTCCAGAAAGCTCTGGACAGTCTGAGTGCAAAGCAGCAGGAAGCTGAAAAATTGAGAGCTGACCTTGAAAAGGAAACAACTTCCTGGAAGGTAGGAGGAAACTCTTCCTGAAGTAGTTAGACAAGATTCTGGGTAGGACCTTGGGTGTAGTCAGAAGGAGCTACCTGTCTTCTTGGTCCCTGGCAGTTGATATGTCCAGATTTATTGATTAGCCATTCTTCATCCTTTCCTTGGTAGGGGTTGGGCAGAATATGAATCTGTTACAAACTAACACAGACATTTGTAGGTTAGTTATTCTCATAGAGAGATTATTTGGTGAGGAAAGCTAGTGAATTCTGTGTTTATGTCTCTGATTATTTTGAGCCTTTAACTCTTTCAGGGGAAGACAGTTGCCAACAGTTCATGTCTTTGATGTTCAACATTAGGCAGAGGTTGGGGGTGGGGGTCAGGGGTAATGCTGGAAGGCATGACTGCCCTGAGCAGCTCTGTGAGAGCTGAGCTACACCTTGGTGTCTCGTTTTGTTTCAACAGTGCAGACTTGAGGCCATTATTTTTGGATGTGATGAGAAGAAATACTAGGAAAAAATAGGCCTCCCCAATAATTGTCCTGTGCTTGCATCTCCTTTCCCTCTGAGAACTTCCAACTCAAATACTTCTTTTTCTGGCTTCCAGTCTCTTCTTGATAGCCTGAGTCCCTCTCTTTCTTTTTCATTCCTGAAGGATCTAATATATAATGAAATCCAAAGTATCCAGGATTATTTTAAAGGACTGAGAGGTGTTCTGGATGGTGAGGAGCAGAAGGAGCTGCAAAGGCTGGAGAAAGAGGAGAAAGATGTTCTCAGTTACCTGGCTCAGGGTGACAGTGAGCTCATCCAGCAGAGCCAGTTGTTGAGAGATCTCACCTGGGATGTGCAGCATCGGTTGCAGGGGTCAACAGCAGAGATGCTGCAGGTAAGACTCAGAAAGAATCATCAGCATCTGAATTTGAGGAAAACAAAGACTCCTCAAATGATTTCCATAATCTCTGATGTGTGGCTGTGCTGTTTGTGGTGGTGATGCTGAGGTTTCTTTGATCTTGCCGTAACCGTTCCTTGCATCTATTTCAGAGGTTATGGAAATCATCAAATGCATGAATAACAAGGGAAAATCTTATTTTTATTTTTATAACTAATCTGGGACTGCTGGCTCCCAGCAGCTCACCTGCCTGCCTGCCTGATTGCCCCTGCCTGCTTCTGCCTGCCAGCCTGATCACCCCTAACCACTCCCTTGGCAGCCTGATCTATGCCTAACTGCTACCCTGCCAGCCCGATTGCCCCAAACTGCCCTCCCCTACAGGCCTGATCCCCCCAACTGCCCTCCCCTTCTGGCTTGGTCACCCCCCATTGCCCTCCCCTGCAGGTCTGGTTGCCCCCAACTACCCTCCCCTGCCACCCCAGTCACCCCTATCTTCCTTCTCCTGCCAGACTGGTCACCCCCAACTGCCCTCCCCTATAGGCCTGGTGCCCCCCAACTGCCCTCCTCTGCAGGCTGCTATCCCCTAACTCCCCACCCCTGCTGGCCTGATTGCCCACAACTGCCCTCTCCTGGCTGCCATCTTGTGGTGGCCATCTTGTGACCACATGTAGGCAGACATCTTTGACCATGGGGGTGGCCATCTTGTGTGAGCACATGACAGTCAATTTGCATGTCACCTCTTTATTATACAGGATGTACTAATTACAGTGGGAAAATGATGGTGGAGAAAAGATCTATTGTCTCCAATTATATTCTGCAGGGCACTATATTTGTGACCTAGCCTAGAACTTTTTTTCAGATAGCTCTTTATTATCCAAGAGTTGTTTTTTCTTCATAGAATGAGTTGAGATTTTTCTCCTTTTTCTGACTAAACAATTGTTTTCTTAATAAGCAACTGAGAAGGATTGTTATTATTTATTCTTTAATTATTCAATAAATGTACCAGTGAAACCATCTCACTCTGGGCCTTTTTTAGGGAAAGGTTTAAAATATATATATATTTTTTACTTGTGAAAGATTTTCTTGGATATTTGTGTGTGTGTGTGTGTGTGTGTGTGTGTGTGTGTATATATATATATTTCTGGAATCAGTTTTTTATAATATACATCTTTGTTGAAATTTGTCCATTCTACATTTTCATATTTATAAACATGAATTTAGTCATAATACTTTCTTAGAATCTCTTTAATTTCTACAGTACTTACAGTATTGGCCCATCTTTTATTCCTCATTTCAGTGATTATTTTTGTCAGTTTAGTTATATTTGCTTAATTTTATTGAAGTTTTTCAAGAATAAACTTGTTTTATTGATTCATTTATTTTTAACCTTTCAATATCATAGATTTATGTTCTTACTTATATAGTTAACTTTGTGTATGTATATGTATATGTAAATGCACATTCATATATGAGTGTGTGTACGTGTTTGTGTGCATGTGTGTATTGGTTTAATTTATTGTTCTTTTTCTAGCTTCCTAAAGTGGGAAGTTTGACCACTGATTCAACAACTTTTTCTGTTATTTTTTAATTATATAAATGCATAGTTTTCATTATATTCCATACTTTTGGATTATTGTTGTTTAGATTCAATTCAACGTATTTTCAACTTTTCTTTGTTATTTTCATCTTAACCCTTGAAATATTTGAAACTGTGTTGTTTAATTTACAAACACTTGGTGATTTTTACTTTTTCTTTTGTTGTGTATTTTAAAATTAATTCCTTTAAAATCAGAAAGCATATATTTTATTATTTAAGTCTTTTAAATATGTTGATACTAAAATATTGTATGTCCAATTTTTTATATGAATTTATAAAAAATTGTGTATTGATTTGGTGAAAGGGTTTATAGATGCCAGTTAGAATTAAATCGAGCAGGTTGATAATGTTGGTCATGTCTTCTACATTGTGATTATTTTCTTATTTATATTTTTTCTTTCATTTTTTTATTTTTCTTGAGTCCCTAACATTTCTTGTAATACTGGTTTGGTGGTGGTGAACTTCAGCTTTTATTTATCTCGGAAGCTCGTTATGGTTCCTTAAATTCTAAATGATAGCCTTGCTGGGTAGAGTAATATAGGTTGTAGATCATTGCTTTTCATCACTTTGAATATTTCATGTAACCCCCTTCTGGCCTTCATAAGACTTTCAGCTGATTGGTTGAGAAATCAGCAGACAGTCTTCCAGGAGCCCCCTTATAAGTAACTGACTGCTTTTCTCCTGCTGCTTCAAAGATTATCTCCGTATTCATTTCTCACTGGGTGTTTTTTATGCTGTCTGTCTTCTTTTTCAGGTTTCCTGACTCTTTGTTGAAGTCCTCAGTGAAATATTCTTTTCTTAAGTTCACTGAGCATCCTTATAACCTGTGTAGAATTCTGCATTGGGTAGATTGCTTGTCTCCATTCTGTTTAGTTGTTTTCCAGAAATTTTGTCCTGATCTTTCATCTGGGACATGTTTCTTTGTCTCATTGTTTTTGCTGCCTTTCCGTGTTTATTCCTATGTGTTTGGTGTATCTGCTACATCTCTCAGCCTTGGCAGAGTGGCCTTATATGGTAGGTGTCCCCTGGGAACCAGTGGTACAGTTTCCATAATCATCTGAAAAAGGTGCTATTGGGTTGTGTGTGCTCTCTTATTGTAGTTGAGTCTTGATTGCTGTTGCACATTGGTGGGTGGAATTGCCCCTCAGGCTGAATGGTTGTCTCATTTCTTAACCTCCACACAAGGGGATGTTACAAGCCAGTTTCATCGCCACTCTTCTTACCAGCCTCAAGGTGGCTTCTTCAAATTTTTAGTTGCAGCAGAATATCAGCTTGTTATCATGTGGTTCTCAAAGGTAGTTATTCTATAATTTAATTATAATTTTGATGTGAGTTTTGGAGGAAACAAGCACATTCTTTACCTAGTCCACCTAGTCAACTTGAAGTGTGACTAGACTTCTTCTTCCAGATATTAGTAGTGCATTCCCTTGAGGTCTCTCCCCCTTCCTCCCCTCCTTTAAATTGAGCAAGTAACTTCCTCCAGGTCAGCATTTAAATTTCACAGCTTTAGAAAAGCAATACTGACTTAGCTTAAGTCTACTTGGTATGCATGTCCCTTTGCTAGGACCTAATGCTGACCCTACTGAAATAGTTTTGCAATGCTAGGAGATTACATTCTATGCAGATTGGACATGAGTCTAAATTTCATTGTATTTGAAAGTATTTATGCCTCCAAGACTCAAAATCCTTTCTAATAGTCTCATATATCTTTTTATAAAAACTCTTGTTGTCTAGAAATTATAAGAAGTATAGTCTTATATAATGTTAACAATAAAATTTTTTATTACTCCAGAAATAACAGTATGTCTGATAGTACAGCTACTTAGCATTCTTTTTTCTCCCATATTAGATTAAAATTCCCTTTAAGGAAAGGGTCCTATTTGGACTTTTTTCTATATCTCCCCAAGCACCCAACATGGAACACAGAAGATATTTAGTGAAAATGCATTTACTTAATAAATTAAAGTGTGGCTATACCTTTGCATTGTTAAGCATCTTTGCATGTCAGTGTCCAGGAAAATGAGCATCATACCTGAGCTGTGTATTGCTGCCTGGTCTTTGGAAGAGAAGCTTTCAGGCCATGAAGAGACTAGTCTGAGGACCTCCTGTCATATCACAGAATCAAAATGTTATCATGTAGTTCATGCCTGCCTTTTTGTAAGGCCTTTCTTGCACACATGTAAGTGTTGGATTGGAATACTAATTTAAATTAATAAAGTTTCCCGACAAGGAAAAAAAGGAAAGGAAAAAAAAAGATTCTCTTTTTACTTTTGCCAAATTCGTATCTTTGAATCCAAAATGTCTCCTGTAGACAGCAATACTGTAAGTTGCTTTTTAGATAGTCCAGCAATCTCTGTCTTTAAATGGTCAATTAAGACAATGACATTTAATGTAATTGTCAATGTAGCTCTATTTAACTTACATTGTGCTATTAGCTTTTATAAGCCACCTACAATTTTCATTGATCTCTTTCTCATTTAATAGCTTCTTTTGAATTAACCCAGCGGTTCTCAACCTGTGGGTCACGACCCCTTTGGCGGTCGAACAACCCTTTCACAGGGGTCGCCTAAGACCATCCTGCATATCAGATATTTACATTACAATTAATAACAGTAGCAACATTACAGTTATGAAGTAACAAGGAAAATAATTTTATGGTTGGGTCAAAACATGAGGAACTGGATTTAAAAGGCCAGAAGGTTGAGAACCACTGAGTTAACCAAATATTTCTAGTATAAGATTTACTTTACGCTTTTGATTTTTGTGGTGGTTGCTTTTCTCATTACAATATCCATCCTATTTTATCAAGATCTATTGCATATTAATACTAAATTAATTCCAGTAAAATATGGATACTTGCCTCCAACATTGCTTTATATTAATTCAGTAACAATGCAGTGATACTTTTAATATGGACAGTTAGTCCAGTGCAGGCCAATGCCATGCAGGCCTTGGAATTATTTGATACAACTGGGAAGACATACTTTTGGTGAGAAATTTGTATGAGGAGATACTTTTTTTTGCTTTCATGAACTGAGGATAAAGTCAATAAAGAGGTAAATAGACTTTGGAGCATGACATAAACCAGATCTTGATGACAATGTTTGAGCTTCAAAATTAAGCTTGATTAAATTACAACTGTCCCCCAAATTCCTTTTCATCTTCTCTACTTTATCTATTTTTAATTTCTTTTTGTCATGAACAACAAGGCCCTAATGCAGAGAACAAGGCAATTTTTATTTTTTATTTTTGTATGTAAATCCACCGGTTGGCCTAGTTTTGGGTGTCATGAAAAAAGTTAGTCTCAGGTGATACCAAATGTATTTGTGCATATCTGTTTAAAGGAATAAATCTTTGATGGTAAACAAGTTCAGATGACAAAAAAATTAACAATATGGACAAACTGTCTTGTTAGAGACTGAAACGCAGTAAATATTGTACTATTTAGAACAGTGACCAAGTGGATGTTGGTATAATCAACAAAGGTGTATAAAAGAGGTAGTAATTTGTTTGCTGAAAAGTAAGTTACATAGTAAACAGCCTAAGTTACTGGTGCCTGTGGTTGCTTTCCTAGGCATTATTGTAACTTGCATTTAAGAGACAAATCTGAGTAAAAATAGACTTTGGAAATAAATTGTACGTAAGTGTGTGTTGAATTTAAGGGTGTGGATAAGATCAATTGTGGATAGTGGGTGACACAAGAAGGGAGATTTGAGAAATGCCTACATTAATACATTTGTTTGCTTGTACGTTCAGTGGAAGCCATGTGAATTTTTGAAGAATACTGTAACTACTCGTCTTTGATTCTTCCAATCAAGGCATAAAACTTGACAAGTAATAGTTAATCACTTTACATTTGTGTTGAATAAATGAGCAAACCATGAATTATTCAAATCATCTCATGAGGAGTCTTATGAACATGAGGAAAATACCAGGGACCTCATGTTTTCTCATAAATATGTCTCATCTCCAGGTACTGGAAGCTCAAGGTGTTCTTCCACAAGGGTCAAAGTTGTTTCTATATTTTAGGAAAACTGACAACTGTTCATGAGTCTTCTGAAATGATACACCTGGGCCTTTTCTTTATTATTTTGTTCTCACATTAGAACAATCTCTATTCCCACCAGATCAGGGGGTTGCTGGGGATGTGATGAAGCTTTGTAAGTGAGGAGGACTTATTACTTTTTGACTCATGTTTTCTCTTTTGTCAGTAGGATGTGAATGGCATCCTGGAAAGGTATGTGTGAAAGATGAACAATGAACATCTTGTCCTGTAAAAAGAGGTTTAAAGCCATTAAAGTTATCTGGTAGTTAATTACAATAAAATATTGCTCAGGGAAGAACAAGCTGGTTGTAGGTTTATCTTGAATTTCTGTTCACGTATGGTTTAAGTATTTTATAACTACTGAGAATGAACCAGATTTTATGGTAGGGAATTTAGATGGGGAGAAGTTGCAGAGTTTTGATTAGAAGCAGTTAAACATAAGATGTTGCAGTTTCAGGCCCATGTGACCACATTAGTTTTTTTCAATCAGCATGATTGTATCCCCAGTATGGGGGATGGGGGGATCATGAAAGGGCAGCCAATCAATTATTCTCTCAGATTTCTGCACTTCATAGGTGATGGATTTATTCTTGGAATGTCATATTTTCTTCAGCTCCTAAGCAGCCAGAATTTGAGACAACTCAGTTATATTCCTTTTATGTTTCTCTGTATTTTCCAAAAACAACTTTAAATATCAAGGAATATTTTGACTCTGGCACAAACAATTGATCCATCTTTCTCACGCCTTTTTTAAAAAATTTATTTCATAGTGGGAGAGATAGGGAGAGAGAGATAGAAACATCCATGATGAGAGAGAATCATTGATTGGCTGCCCTTTCATGACCCCCCACCACCACCACTCCCCATACTGGGGATCAAACCTGCAACCCCAGGCATGTGCTTTTGACTGGAATTGGACCTGGAACCCTTCAGTCCCCAGGCTGATGCTCTATCCACTGAGCAAAACCAGCTAGGGCTCTTGCTCATGTACTTTTGATGCCAATGGAAGGGCACCATCTTTGTGTCTAAAATTTTTTTAATCCTCATCCAAAAATACTACTTTTGTCCATTGATCGTAGAGACAGATTGGAACATAAGGAGGGTGGTAGTGAGGGAGGGGGAGAAAGGGGAGAGAGAGAGAGAGAGAGAGAGAGAGAGAGAGAGAGAGAGAGAGAGAAAGAGAGAGAAACATCAATGCGAGAGAGACACATTGACTGGTTGCCTCCCACTCTTGCCCCAACTGGGTCTGAGGTTCAAACCTGCAATCCAGTCACATGCCCTTGATAGGAATAGAATCTATTACCTTTCAGCCCTCAGGCTAATGCTCTAACCACTGGGCTAAAGCAGTTACTGCTATGTCTAAATTTGACATCTACTTGGCAACATCAATCTCTTCCAAGCACATGAAATTCAGACCACTGTTAGTATAGTGTCTATAATGTCTTTTCCAAGTGTTACATTTTTTTCCCAGAGCAACTGAAATCTCAGATATTGTTCCTGGGGCCTCCCTACTGGCGATTAACACCTAAAGGTCTTGGTCCTCTCCAGAGAGTATTCCCACACAGTATGCCTCAAACCACCAGGAGCTAGGTTCTGCAACCTCCCTTTCTTGTCATAATTCTGGGAATCTACACCCATGCCATGGCTTTTCCTTATATTAATTTATTTCAAGGTAGCAAACTTTGCATTTTAAAGAAATCCACTATTGTATATATTTTCATATAATTTTTAGAAGTTAGAGAGGGAGAGGATATTCACTTTGAAAGGAACAAACTTGGCGCCCTCTTAGCGCAGCAGGCAGCGCGTCAGTCTCATAGAAAGGAACAAACTGTGCTTCTGAAAGGTATACTCCTTCCCAAGATCAAGCAACAGGCACCAGGGAAAGTGGACCAAGCACAATTTTTCTGGCTCTAAGTTCAGAAGCCTACCCTCTAGTTCCTCAGTGGTCCATGAAAGGGCTCTAAATGCAGAGGTCTCCTCTCTACTTTTTCAGGGGTCCATGAATGGGGGCTCAAGTGTTCAATAGGGTGAATGGATAAAAATCAGTGGTTTTGGAGGACAAAAACTGCAGAGGTCTGGAGATCTTTTTTTCTTCTTTTTTTTTTGTCATCCCTAGGAGTAAGACCTTCACTCTGAAGAAGCTAAAAGCTCTCCCCAAGAAACAGAGGAGAGTGTTCCAAGTTCCTGATCTGAGAGGGATGCTGGAAGTATTTAATGGTGAGGAATGCTAGAGTGAGAGGGTATCTGTGGATTCTTGTTATGATGGTGGTTAAAGAGGAAGAAGAGTTCAGTTTCTAGGTCTGTGTAGAGGAGACAAAGGAAAATGGATATTATGTGCTGACTATATGGGCATATTCACTGGGGAGTGGGCAACTGCCTTGTTCACCTCTCGTTCTTCTATGTACTACCTTACATAGACACCAGTCTTTCCCCTGATCTGGAGAGAAAATAGATTTTAATGTAGACTCTTTTGCTTATATTTTATAGTATGTATATTTTCTACTTTCAGAACTGACAGATGTGCGCCGCTACTGGGGTAAGTAGAAATCACAGTATCATGAAGCTACCCTGTCCTCATCTTCTTTTAGAATATTGCATTTCTATTAGGTCTCCTTACTAATGCAAATAATATCTTGGGATAAATGCAACAGGAGGCAAATTGTACATCCTACTGATGAAGGAAGGGTATTCAAATAAAAAAAATCAAAAGGCAGCAAAGATAAGATGGTGACAGTGATGCAGATAAACTGAGTTTGTTAGATGCACCCATGGAAAAAGGCTCCACACAGAAGTGGGTGAGGGTGTGAGAGGTTGTTAAGATCCATGTTTTCCTTCCAACACACATGCGTATTATATTTCTGCAATGATATCCTGCTCCTTAAAAACTAAAACAAGTTTTTTCCAGTTCCTACTCATTTTATTCTGAAGATCTCTCTTGCAATGTCATAAGTAATAGTACATCATTTTCCTGACACAACACTGTAATTTTTTTTACAGCAAACATGACCCTGAATCACCAATCAAATGTTAACAGCATGGGAGAAAAGTGAGAGATGACTTCACTGACTATTATGAGAGAGCACATTGTCCACCTGAGAGAGAAGATTATGGTGTCCTGGGATTCCCATCTATCACATCAGGGAAGCATTACTGGGAGGTAGATGTGCCACAGTGTCAGAACTGGATTTTGGGGGTATGTAGCAGGAGATACCCAGTCTCCACTGGGATAGATTTTTGGGAAAAAAATCAGCCTGTTTGCTGTCAATATCAACCTAAAAATGGCTACTGGGTTATAGCGTTACAGAATTATTACCAATATCAGGCTTTTGTGGATTCTGCCTCCTCCAACCCCTCACCCTTAACCCTGTTCCTGACTGTTCCTCCAGATCGTATTGGAGTTTTTCTAGACTACACAGCCTCCACTATCTCATTTTTGAATATCACAAACCATGGGTTTCTCATCTATAAATTCTCTTCATGTTGCTTTAATCATGAAATTTATCCATATTTCAATTCTATGGACTATTCTGGCTCCCTGAAACTGTGCTCTAAGAGCTCTTAAACCTCATACTCTCACCCTCTCCTTTGTAAAACCTCTTTCTTTGAATGCATCTAACAAACTGAGTTTTTCTGCATCACTGTCACCATCATATCTTTGCTGCCTTTTTTCTTCTGATTTGAACACCCTTCCTTCATCAGTAGGGGATACAATTTGCCTCATGTTTTCTTTATCCAATATCTTATTTGCATTAATAAAGAATCCTAATTCATCATTTCTATAATTCTAAGGAAAATGACTAATGTCTTGCCCTGGCCGGTTTGGCTCACTGGATAGAGCTTTGGCCTGGGGATTGAAGGGTCTCAGGTTCGATTCCGGTCAAGGGCATGTACCTTGGTTGCAGACACATCCCCAGTAGGGGGTATGGAGGAGGCAGCTGATCGATGCTTCTCTCTCATTGATGTTTCTAACTCTCTATTCCTCTCCCTTCCTCTCTGTAAAAAAAAAAAAATCAATAAAATATATTTTTTAAAAAGAAAAGAAAATGACTAATGTCTCATAAAAAATGACATGCCAATTTTTTAAATCTCATGTCCTCTGCCTCTGACTGAGATGATGGAAAGTTTTCTAACAACTTTTGTACATTATTGAAGTCTCTGTATAGGAGTCATTCACTACAGAATGAGTCCTCAGGTGTGTGTCAGTTTACCCCTTTATGTTTATTACTAGAGGCCCGGTGTAGGAAATTCATGCACTGGGGATAGTGGGGTTCCCTCAGCCCAGCCTGCTCCTCACTCCGGGAGCCCTCAGTGGATGTCCTACTGATGGCCACAGTCTGGCAGCAGAGACTCGGAGCAGGCGTCCCGTGTGTGTGTGTGTGTGTGTGTGTGTGTGTGTGTGTGTGAGTGTGCTGTGGGCCTGCCCCCAGCCACACCATGAAGGATTGGTGCAGACACCCCTCTCTGTTGATCTCTCAGGCTCCTGGCCTCCACTGCTTGTTGTACTCTCCCTCGAGCTGTGGCCAGGGTGGGGTGCTGCCTACAGGCAGCCATTTCCTGCTCTGGGATCGCCATGGCGACCCAGGAGCAGGCGCATATGGGGGCTGCCTGCAGGCCGCCCTTTCCTGCTCGCCGATCGCTGGATCGCTGGGGCACCCAGGGTCAGGCTCTGCTGGGTGCTCCCTGTGGGCGGCACTTTCCTGCTCTCTAATCGCCATGGTGTCCCGGCTGGGGGTGGGGCTTAGGCAGCACATGGGGGACCTGGCTGGGGGCGGGGCTGCACACAGGGCCCAGATGGCGGCTCGAGCTGTCCCGCCCTGCCTGCAGTATACAAATGAGCCTCCATCTTTGTTGGTATCTAATTTGCTTATTGTGCTGATTAGCCAATGGGAGGCATAGCGAAGGTACAGTCAATTACCATCTTTGGCTATTATTAGATAGGATTCATCAAGGAGTGAAGGAGAAAATATTATAAATAATATGTACCAACAGAGGAAGCTTTGTGTCCCTAGTGTCTGAGTTCAAGTCCAGTCTCTCCAAATATGCACAGTGAACCATGAATAAAATACTTGAATGCTGATTTTATTTTCTTTAAATGGTCCTGGTAATAAAACCTACTATAGTTAGAATCATTGTGAGAAGAAAAATGTCATTAAGTGAATAACATGTGTCTCAACTGAATAAACATTTTCCCCACTAATTACTGAGAAATATGAACTATGTCAGTGTCTCATTAAACAGGTTTTTGCCTTAAGGGGCAATTAGGTGGTTTTTACTGCAGTTTCATGTTTCAGATCTCAGATACCTCTGTGCTGCTGTCAAGACACGTCCAGCTCTGCCAGTGATAGATAAAACTGTGTATGTGAATGCATGTGTGTGTGCATGTGTGTGTATGACACTGAGCATTTTATTATAATTCTACTGTTACTACATATTAGTTCTGATCAAATAAACTAAATCCTAGGATATTATATTTCACATTTATAAAAATATATATATGAATCGTACTTGAGGTATTGTGGTAATTAAACAACAGAATCTTTTTAATAACCTCTGTCATTGCTAGTACATAATTAGTAATCAGGTATGCTGTTCTCTTACTGTGACTGCAATAAATTATTTTAAGAATACATATTACTTTAGCTTACTTTCACAATTATTATTCTACTTTGTTGTAAGAAATAAAGTAATTTGATGAAAGAATTATAACTTTCTTTAAATTTTAGTTAATTAAAAAATAAATATTTTTGTACAGTTTCCTAGTTAATATTTCTCATTTTTCTAAAGTAAATATATGTCATTGAAATTGAACTTGAATTTGGGTTATATTTGTTCTGCATTAAAAAGTTATTATTGCCCTCTCCAGTTTGACTTTTGGCCAGCAGATTGAATGGTTGCTGGTTCGATTCTGGTCAAGGGCACAAACCTTGGTTGCAGGCTTGATCTCGGTCCCAGTCGGGGTGTGTGCAGGAGGCAACTAGGTGATGTATCTATCTCACATCGATGCTTCTCTCTCCATGTCTCTTCACTTCCCTTCCACTCTCTCTGAAAATTAATGTGGAGAAAATATCCTTGAGTGAAGATTAAAATGTTTTTAAAAAATTATTATTCACAGAAATACAGTAGTGTAACCAGTACTATTGTGTGATTTCTAAACAACTGTATAGGTAAGTTTCTGTTGCCAGGCCAGCCTTACTTTTGCAGGGAGGTGCAAGTTTTAAGGAACAAAGAAAAGCCAGTTCTTCTCCTCCAATGAGACAACAGGGGCATTATGTCTGCAATGGATATTCCCACCAATCCAGAACTTGTGGAACCCCCTTGTCTTTGGCATTTTTATTCCCAAATCTGTCCCCAAAGAAGTAAAAGTTAAAATTAATTAATTAACTAATTAATTAATTGAATGGGCTCTCTTGTCAATTATTATCTTCTCTCATCTCTGCATGGCCACAGGAATATCTAAATTCCTCACTTTGGATTATCTTTGATGTAACAAGGGATTGCAAGGTGGATATTATAGTGTGTGTGTGTGTGTGTGTGTGTGTGTGTGTGGTGTGTGTGAGTGTGTGTGACCTCTGCCTTCCTTTCACTCCATTGCTATGATGCCAGGGGCTATTACTTACTAGCAATACTCTTCAATTATTG
Organism: Myotis myotis; assembly: GCF_014108235.1. NCBI lineage: Eukaryota > Metazoa > Chordata > Mammalia > Chiroptera > Vespertilionidae > Myotis > Myotis myotis. Next base: position 43,053,942 of record NW_023416314.1, read on the forward strand.
ACAAATCAACTCCAGGACTTTCCAGTTACTGGAATCCCAGTCCTCCAATTCAGGATGAAATCTCTACTTACAAGGAAAACAAGACCTGAATGGTCAGAGACAACATTGTTGAGGCCCTTAACATCACTGTCAAGACTGCTCAAACACACAAACACACACACACACACAAACACACACTCACACACACACAAACACACACTCACACACACACTCGGGAGGCATACTTTTGTTTTCAATTGTTTTCTCCCTTTTGGCCTCACTCTTTCCAGTGGGCTGACAGACTAGGGCAGTCCCCAGGACAGAAGACAGTCTGTTCTTCCCCTTTCCGAGTGAAAGGGCGGGGAGTTGAATCTGCATGAATGTTCATGCAGGCCTTGGTGGGATCCCAGTCCAGTCTTCTGAAGCAGAAAATTTCTTGCTCTTGAGGAAGTAGTATACGCAGATTTACTGGTCTTTAGATTCAATGTAACATTTTACTATAATAAACAGCCAGGTTTTTGTTTTTTTTTCAAGTGTTTGTTCCACTTTCCATTCTCAGTGGATAAAAGAGAACAGGATGATTTGGGGTCTAGTGGTAAATGCGGAGATATACAGTAGAGTTATTTTTGGTATATTTGATCTACAAATTTTCTGACAATTGAAGGGGAGGAGAGGGCTCCACACATGCAGTGTTTTTATGTGGAGTGCACAGGGATAGCTTAGGACAGTGGTCGGCAAACTCATTAGTCAACAGAGCCAACTATTAACAGTACAGCGATTGAAATTTCTTTTGAGAGCCAAATTTTTTAAACTTTTAAATTTTTATTAACTTAATTAGGGTACTCCTAAGCTGGCCTTTGCTAAAAACGTCCTCAATCTGATTGAGGTACGTTCGCTGAGGTCGACCCCTTCCAACTCTCCCATCCACAATCGTCTTGTATACTTGTTTCGTCTATCTCCTTTCGTTCATCCTCTCTATATGTCCAAACCATCTCAACATACCCTTCTCAATCCTCAACACTACATCTTCTTTCACTCCACAACGTTCCCTAAAATTAACTTAATAAACTTTACTTAGAGTTTTAAGTCTTAAACTATAGGTACGTTGAATAAAACTTGATATCATACTTAATAAAAATATTATTTATTGATAAAATTAAATTCCTTACAATTTACCTTACAATATCCATAAAATTAAATCATGACAATGACTGACAAACACTAATGTGAACAATGGCCTTGCATCTCCTTGGAAAGTTTGGGTAAGTCCGGTTTGTATGCTGTTGTTTTTAATTTTAGGCAGGATTGCAGGTTCTCATCAATAAGACAACTTCTCAATTTACTCTTGATAAGGTTCATGCTTGAAAATGATTGTTCGTATAAATATGTAGACCTGAATAAGGAAAGAACAGCAAACGCTAGTTTTTTCAGTTGATTATATGAGTCAGGAATACTATTCCAGGAGTTAAAAATCAACATATCTTCCTTCTCCAGGTCTTTCAAAGCAGACCACTTGTGCTGTGAACTAAGTTCACATTTGTTTTCCTCCAACATTTCTTTATCAGCACAGACGTTCAAATTTTGAGCTCCACAGTTCTTTGTTTTTTAAATCCAGCAATTGCATTTCAAAGTTGCCATGTCAATATTAAAGGGAGAAAAATTTAATTCTGTTACAGTAGCATTGAGAGGTTTTTTAAGAAAGGCTAACATGGCTTTGCTGTTTCTGAATTCCTGAAACCTGTTGAGAAAATTTTCCCTCATATTTAAAAGTGTTGTTTTGAAATAGCAAATGTCAATATCAGAATTATTTTCTTGGCGATGTTTCATCAGGCTTGGAAAGTGAATCAAAGTTTCTCTTTCAAAATCTTGAGCAAAAAGAGATAATTTGTTTTCGAATGAAATAACTTCTTCTAACATCGAAAAAAACTGTGTTTCCTTTCCCCTGTAGCTTAAGATTAAGCTGATTTAGATGAGACATAACATTTACCATGAAATAAAATTTTTGGATCCACTGATCGTTCGTTAGTTCTGGATAGTGAACACCCTTCTCAAGGAGAAATGCTTTAATTTCTGTTAATAAGGAAGCGAAACATTTCGAAATGTTTCCTCTTGATAACCAACGTACCTTGTTATGCAGCAGAAGATGTGCGTACTCACTCTCCATTTCAACTAAAAATTCTTTAGCCTTAACCGGTTTGGCTCAGTGGATAGAGCATCGGCCTGCGGGTACAAGGGTCCCAGGTTCGATTCCGGTCAAGGGCATGTACCTTGGTTGCGGGCACATCCCCAGTGGGGAGTGTGCAGGAGACAGCTGATCGATGTTTCTCTCTCATTGATGTTTCTAACTCTCTATCGCTCTCCCTCCCTCTCTGTAAAAAAATCAATAAAATATATTAAGAAAATAAAAATAAAATAATAAAAATTCTTTAAATTGGTGATGATTAAGAGCTTTAGCTATAATGGAGTTGATAATCTTAATCACCAATTCCATAATTTTGCAAATTTCTTCTGGAAATGTCTGCGCACAAAGCGCCTCTTGATGAATGATGCAATGGTAAGTAAATATCTTGTGATTAATTTTTTCTTTCAAAATAGCAACAAACCCGTTTCTTATGCTGGTCATACTTTCGACTCGTCTGTTGAAATTGAGACAATTTTATCGAGTGGAATATGATGCTTTTCAATGCACTCAATTACAGCATTTGCTATATCCTCTCCGTGTGTTTGACCTTTGAGTGGCAATAATCCTAAAAGTTCTTCTTTAGGACCTGTAGATGAAATAAATCGTACAAAAAGTGAAATTTGCACTGTATCATTTATGTCACAAGACTTGTCAACTGCTATTGATAAAGCTGAAACCAATTTAAGATCTTCAACTTGCTGGTTGGTTATATTTGAAGACATTTTGACTGTTCTATCTTTCACTGTTTTAGCAGGCAATGGTAACTCTTTAATTTTTTTTAGAATATCTGCTTTGTTCTTAAAATCCCGAAATAGCTCTTCAGATGCATTTATGAAACAACTTTTTTTATGTATTAGCCATCTGTATCTGGTTTTCCTCTCTTAGCAATCTCATGACTAACCACAAAACTTGCAATATTAACATTGTTGGAAGATTGCATCCAGTAATTAAATACAGAATTTGATTTTTCTTGACTCTTCTGAAGTTCCTCAACGGCTTTCTTCCTTGCATCATTGACAGGATATTTAGTACTAAATGACACGTGTTTAGTTGTAAAGTGTCTCTCCAAATTTGATTTCTTCTTATGCGCCAATTTTTCCTGACAAATAAGACAGGTCTAAAGGCATTTAAGTTTTGAATAAATGTGAAGGTCTCGGTCCACTCAACTTTAAACTCACGGTTTTCGTCTTCCGTTTTTCTTTGCTTCTTCTTTGTAGCCATGTCAAACAGGGCACCTAAAAAAATGTTTCATTTTATAATAATAAAAGCCACCAACACAAAATAATACAATTCTTAAATGGATGACAAAAATACCTGTAGGATTTGCAGCTGGTTGGAAAAATACAGGTAACTTTATGCTCCGAATAGGTACTTTTGTCACCTGCGCGCGATTTGTGAACGCGACTAGCACTAACCACTGCACATGGGACTGCTGATTGACTGGCTCACTCAACTCATGCATGAATCAAGCCCGCTTCCCCACGCTGTGCACTGGGTATCCCGCGTCCCGCCTGCGCCTAATCTCCCATCGCCCGACCACCTGACATCGCCCCACTTCTTCTAATGCCACTTCTTCTAACGCCACTTCTTCAAAATAGACTTGCCCACATTGAAAACCAACTTCTGCGCATGGGCCACGAAGTTTCAATCACACGGTACGTGCACGCCCGCATGTGGTATTTTGTGGAAGAGCCACACTCAAGGGGCCAAAGAGGTCGATGTGGCTCATGAGCCGCGGTTGGCCGACCACTGCCCTAACCGGTTTGACTCAGTGGATAGAGCCTCCGCCTGCAGACTGAAAGGTCCCAGGTTCGATTCCAGTCAAGGGCATGTACCTTGGTTGCGGGCACATCCCCAGTAGGAGGTGTGCAGGAGGCAGCTGATCAATGTTTCTCTCTCATCGATGTTTCTAACTCTCTATCCCTCTCCCTTCCTCTCTGTAAAAAATCAATAAAATATATTTTTTAAAAAGTGTTATCTTTTTTTTTTTCTAGCTACTTACTCCTTTATTTTAAGTACGGGAATAGCTTTTTTAATCTAAGTGAATATACTAGATAAAAGTTGATTTGAGCTCTAACCGGTTTGGCTCAGTGTATAGAGCGTCGGCCTGGGGACTCAAGGGTCCCAGGCTCCATTCTGGTTAAGAGCATGTACCTTGGTTGCGGGCACATACCCAGTAGGTAGTGTGCAGGAGGCAGCTGATCGATGTTTCTCTCTCATCGATATTTCTAACTCTTTATCCCTCTCCCTTCCTCTCTGTAAAAAAAGCAATAAAATATATATTTTTTAAAAAGGTGATTTGACCTTCTTTTCTCTTATCATAGTAATTATCTTTCATAAGAAAGCCTTTCCTCTGTTTCCCAGGGATAGCTCCATGTTTCAGGTGCTGGAGAACATGATTTCCAGTGATAGACACAGGGTCAGGGTTCTGGATGGGCTCCTCAGCAGTGAGGTATGTAGGTCAATGTTTCCCTTTCCTGGCCAGCCTCGCTCTTTCCAGGGAGCTGAAGGGCTTTATGTCCTCAGGAGTGAGTAGAGCCTCTTCTCCCCTCCAGTGAGACAGCAGGGCAGATGCTACAGGAAGGAGTGTTCCTGCAGCACGTGTCTGGCATTTTCATTTCCCACTCTTCCCAACCTGCTTATCAGCCAAGAGACATAGAAACACTGGGCTACTTGGCCAGTGTCTGCTCTGGTCCCTGTCTCACAAGACATTCTTCAGTTCTCCATTTCTGGAAGGCCTGTGGTGGGAGAGGGATTCCTTGATAGTTTTGGAATAGATAACTATCTATTAGATAAATACATTCTTTTTCTTTCTCCCTCTCTCTTCCTCTCTTCTTCAATCTCTCTCTCTCTCTCTCTCTCTCTCTCTCTCTCTCTCTCTCTCTCTCTCTCCCTCTCCCTCTCCCTCTCCCTCTCCCTCTCCCTTTCCCTCTCTTCTCCATCTGCACTTTGCTCTACTGTGTCCTGTGGCTGCAGCTGCTTTGACCTTAACTCCTTGTAGCCCTACCAGAAAAGTAAATTCAGTGGTCTCAAGACACAATGTATGCTCTAATCCTCTTTCCTCTACAGGCTCCTGGTGTGTCTCAGGATGGGTTGGATCTTGGATGAGATGCAAAATAATTGGAGATTTGCTGGAAGCCAGTCCATCCTTGCTGCTTGACACAGTCGCTGCAGGGAAGAAACATCTGCACAGCATATGTTTCAAGGGATCTGGCGTATATGGCATACTGTTCGTAATATGTTTGCTCCCCTTCTTAACGCTATGTGTTTTAACCACGGTCACCTCTCCGAGAAAAGTTGTTTCCCCAGGTGGGAATTTTTCCCTGGAGTTAGGGATTAACAGGACTAAGGAAGGGAATAAAACCTCTTAACTAAGTGCCAGGCAGGTAATTAATCATTTTAACTACGAACAATCACACTTAAGCTACATAATCTTTACTTAGGATAATGTTCTTCAGTTACTTCCTTGTAGTTTTACAGAACAATAGAGTAGTGACCTTGGAATGGAGATAACAAACACCCTAACCTTTGGAATAGAATGAATAGGATTAAAATCAACTGGTATAAATACAGATGTAACAGGAGAATAAAGACAGAACCTGGCTGGAGAACTTGACTAGAGAACCTGGCTAGGCTGCTGATCAACTGAACACTGTCTCCCTGTCATTCCTTCTTCGCCAACTCCGTGCACACCATTGGGAACCCCTGGACCTGCTGGGGCAGGCCCCCAACAGAGGTGCCTACACCAGTTTTGGATCATGCTGGAGACATAAAACAGGGGTAGATATTAAATGATATCTTCCCTGATACAATATCTATCTCTGACCCTGCTGTTCATCAGAGCTTTATCTGGACCACAGTCTCTGCAGCCAGTGCTAACTGCATGTGGCCTCTGGGCTGTTACCAGTATCTGGACCACTAGCTGGAATACACTTTGGTTCTCCTTCAATCTCATTCCTTATCAGGTTCCCTTCATGTAAGATGAACATGGTACCAGTGAGCAGTTTTAGTGGGTCTAAATTCATCTCAATGCAGCCTTTATATTTTATTAATGCTGTATTTTACTAGTTATGTTGTACCTTAAACCTATGTTATTACTTTGATATTTCTTACAGATTATTGAGGAACAAAACTGAGAGATCAAGAGCAGGAGGAGCACATGGGAAGTATTTCCATAAGGGACATGTTTATAACATTTCATACGGCATAATGAGAGGCTAGATTGGTGTTAATAATCTGAAAAAATATCAGAAGAATCATGACAACAAAATCTTAAGACCAATGACAAAAGTGAGTTAAGGTACAGGTGCTTCTTCATTCATTTATTTAACTACCACTCCTATTAAAGACATAGCTGCGCCAAGACTGACTCAGTCATCTCTCGCCCCCCTTCCCCTCTCTCTCTTTCTTCTCTGGCTTCTCCTTATATGATTTTCTCAAACTGAATTCAAGATGACTTTGTGTGTTTTCACCTCTATAACATTTTCCTTGTACCCTTCTCTTCCCTCAGCCATTTTTAGGTACACACGTTTTGAAATTGCACTGTTCACCAGAGTCATTACCATTATCATTATCACATTTCACCTGTGCCACTTAACACATGATTTTAGAATTGTTTCATACTCTATTAGTCAGGGTTCTCCTGAGAAACAGAACCAACATTGTAGATATATCCTTCATATATGTGAAATTGGCTCATGTGATTATAGAGTTTGACTAGTTCCTGGCCCTGCCTTTTACAAACTGGACACTCAGGAAAGCTGGTGGTGCAGTTTAATCCAAGTTCAACAGCTTGAGAACCAGGGTAGTAAATGGTGTAAGTTCTAGTCCAAGGGCAGGAGAAAGCCTATACCCCACACAAGCAGGTAGGCAGGAAGCAAAAGGAACACCTTCTTTCTTTCTTCCTCTGCCTCTTTGTTCTGCTTAGACCAGTGGTTCTCAACCTTCTGGCTCTTTAAATATACTTCCTCATGTTGTGACCCAACCATAAAATTATATTCCTTGCTACTTCATAACTGTGCTTTTGGTACTGTTAGGAATCATAATGTAAATATCTGATATGCAGGATGGTCTTAGGCGACCCCTGTGAAAGGGTCGTTCGACCGCCAAAGTGGTCGCGACCCACAGGTTGGGAACTGCTGGCTTAGACCCTTAATCTAATTTATTGTGACCAAAGATCCAAATGCTAATCTCATCTGGAAACACCCTCACAGACGCACTCAGAAATAATATTTAATCTGGGCAACCAGTGGACAGTCATGCTGACTCATAAAGTAATTCCTCACAATTACTTTGCTGTTTCATTTCTATTATGTTAAGACTATGAAGATTATATGTTAAATGGTATTAGAAAACATTGCCCATCAGATGATACATCATGTAGTTTGATCTGTGCAGTCCATTTAGGAAAAGAGTCATCTTGTCCCTATTGAATCCAGGTTCTGAAAGCCAGCATCACAGTGCTACCATCTGTGATAGCGCCCCTGGCTGACCACCTGAGGTAACTTCAGATTTGGGCAGCCGTTCCCTCTCACAGGACGGCCAGGAACAACTTGGCCAGGGTCACTTAGCTTAGCTGGTAGGGACAGGATAGGGGAGAGATGCCAGGATCACTGCCTCAGGTGGGCCTTCAGGGAGGGTCCTCCCTGTGGGGAAGGAGGTATTTCATTCCCTCCTCATGACACCTCATCCCTAAGGGAACAAGATGAGGGTGATGTGTGTGACAGTCACAGCTCAGGTCAGCCTAGTTCTCCAGTGGATGAATTACTGTGAGAACCATGAGAACAGCTTCTGGGAGCAGAACTGAGATAGGATTAGGAATGTAGTCACTGGCCCCTCTGAGCTAAGGCACAAAGTGTTAGTATTTCCTGGAGGTCTTTGTGAAAGCCTCTCATTGGTCCATAGATTTTCTCCTTTCCTGCCCCTCCCCTAAGAATTTAACTTTCATTTTCACTCTGCTCCTCCTGCAGCTGGTTTGGAGAGTGAATTATCACCACTTCTGCCCTTAGGCTGAGACTCCAGGACAATTGAATAGGCCTTTTTCCCTGGAAGATTGGAGGTGAGTTTTTCTCTGCTCTCTGAGCCTTACCTGGGATGAGCAGCAGAGTGGGGCCGGGGTGGGGTGGCAGGTGGGGGATGGAGGGTGCTAGTCTGCCAACAACTTTGTCTTTCATTATTTCAGACCTCTGGGCAGGAAAATGCAACCTCTCCCACCCCCACAACCGGAGCCTGGGACTCAAGGGGCTCCTCTGTGAGGGCTGCCCTGGCCCAATAGCTGGGGCGGGGACCTTGGTGGCTGGCAGAGGCCAATCCAGTAGCGTCCTGAAGGTGGGGCACAGGTGATGCCCCTGGGAGGGGGTTGGGGCCTAGCACTCCACAGTCAGCTCTGTGGGCGGGGCTGCAGCAGAAGATTGGGGCGGGCACACCCAGGAGCACTGACTGGTTAGAGAGCCATGCAGCCCTGGTCTCATGAGGTAGGGGTGGAACACCAAGTAGCCATCATTCTCCAGGTCTGAGCCTCAGTGAGAGTCCAACAGGCTTCTACTCCTCATGCAGGAGAAGGATTTCCTTTAGGCACTTCTCAAACCTCTGATTTTGCGCGGGTCATGGAGCAAGTCCTATAAAACCTTTAAGTCCTGTTCACCTGCCCTTTGAAAGAGGAATTACCTGTACCCTACACCCCTAGGGTTCTCTGGGCACAAGCCTTATTCCTTTCTGAAGACAGACACTCTGTGGGTTCCGGTTTCTGGTGCAGATCCCCAGAGAGCCTCTTGTGGGGCACAAACACCTAAGAACTCAAAGATGGGCTTCACATGTGTGATATCCTTCCAGCGCAGACACCACTCCTGTTTCCACATCTATCTGCCTGCCTGCTGTGCAGCCCTGGTCACTGCTTAGGTAGTGGTGGGTCAGACTCCATGTGTGAGGACTCGAGCTCCTCTGCACTTTCCTCTTCTGTATCCTATGGCAGCAGGTACTTTGACCTTAGCTCCTTGTAGCCCCACCATAAAAATAAATTCTGCAGCTCCGAGGCAGAATGCATGCTGTGCTCCTCCCTCCTCTCCAGGCTCCTGGTGGGTCTCAGGATTGGTTGGCTCATGGATGAGATGCAAAATTTTTGGAGACTCATACCCTAAGTTTGGGTCATGCTGGAGTCATAAACCAGGAATAGATATTAAATGATAGCTACCCTGAAACAATGTCTATCCCTGATCCTGCAGCCAGGGGCTAACTGCATGTGGCCTCTGGGCTGTTTTCAGTATCTGGACCACCACCTGGAATACACGTCTGTTCTCCTTCAGCCTCATTCCTCATCAGGTTCCCTTCATGTATGATGACCATGGCACTAGTAGTCAGTGTTTGTGGGTCTAAATTCCTCTCCATACAGCCTTTATAAATTTCCCTTCAGAGAACAGAGCAAAGGGAACATTTACTAACTTATTCTGCAGATCTTTCTTTACCATCAAACTTTGGCAACCATCAAGACTAAGATCTTTTCTTTCATTTTTGCTTCATAGTCCCATTTACTTGACGTTCCCAAGGGAGCTCCCGATCCCAGACTGTAGCCACAGGGCCATACCGAGTCCAGGTGGGAGAATGAGCATCACTGTGTTACCATTCCGTGATACCCACTGGTAACTTAAGAAGCATTCAAACCCCTCCCCCCTCCCTACTCCCTCCTCCCCCCTCCCTCAGGGCCCTCCCTTCCAAAACAAACAAACAAAAAGAAACATTTAAACTTGTCAGGAAGTTCTGTGTGTTTATTTAAGCCCAGCTGTCCACATTGGCTGGAAGCAGATTCTCAATGGATTGACATAATGCTCCAGAGAATGGCAGTTTTGCACCCTGTATTATACATTAGAATCAAAAGAGAAGATGTAAGTGTGTTACATGAAATCCATTGGTGATAGATTGGGGAGGCTGAGGCAGAAGAAAGCAAAGAGGGGAGGGTATGGAACCTCTGGGATTGGATAGAAAGTAAAATGATAGACACATTCTTCTTTTACTTAGGTGGGTGTAGGATAGTTAACAGTCAACAATTAGCTCAACAACAATGAGGGTATTTATGGTCTCTGTAGAGTGGTGCCTTGTGGGGTCCAGACAAAAGGAAAATTACCTTGACATTTCAGCTATATGTTATTGTAGATGCAAAAGGACACTAGACAGGCTCAGTTAAAGTAAAGATTGACTTTGTCAGGCAAAAAGGCCAGCCTAGGATATGACTAACCAACAAAACTGCTCTTTCAGTTTAAAAACTTTTAATTTCAGACCACCCTCTGTGGTTAATTTAGGTCTCTGAATTTGTAAGGCTACCACACAGGCCTTTCCTGAGTTAGTCAGGTTAGCATGTGGTCCTTTTTGTCGACGCCTCTTTGAAATGACCACCAGCATCATCTCCAATTTGGATGGTCATTACCATCTTGTGACCTGTGAGATATAAGCTGTCAGGGTCACTTAGCTGAGCTGAGGATACAGGACAGGAGGCAGGGCATGCTGACATTGGCTGCCTTAGCAGCTATTAGTGGTGTTCTTCACAGTGCTATGGAAGGTACTTTATTTCTGTTATCTCAGCCTTTTAAGAAGCCAGACTTAGTAGATGTGTGTGAGACCACTAAAGTTTATGTAAGCCTAGAGCTACAGAGTGCAAATTACCTTGTGAAAGCCCATAGGCATTGCATCCCTGGGCCATAAGGATACATGGTGGTTATAAAAGTCACAATCCCCTTATGAAAAATGAAATTTAAGCATATTAACTGGCATTTGAGGTCTATATGAAATCCTCCTAAATCCAAATGCACTTTCTACATCAAGCTGATTTTGCTATCAACAATCTGGCCTTGTAAGGAAGCTGATCTTCCACTTTGTTATGGCCTTATGATGTTTCCAGACAAGAAAAACAAAAGAAAAATTCATTAGAAAACTTATCCAATATTACTTTTCTAGGAAGAAAGAACCCAGGCCTGATGTTTACCTTTTGTTCTCCATAATCTAATCTAACTTTCAATCCTTTCTTCTTACCACAGCCTATGTCTCACTCATCACTTGCTCTCCATGTCCTTCATCTTCTTGTCCTGAAAGCTATCATCATCTCTCCCCTGGGCAACTGTATGTGCATCCTACTCATCTTCCCAGTTCCCCACTGGATCCACCGATTACTACACAGCCCAACACTGGTGATTACTTTTGCTCTTGGCAAAGTGTTCCTAAATGTTACCTAATTCACTAAGTGCCATAGGTCACTGCAGGCTCATGTGATGCCAAAGGCCTAGCAGTTTTCTCACACGAGCCACACTGACATTTTCCATCTCAGACAATGTGGTGCATCTTCAGTGAATGGGTCATTTTCTTCACCTAATATATTCTTTTGCTCTCCCATATGCCTTATTTCCTTCATCTTCCTCAGGTTTTAGTTCCACCCTTAGGTATTTAAGTCTGAATTGCTGGAAAACCCTTTATATATCCCAATAATTTGATTTCCCAACAACATGCACATCTCTCTAGTAGTGTTTTTCACATCAGCTTGTATATATATATGACTTAATTTACTGTTACTTTCCAGGTGGATGTCAGGGTCCCAGTGGTTTAAACTCTCTGTTTAGATTCATTTCTGTGTTTGTGGGTATTAGTTTAGTTGTTAGCATGTAGTTCATAGTGATGAAAAATTAGTTGAATGATCTTGCCTAATATTTTGAGATTTCTTTTGCAAGACTGATATTTACTTTATCTGTGTTTCTATTTTTTCAGATATGTGACTTGTGTGATCCTATGAACATCTTTATGCTATCTCCCTCCCCATCATCAATTAAACATACACACCATTAGGCTCCTGTCAATATCCTTGGCATACTTCCAGGCAAACATGAAATTGTACTATTTATCCAACAAGACTCCCTAGAACCTCATAAGTTACCTACATTGTCTTTAATTAACCCTGTAAGGTAGGAAGGGGGACCCTGAATACATTAGAATCATTGCAACTCTGTGTATTGAAAATAAATGGTCTCTGTAAGTCACTCACTAACTTTATGTACACATCTGATAAAGGGTTTGCTCATGCCATTACACAAATACATTGTCACATATTATCTATACTAATAAAAGGTAATATGCTAATTAGAACGGATAGACCGAACATCTTCTGGACATCCTTCCAGACATCCTTCCAAACAAAGCCACGGTGGTGGAGGCCAAGGCAGAGGTGGTGAGGGGTGATCAGGCTACCAGGGGAGAGCTGTTGGGGGCGATCAGGCCGGCAGGGGAGAGCATTTAATGGCGATCAGGCCAGCAGGGGAGGGCACTTAGGGTTTATCAGAACAGCAGGGGAGAGCACTTAGGGGCAATCAGGCAGGCAGTGGAGCAGTTATGGGCATCAGACAGGCAGGCAGAGTGCTTAGGGGTTTTCAGGCAGGTGGCAAAGTGGTAAGGGGCAATCAGGCAGGCAGGCAAAGTGGTTAGGGGCAATCAGACAGCCAGGCAGAGGGTTTAGGGGCAATCAGTTAGGCAGGTAGAGTGGTTAGGGGCAATCAGGCAGGAGGGCAGATGAGTGGATAGGAGCCAGTGGTCCTGGATTGCAAGAGGGATGTCTGACTGCTGGTTTAGGCCCGATACCCAGAGCAGGTCTTTCTGATAAAGGAACACGGAAGGAGATTGTTAACTGAAGGATGAAATTGAGTCCTACTGACACCAGGGTATCAATGCCTGATGAAAGAACAGGTATAAAAGCCCAGACCCAAAAGTGGTTTGGAGATGTGTTTGGTATAGGAAAGATTAAGTTGGAGAGATGCTGGGTCACACAAACATCTTTTCTTTGTAAAAAAGGCCTCAGGTCATCCTTTGGTTTAGTAACAGTAAATGACAATAACAACCATTGCACAAATGAAAACGTTAAATAAAGCTATTTAAAGTTCTTATGTGCCTGGCAGGAATTTCTCAGTGGTTAGAGTGTTGGCTTGTGCATGGAAGGGTCATGGATACTTACCAGGGTTGCAAGTTTGATCACCACCCAGATTTGTGTATCTGTTGCAGACAACCAATTTATCTGTCTCTCTCACATTCATGTCTCTCTCTCTCTCTCTCTCTCTCTCTCTTCCTCTCTCTCTCTCTCTCTTTGTGTGTGTGTTTCTTTCTCTTCCCCTCTCTCCCTTCCACTCTGTCTAAAAATCAATGACAAAAAAATCCTCAAGTGAGGATTAACAAAAAAATAAACATAAATAATATTATTACAAATAGTATTTTTTTCTAGATCACCATGCTCCTTGCCTTGTCTCTCTACCTTTTATTTTTTGTCCTTTTACATCTATTCTTGCTTCATCCTTAATTTTTATATAATTAGCAACATTTATTCCTACCATTCTTACTCTGCCCCCCATTAATGTTTCCAATCAGGCAGAGATCAGTGAGCAGCAGAAGGCTCAGATCAGGACAGATAGGAGCAGGGGAGCAGCTGCGATGGCTTCAGGAATCCTGGTGAACATAAAGGAGGAGGTAACATGCCCCATCTGCCTGGAGCTCCTCACAGAACCCATGAGCCTGGACTGTGGGCACACATTTTGCCAAGCCTGCATCACTGCAAACAACAGGGGGTCCATGATCGGCCAAGGAGAGAGCAGCTGCCCAGTGTGCAGGAGCACTTATCAGCCTGAGAACCTGCGTCCCAATTGACATGTGGCCAACATTGTGGAGGCGCTTAGGGAGGTCAAGTTGAGCCCACAGGAGGAGCAAAGGACAGATCTCTGTGTGCGCCATGGAGAGAAACTCCTGCTCTTCTGCCAGGAGGATGAGAAGATCATTTGCTGGCTTTGTGAGCGGTCTCAAGAGCACCAGGGTCACCACACCTTCCTCATGGAGGAGATTGCCCAGGAGTACAAGGTAACAGACCAGGGTGGAAGAAAGACAGGACAGAAAATAGCACTTGATGAGAAATCTCAACTTTTGTATTTGACTGTAATTATCTTGCCACCACAGTCCTGAGGCCTGTAATCACTTTTCTTCCTATGTTCGCCTTCCAAGGCCTGAAGGACATTTCTATACATTCCACACAATTACAAATGATGAGCAGACTGTAAAGGAGAGTAGGTGTTTTCAGACTTTGTGCTAATAGGTAGAGGTTTGGTGCACAAGCAAAGTTGTCATCATCTCTTTAGACATGAGGGGTAACTGGGCAGCTGGGTGGATGGAGACCTAAGTTCTTTCCTTAATAACGGATCAAGTATTTTCTTCTAGGGCGTTGGTTCTCAACCTTCCTAATGCCACGACCCTTTAATACAGTTCTTCATGTTGTGGTGACCCCTAATCATAGAAGTATTTTGTTGCAACTTCATAACTGTAATTTTGCTACTGTTATGAATCATAATGTAAATATCTGATATGCAGGATGTAGTTTCATTGATATAAATTGAACATAATTAAAGCATAGTTATTAATCACAAAAACCATATGTAATTATATATGTGTTTTCCGATGGTCTTAGGTTATCCCTGTGAAAGGGTCGTACGACCCCCAAAGGGATCTTGACCCACAGGTTGAGAACCGCTGTTCTAGGGCAAAGAGAACCAGTCTTCTCTTGACATAGTAATGGTGATTTCTATCATCTGAGTCTTAAAGAACACATAACCACTTCAGGTTTCCTTCAAATCACAGATTCTAATGGTCATTTTACAGTTTCTTTAGAGATGAACCTGATTTCTTCCCATTAATCCTCTCTTCTGATGAGGAGAGAGCCCATAGCTTAACCCTGAAGTGAATCCTCTCCCATAGGAAAAGCTCCAGGCAGCTCTGGACAGGCTGAGGGCAGAGCATCAGGAAGGTGAAAAATTGGATGATGACCTTGAAGAAGAGAGAACTTCCAAGAAGGTAGGAGGAGACTTTTTCTGGTAATTATCCAAGAATCTGGGCATGACTTTGTGTTTTAATTACAAGGAGTTCCCTTCCTTCTTGTTTTCTGACAGTTGATATGTCCAGAGTCATTGATTAGCCATTGTATATTCTTTCCCTGGTAGAAATAGGGCTGGAAATAAGCATGTCACAAAAATAATGCTGATATTTGGAGGTTAGCTATTCCCATAGATAGACTCTAGGGTGAGGATGGTAGTGAATTTTACATTCATTTATCTTTTCTTTTTTCTTTTTTTTTTTTTTTTTGAGCCTTAAACTCTTCCAGGGAAGACAGTTACTAATGGTTCATGGCTCTGTTCCAGGAGCTCAACTTAGGCTGCGGTGGGGTGGGGTGAGGAGTAATGCATGGAGGCATCACTGTCCTGGGCAGCTCTGAGAGCTGAGCCACACCCAGGTGTCCCATTTTGTTTCAGGTTTGGCTTCAAGAATGTAGACATGAGAGCATTATTTTGGGATATAATGAAGATGAAATAATGGGGAAAATCAGCCTCCCCAAGAATTGCTCCTCTGCTTCCATCTCTCTTCCCTCTGAGAACATCCAAATCAAATACTTACTTTTCTGGCTCCCAGTATGCCTGATAACCTGAGTCCCTGTCTTTCTTTCTCATTCCTGAAGGATCAAATAGAAAATGACTTGAAAAATGTTCAGAATTGTTTTAAACAACTGAGAGGTATCCTGGCCAGTGAGGAGCAGAAGGAGCTGCAAAGGCTGGAGAAGGAGGCGGCAGAGAATCTCGATGACCTGTCTCAGGCTGAGAGTGAGCTGGCCCAGCAGAGGAAGTTGTTGAGAGATCTCATCTCAGATCTGGAGCATCGGTTGCAGGGGTCAACAGTAGAGATGCTGCAGGTAAGACTTAGAAATAAACCCCAGCATCTGAACTTAAGGAAAATTAAGACTAAGTTCCCTTCTCTGCTGTGTGGCTGTGCTGTTTGTGGTGTTGACACTGGGGTTGCATTGGTCTTGCAGTGACCCTTCCCTGCATCTGTTTCAGAGGTTATTGGAATTGTTGAATGCATGAACAACAAGGAAACATCTGGTTCTTATTAATGTATCAATTTAAGTATAAAATTGACTGTGAAGAGAAGATTCCTTGTATTCTGTAGGCCCCTGTGTCTGTGATCTAGCCTAGAACTTTATTCAGGTATCTCTTCATGATACAAGAGTTGTTCTTTTTCTTTTTAGAATAAGTTGAAATTCTTCTGTTCTTTCTGAATTTTCTGAATAAACAGTTGTGAAGGATTGGCATTATTTATTTTTTATTTCCGTAGATTTACCAGTGAAATCATTTCACTCTGGGCCTTTATGTTAATGGAAAAGTTTAAAATATTTTTTTTTACTTGTATTAGGTTTTCTCAGTTTTTTTTATGTTTTTTGAGTCAGTTCTTGGTAATGTACATCATTGTAGAAATTTGTCCATTTTAAGTTGTCAGATTCATAAGCATGAAATTAGTCATTATTTCTTAGAATATTTTTCATTTCTACAATACTAACAGTAACGGCTCCTTTTGTTCCTGATTTTGTGATTATTTTTGGTCCAGTAAGTTATAATTTGTCAAGGTCACTGACATTTTTTGGTTTGTTTGCTTTTTAATATATATTTATTGATTTTAGAGAGAAAGGCAGAAGGTGAGAGAGATAGAAACATCCATGATAAGAGAGAATTATTGATCAGCTGCCTCCTGCATGCCCCCTACTGGAGATCGAGCCTGCAACTGGGGCATGTACCCTTGACTGGAATTGACCCAGGACCCTTCAGTCTGCGGGGCAACGCTCTATCTATTGAGCCAAACTAGCCAAGGCTCATTGGTATTTTTTAGAATAAATTTTACTGTGTTATTATTTATTTATTTATTTATGATTTATATTTAACCTTTCTATATCACAGGTTTCTACTCTCACTTATATAGTTTCCTTTGTGTGTGTATGTAAATGCACATTGATATATGAGAGTGTGCATGTGTTTCTGTGTGTGTGCATTGAATTTAATTTTTTGTTATTTTTCTAGTTTATTAGAGTGAGAATATTTTTGTTTATTTTATTTTGTTAATCCTCACCCTAGGATATTTTTTCCATTGATTTTTAGAGTTTAGAGAGAATGAAAGGGAGGGAGGGAAGCAGATAAGGAGGAAGGGAGAGAGAGAGAGAGAGAGAGAGAGAGAGAGAGAGAGAGAGAGAGAGAGAGAAACATCCAGTGAGGGAGGGGCACATTCATTGGTTGCCTATGGCACACACACCAAAGGAGGCCAGGGATCAAACCTGCAACACAGGTACATGCTCTTCACCAGAAATTGAATGTGGGAGTCTTTGGTTCTGGGACGACACTCTCACCACTGAACAATACCACCCAAGGCTTAAAGTAGGAATTTTGACCCCTGACTTCACCGTCTTTTCTCTTACAGTTTTTACTGTTATAAATGCATTGTTTTAGCTATATTCCAGACATTTGGATTATTTACTTATCTGTTTGTTTTTTATTGATTTCAGAGAGTAAGTGAGAGGGAGAGAGAGATAGAAACATCAATGATGAGAGACAATCATTGATCAGCTATCACTTGCATGCCCCCTACTGGAGATGGAGCCTGCAACCCTAGTGTGTGCTCTGACTGGGAATTGAATCTTGACCTCCTGGTTCATAAGTCAGCCCTTAAGCACTGAGCTCCACCTGCTAGGCCTTGTTATTTTGAATCAATTTAACTTTTTTCAAATTTGCTTTGTTATTTTTGTCTTAACCCTAAAAATATTTGAAATGGTGTTGTTTAATGTACAAACACCTGGTGATTTTTTACTTTTTTTTCTGCTGTGTGTTTTAAATTTAATTCCTTTCTAATCAGAAAGCATATGTTTTATTATTTCAACATTATAGCTGTGTTGACTTGCTTTTTCTACTAAAATATTGTATGTCCATATTGTTTATGTGAATTTGAAAATAATTTGAAGTGTGTATTGATTGGGTGAAAGGGTCTTTAGTTGTCAGGTGGAGCTGGTTGACAATGTTGGTCATGGCTTCTACATCATGATGATTTTCTTATTTACATTTTTGCTTTTTATTTTCTCCTTTTCATAAGTCTCTTTAACCTTTCTTATTATACTGATTTGGTGGTGATTATCTCCTTGAGCTTTTTCTTATCTAGGAAGCTCTTTATGTCTCCTTCAATTTTAAATAATAGCCTTGCTGGGTAGAATAATCTAGGTTGTAGGTCTTTGCTTTCCATCACTTTGAATATATCATGCCACTCCCTTCTGGCCAGCAAAGTTTGAGTTGAGGAATTAGTTGGGATACTTACGGAGCCCCCTTATAAGTAACTAACTGCTTTTCTCCTGCCATGTTTAAGACTTTTTTTCTTTGTATTTTTCATTTCTCACTGGGTGTTTTTTATGCTTTCTATCTCCTTTCTATGTTTCTTCTCTCTTTGTTGAAGTTCTCAGTCAGATAATCTATTCTTCGCTAAGTTCACTGAGCATCCTTATAACCAGTGTTTAGAATTCTGCATTTGGTAGATTGCTTGCCTCCATTTTGTTTAGTTGTTTTTCTGAAATTTTGTCCTGATCTTTCATCTGGGACATGTTTCTTTGTCTCCTCATTCGGCTGCCTTCCTATGTTTATTTCTATGTGTTTGGTATATCTGCCACATCTCCCAGCCTTGGCAGAGTGGCCTTATGTAGCAGGCTTCCCTTGGGGCCCAGTGGTGCAGTTTCTGTGTTCATCTGAACCAGGTTCTCTAGGGGTGTCTAATGTTTGAGGTGTGCATGCTTTCTTGTTGTAGTTGAGCCTTGATTGTCATTGGCACATCAGTGTGTGGGATTGCCTCTCAGGCTGAGTTGGGGTCTAATTTCATAATGTACACCTGTGGGTGTGGTACCAGCCAGTTTCATTTTTCCCTCCTACCAGCCTTGTGGTGACTTTTAAAAAAATATGTGTTTATTGATTTTAGAAAGAGGATGTAACAAGAGGAGGATGTGATGAGAAACAAGGTCAGAAGACTGAAAATAGTTAACAATATGGAATAAACTTTTAGACCCTGAAACACAGTAAATACTGTAGTGTTTAGAATAGTGACCAAGTGGATATTGGTAACATGGACGAAGGTGTATAAAAGAGGAGGTAATTTGTTTGTTGAAAAATAATTTACATAGTAAATATCTTAAGTTACTGGTTCCCGTGGCTTCTTTACTAGGCATTATATTAACCTGCTCTCACATTAGGACCATCTCTATTTTCACCAGATCAGGGGGGTGGAGAGGGGAGATGTGTTGAAGTTTTGTTAGTGAAAGAGCTTATTACTTCATGACTTATAGTGTCTCTTTCCTCCTTAGGATGTGAAAGGCATTATGGAAAGGTATGTATGGGAGACCAGCGATGGTCTTTTTGTGCTGTAAAAAGTGTTTAAAGACATTAATGATACCTGGTGATTAATAAGAATAAACTATTGCTCAGGGCAGAAACATTTAGATGTAGTTTTATCTTAAATTTCTGTTCACATATGGCTTGTTTATTGTATACCTATTGACAATAACCCAGATTTTATGTAGTCAATTTACTCGAGGGAGTTGCAAAGTTTGGGTTTGTATAAGATGTTGCAGTATCAGACCCATCTGACTTCATAAATTCTATGCATGCCTTTGTCTAACTCAGATTTTCACATGTAACAGGTGATGTATTGACCATGGGAATGTCATGTCTTCTTTACCTCCTAAGCACTCAGAATTTGAGACAACTCCTTTATATTTAAATTTCTGCTCTCTGAATAGAAGATATAGTTCTCTTTATTTTCCAAAGGCTGACTTGAATATCAAGGATTACTTTGACCCTTTGAAAAACAGTTGATCCATCTTGGTCATGCACTTTTGAAATCCGAAAGGAAGGGCAGCATCTTTGTGTCTAAATTTGAACACCTACTTGACTGCACTAATCTATTCCAAACACATGAAATTCAGACCACTAGTAGTATAGCATTCATAGTATCTTATTTTCCAAGTGTTATATTTTTTCTCAGAGAACCTGAAACCTCAGATGTAGTTCTGCAGGCCTCCTATTGGGCAGTGGAATTTAAAGGTCTTGGTTCTTCCCAGACAGTATTCCCACACTTGATATATCTCAAACATAAGGATCCATGTTCTGTATCCTCACATTCTTGTCATATTGCTGGGAATTTACATCCATGTCACGACTTTTCATTATACTTATTTATTTCAAGGTACCAAAGTTTGCATTTTAAAGAAATTCACTATGGCACATAATTTCATATGATCTTTGGGAGTTAGAAAGGGAGAGGATAGTTATCACTGTGAAAGGAATAAACTACTTCTGAGAGGTCAATGCATTTCCAAGGGCAGACAGCAGTCAACTGAGAAAGTGGATTGAGCACATTTCTTCTGGTGCCAAGGTCAGAAGTCTACTCTCTCCTTTCTCAGGAGTCCATGAATGGGGGCTCAAGTACTCCTTGGGGTGAGTAGATAAAATCAGTGGTTTTGGAGAGACAAAAATTCAGAGCTGTGTTGATCTATCTTGTTGTCTCTAGGAGTAAGACCTTCACTCTGAAGAAGCCAAAAACTCTCCCCATGAAGCAAAGGAGAGTGCTCCAAGCTCCTGATCTGGGAGGGATGCTACAAGTGTTTAATGGTGAGGAATGCTAGAGCAATGGGTGGCTGTGAGATTGTTGTTATGGTTGGGGTTAAAGTTCAGGTTTAAGGTGTAGCTGGAGGAGAAATAAAAAGACAAATATTATATTCTGGTTATAAGAGCATATTCAATGGGGAGTGGTCAACTGTCGTGTTCACCCCTATTCCATGTACTAACTTACATAAACCCCAATCTTTCCCTGATATGGGGAGAAAATAGATGTTGATGCAGAACATTTTGCCTATATTTGATGTTATGGATTTTTTTCTAATTTCAGAACTCACAGATGTGCGACGCTACTGGGGTAAGGAGAAATCACAATATCACAAAGTCACCTTGTCCTCATCTTCTTTTAGAATTTTGCATTTTCTGCTAGGTCTCTCGTATAACGACCCAGGTTTTCCCTCCCAACACCCACATATATGTTATATTTCTTCAGTGAGTAATGCTCCTCAAGAACCAAATCAAATCCTTCCCATTTTCCACTCATTTTATTCTCAAAACTCTCTTACAATGTCACAAATAAAGTATGTCAGATTCCTCACCCAACCCTGTAATTTTTCTACAGTACACATGACCCTGGATCCTCCCATGGATAAATCAAATATTGCCATTTCTGAGGATCGGAGACAAGTGAGACCTGTCTATTTGTTGCATTTGTTAGCTGATAAGATGGATTTTGGTGTCCTGGGATCCTGTTCTATCACATCAGGGAAGCATTACTGGGAGGTGGATGTGTCACAGAAACGTGCCTGGATTATGGGGGTATGTGGAAAATCATTCCCTGGCTTCTTTCTCAGGGAAGTTCGAAGAGAATCTTTAAATAGAAAGCCTTTTTGCACTAGATTTCAGCCTAAATATGGTTACTGGGTTATAGGGCTACAGAACGATTCTGAATATAAGGTTTTTGTGGATTCTGCCTCCTCTGACTCCACGACATTAACCCTGTACCTGAGTGTTCCTCCCCGTCGTGTTGGAGTTTTCCTAGACTATGAAGCTGGCACTGTCTCCTTTTTTAATGTCACTAACCATGGGTTTCTCATCTATAAATTTTCTTCATGTTCCTTTTATCAGAAAGTGTTTCCGTATTTCAATCCTATGAAATGCACTGCCCCCATGACACTGTGTTCTCCAGGCTCTTAAACCTCTTACACCTTCACCCACTTCTCTGGAATGCCTCTTGCCATGGGTGCATCTAATGAGCCGAGCTCACCTGCACTGTTCTTACTATCTTTTCCGGGCTTGTATTTTTTTTTTTTTTCCCATTTGAACACCCTTCATTAATCAATAAGGTGTAAAATTTGCCCCGTGCCATATTTTCCCAAAATCTTATTTGCATTCATAGAGAATCCTAATTCATCACTTTTATCATCTCAAGGAAAATGACTAATGCCTCATAACAAAAAGGCATGTATGGAGGTAACATCTCTACCAAGTTCTACAATCTCATGTCCTCTGCCCCTGCCTGAGAAGATGAAGCAAAGCTTTTCAACAACTTTTATTGAAGACTTGAATAGAAGTCATTCACTACAGAATGAATCCTTAGAGGTCTGTCTGTTTACCCATGATGTTTGTTATTCATCAAGGAGTGAAGAAGAAAATATTAAATATGGGTTTTTAAATTGATTTCTTAGAAAGAGAGGAAGGGAGAGTTAGAGAGAGATAGAAACGTTGATGATAAAAAAATATTAAAGGGCTGTCTCCTGCATGCCACCTACTGAGGGTTGACCTTGTGTCCAGGAAATGTACCATGACTGGGAATTGCACCAGCGACCTGTTGGTGCACAGGTCAATGCTCAACCACTGAGCAACATCAGCCAGGCAACAAGAAAATATCATAAATAATATGTACTAAGAGTTAAGTTCTGTGTCCTCATTTCTGAGTTCACGTCCAATTTCTCCAAATATGCACAGTGAATTTTGAATAAAATACCTGAATGCCGATTTGTTTTCTGTAAATAATCCTGGTAATAAAACCATACCATAGTTAGTATCACTGTGAAAAGAAAAATTTCATTAAGTATATAAAATGTAAGTGTCTCAACTGAATAAATATTTCTCCACTAATTACTGAGAAATCTAAACTGTCAGTGTGTCATAAAACAGGTTTTGCTTTCAAGGGCACATGGGCAGTTTTTACCAAAGTCCATGTTTCAGATCCCAGACATATCTGTGCTGCTGTCTAGAATACTCCAGCTCTGCCAGTGTTAGACATGACTGTGTGTATGAGTGAAAATTTTATTATAAGTCTGGTGTTACTGCACATTAGCCTTGATCAAATAATCTAAATTGTACACGATTCAGTTTCACATTTGTAAAATAATATGAAATTTACCTGATGTATTTTTGTGAAAATTAAACCATAGAATATTTTCAGTAATTTCTTTCATGGCTAGCACGTAATTAGTCATCAAGTATACTGTTGATTCATTTTTGTTTGCCTCTCACTGTGATTGAAATAAATGATTTTAAAAATACATATTAGCTTACTTTCAACTTTACTATTCTTGCTTTGATTTAAGAAATAAAAATAACTTGATGAAAGAATTGTGAAATCTAATGAAAAAGATAATCGATGAACAAAATGGAACCAGAAACAAGGAACAGACTGGGCAGTCTCTGAGGGGAGGTGGGTGAGGGGTGACTGGATAAAGAAGGGAAGGGTGTTAGCTAAAGAACATATATGCATACCCCATGGACATAGAAATAGACTTGTGAAGACCAAGGGAGGGGGGTTTGGGAGAAGGTTAATGTTACAGGGAAACAGGACGTTTCAGGGGGATGTCTATCTGCAACAATGTCAACATTAAAATTTTTAATAAAAAATAGTTATTATTCACAGAAATGATTTAAATACAATTGTGGGATTTCTTAAGAGTGTTTTGTTGCCCAGTTCAGCCTTACTTTTGCAGTGAGGTTCAAATTTTCAGGAACAAGAGAAAAGCCAGTTCTCCAAAGAGATAGCAAGTGCATGATTTCAGCAATGAATATTCACACTATCCCCTTGTCTTTTGGAATTTTTATTCCCAAATCTCAAAGAAGTAAAAGTTAAAATAAATACATTAATGAATTAACTAATCTATTGAAGGTGCTCTCTTGTCAATTATTATCTTCTCTCATCTCTGCATGGCCACAGGAATATCTAAATTCCTCACCCTGGATTATCATTGATGTAACAAGGGATTGCAAGGTGGATATTACAGTGTGTGTGTGTGTGTGTGTGTGTGTGTGTGTGTGTGTGTGGCACGCATGTCTGAAATTGATCTAAATTTTCCCTTTGACCTCTACCTTCCTTACTCTCTGTTGCTGTGATGCCTGGGGCTATGCCTTACTAGCAATACTTCTCAATTATTGACAAATCAACTCCGGGAATTTTCAGTTATTGGAATTCTGGTCCTCCGATTCAGAATGAAGGCCCTAGTTACAAGAAAAAAAAGACCGGATGCTTAGATACCACATTTTTCAGGTCTTTGACACGACTGTCAAGACTGCTTAAGATCTGCCTCTGGTGAACACACACACACACACACACACACACACACAGAGAGAGAGAGAGAGAGAGAGAGAGAGAGAGAGAGAGAGAGGGAGACCAGGCACACTTTTTTTTTTTTTTTATTGTTTTCTCCTTATTGGCCTCACTCTCCAGTGGGCTGACAGACTAGGGCAGTCCCCAGGACTGAAGACAAGCCTGTTCTTCCTCCCCTCCCCGCAGTCAAAGGGCGGGGAGTGGGATCCCAGTCCAGTCTTCTGCAATACAGACAATTTCTTGCTCATGATTAAGTAGTATATGTAGATTTACTGGTTTTTAGGTTCAATGTATCTTATGCCATAACAAACAGCCAGATATTTTTTTTCCAAGTGTTTGTCCCACTTTCCATTCTCACAGTGGATAAAAGAGAACAGGATGATTTGGGGTCTGGTGGTAAATGCAGAGATATACAGTAGAGTAATTTTTGGTGAGGTCTACATTTGACCTACAAAACTTGGTGACAGTTGAAGGGGAGTGGAGGACTCCACACATGGAATGTTTTTATGTGGAGTGCACATGGACAGGGTAAGATGTATGTCTCCCACAATCCCATATTCATCAGATTACTCTTGCCTCCCTTTGAATCTCTGATCTGAGCCCACATCCTAAGCCCCAGAGAACTAATGTGTTCCTTCCAGACCCTGTGTGAGGTGTTTTAGGAGGTGGAGAGCTTGGAATGAGAAGAACAACATCCTTTTGTTAAGAAAGAGTGTTGAAGCTGGCTCTTTATTGGATTTCACCTTTTAGCTCCCAAGAAATCCCTTTCTTCCAAAACTCAAACCACAACATACGGTATACATTTTTTGAATAGGTTGAGGGAGGGCTGCTTAGAGCTGTAAAGCCTGGGACCAATCTACAATTTGAAGATAACAGCTACAAGTGGGGCCTAATGTCTTTGAGCTTGTCTGTGAAAAGATTATAAAAATATTAATCAAGAAAATGTTTGCAGAAGTCAGAAGCCCAAGAGGGGCTGGGAGGGCTGGGGGAGTGGCGCTGGTCTCCTGCGAACTTCCTCTGAGACATTAAATTTAATGTGGAAAGACACCAGTGAGGAAAACAGAACTTGCCAGGCCTATAGGAAACCAGAATGACCCATGCTCCTTCTCCCATCACTTAAACTCCATCTCCAGAGCTAAGCACGTGCGGTGGTCAACATCCCAGAATATTATGTTCTGAGGCCCAGGGAATAATACATTCTCCTCAGGGCTCTGTGTTCCCTTTAGTCCCCACATCTCCTGTTGGAGAAATTCTCTGACTTTGGATCTATGATTTTTAACTGTTTCTGGACTGAAAAATAGCACAGAGCACAGGCAGTAATGTGGTTAGAGTGTGGTGGTGTAGATAAAAAACAGACAGTGAGGTAGGTATCTGAATACATCTTAGGAACAAAACAGAATGTGAGAATTGTTGGTTAAAATTTGTCAGAAGAGTTTACATAAATGCTAACAATATCCTTTTGATTTATTGATTTTTAAATATGTTTTTAATAATTTTTAGAGAAAAAGGAAAGAAGAGGGATAGAGAGATAGAAGCATCAAGGAGAGAGAAACATCAATGATCCACTGCATTCTGCTCACCCCATACTGGGAATTAAGCCCACAACCCAGGCATGGGTCCTTACCTGGAATCAAATTGGTGACCTGGTTCCTGGGTCGATGCTCAACCACTGAGCAACACCAGCTGTGCTTGATTTATGAACACAGCAGTTATGTTGACAGCAACACCAACAATAGAACAGAAACATGATTGTCATCAGCATGTTCAATGTAATTAAAATTATATCCATAGCAATATAAGTGTATGTCTTTCTATTCAAATATCATTCCCTATATACCAATATTTTGTAACAAATCTGACACAATAAGAAATAACATAAAGAAGGTCCCTTCCTGCCTTCATTAATCGAATTGTTTTGGGATGTAAGGCTGGATGAAAGGAATACTCAATTATACTATTACTAGAGGCCCAGTGCACGAAATTCGTGCATGGGTGTGTGTATGTGTGGGGGTGTTTGTGTCTGTGTGTGTGTGTCCCGACCCGCGGGACAACAACGGGGGAACCAAGAGACATCCTAGGAGAATGAAACAAACAAGGGACACGAAAGAATGGAGGAAAGACAGGATTCTGATCAAGCCTCAAATTTTATTCTTACCGCGGCAGGATATATACTGTTTTAGGGACGGGGGTGGGTGGAGAAGCCTATTAGCTTATCAGCAGGGTTGTAGCAGGCTCCGATGTGGCAGTAGTTGCTTCAGGGAATAGGATGGTTATCTTTAGCTGCTGGCCAAATCGCAGGACACACGTAGTTTCTGGTAATTAGGAGTTTCTGGAGGAACCAGAAACTTATAATTTTTAAGATGGCTTTGTCTAAGCCAATATCTCTAATGGCTCCCAACATGTGTGTGTGTGTCCGTCAGCCCAGCCTGCACCCTCTCCAATCTGAGACCTCTTGAGGGATGTCTGACTGCCCTCTCACAATCCAGGACTGCTGGCTCCCAACTGCTTACCTGCCTGCCTGCCTGATTGCCCCTAACTGTTTCTGCCTGCCAGCCTGATCACCCCCTAACCACGCCCTTGGCAGCCTGATTGATGCCTAACTGCTCCCCTGCCAGCCAAATTGCCCCTAATTGCCCTCCCCTGCAGGCCTGGTCACCACTAACTGCCCTCCCCTGCTGGCCTGATTGCCCACAACTGCCCTCCCTTTCCAGCCATCTTGCGGTGGCCATCTTTGACCACATGGGGCCAGCTATCTTGTGTGCTGGAGTGATAGTCAATTTGTATATTACTCTTTTATTAGATAGGATGTGATGATTAAGGGGAAAATAAGACTTTGGTGGGGGGCAGGGCGAGCTACCTAAATCTGTGCCAGTAACCTGCATTCTGATGCACACTCTTGCTTGCTGATAAACCTCATTCTTATCTGTAATGCCTGTCCTGCATTGGGAAACCTGTTTCCCGAAATAGTCCCATTTTACAGAGGCCATAAACCATGAACCATATACAACCCCCTTAGGGGATTGGAAGAGCTGATGCAGACAGGCATCTGAGTATAATCTCACTTCCCCCATCCCAACTCAACAGGGGGTTACAAAGCCCAAGAAAAGTCTGGAAGCCTGATCCATATTTGGGGGACAAAGGAACTAAGGGGTATGAAGGGAAAGCTTTATCCATATTCATCACTTAGGATTTGGAGACTGCCTCCCATGAGTCACGGCACTAATGCATCTGCAATTAAAGGTTACTTTTCTGAATATCCTCTGAGAGCCCAGCTGATTAATTCTCTGGTGCCACCTGGCAGCTTATCTGCAACAATGATAAAGGAAAAAAATTTCAAGGTCTCAGAATGACTTTGTGCAAAATTTACACACTTATCATTGCACTTGCAAACCATCATGAGTTTATATGTTGTTAGAAATGAATTCATTCATACCCATGAAATGGAAACTGTCAATATGGGTCACCAAATGCATCTATATAAATTCCAGCTCCTGCCTCACAGACATATGTGAATCAAGAAGAGTTTTAAGGCAAGGTTGCCTTACTCAACTATAGTTACAAACAATACTAAAATGCCTGTGCTTTCCTTAAAAAGACATCAACATTTCAGATGTCCCCCATGTCTCCTGTGAATTAATGTGTGGAGATTGCCCAGCTCTGCACTCTTGTCAGTCAGGGACCCTTGTCTGGAGCTTCCACCAACTTATAGCTACAGCATCTGAAACATGTTTTCAGAAGGTTGATAATAGGGTACAAAAATATGTAGAGGAAATAGAAATGTTTCAGTTCTGCTTTTAAAAAATTACACTTATTTTTATTTAATTGCCATTTTATTTTTATTATAATACTATGCAATGCATACATTGTACTTAAAATTTATTTGGATATATTTTCAGTTCTGCTTTGATTGATGGTGCAAAAGGTCCAAGTGTTTCCCAAAGAAGTGGTGAAAGTGAACACTTACGGAGGTGTGAGTGTTTTCCGGAGAAAGGTTCCCCTTGAAGAGCACCTTGTCTAAACCTCCATCCTCTTCCCACCTCCCAGTTGCTGGTAGCATGTCACTGCCACAAATGTACCACATTATGTCTGGAAGGCTTTTGTTTCTAGGTCAGAAACAAAAACTGGTGGTTAACTGAAGGGCTAGATCAGATTCAATGGTGTTGTAGAAAAAATTTCTCAATTGGTTAAAAAAATTTCTAAATACAAGTTCTTAGTAGCTGCTATTTAAAAAGAACATTTTTTTCCTAAAATTCTAAGGACAAATACTACCATTCAGCTCAAATATCGGAGTTCTATCACTGGTTATCTTCCCATTATACTCTGCATTATGAAGGGCAGGTACCCAGACTAAATCATGGATCATGATTTTGTTAGGTTAGGTGGCTCAGGAGGCGGCTCAAGAAATAGAGATTCCAGTGAATCAGAAAAGAAAGGAAAGGAAAAGGTTTATTTCTGCGTCCCCGGGAGACCCATGTACCCCAAGGACAGAGCACGTGGATTCACAGCAATAGGGAGGGGGGTGCTCTTTTTATACTGCAGTTGGGTGAGGGGCGGGGACATGAGCTGAGGTATTCAGTTGAGGAAGTTTCAGCTGCAGGGGTCAGCCAGGTATTCAGGAATGAGTCAGTATCTGTGTGGGGGTCATTGTGGATTCAGGGAGAAGAAGCCTGTATCTGTGTCTGGCATGCTGATCTGTGAGAAATTCCAGGGGAAGTCCATTGTCTCATCACATGTCTGCATGTATCCGATCCTGGGCTCTCTCCGACCTAACAGATTTTATCCTTAGTAAGTAGTTCAGGACATGAAAATAGGATAAGCTTAACTAGTAGGTATAGAATTAAATTGAAATTACTAAGTATTTAGGAAGGCTGTGGAGTGTATCATTAGATTTTACATTCTTCTTATTTGAAAATTCTTGCTAGAATAATCTGCAAAATGGATGAAAACATAAGAACATACTGAAGCATTGACTTCCCTAAGTGTCCTATGTTGTGACCTCCCATTGTTATTGTTCTTAAGTTTCTGTTTTGCTTCCTTTGTTTCATTTCTACTCCTATGAACTTAACTTTCATTTCTCACTCCGCTTCTGTGGGGGAACTCCTCTGTAGAGAGCTGGTCGCTGGCTTGATGAGTGAATACTGACCAGACTTACAGCAGATCTCCTCCATAGAATTAAAACTCCAGCATATTTCCTGAAAGTAAGTGGGGCAGTTTCTGGGGACAAAGGACAGGAGGCTTTGGGGGAGCAGATTGACTGTGTTTGGTGTCTTAAATTGTGATTCTGAAGCTGCTTTGCTGACTGTCTCTGCTGAGGTGGCAGAGAAGCAGAATACTGTGTCTGGGGGAAGAGTGATTTTTAGAGAAGGGCTGTTTAAAAGAGCAGTCTTATTTATTTATTGGAGGGACCATTATTTCACCAGGCTGAGTTACCTGATTTTCTCCTGTTAGGTTAGGTGGCTCAGGAGGCAGCATAAGAAATAAGGAGTCCAGTGAATCAGAAAAGAAAGGAAGGAAGGAAAGTTTATTCTGCATCCCCGGGGGACCCAAGTACCCCCAAGGACAGGGCACGGTGATTCACGCCAACAGGGAGGGGGGTGCTTTTTTTATACTGTGGTTGGGTGAAGGGCAGGGACAGGAGCTGAGGTATTCAGCTGAGGAAGTTTCTGCTGCAGGGGGTCAGCACGGTATTCAGGAAGGAGTCAGTATCTGTGTGGCGGTCAGTGTTGATTCAGGGAGAAGCCAGTATCTGTGTCTGGCATGCTGATCTGTTAGAAATGCCAGGGGGAGTCCATTATCTCGTCACAGGTCTGCATGTATCTGATCCTGGGCTCTCTCTCTGACCTAACATCTCCCTATTCTGTAGTCTTGACTTCCTACCTTTCCAAAGTGAGTAAGAATACTCCTTTCCCAGCCAGCAAATCCCTCCCTCCTGTTCTCCAGGAAGCCTGTGAGATGAGCCCTGTTCTCCCTCTTCATAAAGCCCAAGCTCATGGTGAGGCCAGCAGGAGTGAGAGCCCTTATCAGGAGGCCTGTGGGAGGCGTGGGCTCTTAGGGGCTCTGCCAGGGATCAGAACTTCTTGAAGCTGGTCCTTTTGCTCTTTTGTGAAATTAGCATTATTTATTTATTTATTTTTACAAACCTTTATTCTTAAATGTACAATAAGCTCACAGACAACACTTCTTCATTCCAGCTGTATGTGGTAACAGATGTTATCATAAGGAATCCAGATGTTAAAACAGGAATGGAATTGAGGATCACCATTGCCCCAGGCACAGGGAACAGCTCATTTCTGGCCAGATTCCTTCATTTCATAAGTGTGTGTTTATTTTTGGTGGGAGAGGGGGGGAGGGGGAGGGAGGAGGGTGGATTTCCCCTTGGCCTTTGCTGTCTCTGCTCCTCTTTTGCTATTGTAAAGCCTTATCTTCCTCACCCATCTCCTTGGCTGGTTTCTCAGGCTGCTTCAGGGGCGCTTTCTTGCTACCTTTGATACAGGACATGACAACTGACGCCCCTTCCCTGAATGCTGATCCTTTACTCTTGTCTTGGTAACTTCTGGGAAGCTTCTGTTACAGAAGAGCAAAGAAATACCAAGCAGGCTTCCTAGAGAAAGGGAGAGACCCCTTTCACTAGTGGTCTCCGGGAATAATTTCCAAATCAGAGTGAGAAAACACGCAGAGAGCCCATCTATATATATCCTGCTGGGGTCTGTGTCTTGCAAATATGCTCCCTGCCCCCTTCATGGCCCTGCAGGAAGGCCCCCAGGAGTCAGGCCACATCCCATGGTCCCTCCAGCATAACAACCCTCCCCCACTCAGGGCAGTGCATTGCTCACAGTTTCTATGTCCAGACACACCTTGCAAGACCAGTTTCCTCCTCACTTTCCCAACCTTCCTGATAAGTGACCAGCCTTTGGCCAGCCTGATGAGAGAGGCTGGATGACCAGATTGCTGCCCATCTCTGTAGTCCCTGTAAGGTTCGTGACACAGGAAAACAAAGAGAGTCGAGTCAATCAGAAAGGAGGAAAAGAGAAGGTTTAATCTGCGTTCCCGGGTGAGACCCATGAGGCCCAAAGGCAGGGACAGTGAATTCGTGCCAACAGGGAGGGAGGCACTTTCTTTTATACAGCTGTTTAGTGAGGGGTGGGGCCGGGGGGGCGGGGGCATGAGCTGAGGAAGTTCCCGCCAAGGGTGTTGTCACAGATTCCAGGAAGGAGCCAGTATCTGTGTCACCATCTGTCTGGCATGCTGACCTGCTAGGAAATCAGGGAGGGTCCATTATCTCCATCACCACCTGCCTTGCAGTGGCATGCATCCGCTCCTGGGCTTCCCCTTGACCTAACAGTCCCCATGTGGACACTTGCCTCTTAGAGGTCCAAGAAGAGGGAATTTATTCTCTCCTGAGGGCCATGGCTCAGTTACCTCAATGCACCCTATGATTCTCTGGTGTCCTCTGTTGCTTTAGAACCAGTTCTAAATCATCTTACACATTCCCTTCCTCTGTTATTATATTGACTCTTTACTCACTTTTCCCTTTGCATGCAGCTAGGAAAAGGAGTTAGTAATTTTTCAAAAGGAAGTCCACCTTTATTTCACCTTTGAGCAATTTGTACCTTGATCTCTGTGTTACTTAGATTTTGATGTGTACTTTCTTTTCCTCCCTCATCTCAGAGATGATATATCTGTTTTTTATACTGGAGACAAGATCCATGTCTGATGTATACTAACTGAATGCTCAGGGGCTATTCCAGGTCCCTCAAAACAGAAGAATGTAAATTTTTTATTAAGATCGCAATAACAAATGAATTCACCTGTGGTATAAAACTCTTAATTTCTATAGAATGCACCCAAATGACTTCTTTGAAACAAATTGACCCGGCAGCTAGTGTCTCCATACTTTGCGAAAGTCCGATAAGGGGTTTAACCAACATCCTTGAAACCTCTCCTGGTCAATAACCATCATTAAAAAGGTGAACCTATTCTTGGCATCCTTATACTTGGGAACCTCAGAAAATTGCAATTCTTCCTATTCCTCTATATTCAGATTTCTGACTTCTACTCCACCTCCTTCCATCAAGGTTTTAATCTGCACCACATTAATGAACTCCCCCAAGAGTTCTAGCACTCAGGGGTGGTGGCCCTGGAACGGGAATGAGGCATGGGCCCTCTCCTGTCAGCTCTGGCAGCCCAACAGCAGCAGGGAGATGTGGCATGTACACTCATGAGCACTGACAGGTTAGAGGGAAATGGAGCCCTGCAATGGCAAGATAGAGGATGGAGCTCTAATGCCAGCCCCACCCCCACATCTCTGCCTCAGGCGAGTCCAACAGGCTTCCACTCCTCCAGCAGGAAAGAGATCTCCTTCACACATGGTCTACCCCTGGTCGGCAAACAGCAGCTCGCAAGCCACGTGCGGCTCTTTGGCCCCTTGAGTGTGGCTCTTCCTAAGCCTTAGGAGTACCCTAATTAAGTTAATAACAATATACCTACCTATATAGTTTAAGTTTTAAAAATTTGGCTCTCAAAAGAAATTTCAATTGTAGTACTGTTGATATTTGGCTCTGTTGACTAATGAGTTTGCCGACCAGTGGTCTAGGCAATTCTCAAACCTCAGCTTTTGAGTGGGTCCTTGTGCAAATACTATCAGTCCTTCAAGTCCTGTTTAGGAACCCTTTAAGAGGGGAATCTCCTGTTCCCTATACCTCTATGGTGCTCCTGGGCATAAGCCTTGTTGGTTTTTGAAGACAGACATTTTTTGAGCTCAGGCCTCTGGCAAGAGTTAGGGCAGTGATGGCGAAACTATGACACGTGTGTGAGAGGTGAAATGCGAACTCATTTTTTTGGTTGATTTTTCTTTGTTAAATGGCATTTAAATATATAAAATAAATATAAAAAATATAAGTCTTTGTTTTACTATGGTTGCAAATATAAAAAAATTTCTATATGTGACACGGCACCAGAGTTAAGTTAGGGTTTTTCAAAATGCTGACACGCCAAGCTCAAAAGGATCACCATCACTGAGTTAGGGAGACTGATGTGGGCCACAAACCCCTCGGTCCTGAGGATGGACTTGGGCATTTGTTATATCCCTCCAGCATAGATACCACTCATGTTCCCTTATCTATCTGCCTGCCTGCTGTGGAGCCACAGAGTCACTGCTTAGGTAGTGGTGGGGTCAAACTCCTTGTGTGAGGACTCAAGTTCTTCTTCACTTTCGTCTTCTGTGTCCTGTGGCAGCAGGTGCTCTGACCTAGCTCCTTGTAGCCCCACCATAAAAATAAATTCTGGAGCCCCAAGGCAGAATGCATGCTTTTCCTCTCTCCTCTACAGGCTCTTGGTGGGTCTCAGGATTTCTTAGATCTTGGATAGGATGAGAAATATTTGGAGGCTCTTACACCTTGTTTGGATTATGTTGGAGCCATAAAATGATCTGTACCACCGTCTCTGCAGCCAGGGGCTAACTGCATATGGCTTCTGGGCTGTTTTCAGTATCTGGCCCACTAGCTGGAATACACTTCTGTTCTCCTTCAGCCTCATTCCTTATCAGGTTCCCTTCATGTATAATGAACATGGCATTAGTAGACAGTGTTAGTGGGTCTAAATTCATCTCAATGTAGCCTTTATAACTTTTCCCTCAGAGCACAGAGCAAAGGAATAAACTTATCTCATATTGCAGATCTTTCTTTAACCTTCAAACTTTGGCAACCATCAAGACATGGATATCTACTGAGATCTTTTCTTTCTTTGTTTATTGCTTCATAGTCCTATTTACTTGGAGTTTGTTAGAGAATCCTGAGCCTAAACTGTAGCCACAGGGCCATATTGAGTCCAGGTGGGAGAATGAGCAACACTGTGTCACCACTCTATAATACCTTCCCTAACAGACCACCAGCATCCTTTCTAATTTAAATGGTCATGACCATCTATGTGACCTGATAGTTGCCTGCCAGGGTCACTTAGCTGAGCTGGAGATATAGGACAGGAGACTGGGCATGCTGACATTGGCTACCTTAGCTGAGCTATTAATGATGATCTTCTCAATGCTATAGAAAGTACTTCATCCCTGTTATATCTCAGCCTTTTGAGAAGTCAGACTTAGTGGATGTGTGAGAAACCAACAAAGGTATGTAAGCCTAGAGCTAGAGTGCAAATTATGTTGTGAAAGCCAGTAAGCACAATGTCCAAGGGCCTAAAAGAGACACAGGTGGCTAAAAATGTCAAAATCCCCTTATGGAAAATGAAGTCTAAGCTTGTTATCTGGCACTTGAGGTCCATAGGAAGTCCTCCTCGTCCAATGCACTTTCCATATCAGTCTAATTTTGCTATCAACAATGTGGCCTTGAAGGCAGCTGACCCTCCACTTTATTGTAGCCTCATGAGTTCTCCAGAAACAAAAACAAAAAGCCAACTTATCAGAAGAATTAGCCAATATTACCTCTATGGGAAGAAAGAGCCCAGGCTTGATGTTGCCCTTTTGTTACAAAGTATATAATAGAACTGCCAGTCTTTTCTTCTTACCTAGTCCTATGTTTCACTCTTACCCCCTGCTCCCCATTCCCTCACCTCCTTGTCCTGAAAGCTATCATCATGCCTCCTTGGAAGTTATGCTTATATCCTACTCATCCTCTCAATTCTACTGAATCTATCTAATATTTCATAGCCCAACACTGATCATTCCTTTTACTCTTGGAAAAGTGTCTGAAATGTTAGAAAATTAGTGAATTGTCAAAGGGCCATATGTCATTATCACTACAGGCTCATGTGATACCAAAAGCCTAGCAGTTTTCTCATACCAGCGACATTGGCATTTTCAAAATCAGACAAGGTGGTGTGTCTTCAATGAACAGGTCATTTCCTTTACCTAATACTTTTTTATTTCTCTCCCATATGCCATATTTCCATAATATTCAGCTTTCAGTTTAGCCTTTATGTTTTCAAGTTAGAATTTCTGGATAGCTCTTTACCTGTCCCCATTATTTGATTTCCTAACACACACATTTCTCTAGTATTGTTTGTCACATCAGCTTGCATATAATTTGCTGTACTTTGCATGTGAATGTCAGGGTCATAGTGGTTTGAACTCTGTTCAGACTCATTTTTTTGTGTTTATGGGTATTAGTATTAGCATGTAATTTGTAGTGATGAAAAATTAGTTGAGCCCAGCCAGTGTTGCTCAGTAGTTGAGTATTGATCTATGAACCAGGAGGTCATGGTTCAATTCCCTGTCAGGACACATGCCCAGATTGCAGGTTCGATCCCCAGTGTGGGACTTGCTGGAGGAAGCCTATCGATAATTCTCTCTTATCATTGATGTTTCTGTCTCTCTCTCCCTCTTCCTTCCTCTCTGAAATCAATAAAAACATATATTAAAAAAAGAAAAATTAGTTAAATGACCTTGCCTAATATTTTGAGATTTCTTTCCAAAGACATATCTATTTCATCTGAATTTCTAATTTTTCAGATATGTTACTCGCATAATTCTAACGTATATTTCTCCTATCTCCCTTTACCATCAACATACATACACACCATGAGGCTCCTTACAATGTCATTGGCAAATTTCCAGGAAAATGTGAAATGTTACCATTTATCAACACAAGAATTCTCAGAATTCCTAAGTTACTTGTTTCACCTTTGATTAACTCAATAATGTAGGAACAGACCCCTGATAGGGACCTTGAACATAGTAGGTTCATTGCAACTCTGTGTATTGAAGATAAGATCCTTGTAAGTCACTTACTATCTCTATGTACAGATCTGATAAAGGGTTTGCTCTTGCCAGGTACACACAGTGTCACATATCATGTCAAAATAATAAGAGAAATATTTTTAAACACACAGAAAATGATGGCAATCATTACACTGTAAATAAGCAAGTCAGAGCAGGTCTTTCTGATAAAGGAACATGGAAGGAGATTGTTGACTGAAGTATGAGAATGAATCCTACTGATACCAGGGGCAGCATTGCCTACTGAGAGAAGAGTGGGTGTAAAAGCCCAGACCCAAAAGTGGTTTGGTGCATTTATTATTGAGGATGTGTTTGGCATAGGAAAGAAGAAGAAGGAGAGATGTTGGGTCACGCAAACATCTTTTCTTTGTATAAAGGACCTCAGACCATCCTTTTGTTCAGTAAAAGTAAAGATCAATAACAACCATTGCACAGAAAGAAATGAAATGTGTCATGTTAAATTAACTAAAGTATTTAAAATTGCCAGGTCACTGTGATCCTTTCTTTGTCTCTCTAACTCTTCTTTTATGTCCCTATATCTGTTCTTTCCCTGTCTTTGATTTCTATACAATTAACAATATTTATTCCCACTGTTCTTACTCTGCCCCCTTTAACCTTTCCAATCAGGCAGAGATCAGTGAACAAGAGGAGCCTCAGTTCAGAACAGGTAGGAAGGAACAGGGACCAGCTACGATGGCTTCAGGAATCCTGGTGAACATAAAGGAGGTGATGACCTGCCCCATCTGCCTGGAGATCCTAACAGAACCCATGAGCCTGGACTGTGGGCACAGCTTCTGCCAAGCCTGCATCACTGCAAACAACAAGGAGTCCGCGAACGGCCAAGGAGAGAGCAGCTGCCCCGTGTGCAGGATCAGTTACCAGCCTGAGAACCTGCGGCCTAGTCTGCATTTGGCTAACATAGTGGAGGTGCTCAGGGAGGTCAAGCTGAGCCCAGAGGAGGAGCAAAAGAGAGATCTCTGTGAGCACCATGGAGAGAAACTCCTGCTCTTCTGCAAGGAGCATGGGAAGATCATTTGCTTGTTTTGCGAGCGGTCCCAAGAGCACCGTGGTCACCACACATTCCTCATGGAGGAGATTGCCCAGGAGTACAAGGTAATAGACTGGGATGGAGGAAAGACAGGGCAGAAAATAGCACTTGATGGGAAATCTTAACTTTGCATTTGACTGTAATTATATTGCCACCAGAACCCTGAGGCCTGTGTTCACTTTTCTTCCTATGTCCACCTTCCAAGACCTGAAAGACATTTCTGTGCAATCCACACAAATGATGAGCAGACTTTCAATCAGAAGTAGACATTTTTAAACCTTGTGCTAATAGGTGGAGGCTTGGTGCACAAGCAAAGCTGTCATTGTCCCTTTGGACAGGAGAATGAATCAAGACCTAAATTCTTTCCTTACACAGGATCAAGTTTTTTCTTGTAGGGCAAAGAGAATCAGTCTTCTCTTGACATAGTAATGGTGACTTCTATCATCTGAGTCTTAAAGAACACATAAACACATCAGATTTCCTTCAAATCACAGCTTCAAGTTGTCATTTTGCAGTTTCTATAAACTCAAGTCTCTTTAGAGATCAACCTGATTTCTTCCCCATTTGTCCTCTCTTCTGATGATAAGAAAGCCCAAAGCTTGACCCTGATGTGATTCCTCTCTCACAGGAGAAGCTCCAGAAAGCTCTGGACAGTCTGAGTGCAAAGCAGCAGGAAGCTGAAAAATTGGGAGTTGATCTTGAAAAGGAAACAACTTCCTGGAAGGTAGGAGGAAACTCTTCCTGAGGTAGCTAGACAAGATTCTGGGTAGGACCTTGGGTGTAGTCAGAAGGAGCTCCCTATCTTCTTGTTCCCTGGCCATTGATATGTCCAGATTTATTGATTAGCCATTTGTCATTCTTTCTTTGGTAGGGCTCAGGCAGAAAATGAACCTGTTACAAACTAACACAGATATTTGTAGGTTAGTTATTCTCATAGTGAATTCTGTGTTCATGTCGCTGATTATTTTGAGCCATGAATGGTTGCCAATGGCTCATGCCCTGATGTTCAACATAGGTAGAGGTTGGGGTGGGGGTCAAGGGTAATGATGGAAGGCATGACTGCCTTGGGCCTCTCTGTGAGAGCTGAGCCATACCTTCGTGTCCCATTTTGTGTCAATAGTGCAGATTTGAGGTCATTATTTTGGGATGTGATGAGAAGAAATAATAGGAGATATCAACCTCTCCAAGAATTGTTCCTGTGTTTCCATCTCCCTTCCCTCTGAGAACTTCCAAACCCAATACTTTTCTGGCTTCCAGTCTCTTCTTGATTGCCAGAGTCCCTCTCTTTTTCAATCCTGAAGGATCTAATAGAGAATGAAAGCCAAAGTATCCAGGATTATTTTAAAGAACTGAGAGGTATCCTGGACCGTGAGGAACAGAAGGAGATGCAAAAGCTGGAGAAGGAGAAGAGATATATTCTCAGTTACCTGGCTCAGGGTAGCAGTGAGCTCATCCAGCAGAGCCAGTTGTTGAGAGATCTCACCTGTGATCTGCAGCGTCGGTTGCAGGGGTCAACAGCGGAGATGCTGCAGGTAAGACTCAGAATGAATCATCAGCATCTGAATTTGAGGAAAATAAAGACTAAGTTTCCTCTGATGTGTGGCTGTGCTGTTTGTTGTGGTGATGCTGAGGTTCCTTTGGTCTTGTAGTAACCCTTAGTTGCATCTATTTCACAGGTTACGGAAATCATCAAATGCATGAATAACAAGGGAAAATCTCATTTTTACTTTTATAATGTACTAATTACAGTGCAAAAGTGACTGTGGAGAAAATATCTATTGTCTCCAATTATTTTCTGCCGGGCACTATATTTTTGACCTAGCCTAGAACTTTTTTTCTGATACCTCTTTATTATCCAAGAGTTGTTTTTCCTTCATAGAATGCGTTGAGATTCTTCTCCTTTTTCTGAATAAACAATTGTTTTCTGGATAAGCAATTGAGAAGGATTGGTACTATTTATTCTTTCATTATTCAATAAATGCACCAATGAAACCATCTCACTCTGGGCCTTTTGGGGGAAAGGTTTAAAATATAAATATTTTTTACTTGTGCTAGATTTTCTTGGGTATTTGTGTGTGTGTGTGTGTGTGTGTGTGTGTGTGTGTGTGTGTGTAATATACATCATTTTTTGATAATATACATCTTTGTAGAAATTTGTCCATTCTAAGTTGTCAGATTTACAAACATGAATTTATTCATTATAATTTCTTAGAATCTCTTTCATTTCTATGGTATTACAGTATTGGCCCATCTTTTATTCCTCATTTCAGTGATATTTTTTTTTGTCAGTTTAGTTATATTTGCTTAATTTTATTGATGTTTTTAAAAAATGAACTTAATTGATTTATTGACTTTTAACCTTTCAATATCATAGATTTATGTTTTTACTTATGTAGTTTACCTTGTGTATGTATATGTAAATGTACATTCATACATGAGTGTGTGTATGTGTTTGTGTGCATGTGTGTATTGGTTTAATTTATTGTTCTTTTTCTAGCTTCCTAAAATGGGAAGTTTGACCACTGATTCAACAACCTTTTCTGTTATTTTTTAATTATATAAATGTATAGTTTTAGCTATATTCCACACTTTTGGATTATTTACTTGTTATTTAGATTCAACTCAATGTATTTTCAAATTTTATTTGTTATTTTCATCTTAACCCTTGAAATATTTGCAACTGTGTTTTTTAATTT
Organism: Myotis myotis; assembly: GCF_014108235.1. Taxonomy (NCBI): domain Eukaryota; kingdom Metazoa; phylum Chordata; class Mammalia; order Chiroptera; family Vespertilionidae; genus Myotis; species Myotis myotis. Next base: position 43,093,613 of record NW_023416314.1, read on the forward strand.
ACTAACACTTGGTGATTTTTACTTTTTCTTCTGTTGTGTATTTTAAAATTAATTCCTTTCTAATCAGAAAGCATATATTTTACTATTATGTCTTTTAAATATATTGATATTAAAATATTGTATGTCCAAATTTTTATATGAATTTGAAAAAAATTTGTATTGATTTGGTGAAAGGGTTTATAGATGCCAGTTAGAGTTAAATCGAGCTGGTTGATAATGTTGGTCATGTCTTCTACATTGTGAATATTTTCTTATTTATATATTTTTCCTTTTCTTGAGCCTCTAACATTTCTTGTAATACTGGTTTGTTGTTATTGTTGAACTTCAGCTTTTTCTTATCTGAAAAGCTCGTTATGGTTCCTTAAATTCTAAATGATAGCCTTGCTGGGTAGAGTAATATAGGTTGTAGGTCATTGCTTTTCATCACTTTGAATATTTCATGTCACCCCATTCTGGCCTGCATAAGTCTATCAGCTGATTGGTTGAGAAATCAGCTGATAGTCTTACAGGAGCCCCCTTATACTAGAAATATTTCTGCTTTTCTCCTCCTGCTTTTAAGATTCTCTCTATTCATTTCTCACTGGGTCTTTTTATGCTGTCTGTCTTCTTTTTCAAGTTTCCTGACTCTTTGTTGAAGTCCTCAGTGAAATAATCTATTCTTTCCCTAAGTTCACTGAGCAGCCTTATACCCTGCATTTAGTTTAGAATTCTGCATTGGGTAGATTGCTTGTCTCCATTCTGTTTAGTTGTTTTCCAGAAATTTTATCCTGATCTTTCATTTGGGACATGTTTCTTTGTCTCATTGTTTTTGCTGCCTTTCCATGTTTATTCCTATGTATTTGGTATATCTGCTACATCTTGCAGCCTTGGCAGAATGGCCTTATATGGTTGGTGTCCCTTGGGAACAGTGGTACAGTTTCCATATTCATCTGAAAAAAGGTGCTATTGGGTTGTGTGTGCTCTCTTATTGTAGTTGAGTCTTGATTGCTGTTGCACATTGGTGGGTGGAATTGCCCCTCAGGCTGAATGGCTGTCCCATTTCTTAACCTCCACACATGGGTATGTTACCAGCCAGTTTCGTCTCCACCCTTCCTACCGTCTCAAGGTGGCTTCTTCAAATTTTTAGTTGCAGCAGAATACCAATCTGTTCATCTTGTCATCATGTGGTTCTCAAAGGTAGTTATTCTATAATTTAATTATAATTTTGATATGAGTTTTGGAGAAAACAAACACATTCTTTACCTAGTCCATCATTTTGTCCAAGATTCTCTTTTTACTTTTGCCAAATTTGTATCTTTGAATCCAAAATATGTCTCCTATAAGCAGCAATACTATAAGTTGCTTTTTAGCTAGACCAGCAATCTCTATCTTTTAAATGGTGAATTAAGGCAATGACATTTAATGCAATTGTCAATGTAGCTCTATTTAACTTATATTATGCTATTAGCTTTTATATGCCACCTACAATTTTCATTGTTCTCTTTCTCATTGAATAGCTTCTTTTGAGTTAACCAAATATTTCTAGTATAAAATTTGTTTTAAACTTTTTTTATTTTTGTGGTGGTTGCTCTTCTCATTACAATATGAATCCTATTTTATCAAGACCTATTGCATATTGATACTAAATTAATTCCAGTAAAATATGGATACTTGCCTCCAATATTGCTTTTTATTACTTCAGCCACAGTGCAATGATACTTTTAATAGGGGGACTTAATCTAATGCAGGCCCATGCCATGCAGGCCTTAGAATTATTTGATATAACTGGGAAGGTATACTTTTAGATGAAATTTATATGAGGAAATAATATTTTTTTTCAAGAACTGAGGATAAACTCAATAAAGAGGTAGAGTTTGGACAATGACATAAACCAGGTCCTGATTACAATGTTTGAACTTCAAGATGAAGCTTGATTAAATTAAAACTGTCCCCCAAATTCCTTTTCATTTTCTCTACTTTACCTATTTTTAATTTCTTTTTGTCATGTACAACAATAAAACCCTAATATAGAGAACAAAGCAATTTTTGTGTGTGTGTGTTTGTGTGTGTGTTTGTGTGTGTGTGTGTGTGTGTGTGTGTGTGTGTGTGTGTGTGTATGTTGATCCTCTGGTTGGCCTAGTTTTGGGTGTCATGAAAAAAGTTAGTCTCGCCGAAACCGGTTTGGCTCAGTGGATAGAGCGTCGGTCTGCGGACTGAAAGGTCCCAGGTTCGATTCCGGTCAGGGGCATGTACCTGGGTTGCGGGCACATCCCCAGTGGGAGATGTGCAGGAGGCAGCTGATCGATGTTTCTCGCTCATCGATATTTCTAACTATCTCTCTCCCTTCCTCTCTGTAAAAAATCAATAAAATATATTAAAAAAAAAAAAGTTAGTCTCAGATAGGTGATACCAAATATATTTGTGCATATCTGTTTAAAGGAACAAATTTGTGATGATAAACAATTTCAGATGACAAAAATAATTAATAATGTGGACTAAACTGTTTTGTTGGAGACTGAAACGCAGTAAATATTGTAGTATTTAGAACAGTGACCAAGTGGATGTTGTTAACATGGACAAAGGTGTAGAAAAGAGGTAGTAATTTGTTTTCTGAAAAGTAAGTTACATAGTAAACAGCCTAAGTTACTGGTTCATGTGGGTGCTTTCCTAGGCATTATAGTAACCTGCATTTAAGAGACAAATCTGAGTAAAAATAAAGACTTTGGAAAACAATTATACATAAGTGTGCATCAAATTTAAGGGTGTGTACAAGATCAACTGTGGATAGTGGGTGAAACAAGAAGGGAGATTTGAGAAATGCCTACATTAATACATTTGTTTGCTTGTACACTAAGTGGAAGCCATGTGAATTTTTGAGAAATACTCTAACTACTCATCTTTGATTCTTCCAATTAAGGCATAAAACTTGACAAGTAATAGTTAATTACTTTACATTTGTGTTGAATAAATGAGCAAACCATGAATTATTCAAATCAACCCATGAGGAGTCTTGTGAACATGGGAAAATATGATGGCCTCATGCTTTTCTCATAAATATATCTCATCTCCAGGTACTGGAAGCTAAAGGTGTTGTTCCACAAGGGTCAATATTTTAGGAAAACTGACAACTGTTCATGAGTCTTCTGAAATGATACACCTGGATCTTTTCTTTACTATTTTGTTCTCACATTAGGACCATCTCTATTCCCACCAGATCAGGGGGACCTGGGGATGTGATGAAGCTTTGTAAGTGAGGAGGACTTATACTTTTTGACTTATGTTTTCTCTTTTGTCCCTAGGATGTGAATGGCATCCTGGAAAGGTATGTGTGGAAGACAAACAATGGATGTTTTGTCCTGTAAAAAGAGGTTTAAAGCCATTAGAGTTATCTGGTAGTTAATTAGGATAAAATATTGCTCAGAACAGAACAAGCTGGTTGCAGTTTTAGCTTGAATTTCTGGATTGAATATTTTTTAAATATTTTTTTATTGTTTAAAGTATTACAAATAGTAGTACATGTGTGTCTCGCTCTCTCTTTCTTTTTTTCCCCCAAATTGACTTTCTCCAAACATAAAAGGACCTGGTATCTTCTATTCCCAGAGCAGAAATTTAAATGTAACTGAGTTGTCTCAAATTCTGGCTGCTTAGGAGCTGAAGAAAACATGACATTTCAACAATAAATCCATCACCTATGTACTGCAGAAATCTGAGTTAGATACAATCATGCTGATTGAAAAAAACTAATGTGGCCACATGAGCCTGATACTGCAACATCTTATGTCTAACTGCCTCTAATCCAAACTCAGCAACTTCTCCCCACCTAAATATCCTACCATAAAATCTGGTTCATTCTCAATAGTTATAAAATACTCAAACAAAAATGGTTTCTCTGTATTTTCAAAAACAAACATAAATATCAAGGAATATTTTGACTCTGACACAAACAATTGATCCATCTTTCTCACGTACTTTTTAAAAAAATTGATTTCAGAGATGAAGGGAGAGGAAGAGAAACATCAATGATGAGAGAGAGTCATTGATCAGCTGCCTCCTTCATCCCCTTACTGGGGATCAAGTCCGCAACCCAGGCATGTGCTTGTGACTGGAATTAGACTGGGGACCCTTCAGTCCACAGGCTGATGCTCTATCCACTAAGCCAAACCAGGTAGGGCTCTTGCTCATGTACTTTTGACGCCAATGGAAGGGCACCATCTTGGTGTCTAAAATTTTTTTAATCCTCACCTAAATATACTACTTTTTGTCCATTGACCATCAGATAGTGATTGGAATGTAGGGAGGGTGGTAGTGAGGGAATGAGAGAGAGAGAGAGAGAAAGCAAGAGATAAGGAGAAAGAGAGATAGGGAGAGAGAGGGAATGAGAGAGAGAGAGAGAGAAACATCAATGTGAGAGAGACACATCGACTGGTTGCCTCCCACACATGCCCCACTGGGTCTGAAGTTCAAACCTACAACCCAGTCGCATGCCCTTGATAGGAATAGAACCTGCGACCCTTCAGTCCTCTGGCTGATGCTCTAACCACTGGGGAAAATGGCTACTTCTATGTCTAAATTTGAACATCTACTTGACAACATCAATCTCTTCCAAGCACATGAAATTCAGACCACTGTAAGTACAGTGTCAATAATGTCTTTCCCAAGTGTTACATTTTTTCCCAGAGCAACTGAAATCTCAGATATTGTTCCTGGGGCCTCCCTACTGGGGAGTAACATTTAAAGGTCTTATTCCTCTCCAGACAGTATTTCCACACAGTATGTCTCAAACCACCAAGAGCTAGGTTCTGAAACCTTCCTTTCTTGTCATAATGCTAGGACTCTACATCCATGTCATGGCTTTTCCTTACATTAATTCATTTCAAGGTACCAAATTTGGCATTTTAAAGAAATCCACGAGGAGAACCAAGATGGGGGCATAGGTAAACACCAGAAATTGCTGCCTCCCCCAACAACTTCAAAAATACAACTAAAAGACAGAACGGACATCATCCAGAACTACAGGAAGGCTGGCTGAGTGGAAATTCTACAACTAGAAGGAAAGAGAAAAGCACACTGAGACTCAGAGGAGCTGCGGAAGTGGAGTGCAGAGGTACAAGGTGCACGCGGCAAGGGCTGGCAACTGAGGACGCGGCTGTCTTTTCCAATAGGGAGGGAGTCACAAGCTCCTGACTGCACTGAACTCCAGTTCCAGGAAGTCTCTGGGGACCTAGACTCATATGGGGAGAAACTGGACTGTCTGGCAGTGGGCAGAACTCGGAACTCGAGGGTGGCTTTCTCTCAGCAGTGCTTGTGGCAATTACCAGGACACTGGGACACAGGGCCTCTTAGGGCAGGGATGAGGATCAGCCATAGCTGCTTGCTCCACCCTGTTGATTCCCTGAGACATCGCCCCACCCAAGCTGCAGCAGAGGCTTTTGCATATGAAAGGCCTGGCCCTTTTCAATCTGAAAATTACCTAACAAACTGCAGCTGGGCCAGACAGACACAGAACTTCCAAGAGAAGACCCAAGGCCCCACAGCAGCTTGCATTGTTTCACAGCTGGGCCTCATCTGGGCACCTCCACTCTTCAAACAAGGAAGGGGAATCTGCAGATCTCTTTGTAGTTCCTTCTGGGTAGCCTCAGGCAGAGGCTAAATTAGCACCTCCTTAGAGATCCAAGAGCCAGTGTACCCAGTGGTCAGAGTGGGACCATCCAATTACAACTCCTCAGATCCATAAGGGACACACTCAGGGGGCATACTCAGTGAGCACCAAAGCCACACTGAAGCAAGTTTTGCCCCATAAGGGTGTCTTCAGCACAGAAGTTCTCCCACTGTAGACACAGCTGATTCTCACAGCCAATTGTCCTGGAGGTCAATTCCTCCTAGTGATACCTACAACAATCAAGGCTTAACTGCAACAAGACTGTGCACAAGGCCCACAAAGGGGTACACCAAGAGTGTCCACCTCAGGTAATTGGAGTGGCTGAGCCACTGGGACCTATAAGACACCTAGCATACAAAGCCACTCTACCAACACAGGGAAGCAACCAAAATGTTGAGACAGAGAAACAGGTCACAAATGACAGAAATGAAGGAAGCAAACGACTGGAAATAGAGTTCAAAACCACAGTTATAAGGTTTTTCAAGAATTTTTTAGAAATCGCCAACAAATTTAGTGAGACCCTGGAGGATATGAAAAAAGACCAACTAGAAATTAAGCATACACTTACTGAAATAAAGAATAATATACAGAGATCCAACAGCAGACAAGAGGATCACAAGAATCAAGCCAAAGATTTGAAATACGAAGAAGCAAAAAATACCTAATCAGAAAAGCAAAAAGAAAAAAGAATCCAAAAATATGAAGATAGTGTAAGGAGCCTCTGGGATAACTTCAAGTGCACCAACATCCGAATTTAGGGGTGCCAGAAGAAGAGAGAGAGCAAGATATTGAAAACCTATTTGAAGAAATAATGACAGAAAACTTCCCCTACCTGGTGAAAGAAATAGACTTACAAGTCCAGGATGCACAGAGAACCCCAAACAAAAGGAATCCAAAGAAGACCACACCAAGACACATCATAAGGGCAAAAGACAAAGAGAGAATCTTAAAAGCAGCAATAGAAAAACAGTCAGTCACCTACACTGGCATAACCATATGACTGTCAGCTGATTTCTCAACAGAAACTATGCAGGCCAGAAGGGAGTGGCAAGAAATATTCAACCAAGATTACTTTATCCAACAAAGCTATCATTCAGAATAGAAGGTCAGATAAAGAGCTTCACAGATAAGAAAAAGCTAAAGGAGTTCATCACCACCAAACCAGTATTATATGAAATGCTGAAAGGTATTCTTTAAGAAGAGGAAGAAGAAAAAGGTAAAGATAAAAATTATGAACAGCAAATACATATCAAGAAGTGAATCTAAAAATCAAGTGAATAAAAAATCTGATGAACAGAGTAAACTGGTGAATATAATAGAACCAGGACATAGAAAGAGAGTGGACTGACAATTCTTGGAGGGAAAGAGGTGTGGGGGTACAGGAAAAGACTGGACACCTATGGATGAGGACAGTGGGAGGGTAAGGGCAGAGTGTGGGGTGGGAACTGGGTGGAGGAGAGCTATGGGGAGGAAAAAGAGGAACAACTGTAATAATCTGAACAATAAAGATTTAATTAAAAAAGAAATCCACTATTGCATATAATTTCATATGATTTTTAGAAGTTAGAGAGGAGAGGATATTCATCTTGAAAAGAATAATCTGTGATTCTGAGAGGTATACTCCTTCCCAGGATCAAACAAAAGGCACCTGGGAAAATGGGCCAAACACAATTTTTCTGACTCTAAGTTCAGGAGTCTACTCTCTACTTTCTCAGGGGTCTGTGGAAGGATGCTGAAGTATTCAATAAGGTGAATGGATAAAAATCAGTGGTTTGGGAGAGTCAAAAATTGCAGAGGTGTGGAGATCTTGTTTTGTCGTCCCTAGGAGTAAGACCTTCACTCTGAAGAAGCTAGAAACTATATCCAAGGAACACAGGAGACAGTTCCAACTTCCTGATCTGAGAGGGATGCTGCAAGTGTTTAATGGTGAGGAATGCTAGAACAAGTGGGTATCTGTGGATTCTTGTTATGATGGTGGTTAAAGAGGAAGAAGAGTTCAGTTTCTAGATGTGGGTAGAGGAGACAGAGAAAAATGGATATTATGTGCTGACTATATGGGCATATTCACTGGGGAGTGGTCAACTGCCTTGTTCACCTCTCATTCTTCCATGTACTATCTTACATAGACACCAGTCTTTCCCCTGATCTGGAGAGAAAATAGATTTTAATGTAGACTCTTTTGCTTATATTTTATATTATGTATTTTTTCTACTTTCAGAACTGACAGAGGTACGCCGCTACTGGGGTAAGTCGAAATCACAGTATCATGAAACTACCCTGTCCTCATCTTCTTTTAGAATATTGCATTTCTACTAGGTCTCTTTACTAATGCAAATAAGATATTGATATAAATGTAACACGAGGCAAATATTCCTACTGATGAAGGAAGGGTGTTCAAATCAGAAAAAACAAAAGGCAGCAAAGATACAGTGTCAGTGTATCTGACAGTGGTGCAGATACACTCAGTGTGTTAGATGCACCCAAGGAAAGAGACTCTACACAGAAGTGGGTTAGGGTGTGAGCGGTTGTAAAGATCCATGTTTTCCTTCCAACAGACATACACATTATATTTCCACAATGTTATCCTGCTCCTCAAAGACCAAAACAAGTTTTTCCCAGTTCCTACTCATTTTATTCTGAAGATCTTTCTTGCAATGTCACAGTAATACATCATTTTCCTCACATAGCACTGTAATTTTTTACAGCAAATGTGACCCTGGATCATCGGAGGGCTAATTCAAATATTGCTATTTCTGCATATGAGAGAGAAGTGAGAAGTGACTTCAGTGACTTTTTTCAGAGAACACATTGTCCACCTGAGAGAGAAGATTATGAAGATTATGGTGTCCTGGGATTACCATCTATCACATCAGGGAAGCATTACTGGGAGGTGGATGTGTCACAGAAACATGCCTGGATTCTGGGGGTATGTGTGGGGAAATATCCTGTCTCCATTAGGATGGATTTTGGAAAACAAATTAAAAATCAGCCTGTTAGCTATCGGTATCAACCTAAAAATGGCTACTGGGTTATAGGGTTACAGAATTATTCTGAATATAAGGCTTTTGTGAATTCTGCCTCCTCCAAACCTTCATTCTTAACTCTGTTCCTGACGGTTCCTCCCCGTCGTATTGGAGTTTTCCTAGACTACAAGGCTTGCACTATCTCATTTTTGAATATCACAAACCATGGGTTTCTTATCTATAAATTCTCTTCATGTTGCTTTAATCAGGAAATTTATCCATATTTCAATAGTATGAAATATTCTGACTCCCTGAAACTGTGTTCTCCAAGCTCTTAAAACTCTCATCTCCTCACCCACTTCTGTGTAGTCTCTTTCCTTGAATGCATCTAACAAACTGAGTTTTTCTGCATCACTGTCACCATCTAATCTTTGCTGCTTTTTTTCTTCTGATTTGAATACCCTTCCTTCATCAGTAGGGTATATAATTTGCCACATGTTATATTTATCCCAATATCTTATTTGCATTAATAAAGAATGCTAGTTCATCATTTTTATAATTCTAAGGAAAATGACTAATGCCTTATTAAAAAATGACATGCATGTAGGTAAAATCTCTACCAATTTCTTAAAATCTCATGTCCTCTGCCCCTGACAGAAGATGATGGAAAGCTTTCTAACAACTTTTGTACATTATTGAAGATCCTGTATAGGAGTCATTCACTACAGAATGAGTCCTCAGGTGTGTGTCAGTTTACCCCTTTATGTTTATTATTCATCAAGGAGTGAAGGAGAAAATATTATAAATAATATGTACCAACAGAGGAAGCTTTGTGTCCAGAGTGTCTGAGTTCAAGTCCAATCTCCCGAAATATGCACAGTGAACCATGAATAAAATACTTGAATGCTGATTTTATTTTCTGTAAATGGTCCTGGTAATAAAACCCACCATAGTTAGAATCACTGTGAGAGGAAAAATGTCATTAAATGTATAACATGTAAGCGTCTCAACTGAATAAACATTTTCCCCACTAATTACTGAGAAATATAAACTGTGTCAGTGTCTCATTAAACAGGTTTTTGCCTTAAGGGGCACTCGGGTGGTTTTGACTGAAGTCTCATGATTCAGATCTCAGATACCTCTGTGCTGCTGTCTAGATACGTCCAGCTCTGCCAATGATAGATAAGTCTGTGTGTGTGAGTGTATGTGTGTGTGTGTGTGTGTGTGTGTGTGTGTGTGTGTGTGTTAGAGAGAGAGAGAGAAAGAGAGAGAGAGAGAGACATTGAGCATTTTATTATAATTCTGCTGTTACTACATATTAGTCCTGATCAAATAAACTAAATTCTAGGATATTCTATTTTACATTTGTAAATATATACACTGAGTGGCCATATTATTATGACCACCTGATGTTTGCAGGAAAATTAGCTATAATTTCATGCTGAAGTTACTAGAGAGCCAGACCATTATAAATAGGGAAGCAAGTTGTTTGTCACAACTGTAGAAGTGATTTTTTTTCTGAAGATATGTGTAAACAACGCGATTTAACAGCCTTTGAACGTGGGATATATATATACTGAGTGGCCAGATTATTATGACCACCCCATCAGTACTTCGTTGGGCCACCTTTTGCCTTCAATACTGTGGCAATTCTTCTTGGCATTGACTCCACGAGATGTTGAAAGGTGATGCGAGGAATCTGACACCATGCCTGATGAATAGCACTGTCCAGTTCTGGGAGATTTGATGGTTGTGTAACCAGCTGCCTGATGGCTCTTTTAGCTTCGCCCCACAAATGTTCAATTAGATTGAGATCTGGTGATTGTGGGGGCCACCTAAGCAAGGTAAAGTCTCCCTCATGTTCTTGAAACCACTCCTGCACAATACGAGCACTGTGGCATGGTGCATTGTCTTGTTGGACGAAGCCATCTCCATTGGGATATGCCATCAACATGATAGGATGAACTTGATCAGCAATGATACTAAAGTATGTTGTGCTACTAAGACATTGTTCCACATGAATTAAAGGGCCCAAATCATGCCAGGAAAACATGCCCCAAACCATAACACTGCCCCCAGCAGCTTGACGGGTTGTACTCATGCATGCGGGGTGCATGCTTTCATGCTGTTTCTGCCAAATTCTCACTCTGCCACCTGCATGATGCAACTGGAAACATGATTCATTGGACCACATGACTCTTTTCCAATGCTCGACTGTCCAATCCTTGTGTTCCTGTGCGAATTGGAGACGTTTTATCTTGGTAACTGCAGACAGCAGTGTACGGCTAATTTGCCTACAAACATCAGGTGGTCATAATAATCTGGCCACTCAGTGTGTGTGTGTGTGTGTGTGTGTGTGTGTGTGTGTGTGTGTGTGTGTAAAAGCTACTTAAGCTCTGCCTCTGATAAATACACTCACACACCACGCATGTACTCACAGGCATACTTTTGTTTTCAGTTGGTTTCTCCATGTTGTCCTCAATCTTTCCTGTGAGCTAATGTACTATGGCAGTGCTCAGGAAGGAAATAAGCCTGTTCTTTCACCCCCAACCCCCAGTGAGAGAGGAGTTGAATCTGCAGTGGATATTGATGCAGGGCTTGGTTGGATAACCATGTCTGGTCTTCTGAAATACAGACAGATCATGGTTCTTCAGTAAAGACTACAATTAGGTTTCCTGGTTTTTAGGCAAATAGGAAACCATAATGAATTATGCTCCTTCTCCTATCACTTAAAGTCCATCTCTAGAGCTAAGCACATTGCTGTGGTCCACATCCCAGAATATTATGTTCTGAGGCCCAGGGAATGATACATTCTCCTCAGGGCTCTGTGTTCCCTTTAGTCCATACATCTCCTGTTGGAGAGAAGTTCTTTGACTTTGGATCTATGATTCTTAACTGTTTCTGGACTGAAAATAATAGGGTACAGGAAGTAATGTGGTTAGAGTGTGGTGATGTAGATAACAAATAGACATTGGGGTAAGTATCTGAGTACATCTTAAGAACAAAACAGAATGTAAAAACAATCTACACTAATAAAAGAGAAACAAGCAAATTGGTGTTACTCCGCTACACCCACCAGCCAATCAGGATGAGTATGCAAATTAACCTAACAAAGATGGTGGTTAATTTGCATATGCAGGCATGGAGTGAAGACTGCAGATTGAAGAGGCTTGGCTTCTCCGCTTCGGCCAAACCAAAGGCCTGGGTCCCGGGTGCCAGAGGTAAACCGGTGCCGGAGGTAAACCGGTGCCGGCAGCCAGGGGAAGGAAGACCTATTGCGTGAATCTTCGTGCAATGGTATTCTAGTTGTTAAATAAAATTGGTCAAAAGAGTTTATATAAATGCTAATAATACCAATTTTATTAATGACCACAGCAATTATGTTGACAGTAACACCAACAATAGACCAGAAATATGATCATCATCAGCATGCTCATTGTAATTAAAATTATGTCCATTACAATATAACTGTATGTCTTTCTACTTAAATATCATTCCCCATATACCAATATTTTGTAATAAATCTGACACAATAAAGAATAACATAAAGAAGATCCCTTCCTGCCTTTATAAATCTGTTGTTGGATGAAGGGGCTGGATGAACAGGGATACTCAAAGATAGTATTTATGTGATGATAAAGGAAAAATGCCAGCTCTCAGAATGCACTTTGTGCAAAATTTACATGCTTATCTTTGCATTTGCAAAAGCATCAAGAGTTTACTTATAGTGAGAAATAAATTCATTCATATCCATGAAATGGAAATTATCAATATGGCTCAGGAAATACACTTATATAAATTCCAGTTCCTGCCTCATAGACATATGTGAACAAAGAAGAGTTTATAAGGCCAAGCTTATGTTACTCAACTATGGGTTACAAACAGTATCAAAATATCTGTGCTTTCATTAGAAAAAACATCAACAATTTGGATGCCTTCCATGTCTCATATGAGTTAATGTGTGAACATTGCCTAGCTCGCAGTCTTGTCAGTCAGGAGGGACCCTTGTCTGGAGCTTCCACCAGCTTGTAGCTATAGCATTTGAAACATGTTTTCAGAAGGACAAAATTTATAATAGGGCACAAGCACATGTAGAGGAAATAGAAATGTTTCAGTTTTTCTTTAAAAAAATTATGCTTATGTTTTGCCATTCTATTTTTATTAGAGTACTATGTCATGCATACACTGTACCTTGTTAAATTTATTATTTTTAATATTTTTCAGTTCTGCTTTTGATTGATGGTGCAAAAAGGTCCAAATGTTTCCCAAAGAAGTGGGGAAAGTGGGCACTTATGGAGGTGTGTGTGTTTCCCAGAGAAAGACTCCACTTGAAGAGCACCATGTGTTAACCTCCATGAGCTTCCTGCCTCCTAGTTGCTGGTAACATGTCCTGCCACAGCTGTACCACATTATGTCAGAAACAAAAACTGGTAGTTATCTGAAGGGCCAGCTCGGACTCAATGGTGTTATGGAAAAAATTTGTCAATAGGTTCAAAAATTTTCTAAATACCAGCTCTTTGTAGCTGCTATTTGGAAAGAAGGATCTTTACTAAAATTTTAATTTTACCTTTCACCAGGAAGGCTGCTACCATTTAGCGCAAACTAACAGAGCTCTGCAATTGATTATATTCCCCATCACACTCTCCATTACAAAGGGCAGATACCCAGACTTCCTGAATCATGACTTTATACCTAGGAAGTTTTCTAGGACATGAATATAGGATAAGCTTAACTAGTAGGTATAGAATTGAATTGAAATTCTGAGTAGTCAGGCAAGCTATAGAATGTATCATTGGATTTCACATTCTTCTTATTTAAATATTCTTTTTTTAAATATTTTATTGATTTTTTACAGAGAGGAAGGGAGAGAGATAGAGAGTTAGAAACATCGATGAGAGAGAAACATCGATCAGCTGCCTCCTGCACATCTACTGGGGATGTGCCCGCAACCCAGGTACATGCCCTTGACCGGAATTGAACCTGGGACCTTTCAGTCCGCAGGCCGACGCTCTATCCACTGAGCCAAACCAGTTTTGGCTTATTTAAATATTCTTGCAAGAATAATCTACCAAAGAGATCAAACTATAAAAATATACTGAATATTGACTTCCCCAAGTGTCCTAACTGGTGACTTCCCATTGTTATTTTCCTCGAGTTTCTGTTCTGCTTCCTTTGTTTCATTTCCACTCCTATGAACTTAGCTTCCATTTCTCACTCCACTTCTGTGGGGGAACTCCTCTGGGAGAGCTGGTCACTGGCTTGCTGAGTGAATCTTGACTAGACTTCATTTGATCTCCTCCACAGAGTTAAGACAGTTTCTGGGGACAAAGGACAGGAGGCTTTGGAGAAGCAGACTGAATGTGTTTGTTGTCTTAATTTGTGGTTCTGAAGATGCTCTGCTTGTGGGTGTCTCTGCTGAGGTTGCAGAAAAGAGAAACACTGAGTCAGGGGGAAGAGTGATCTTTAGAAAAAGGGGGTTTAAAATAGCATATTCTTATTTATTTCTTGGAGGGACCATTATTTCTCCAGGCTGAGTTACCCTAGTCTTTTTCCTATTCTGTAGTTTGGACTTTCTACCTTTCCAAGGTGAGCCAGAATTCTCCTTTCCCAGAAAGAAAATCCCTCCCTCCTGTTCTCCTGGAAGCCTGTGAGATGAGCCCTGTTCTCCCTCTTCATAAAGCCCAAGCCCCTGGTGAGGCCAGCAGGAGTGAGAGCCCTTATCAGGAGGCCTGTGGGAGGGGCAGGCTCTTAGGGGCTCTGCCAGGGATCCTCTTGAAGCTGGTCCTCTTACTCTTTTGTTAAATTAGCATTATTTATTTGTGTGTTTGTTTTTACAAAACTTTATTCTTAAATGTACAGTAAGCTCACAGACAACATTCCTTCATCCTAGCTGTAAGTGGCAACAGATGTTATCACAAGAAATCCAGATGTTACAACAGAAATGGAATTTAGGATCACCATTGCCCCAGGCACAAGGAACGGCTCATTTCTGGACAGATTCCTTCATTTCACATGTGTCCTGGAGGCCTTTTCCCTGGGCCTTTGCTTTCTGCTGGAATGCCTTAGCTACCCATACCTTTGGCCTGTTTCTTGGGCTTCTTGCCACCTTTGAGACTGGGCATGACACCTGCTGCCCCTTCCCTTAGTACAGAACCTTCACTCTTGGTAACTTCTGGGAAGCTGTGCACAACGTTCCTGATAAGTGACCAACCCTTTGGCAGCCTGATGAGAGAGGCTAGCTAGATGGCCAGATTGCTGCCCATCTCTGTAGCCCCCATGTGGTATCTTTTCTCTCTGGAGGCCCAGGAACAGGGAATTTGTTCCCTCCTGATTTCTATGGCTCACTGTTACCTCCATGACTCTTTGGTGTCCTCTCTTGTTTAGAAGTGTTCTGTATCATCTTACACATACCCCTTCATTGTTATTACCTTAACCCATTGCTCACTTTCCCTTTGCATGGAGCTATGAAAAGGAGTTAGCAATTTTTCTAAAAGAAAGCCATCTTAGTCTTCCCTTTGAGCAATTTGTACCTTAATCTCTGTGTTACTTAGATTGTGATGTGTGCTTTCCTTTTCTCCCTCATCTCAGAGATCATGTATGGGTGTTTTATACTTGAACAAGGTCCATATCTGGTGTATATTAAGTGAATGCTCAGGGGGCTATTACAGGTCCCTCAAAATAGGAGAAAGTTCGTTTTATAAATATTGAAAGTTTTTAATTAAAATCACAATGCCAAATGAATTCACCTGTCATATAAAACTGTATTGGCTTCTATTTTACACATCCAAATAACTTCCTAGGTGTCTGGACGCCAAGCAGGTTCACCTTCTCATTGATACTTACTGATGTACTATACAGGAAAAGTTTCAAGGATGTTAACTAAACCCCTCATATGACTTTCAAACATTGGCTGGCATTTGTTGGCATTCCTTGTGTGCAGTGGAATCATCCTGATCCCAGCTTTCTTCTTCACATGACATTCTTCATCTATATATGTCTATCTCTGTACCAATTTCCCCTTATCATAAGGACACATTCATATTGGATTAAGGCCCACCCTCTTGATTTTATTTTAATGTTATCACCTGCAAAGACACTGTTTCCAAACAAAGTGACTCTCAAACATTCTGGGGGTTAGATTTCAATATCTATCAGAAGGACACAATTCAACTCATAACGGCACTTAATGTGTTTGGAAACGGATAGATTTTTCTCTCTCCAGTGTATAACCAGCCTTGATATTGAGTCTTTTTTCTCCTAATAACAGATGCCTCATTGGAATTTGTGTTTCACAGGTCCCTGTCATGTGTGTCATCCAGAGTATATAAACACATCTCCTCCTGCCTAAACACACATAGCTTTAGGTGACTACTGACACATTGCCTTATGTTCAGGCCAAGGATAATACCCATTATCTACAGACACAAAATTCCCAGGATGCCAAGATGGTCTTGCTCTCTCTGTTTCTGCAGCCCAATAGCATTGGGTATCAATCTAGTTCCATGGAAGGGATGTTTCTTTCCTCTCTGAAATAAATTTAAACAAAATATATTTTTAAAAAGTACAAATTGAGAAACCAAGATGGCGGCATAGGTAAACACCGGAGGTTGCTGCCTCGAACAACCACTTCAAAAATACAACTAAAAGACAGAACGGACATCATTCAGAACCACAGGAAGGCTGGCTGAGTGGAAGTTCTACAACTAGGAGGAAAGAGAATAGCATACGGAGACTCAGAGGAGGCGCAGTGCTGAAGTAAAATACTAAGGTGCGGAGTGCATGCGGAGCGGGCTGGCAGCTGAGGGCGCGATTGTCGTTTTCAATCGGGAGGGAGTCTCAGGCTCTCAGCTCCAGTTCCGGGTGAGTCTCAAGGGACCCAGACTCATACGGGAGAAGCGAGACTGTCTGGCATTGCTCAGAACCCTAGGGCAGCTTTCTCTCAGTGGGGCTTGCAGCAATTACTAGGACACTGAGAAGCAGAGCCTCTGAGGGCAAGACTGAGAGCAGCCATAATTGCTAACCCCACCCTGTTGATCCCGTGGGACCCACCCCGCCCAAGCCCTGTAGGGAGACTTATGTTGGATAGCCTCAGGCAAAGGCTAGATTAGCACCTCCCTAGAGATCCAGGAGCCAGGAAGCCAAGAGGTCAGAGTGGGACCATCCAGTTTGCAGCTCTGTGGAACCATAAAAGACACACTCAAGGGGCAGATTCAGTGAGCACCAAAGCCCCATCGAAGCAAGTCTATCTCCAGAGGGGTGTCTCCAGCACAGAAGTTCTCCCACTGCAGACACAGCTGATTCTCACAGCCAATTGGCCTGGAGGTCAATTCCTCACAGTGATAACTACAACAATCAAGGCTTAATTACAACAAGACTGTGCACAAAGCCCACAAGGGGGTGCACCAAGAGTGTCTACCTCAAGTAATTGGGACACTTAGCACAGAAAGGCACTCTATCGACACAGTGAAGCACAAAAAATGCCGAGACAAAGAAACAGGACACAAACGACAGAATTGGAGGAAAGCAAACTGTTGGATATAGAGTTCAAAACCACACTTTTAAGGTCTTTAAAGAACTGTCTAGAAGCCGCCGATAAATTTAATAAGACCCTCGAAAAGACTGGTGAGACCGCCGGTAAATGTAGTGAGACCTTCAATGCTTTTCTCTTTCCTTCTAGTTGTAGAATTTCCACTCAGCCAGCCTTCCTGTGGTTCTGGATGATGTCTGTTATGTCTTTTAGTTGTATTTTTGAAGTGGTTGTGCGAGGCAGCCATCTCCAGTGTTTACCTATGCTGCCATCTTGGTTTCTCAGGGAATAGCTTTTTTAATCTAAGTGAATATACTAGATAAAAGTTGATTTGACCTTCTTTTCTCTTCCCCTTAGTAATTATCTTTCATTAGAAAGCCTTTCCTCTGTTTGCCCAGGTATAGCTCCATGTTTCAGGTACTGGTTCACATTATGACTTCCAGTGAAAGAGGAGGGTCAGGGGTTCTGTATGGGTTCCTCAGCAGTTAGATATGTAGGTCAATGTTTCTCTTTCCTGGCCAGCCTCACTCTTTCCAGGGAGCTGAAGGGCTGCATGTCCTCAGGAGTGAGTAAAGCCTCTTCTCCCCTCTGGTGAGACAGCAGGACAGATGCTACAGGAAGGAGTGTTCCTGCAGCATGTGTCTGGCATTTTCATTTCCCACTTTTACCAACCTGCTTATTAGCCAAGAGAAATAGAAACACTGGGCTACTTGGCCAGTATCTTCTCTGGTCTCTGTCTCACAAGAAATTATTTAGTTCTCCATTTCTGGAAGGCCTGTGGTGGGAGAGGGATTCTAAAATAGTATGGAATAGGTATCTATTAGATAGATACATTTTCTCTCTCTCTCTCTCTCTCTCTCTCTCTCTCTCTCTCTCTCTCTCTCTCTCTCTCTCTCTTCCATCTGCACTTTCCTCTACTGTGTCCTCTGGCAGTAGTTGGTAGTTGTTTTGACCTTAGCTCCTTGTAGCCCAACCATAATAATAAATTCAGCAGCTCCAAGGCAGAATGCATGCTCTACTCCTCCTTCCTAGTCTACAGGCTCCTGGTGGGTCTCAGGATTGGTTGGATCTTGGATAAGATGCAAAATAATTGGAGGTTCCTATGCCAGGTTTGGATCATGCTGGAGTCATAAAACAGGGGTAGATATTAAATGATATCTACGCTGATACAATGTCTATCTCTGACCCAGCTGTTCATCAGAGCTTGATCTGGACCACAGTCTCTGCAGCCAGTGATAACTGCATGTGGCCTCTGGGCTGTTTTCAGTATCTGGACCACTAGCTGGAATACACTTCTTCTCTCCTTCAGTCTCATTCCTTATCAGGTTCCCTTCGTGTTTGATGAACAGGGTAGCAGTGAGCAGTTTTAGTCGGTCTAAATTCATCTCCATGCATCCTTTATGTTTTATTATTGCTGTATTTTACTAGTTGTGCTGTACCTTAAGCCTATGTTATTACTTTGATATTTCTTACAGATTATTGAGGACATGTTTATTATTTTCAAATTGGGTAATGTCCATTAATCAACTTTTAATGTCAGTTAATCTTTCTGTTGGGATTCTAAATTTTTCTTAAGCTAAACTTGGATTTGTTTTCTGATTGATTGTAGTTAAAATATTTTAATTAAAAACAAAAACTACTTCTATTTGATTTCTGACATTTTGGTGATGATTATAAGTATATTTTCTTCTATATCTTTCATCCCAGAAATAATAGCTGCTGTGAAGCCCTTATTTACTACATATAAGATCTGGCTTATTTCAGAGTTGGTCTCCATTGATCGCCTTTTTTATTGAATATGGGTCATGTCCTCTACTCTTTTGTATGTTGAATAATTTTAGATTGCATCTAAAATTCCCTCAGGGAAATTGTGAAAGATGTGTAGAGACTCAGAATTCTGTTTCATGTTCTTAAGAATATTATTATTTGTTTGTTTATTGTTTTTTAATAGGTTAACTTGATTGAACTCAAATTCTAAATTCTCCCTTCCATTTTGCAGGAGCTAAAATCAGTGATCAGTCCCATTAGCCTAATTGGGCTGCTTGTCATCTATCTCCAACATGTGTAGTTCAGAGATTGGACCAGAGTTCTTATGTACAACTTGGGATTTCTCCCTCTGGATCTCTCTTATAAAGATGTTCTTCTGTCACTTTCTTGCTGCTGCAGAAGCCTCAAATTATTCTTGGTCTTCCAGTCATAAGCATGTATGTCACTGAGTTATAACTGTCTATCCACTACCAATTGAAGTCTACCTTCAAAAATAGGTCATAAAAACTAGGAAAAACCTCCACTTCGTTTCTTTTCTTCAATGTGTCTATTACAATGTAGGTTGTGACTGCTTTTCTCACTCTCTGTGCCTTCATGTCATGTCCTCTCTCTCTCTCTCTCTCTCTCTCTCATAAAAAATAGATGTTAAAATTTGTCAAAGAAGAATCATAGATATGTTAATAACACCAGGAGAATAGTTGAATTCATTATGTGACACAGCAATCATGTTCACAGCAAGAACAGTATAATAGAAGCATAATTTATCACCCAAAGGTCAACTCAGTTAAAATTACATCAATAGTGTTATATATATGAATATATATATATATATATATATATATATATATATATATATATATATATATATTAGAAGCCCCATGCACAAAAATTTGTGCACTGGCAGGGGAGAGGGGTCCCTCAGCCTAACCTGTGCCTTCTCACAGTCTGGGACCCCTCAGGAGATAACCACTGCTGGCTTAGGCCTGCTCCCCTGGTGGCAGTTGACACGCCCAATCCCGCAGTGTCTGCCCCATCTCCCCCGGTTGCAGATGGCAGGCCTGGATCCTGTGCTGGGATGGGCGGCTGCTCAAACCGTGCAGCCGCCCACCCTGCCCGCCCCGCGCCACACACGGCAGGCCAGAATCTTGCTCTGGGGCGGCCAGCAGCTGGGGATTACACTGCTGCCAGCCCCAGGTGTGGCTTCGCAATGAAATCTGCCTATAATATGCAAAAGAGCTGCCATCTTTGTTGGCGGTTAATTTGCATATCGTGCTGATTAGCCAATGGGAGGTGTAGCAACGGTACGGTCAATTACCATGTTTGTCTATTATTAGCTTAGATATATATTAGAGGCCCAGTGCATGAATTCATGAACGGCTGAGGACCCTCCAGCTGGCTGGCGATCGGGGCTGATTGGGGCCAACTGGCCCAGTCCCCGTCGGAGGTTGGCCAGCCAGGAAGGGACTACAGGAGGGCTCCAGGGCATGTCCAGCCCCATCTTTCCCAGTCCAAATCTGCCGAACCCCAGCAGCAAGTTAACCTACTGGTCAAAGCATCTGCCCCCTGGTGTCAGGGCGCATCATAGCGACTGGTCGAGTAGTCGACTGATCTGTCAACTGCTCTGTTGGACACTTAGCATATTAGCCTTTTGTATTCTAATATATATATATCCTCATATGCAACACCTTCTAATAGATCTGAGGCAATAAGAAACAAAATAGAAAAAGGACCTACCTGATTTCATGAAACTTACAGTTGTGGATGCAAGGTGGGTGTGCATAAGAGTACCAATGAAAGTATAACTCTAGGCTCCCACTGCAGTCTCCTTATTGCCTTCCACTTATGCATTTTCATTTTCTAACTCAGGATATACAAAATGAGTTCTGATGTTTATGGGTAATCCTTGTTCCAGAGATGACTTCCTGAGAAATCCTAGCAAAGAAAGCCCTAGAGAAGGAGCCTATGGAGTCTCCATGGACCACAAGCCCAGGCTTTTAGACCAGTTTGCAGAGACCTGTAGAGAAAAGAGCTAAGCCCAGCACTGCTCAGGGATGAGAGAGATACTTTGGGAAAGAAAACAGAAAGTCACAGAGTTCTTTGAAGCTTCATTGTCTAACTCCTGTAAATGTAATGATGTAGGATTTTAGCAAGCTGTTCACAAAAATCCTAGTACAATGTCCTCTCGGGGTCTATGAGCCTTAATAGTGTGACAGCTGCCCTGCTCTGTACCTTCTTTTGGATTTACTAGTCCCACAAGATTTTCAAGTTTACACTCACAGCTCTACCATAATTTCTGAAAAATCACTAACCTTACTTATCTTATTCTTGGGCCATCTCTGTCACCCAGAAACAAAGCTGAGAGATCAGGAGCAGGAGGAGCGTATGGGAAATATAATGACATTTTTACAATATTTCATACAGCATAATGAGAGGCTTGATTGGTATTAATAATCTGAAAAGATACCAGAAGAAGTGTCATGACAACAACATCTTAAGATCAATGAAAAAAGTGAGTTAAAGTAGGGGTGTCTCTTCATTCATTTATTTAACTATCTCTCCTGTTAAAGACATAGCTGCTCCCAGACTATCTCTCTCTCTCTCTCTCTCTCTCTCTCTCTCTCTCTCTCTCTCTCTCTCTCTCTCTCTCTCTCTCTCTTTCTTCTTTCTGGCTTCTCCTTATGTGATTTTCTCATACTGAATTCAAGATGACTTTGTGTGTTTTCACCTCTATAACATTGTCCTTGCACCCTTCACTACTCTCAGCCATTTTTAGGCACACACGTTTTGAAATTGCACTGTTCACCAGAGTCATTACCATTATCATGATCACATTTCACCTGTGCCAGTTAACACATGACTTTAGAATTGTTTCATACGCTATCAGTCAGGGTTCTCCTGAGCAACAAAACCAATATTATAGATCCTGCATATATGTGAAAGAGACTGATTTTCAGGAATTGGCTCATGTGATTATAGAGTTTGAAAGGTTCCTGGCCCTGCCTTTTACAAACTGGGAACCCAGGAAAGCTGGTGGTGCAGTTTAGTCCAAGTTCAACAGCTTGAGAACCACAGTAGTCACTGGTGTAAGTCCCAGTCAAACGGCAATAGAAAACCTATACCCCACACAAGCAGGTAGGCAGAAAGCAAAAGGAACACCTTCTCTCTTTCTTCCTCTGCCTCCTTGTTCTGCTTAGATCTTTAATCTAATTTATTGTGTCCAAAGATCCAAATGCTATTCTCATCTGGAAACACACCCTCACAGACACACCCAGAAATAATATTTAATCTGGGCAACCAGTGGAGAGTCAATTACTCATCACAAATTAGAGGTCGTGGAGTACTGTTTTACCCACAGCGTCTACAGGAATTGCAGCAATTGTATAAATTTCCTGTTTCATTTCTATTTAAGACTATAAAGATTATATGTTAAATGGTATTAGAAAACATTGCCCCAAAATGACACTTCATGTAGTTTGATCTGTGCAGTCCATTTAGAAAAAGTGTCATCTTGCCCTTATTGAATCCAGGTTCCGAAAGCCAGCATCACGGTGCTACCACTCTGTGATAGCCCCCTGGCTGACCACCTGAGGTAACTTCAGATTTGGGCAGCTGTTCTGAAGGGGCGAGGGCTATGCCCTCCATCTTACCTTGGCCATGTGCTCGGCAAAGGCTTCTTCCCGGAAGCCCAAGCCTCTGCTACACTGCTAGCCACACCCAGGACTTCTTCAAACTAACCAATGACAATCAAGGAATGTGCGCACCATGGATGTGACCACATCCTGTGTGACAAGACCCTGGCCAATCAGCAGGGCCCACAGTCATCTCTCCTCCCCTCACTCCACCCCCCTATTAAAACCCCTTTTTCCCACGGGGCTGTCTCTCTCGTCTCACCTTTGCATTGGTAGAGGCTGGGAACCAGACCCGGGCCTGTATTAATAAAAATAAAAGATTCTTTGCTTTTGCATCAGACATGGCTGGCTCCCTGGTGTGGTCTATTGGGGATCTTGAAATCTGGGCATAACAGTTCCCTCTCACAGGACGGCCAGGACACAAGTTGGCCAGGTTCACTTAGCTTAACTGGTGACAGGACAGGGGAGAGCTGCCAAGATCACTGCCTCAGGTGGGCCTTCAGGGAGGGTCCTCCCTGTGGGGAAGGAGGTATTTCATTCTCTCCTCATGACACCTCATCCCTAAGGGAACAAGAGGAGGGTGATGTGTGTGACAGTCACAGCTCAGGTCAGCCTGGTTCTCCAGAGGATGAATTACTGTGAGAGCCATGAGAACAGCTTCAGGGAGCAGAACTGAGATAGGATTAAGAATGTAGTCACTGGCCTCTCTGAGCTAAGGCCCAAAGGGCTGGTATTTCCCTGAGGTCCTTGTGAAGGCCTCTCATTGGTCCATAGATTTTTCTCCTTTCCTGCCCCTCCCCTAAGAATTTAACTTTCATTTTCACTCTGCTCCTCCTGCAGCTGGTTTGGAGAGTGAATTATCACCACGTT
Organism: Myotis myotis; assembly: GCF_014108235.1. Classification (NCBI taxonomy): domain Eukaryota; kingdom Metazoa; phylum Chordata; class Mammalia; order Chiroptera; family Vespertilionidae; genus Myotis; species Myotis myotis. The sequence goes on from NW_023416314.1 coordinate 43,117,007, forward strand.
TGCCCCTCACGCTGAAACTCCACAAGTGAGTAGGCCTTTTTCCCTGGAAAAATGGGGGTGAGTTTTGCTCTGCTCTCTGTGCCTTGTGGGGGGGGGGGGGGGGGGGGGCGGAGGGAGGGGAGTTGCTAGTCTTCCAACAACTGTGTCTTTCATTATTGCAGACCTCTGGGCACGAAAAACGAATCCCCTCCCAACCCCACAACCAGATCCTGGGGCCCAATAGCTGGGGCGGGGCCGTTGTGGCTGGCAGAGGCCAATTCAGTAGAGTCAGAGAGGTGGAGCAGGGGTGATGCCCCTGGAAGGAGGTTGGGGCCTAGCATTCCGCAGTCAGCTCTGTGGGCGGGGCTGCAGCAGGGGAATGGGGCGGGCACACCCAGGAGCACTGACTGGTTAGAGAGACTTGGAGCCTGATCTCATAAGCAAGGGGGTGGAGCACCAATGTCGCCTCCATTCCCCAGGTCTCAGCCTCAGGTGAGAGTCCAACAGGCTTCCACTCCTCCTTCAGGAGAAGGATTTCCTTTGCACTTGGTCTAGGCACCTCTCAAACCTGCTTTTGCGCAGGTCATGGAGCAAGTCCTTTAAGACCTTTAAGTCCTGTGCACCTACCCTTTCAAAGAGGAATTTCCTATACCCTACACCCCTAGGGTTCTCTGGGCACAAGCCTTATTCCTTTTGAAGGCAGACACTCTGTGGGTTCAGGTTTCTGGTGCAGGTCCCCAGAGAGCCACATGTAGGGCACAAACCCCTAAGTCCTCAGGGATGGGCTTCACATGTGTGATATCCTTCCAGCGCAGACACCACTCCTGTTCCCATATCTATCCCCCTGCCTGCTGTGCAGCTCTGGTCACTGCTTAGGTAGTGGCGGGGTCAAACTCCATGTGTGAGGACTCAAGCTCCTCTGCACTTTCTTTGTCTGCGTCCTGTGGCAGCAGCTGCTTTGACCTTAGCTCCTTGTAGCCTCACTGAAAAAATAAATTCTGCAGCCCCAAGGCATAATGCATACTTGGCTCCTGGTGGATCTCAGGATTGGTTGGCTCATGGATGAGATGCAAAATAATTGGAGGTTCCTACCCCAAATTTGGATCATAAATGCTGGAGTCATAAACCAGGGATAGATATGAAATGATATCTACCCTGATACAATGTCTATGCCTGATCCTGCAGCCAGGGGCTAACTGCATGTGGCCTCTGGGCTGTTTTCAGTATCTGGACCAGTAGCTGGAATACACGTCTGTTCTCCTTCAGCCTCATTCCTCTTCAGGTTCCCTTCACGTATGATGACCGTGGACTAGGATGCAGTGTTAGTGGGTCTAAATTCATCTCCATGCAGCCTTTATAATTTTTCTCTTCAGAGAAGAGAGCAAAGGGAAAATTTATTAACTGATACTCAGATCATTTTTTTACCACCAAACTTTGGCAACCATCAAGACATGAATATCTACTGAGACCTTTTCTTTCTTTATTTCTTCATAGTCCCATTTACCTGAAGTTCCTGAGAGAGCTCCTGATCTTAGACTGTAGCCACAGGGCCATACCGAGTCCAGGTGGGAGAATGAGCATCACTGTGTTACCACTCTGTGATACCCTCTGGTAACTTAAGAAGCATTCAAACCTGTGAGGAAGTTTTGTGTATTTATTTAAGCCAAACTGCCCACAATTGCTGGGAGCAGAATCTCAATGGATTGAGATAATGCTCTAGAGAATGGTAGTTTTGTGCCTTGTATTTTACATTAGAATCAAAAGAGAAGATATAAGTGTGTTACATGAAATCCATTGGTGATAGATTGGGGAGGCTGAGGAAGAAGAAAACAAAGAGGGGAGGGTATGGAACCTCTGGGATTGGATAAAAAGTATAGTGATAGACATCTTTTACTTACATGGGTGTAGGATAGTTAACAGTCAACAATTAGCTCAATAACAATGAGGTGATTTATGGTCTCCATACAGTGCTGCTTTGACAGGTCCAGAAAAAAAGGAAAATTACCTTGACATTCCAACGATATGTTATCGTAGATGCAAACGGACAATAGACAGGCTCAGTTAAAGTAAAGATTGACTTTGTCAGGCCAAAATGCCAGCCTAGGATATGACTAACCAACAAAAATGCTTTTTTATTTAATTTTTTTTTTAAATTTCAAACCATTCTTTGTGGTTATTTTAGGTCTCTGAATTTGCAAGGCTACCTATCACACAGGCCTTCTCTGAGCTAGTCAGGTTAGCATGTGGTCCTTTTTTGTCCACGCCTCTTTGACCGCCAGCATCATTTCCAATTTGGATGGTGATTACCATCTTGTAACCTGTGAGATATAAGCTGTCAGGGTCACTTAGCTGAGCTGAGGATACAGGACAGGAGGCAGGGCATGCTGACATTGGCTGCCTTAGGGAAGCTATTAGTGGTGGTCTTCACAGGCCTATGGAAGGTACTTTATTTCTGTTATCTCAGCCTTTTAAGAAGACAGACTTAGTAGATGTGTGTGAAACCACTAAAGTTTATGTAAGCCTAGAGCAGTGGTTCTCAACCTTCTGGCCCTTTAAATACAGTTCCTCATGTTGTGACCCAACCATAAAATTATTTTCATTGCTACTTCATAACTGTAATGTTGCTACTGTTATGAATCATAATGTAAATATCTGATATGCAGGATGGTCTTAGGCGACCCCTGTGAAAAGGTTGCTCTACCGCCAAAGGGGTCGAGTCCCACAGGTTGAGAACAACTGACCTAGAGCTACAGAGTGCAAATTAAATTGTGAAAGACCATAGGCATAGCATCCAAGGGCTATAAAGATACACATGTGGTTATAAAAGTCAAAAATTTCTTATGAAAAATGAGATTTAAGCATATTAACTGGCATTTGAGGTGTATATGAAATGCTCCTAATCCCAAATGCACTTTCTATATCAGGCTAATTTTGCTATCAAAAATCTGGCCTTGTAATGAAGCTGATCTTCCTTCCACTTTATTATAGCCTCATGAGTTTTCCAGACAACAAAAACAAAAACTTATTAGAAGACTTATCCAATATTACCGTTATAGGAAGAAAGAACCCAGGCTTGATGTTAACCTTTTTTCTCTGTAATCTAATCTAACTTCCAATCCTTTCCTCTTACCTCATCCTATGTCTCACTCATCACCTGCTCTCCATGTCTTTCATCTTCTTGTCCTGAAAGCTATCATCATCTCTCCCCTGAGCAACTGTATGTGCATCCAACTCATCTTTCCAATCCTCCACTGGATCCATAGATTACTCCACACCCAACACTGGTGATTACTTTTGCTCTCAGCTCTAAACGTTACATAATTCACTAAGTGCCATAGGTCACTGCAGGCTCATGTGATTCCAGAGGCCTAGCAGTTTTCTCACACCAGCCACACTGGCATTTTCCATCTCAGACAATGTGGTGCATCTTCAATGAATGGGTCATTTCCTTTACAAAATAAATTTCTTTTCTCTCCCATATGCCTTATTTCCTTCATCTTCCTCAGGTTTCAGTTCAACCCTTAGGTATTTCAGTTTGAATTGCTGGACAACCCTTTATCTGCCCCAATAATTTGATTTCCCAACAACATGCACATCTCTCTAGTAGTGTTTTTCACATCAGCTTGTATATACATATGACTTAATTTACTGTTACTTTCCAGGTTGATGTCAGGGTCACAGTGGCTTAAACTGTCTGTTTAGACTCATTTCTGTGTTTGTGGGTATTAGTTTAGTTGTTAGCATGCAATTCATAGTGATGAAAAATTAGTTGAATGATCTTGCCTAATATTTTGAGATTTCTATTGCAAGATTGATATTTACTTCATCTGTGTTTCTATTTTTTCAGATATGTGACTTGTGTGATCCTATGAGTGCCTTTATGCTATCTTACTCCCCATCATCAATATGCATACAAACCATGAGGCTCCTGTCAATGTCCTTGGCATATTTCCAGGCAAATGTAAAATTTTACTATTTATCCAACAAGACTCCCCAGAACCTTCTAACTTACCTATTTCATCTTTGATGAATCCTGTAAGGTAGGAAGAGGGACCCTGAATACATTAGGATAATTGCAACTCTGTACTGAAAATAAATGGTCTTTGTAAGTCACTCACTAACTTTATGTACATATCTGGTAAAGGGTTTGCTCTTGCCATTTACACAAACACATTGTCACATATTATGTATATGTATGTATGTGTGTGTGTGTGTGTGAGGGGACACTTTGCCTAATATGCAAAGTGTCCCCTCAGGAGTTTGACCAGGACACCGGGAGTTCGATTGCTCGCTATGATGTGCGCTGACCACCAGGAGGTGGCATGGAACAAATGAAAACCCCGGCCGGCAGCCAGCAGCTAGGGAAGGAAGGCCCTGGCCAGCAGCCGGAAGGCCTCGATTGGCCCTGATCACCAGCATGGCTTAGAGACCCTACCCATGCATGAATTTCGTGCACAGGGCCTCTAGTGTCATAGTAATGAGAGAAATTTTTCAAACATACAGCAAATGATGGCAATAGTTCCACTATAAATAAGCAAGTCAGAGCAGGTCTTTCTGATAAAGGAACACGGAAGGAGATTGTTAACTGAAGGATAATAGTGAGTTCTACTGATAACAGGGCAACATTATCTGATGAGACAAGAGCAGGTATAAAAGCCGAGACCCAAATGTTGTTTGGGGATGTGTTTGTCATAGGAAAGAGTAAGCAGGAGAGATGCTGGGACACACAAACATCTTTTCTTTGTAAAAAGACCTCAGGTCATCCTTTGCTTTAGTAAAAGTAAAGGGCAATAACAACCATTGCACTGATAAAAATGAAATTTGTCATGTCAGAGTAAATAAAAGTACTTAAAATTCTTATGTGCCTGGCTGGAATTTCTCAGTGGTTACAGTGTTGGCTGGTGCATGGAAAGGTCAAGGACACTTACAGGGTCGCAGGTTTGATCACCACCCAGATATGGGTACCTGTATCAGACAACCAATTGATGTGTCTCTCTCACATTCAAATCTCTCTCTCTCTCTCTCTCTCTCTCTCTCTCTCTCTCTCTCTCTCTCTCTTGTCCCCTCCCTCCCTTCTACTCTGTTTAAAAATCAATGGCAAAAATATTCTTGAGTGAGGATTAACAAAAATTAAAATAAACTATAATAATAAAAGCGTAATATGGCAGTAGTTACGTCCTTCTAGATATCTTTCCAATGAAGCCGCAGTGGCAGGGACTGAGGCAGAGGCGTTGAGGAACATTGAGCCAGGTAGACAAGTAGTTAGGGGCGATCAGACAGGCAGAGTGGTTAGGGGCAATCAGGCAGGCAGGTGATTGGTTAGGGGTGATGAGGCAGGCAGGCAGAGTGGTTAAGAGTGATCAGGCAGACAAGGAGGTGAGCAGTTAGGAGCTAGCAGTCCCTGATTGTGAGAAGGGTCCCAAATTGCGAGAGGGTGCAGGCCAGGCTGAGGGACGCTCCCCGTGTACAAATTTTGGGCACCGGACCTCTAGTATTGTTATTAATAGCCTTTTTTACCAGGTCACCATGCTCCTTGCCTTGTGTCTCTACCTTTTCTTTTTTTGTCCTTTTAAATCCGTTCTTGCTCCATCCTTCATTTCTACACAATTAGCAACATTTATTCCTACCATTCTTACTCTGTCCCCTTTAATCTTTCCAATCAGGCAGAGGTCGGTGAGCAACAGAAACCTCAGATCAGGAGAGATAGGAGCAGGAGAGCAGCTGCGATGGCTTCAGGAATCCTGGTGAACATAAAGGAGGAGGTAACATGCCCCATCTGCCTGGAGCTCCTAACAGAACCCATGAGCCTGGACTGTGGGCACACATTTTGCCAAGCCTGCATCACTGCAAACAACAGGGACTCCATGATTGGCCAAGGAGAGAGCAGCTGCCCTGTGTGCAGGATCACTTACCAGCCTGAGAACCTGCGTCCCAATCGACATGTGGCCAACATTGTGGAGGTGCTTAGGGAGGTCAAGTTGAGCCCACAGGAGGAGCAAAGGACAGATCTCTGTGTGCGCCATGGAGAGAAACTCCTGCTCTTCTGCCAGGAAGATAAGAAGATCATTTGCTGGCTTTGTGAGCGGTCTCGAGAGCACCGTGGTCACCACACCTTCCTCATGGAGGAGATTGCCCAGGAGTACAAGGTAACAGACCAGGGTGGAGGAAAGACAGGGCAGAAAATAGCACTTGATAGGAAACCTCAACTTTTGTATTTGACTGTAATTTTCTTGCCACCACAGTCCTGAGGCCATCACTCTTCTTCCTATGTTCACCTTACAAGGCCTGAAGGACATTTCTATACATTCCACACGATCAATTACAAATGATGAGCAGACTCTAAAGGAGAGTAGGTATTTTCAGACCTTGTGCTAGTAGGTAGAGGTTTGGTGCACAAGCAAAGCTGTCATCATCTCTTTAGATATGAGGGGTAACTGGGCAGCTGGGTAGATCAAGACCTAAGTTCTTTCCTTACTACAGGATCAGGTATTTTCTTCTAGGCCAAAGAAAATCAATTTCTCTTGACATGGTAATGGTGACTTCTATCATCTGAGTCTTTTTTTTTTTTTAATTAAATCTTCATTGTTCAGATTATTACATTAGTTACTCTTTTTTCCCACCATAACTCCCTTCCACCCAGTTCGCACCCCACCCTCCGCCCTCACTCCCCACCCACTGCCCTCATCCATAGGTGCACGATTATTGTCCAATCTCTTCCCTCACCCCCACACCCCTTCCCCCACACAAGAATAGTCAGTCCATTCCCTTTATATGTCCCTGATTCTATTACAATCACCAGTTCATACTGTTCATCAGATTATTTATTCACTTGATTTTTAGATTCACTTGTTGATAGATGTGTATTTGTTGTTCATAATTTGTATCTTTACCTTTTTCTTCTTCTTCCTCTTCTTAAAGGATACCTTTCAGCATTTCATATAATACTGGTTTGGTGGTGATGAACTCCTTTAGCTTTTTCTTATCTGTGAAGCTCTTTATCTGGCCTTTACTTCTGAATGATAGCTTTGCTGGATAAAGTAGTCTTGGTTGTAAGTTCTTGGTATTCATCACTTTGAATATTTCTTGCCACTCCCTTCTGGCCTGCAAAGTTTCTGTTGAGAAATCAGCTGACAGTCGTATGGGTACTCCCTTGTAGGTAACTGATTTTCTTTCTCTTGCTGCTTTTAGGATTCTCTCTTTGTCTTTTGCTCTTGGCATTTTAATTATGATGTGTCTTGGTGTGTTCCTCTTTCGATTCCTTTTGTTTGGAGTTCTCTGTGCTTCCTGGACTTGTAAGTCTATTTCTTTCACCAGGTAGGGGAAGTTTTCTGTCATTATTTCTTCAAATAGGTTTTCAATATCTTGCTCTCTCTCATCTTCTGGCACCCCTAGAATTCAGATGTTGGTACGCTTGAAGCTGTCCCAGAGGCTCCTTACACTATCTTTGTATTTTTGGATTCTTTTTTTCATTTTGCTTTTCCGGTTGGGTGTTTTTTACTTCTTCGTATTTCAAATCTTTGACTTGATTCTTGCACTCCTCTGGTCTGCTGTTGGGTGTCTGTATAGTATTCTTTATTTCAGTCAGTGTATGCTTAATTTCTAGTTGGTTCTTTATCACAACATTGAGGGTCTCATTAGATTTCTTGAGGATCTCACTACATTTATCGGCGGTCTCACCAGTCTTCTTGAAGATCTCACTACATTTATCGGCGATCTCACCAGTCTTTTCGAGGGCCTTATTAAATTTATCGGCGGCTTCTAGACAGTTCTTTAAAGACCTTAAAAGTGTGGTTTTGAACTCTATATCCAACAGTTTGCTTTCCTCCAATTCTGTTGTTTGTGTCCTGTTTCTTTGTCTCGGCATTTTTTATGCTTTGCTGTGTCGATAGAGTGCCTTTCTGTGCTAAGTGTCCTAATTACCTGAGGTAGACACTCTTGGTGCACCCCCTTGTGGTCTTTGTGCACAGTCTTGTTGTAGTTAAGCCTTGATTGTTGTAGTTATCACTGGGAGGAATTAACCTCCAGGCCAATTGGCTGTGAGAATCAGCTGTGTCTGCAGTGGGAAAACTTCTGTGCTGGAGACACCCCTCTGGAGATAGACTTGCTTTAATGGGGCTTTGGTGCTCACTGAGTCTGCCCCCTGAGTGTGTCTTTTATGGTTCCACAGAGCTGCAAACTGGATGGTCCCACTCTGACCTCTGGGCTTCCTGGCTCCTGGATCTCTAGGGAGGTGCTAATCTAGCCTTTGCCTGAGGCTATCCAGCAAAAGTCTCCCTGCAGGGCTTGGGCTCTGCAGGTCCCAAGGGGTCAACAGGGCGGGGTTAGCAATTATGGCTGCTCTCAGTCTTGCCCTCAGAGGCTCTGCTTCTCAGTGTCCCAGTAATTGCTGCAAGCCCCACTGAGAGAAAGCTGCCCTAGGGTTCTGAGCGATGCCAGACAGTCTCACTTCTCCCATATGAGTCTGGGTCCCTAGAGACTCCCCCGGAACTGGAACTCAGAGCCTAAGACTCCCTCCTGATTGAAAACGACAACCGCACCCTCAGCCGCCAGCCCGCTCCGCATGCACTCCGCACCTTAGTATTTTACTTCAGCACTGCGCCTCCTCTGAGTCTCCGTATGCTTTTCTCTTTCCTCCTAGTTGTAGAACTTCCACTCAGCCAGCCTTCCTGTGGTTCTGGATGATGTCCGTTCCATCTTTTAGTTGTATTTTTGAAGTGGTTGTTAGAGGCAGCAAACTGCGGTGTTTACCTATGCCGCCATCTTGGTTTCTCTTTTCTATATTCTATCATCTGAGTCTTAAAGAACACATAACCACATCAAGTTTCCTTAAAATCACAGGTTCTAATGGTCATTTTACAGTTTCTTTAGAGATGAACCTGATTTCTTCCCATTTAACCTCTCTTCTGATGAGGACAGAGCCCATAGCTTGACCCTAAAGTGATTCTTCTCCCATAGGAAAAGATCCAAGCAGCTTTGGAAAGGCTGAGGGCAGAGCAGAAGGAAGCTGAAAAATTGGATGATAACCTTGAAGAAGAGAGAACTTCCAAGAAGGTAGGAGGAGAGTCTTTCTGGAAATTATCCAAGAATCTGGGCATGACTTTGGGTTTTAGTCACAAGGATCCCCTTCTTTCTTGTTTTCTGACAGTTGATATGTCCAGAGTCATTGATCAGCCATTCTTTATCCTTTCCCTGGTAGAAATAGGGCTGGGAATAAGCATGTCACAAAATAATGCAGATATTTTTAGTTAGTTATTCCCATAGTTAGACTCTCTAGTGAGGATGGTAGTGAATTTTATATTCATTTACCTTTGTGTGTGTGTGTGTGTGTGTGTGTGCCTTAAACTCTTCCAGGGAAGGCAATTGCCAATGGTTCATGGCTCTGTCCCAGGTGCTCAACATAGGCTGAGGGTGGGGTCGGGTGAGGAGTAATGCATGGAGGCATGACTGTCCTGGGCAGCTGTGAGAGCTGAGCCACACCCAGGAGTCCCATTTTGGTTCGGGGTTGGCCTCAATAATGTAGGCATGAGAGCATTATTTTGAATGTGATGGAAATGAAATAATGGGAAAAATCAGCCTCCCCAAGAATTGCTCCTCTGCTTCCATCTCTCTTCCCTCTGAGAACATCCAAATCAAATACTTCCTTTTCTGGCTCCCACTCTGCCTGGTAACCTGAGTCCCTGTCTTTCTTTCTCACTCCTGAAGGATAAAATAGAAAATGACTTGAAAAGTGTCCAGGATTATTTTAAACAACTGAGAGGTATCCTGGCCAGTGAGGAGCAAAAGGAGCAGCAAAGGCTGGAGAAGGAGGCGGCACAGAATCTCGATGACCTGGCTCAGGCAGAGAGTGAGCTGGCCCAGCAGAAGAAGTTGTTGAGAGATCTTATCTCAAATCTGGAGCATCTGTTGCAGGGGTCAACAGTAGAGTTGCTGCAGGTAAGACTTAGAAATAAGCCCCAGCATCTGAACTTAAGGAAAATTAAGACTAAGTTTCCTTCTCTGCTGTGTGGCTGTTGTTTGTGGTGTTGAGACTGAGGTTCCATTGGTCTTGCAGTGACCCTCCCCTGTATCTATTTCAGAAGTTATTGAAATTGTTGAATGCATGAACAACAGGGAAAAATCTGGTTCTTATTAATGTATCAATTAAAGTACAAAATTGACTGTGAAGAGAAGATTCCTTGTATTCTGTAGGCACCTGTGTCAGTGATCTAGCCTAAAACTTTACTCAGGTATCTCTTGAGGATACAAGAGTTGTTGTTTTTCTTTTTAGAATAAGTCGAAATTTTTTTGTTCCTTCTGAATTTCCTGAATAAACAATTGTGAAGGGTTGGCATTATTTAATTTTTAATTTTCCGTACATTTACCATTGGAACCATTTCAATCTGGGCCTTTATGTTAATGGAAAAGTTTAAAATATTTTTTTTACTTGTATTAGGTTTTCTCAGGTTTTTTATATTTCTTGAGTCAGTTCTCGGTAATGTACATCTTTGTAGAAATTTTTCCCTTTTAAGTTGTCAGATTCATAAACATGATATTAGTCATTATTTCTTAGAATATTTTTCATTTCTACAATATTAACAGTAATGGCTCCTCTTTTATTTCTGATTTTGTGATTACTTTTGGTCAAGTAAGTTATAATTTGTCAGGGTCATTGACATTTTTTGGTTTGTTTGTTTGATTTTAATATATATTTATTGATTTTAGAGAAAAAGGCAGAAGGTGAGAGAGATAGAAATATCCATGATAAGAGAGAATCATTGATCTGCTGCCTCCTGCATGCCCCCTACTGGAGATCGAGCCAACAACTGGGGCATGTACCCTTGACTGGAATCGAACCCAGGACCCTTCAGTCTGCAGGGCAACGCTCTATCTTGTGAGCCAAACTAGCCAGGGCTCATTGATATTTTTTAATAATAAATTTTACTGTGTTATTATTTATTTATTTATTTATTTATTTATTTATTTATTATTTGTATTTAACCTTTCTATATCACAGGTTTCTACTCTCACTTACATAGTTTCCTTTGTGTGTGTGTATGTAAATACACTTTCATATATGAGAGTGTGTATGTGTTTGTGTGTGTACATTGTATTTAATTCATTGTTCTTTTTTCAGTATCTTAAAGTGAGAATTTCTTGGTTTTTTTTTTAATCCTCATCCTAAGATATTTTTTCCATTTATTAGAGAGAGTAAAAGGAGTGAGGTAGGGGAGGAGGTGGGGGGGAGAGGGAGAGAGAGAGAAACATCATGTGAGGGAGACAGATTCATTGGTTGCCTCGGGCACGCACCTCAAAGGAGGCCAGGGATCAAACCTGCAACACAGGTACATGCCCTTCACCAGAAATTGAACGTGGGAGTGTTTTATCCTGGAGCCAACACTCTCACTACTGAGCTACACCAGCCAAGGCTTAAAGTAGGAATTTTGACCACTGATTGACAGTCTTTTCTCTTATAGTTTTTAATGTTATAAATGCATTGTTTTAGCTGTATTCCATACATTTTTAGTGAGAGAGGTAGAAACATCAATGATGAGAGGCAATCATTGATTGGCTGTCTCTAGCACGCCCCCTAATGGAGATGGAGTCTGCAACCATGGTGTGTGCTTGACTGGGAACTGAACCTCAACCTCCTGGTTCATAGGTCAGCCCTCAAGCACTGAGCCCCACATGCTGGGCCTTTTATTATGAATCAATTTAACTTTTTTCAGATTTTCTTTGTTATTTTTATCTTAACCCTTGAAATATTTGAAATGGTGCTGTTTAATGTATAAACACTTGGTGATTGTTTCACTTTTCCTTCTGTTGTGTATCTTAAATTTAATTCATCTTTAATCAGAAAGCATATATTTCATTATTTCAATCTTTTAGATGTATTGACATTTGCTTTATTGACTAAAATATTATTTCAGAATGTGAAGTGTATATTGATTGGATGAAAGGGTGTTTAGTTGTCAGGTGGAGCTGGTTGACAATGTTGGTCATGTCTTCTACATCATGATGATTTTCTAATTTACATTTTTGCTTTTTATTTTCTCCTTTTCTTAAGTCTCTTTAACCTTCCTTATAATACTGATTTGGTGGTGATTATCTCCTTGAGCTTTTTCTTATCTAGGAAGCTCTTTATTTCACCTTCAATCTACATTAATAAAAGAAAAACATGGTAATTGACGTACGACCGCTACCCTTTTCATTGGCTAATCAGCGAGATATGCAAATTAACTGTCAGCCAAGATGGCGGCCAGCAGCCAGGCAGCTTGAAACTAACATGAGGCTTGCTTGCCTCAGTGACGGAGGAAACCAGCGTTCAGCGCCTGCGGCTGCAGGCCTCTAAGCCTGCAGTTTCAAACATTGTAACAAATACCACCGGACTTCAGCCAGCAGGATTGAAACATTGTATGCAAAGGCCAGAAACCTACTTTCAGCAGCAGAGGCCTAAGAGCTGGAGCCAAGCCTCAAGCTAAAGCTGCCCCAGAATAAAAAAAAAAAAAAAAAAAGGAAAAAGGGAGCGGTTGGGAGCTTCAGTCACCCCCAGCCTGAAAACAGCCCTCAGCCCCTCACCCAGACTGGCCAGGCACCCCAGTGGGGACCCCCACCCTGAAGGGTGTGTGACCAGCTGCAAACAGCCATCATTCCCTCACCCAGGCTGGCCAGGCACCCCAGTGGGGACCCCCACCCTGATCCAGGACACCCTTCAGGGCAAACCAGCCAGCCCCCACCTGTGCACCAGGCCTCTATTCTATATAGTAAAAGGGTAATATGCCTCCCAGCACCGGGATCAGCGGAGCCGTGAGGCCTCCCGGCACCGGGATCAGCATGACAGGGGGCAGCGCCCAAACTCCCTGATCGCCCTACAGCTCTGTGTGTGACAGTGTGCGGCGCCCCAACCCTTCCCCCCCCCCCCAACGGGCCCTCCTCTGTGTGTGACGGGGTAGAGCCATAGCCTCCCCATTGGCCCTGCCCTGAGTGTGAGAGTGGCGGCGCCCCAAGCTTCTGATCGGCCCTGCTCTGTGGGTGATAGAGGGTGGTGCCCCAACGCCACCCCCCGCCGCCCCCCCCACGGGCCCTGCTCTGTGTGTGACGGGGTAGAGCCATAACCTCCCCATCAGCCCTGCCCTGAGTGTGACAGTGGTGGCGCCCCAACCCCCTGATTAGCTCTGCTCTGTGGGTGATAGAGGGCAGCGCCCCAACCCGCTGATCTGCCATGCTCTGTGTGTGACAGGGCGTGGCGCCGCAACCTCCCCATTGACCCTGCCTTGAGTGTGACAGGGGGCGGTGCCCCAACTCCCCTATCGGCTCTACTCTCTGAGTGACAGGGGGGAGCTCCTCAACCCCCTGATCGGTCCTGCTCTGTGCATGATGGTACGGAGCCCCAACCCCCTGATGGGCCCTGCTGTGTGCGTGACAGGGGGCAGCGCCCCGAACCCCTGATTGGCCCTGCTCTGTGCATGACAGGGGGCAGTGCCCCAACCCCCCAATTGGCCCTACCCTGAGCGTGACTGAGGGTGGCATCGCAACCTCCCATTCCGCCCTGCTCTGTGCATGACAGGGGGCGGCACCCCAACTTCCCAATTGGCCCTGCTCTGAGCCCAACCAGGGGCTGCACCTAGGGATTGGGCCTGCCCTCTGCCACCCGGGAGCGGGCCTAAGCCAGCAGGTCGTTATCTCCTGAGGGGTCCCAGACTGCGAGAGGGCACAGGCCGGGCTGAGGGACACCCCCTCCTCTCCAAGTGCACAAATTTTTGTGCACCGGGCCTCTAGTTCTAAATAATAGCCTTGCTGGGTAGAATAATCTAGGTTGTAGGTCTTTGCTTTCCATCACTTTCAATATTTCATGCCACTCCCTTCTGGCCTACAAAGTTTGAGTTGAGGAATTAGTTAGGATTCTGAGGGATCCCCCTTATAGATAACTAACTGCTTTTCTCGTGCCACTTTTGAGATTCATTTTCTTGGTATTTTTCATTTCTCACGGTATTTTTTATGCTTTGTATCTCCTATGTATGTTTCTTCTGTCTTTGTTGAAGTTGTCAGGCAGGTAATCTATTCTTTCCCTAAGTTCATTGAGCATCCTTATAACCAGTGTTTAGAATTCTGCATTTGATAGATTGTTTGCCTCCATTATGTTTACTTATTTTTCTGAAATTTTGTCCTAATCTTTCATCTGGGACATGTTTTTTTGTCTCCTCATTCGGCTGCCTTCCTATGTTTATTTCTATGTGTTTGGTATATCTGCCACATCTCCCAGCCTTGGCAGAGTGTCCTTATGTAGCAGGCTTCCCTTGGGCCCCAGTGATGCAGTTTCTGTGTTCATCTGAACCAGGTTCTCTAGGGGTGTCTAATGTTTGGGTTGTGCGTGCTTTCTTGTTATAGTTGAGCCTTGATTGCCTTTGGCACATCAGTGTGTGGGACTGTCCCTCGGGCTGAGTTGGGGTCCCATTTCATAATCTACACCTGTGGGTGTGATGCCAGCCAGTTTCATTTTGCCCCTTCTACCAGCCTTGTGGTGATTTTAAAAATAAATATGTGTTGATTAATTTTAGAGAGAAAGAAAGGGAGAGAGAGAAACTTTGATGATAAATAAGATTAGATGACTGAAAATACTTAAGAATATGGAATGAGCTGTCTTGTTAGTGCCTGAAATGCAGTAAATATTATAGCTTTAGAATAGTGACCAAGTGGATATTGGTAACATGGACAAAGGTGTATAAAAGAGGATGAAATTTCTTTGTTGAAAAGTAAGTTACATAGCAAATATCCTAAGTTACTGGTTTCTGTGGCTTTTTTACTAAGCATTATAATAACCTGCATTTAAAAGACAAAACTGAGTAATATTAAAGACTTGGAAATAAATTATAAATATATATGTTTTGAATTTTAAGGTGTGAATAAGATCAATTATAGATAGTGGGTGAAAAAATAAGAGACATTTGAGAAATGCCTACATTAATACACTTGTTTGCTTGTACTTTCAGCAGAAGCCATGTGAATTTTTGAGGAAACTATAACTACTCATCTTTGTTTCTACAAATTATGGCAAAATGCCTGACAAGTAGTAGTACACCACTTTACATTTGTGTTGAATAAATGAACAAACCATGAAATATTCAGATCATCTCTTGAGGAGTCTTATGAACATGGGAATACATCAGGGGCCTCATATTTTTCTCATAAATATGTCTCATCTCCAGGTACTGAAAGCTCAAGCTGTGTTGGCACAATGGTCAAAGCTATTTCTATATTTTAGGGACACATACAACTATAGATGAATATTCCAAAATGATTGACCCGGGTCTTGTCTCTATTATTTTGCTCTCACATTAAGACCATCTCTATACCCATCAGATCAGGGGTGGTAGGGTTGGGGAGTGGGAAGATGTGTTGAAGCTTTGTTAGTGAAAAGAGCTTATTACTTCATGACTTATATTTTCTCTTTCCTCCCTAGGATGTGAAAGACACTATGGAAAGGTATGTGTAAAAGATCAGAGATGGTCTTTTTGTGCTGTAAAAAGTAGTTTAAAGCCATTAAAGTTAGAATAAAATATTGCTCAGGGCAGACAAATTTAGATGTAGTTTTATCTTAAATTTCTGTTCACACATGGTTTGTGTATTCCATATCTATTGAGGATGAACCAGCTTTTATTTAGGCAATTTACTTGGGAGGAGTTGCAGAGTATGGATCAGTAGCAATTAAACATCAGATGTTTCAGTATCAGACCCATCTGACTTCATAAATATTATGCACTCTTCATGCCTGTATCTAACTCAGATTTCCACATTTCATAGGTAATGTATTCACTGTGGGAATGTCATGTCTTCTTTACCTCAGAGGCACCCAGAATTTGAGACAACTCCTTTATATTTAAATGTCTTCTCTGGGAATAGAAGATATGGTTCCTTTTATTTTCTAAAAGCCAACTTGAATATCAAGGAATATTTTGACCTTGGGGAAAACCATTGCTCCATCTTGTACTATATTTTAAAGTTAGAATGGAAGAACATCATCTTTGTATCTAAATCTGAACACCTACTTGGCCGCACTAATCTCTTCCAAGTACATGAAATTCAGACCAATATTAGTATCATATTTACAATGTCTTCTTTTCCAAGGGTTACATTTTTTCCCAGAAGACTGAAATCGCAGATGTAGTTCTGGAGGCCACCCTACAGGGCAGTGGAACTTAAAGATGTTCAGCCTCCCCAGACAATATTCCCACACTTGACATATCTCAAACATAAGCAGCCATGTTCACTTTCTTTTCATATTGCTGGGAGACTACATCCATGTCATGACATTTCCTTATGCTAATTTATTTCACGGTACGAAATTTTGCATTTTAAAGAAATGCACTATGGCACATAATTTCATATGATTTTTAGGAGTTAGAAAGGGAGAGGATAGTTATCACTGTGAAAGGAATAAACTATTCTGAGAGGTCAGACCCTTTCCAAGGGCAGACAGCAGTCAACTGAGAAAGTGGATTGAGCACATTTCTTCTGGTGCCAAGGTCAGAAGTCTAGTCTGTCCTTTCTCAGGGGTCCAGGAATGGGGGCTCAAGTACTCCTTGGGGTGAGTAGATAAAAATCAATGGTTTTGAAGAGACAAAAATTCAGAGGTGTGTGGATCCATTTTGTCATCACTAGGAGTAAGACCTTCACTGTGAAGAAGCCAAGAACTCTCCCCACGAAGCAAAGGACAGTGTTTCAAGCTCCTGACCTGAGAGGGGTGCTGGAAGCCTTTACTGGTGAGGAATGCTAGAGCAATGGATGGCTGTGAGATTTTTGTTATGGGTTGAAGGTCAGGTTTTAAGTGTAGATAGAGGAGACAAAGGAAGAC
Source organism: Myotis myotis (assembly GCF_014108235.1). Lineage (NCBI taxonomy): Eukaryota > Metazoa > Chordata > Mammalia > Chiroptera > Vespertilionidae > Myotis > Myotis myotis. Next base: position 43,133,814 of record NW_023416314.1, read on the forward strand.
AGATATTATATGCTGTTGACTTATGCAATGGGGAGTGGTCAGCTGTCTTGTTCACCTCTCATTCTTCCATGTACTACTATACATAGACCCCAGTCTTTTTCTGATTTGGAGAGAAATCAGATGTTAATGTAGAATCTTTTGCCTATACTTAATGTTATGGATTTTTTCTAATTTCAGAACTGACAGATGTGCGACGCTCCTGGGGTAAGGAGAAATCACAATATCATGAAGCCACCTTGTCCTTGTCTTTTAGTATTTGTCATTTCCTACTAGGTCTCATGTATAAATCCATATTTTCCCTCCCACCACACACATACATATTATATTTCTGCAGTGTGTACTGCTCTTGAAGAACCAAATCAAATTCTTCCCATTTCCCACTCATTTTATTCTCAACACCTCTCTGACAATGTCAAAAATAAAGGTACATCATATTCCTGACCAACCCTACAATTTTTCTACAGTACACGTGACCCTGGATCCTCCCACGGATAAATCAGATATTGTCATTTCTGCAGATAGGAGACAAGTGAAACCTGCCTTTTATTTGAGAACACATTATTTGTATCAGAAAGGTTATTATGAGGATTATGGTGTCCTGGGGTCACCTCCTATCACATCAGGAAAACATTACTGGGAGGCAGATGTGTCAGATAAATATGCCTGGGTTTTGGGGATGTATTGTGAAAAATGTCCTGACTCCAATATGATGGATTTTGTAAAACAAGACAAAAAACATATTATCGTAAAACACGGTAAAAAACATCTGCATGTTTGCTCTAAATATCAACCTAAATATGGCTACTGGGTTATAGGGCTACAGAACCACTCTGAATATAAGGCTTTTGTGGATTCTGCCTCCTGTGACTCCACGACCTTAACCCTGTACCTGGGTGTTCCTCCCCGTCGTGTTGGGGTTTTCCTAGACTATGATGCTGGCACTGTCTCATTTTTTAATGTCACTAACCATGGGCTTCTCATATATAAATTCACTTCATGTTCCTTTTCTCAGAAAATGTTTCCGTATTTCAATCCTATGAAATGCACTGCCCCCATGACACTGTGTTCTCCAGGCTCTTAAACCTCTTACACCCTCACCCACTTCTCTGGAGTGTCTCTTGCCTTGGGTGCATCTAATGAGTTGAGCTTAACATTCTCACCATCTTTTCCATTCTCTCTCTTTTTTTTTTCAATTTGAACACCCTTCATTCATCAATCAGAGATCCTGGGGGGGATGTCTGTCTGCTGGCTAAGCTGGCAGTCAAACATCCTGCTTGCAGTCCGGGGCTCTCTCAGTCCAGGACCCCTCACTCCTTCCTGCCCTCCTGTAGCGGAGGCAGGAGAGATTCCCACTGACGCTGCGCTCACCAGCTCCGAGCCCAGCTTCTGGCTGAGCAGAACTCCCCCTGTGGGAGTGCACTGACCACCAGGGGGCAGCTCCTACTTTGAGCTTCTGCCCCTTGGTGGTCAGTGTGCATCATAGTGACTGGGTGTTCTGCCACTCAGTCGATTTGCATATTATGCTTTTATTATATAGGACTAGAGGCCCACTGCAGGAAGATTCCTGCAAGAAGAGGGCTTTGCTCCCACCTCTGCCACCTTGGCTCCCTCCTGCCTCCTGCTGCCTCCCACCACTGCCTCCTGTGGCCTCCCGCCGCCTCCTGCCGTTTCCTGCCACCGCCTGCAGCCCACTGCCCACCACCGCCTGCAGCCGCCGCCTCCCACTACCTTCCACATCCTCCCTCTGCCATCACTGCCTCCTGCAGCCTCCTGCCGCCTCCCACCGTTTCCCTGCTGCAGCAGCAGCCTGCTGCCCACTGCCCAATGCCACCCACCACCACCGCTTCCAAAGTCTCATGTTTCAGATCCCAGATATCTCTGTGCTGCTGTCTAGAGTCCTCCAGCTCTGCCAGTGATAAACAAGACTGTGTATGAATGTGTGTGTATGACTGAAAATTTTATTATAAGTCTGGTGTTACTGCATATTAGCCTTGATCAAGTAATCTGGATTATACATACTTAGTTTCACATTTGTGAAATTATATGAAATTTACCTGATGTATTATTGTGAAAATTAAACCAAGGAATATTTTCAATAATTTATTTCATGGTTAGCACATAATTAGTCATCATGTCTGGTGTTGATTCATTTTTATTTGCCTCACTGTGACTGAAATAAATGATTTTAAGAATATATATTAGTTTTCTTTCAACTTTATTATTCTTGCTTTGATTTAAGAAATAAAAACAACTTGATGAAAGAATTGTGAAATCTCATGAACAAAATAATCTGATGAACAAAATGGAACCAGAAACAAGTAACAGACTGGCTGGTACCTGAGGAGAGGTGGGTGAGGGGTGACTGGATAAAGAAGGTAAGGGTGTTAGCTAAAGAACAGATATGTATACCCCATGGGCATGGACAATAGGCTTGTGAAGGCCAAGGGACAAAGTCAACATTAAAAATTTTTAATGAAAAAATGTTATTATTCACAAAAATGATGTAAGTGTAAAAAGAACAATTGTGGGATTTCTTAACAGTGTTTTGTTACCTATTTCAGCCTGACTTTTTCAGTGAGGTGCAAGTTTGCAGGAACAAGAGAAAAGCCAGTTCTCCTCCAAAGAGATAGCAGGGGCAAGATTTCTACAATGGATATTCCCACCATCCCCTTGTCTTTTGGAATTTTTATTCCCAAATCTGTCCCCAAAGAAGTAAAAGTTAAAATTAATTAATTAATTAACTGAATGGGCTCTCTTGTCAATTATTATCTGTTCTCATCTCTGCATGGCCACGGGGATGTCTAAATTCCTCACTTTGGATTATCTTTGATGTAACAAGGGATTGCAAGGTGGATATTATAGTGTGTGTGTGTGTGTGTGTGTGTGTGTGTGTGACCTCTGCCTTCCTTTTGTTCCATTGCTATGATGCCTGGGGCTATTACTTACTTGCAATACTCTTCAATTATTGACAAATCAACTCCAGGACTTTCCAGTTACTGGAATCCCAGTCCTCCAATTCAGGATGAAGTCTCTAGTTACAAGGAAGACAAGACCTGAATGTTCAGATACAACATTGTTGAGGCCCTTATCATCACTGTCAAGACTGCTCAAACACACACACACAAACACACACACACACACACACACACACACACACACACACACACACACTCGGGAGGAATACTTTTGTTTTCAATTGTTTTCTCCCTTTTGGCCTCACTCTTTCCAGTGGGCTGACAGACTAGGGCAGTCCCCAGGACAGAAGACAAGTCTGTTCTTCTTCCCCTTTCCGAGTGAAAGGGCGGGGAGTTGAATCTGCGTGAATGTTCATGCAGGCCTTGGTGGGATCCCAATCCAGTCTTCTGAAACAGAAAATTTCTTGCTCTTGAGGAAGTAGTATACGCAGATTTACTGGTCTTTAGGTTCAATGTATATTTTGCCATAATAAACAGCCAGGTTTTTTTTTTTTTTCCAAGTATTTGTCCCACTTTCCATTCTCAGTGGATAAAAGAGAACAGGATGATTTGGGGTCTGGTGGTAAATGCGGAGATATACAGCAGAGTTATTTTTGGTATATTTGATCTACAAATTTTCTGACAATTGAAGGGGAGGGGAGGGCTCCACACTTGCAGTGTGTTTATGTGGCGTGCCCATGGATAGCTTAGGACAGTGGTCGGCAAACTCATTAATGTCAACAGAGCCAAATATCAACAGTACAGTGATTGAAATTTGAGAGCCAAATTTTTTAAACTTAAACTATATAGGTAGGTACATTGTTATTAACTTAGTTGGGCTACTCCTAAGCTGGCCTTTGCTAAAAACGTCCTCAATCTGATTGAGGTACGTTCACTGAGGTCGACCCCTTCCAACTCTCCCATCCACACTGGTCTTGTATACTTGTTTCGTCTATCTCCTTTCGTTCATCTTCTCTATATGTCCAAACCATCTTAACATAGCCTTCTCAATCCTCGACACTACATCTTCTTTCACTCCACAACGTTCCCTAAAATTAACTTAATAAACTTTACTTAAAGTTTTAAGTCTTAGTTAAACTATAGGTACTTTGAATTAATCTTGATATCATACTTAATGACCTTATTATTTATTGATAAATTTAACTTCCTTACAATTTACCTTACAATATCCATAAAATTAAATCATGACAATGACTGACAAACACTAATGTGAACAATGGCCTTGCATCTCCTTGGAAAGTTTGGGTAAGTCAGGTTTCTATGTTGTTTTTATTTTAGGCGCGATTCCAGGTTCTCATCAATAAGACGACTTCTCAATTTATTCTTGATAAGGTTCATGCTTGAAAATGATTGTTCATATAAATATGTAGACCCGAATATGGAAAGAACAGCAAACGCTAGTTTTTTCAGTTGATTATATGACTCAGGAATACTATTCCAGGAGTTAAAAATCAACATATCTACCTTCTCCAGGTTTTTCAAAGCAGACCACTTGTGCTGTGAACTAAGTTCACATCTGTTTTCCTCCAACATTTCTATATCAGCGCAAAGACGTTTAAATTTCGAGCTCCACAGTTCTTTGTTTTTTAAATCCAGCAATTGCATTTCAAAGTTGCCAATGTCAATATTAAAGGGAGAAAAATTTAATTCTGTTACAGTAGCATTGAGAGGTTTTTTTAACAAAGGCCAACGTCGCTTTGCTGTTTCTGAATTCCTGAAACCTGTTGAGAAAAGCTTCCCTCATATTTAAAAGTGTTGTTTTGAAATAACAAATGTCAATATCAGAATTATTTTTTTGGCGATGTTTCAACAGGCTTGGAAAGTGAATCAAAGTTTCTCTTTCAAAATCTTGAGCAAAAAGAGATAATTTGTTTTCGAATGAAATAACTTCTTCTAACATCAAAAAAACAAACTGAGTTTTCTTTCCCCTGTAGCTTAAGATTAAGCTGATTTAGATGAGACATAACATCCATCATGAAATAAAATTTTTGGATCCACTGATCGTTCGTTAGTTCTGGATAGTGAACACCCTTCTCAAGGAGAAATGCTTTAATTTCTGTTAATAAGGAAGCGAAACGTTTCGAAACGTTTCCTCTTGATAACCAACGTACCTTGTTATGCAGCAGAAGATGTGCGTACTCACTCTCCATTTCAACTAAAAATTCTTTAGCCCTAACCGGTTTGGCTCAGTGGATAGAGCATTGACTTGCGGACTCAAGGGTCCCAAGTTTGATTCCAGTCAAGGGCATGCACCTTGGTTTCGGGCACATCCCCAGTGGGGAGTGTGCAGGAGACACCTGATCAATGTTTCTCTCTCATCAATGTTTTTAACTCTCTATCTCTCTCCCTTCCTTTCTGTAAAAAAATCAATAAAATATATTTAAAAAAATTAAAATAATAATAATTCTTTAAATTGGCGATGATTAAGAGCTTTAACTCTAATGGAGTTGATAATCTTAATCACCAATTCCATAACTTTGCAAATTTCTTCTGGAAATGTCTGCGCACAAAGCGCTTCTTGATGAATGATGCAATGGTAAGTAAATATGTTGTGATTAATTTTTTCTTTCAAAATAGCAACAAACCCGTTTCTTACGCTAATCATATTTTTCGACCCATCTGTTGAAACTGAGACAATTTTATCGAGTGGAATATGATGCTTTTCAATGCACTCAATTACAGCATTTGTTATATCCTCTCCACGTGTTTGACCTTTGAGTGGCAATAATCCTAAAAGTTCTTCTTTAGGACCTATAGATGAAATAAATCGTACAAAAAGTGAAATTTGCACTGTATCATTTATGTCACAAGACTTGTCAACTGCTATTGATAACGCTGAAACCAATTTAAGATCTTCGACTTGCTGGTTGGGTATATTTGAAGACATTTTGACTGTTCTATCTTTCACTGTTTTAGCAGGCAATGGTAACTCTTTAATTTTTTTTAGAATATCTGCTTTGTTCTTAAAATCCCGAAATAGCTCTTCATATGCATTTATAAAACAACTTTTTATGTATTCGCTATCTGTATATGGTTTTCCTCTCTTAGCAATCGCTTGACTAACCACAAAACTTGCAATATTAACATTGTTGGAAGATTGCATCCAGTAATTAAATACAGAACTTGATTTTTCTTGACTCTTCTGAAGTTCCTCAACGGCTTTCTTCCTTACATCATCGACAGTATATTTAGTACTAAATGGCACGTCTTTATTTGTAAAGTGTCTCTCCAAATTTGATTCCTTATTATGCGCCAACTTTTCCTGCCAAATAAGAAAGGTCGGAAGGCCATTTAAGTTTTGAATAAACACGAAAGTCTCTGTCCATTCAACTGTAAATTCACCGTTTTTGTCTTCTGTTTTTCTTTGCTTCTTCTTTGTAGCCATGTCAAACAGGCCACGTAAAAAAACGTTTCATTTTATAATAATAAAGCCACCAACACAAAATAATTATAATTCTTAAATTGATGACAAAAATACCTGTAGGATTTGCAGCTGGTTGGAAAAATACAGGTAACTTTATGCTTCGAGTAGGTGCTTTTGTCACCTGCTTAGGATTTGCGGAGGCGACTAGCACTAACCACTGCACAATGAGACTGCAGACTGCCTGGCTCACTCAACTGGTGCATGAATCGCGCCCACCTCCCCCGTGCTGCTTATCCCACGGCCCGCCTGCGCTGCGTCTCCTGTCACCGGACTGACCAGCAACCCCCACTTCTTCTAACGCCACTTCTTCAAAATAGACTCGCCCAGGCCGAAAACCAACTTCTGCGCAATAAAATATATTAAAATATATATATTATTATATATTAATATATTAAAAAATATATATATTATTGATTTTTTACAGAGGAGGGGGAGAGGGACAGAGAGTTAGAAACATCGATGAGAGAGAAACATCCATCAGCTGCCTCCTGCACACCGCCTACTGGGGATGTGTCCGCAACCAAGGTACATGCCCTTGACCAGAATCGAACCTGGGACCCTTGAGTCCACAGGCTGATGCTCTATCCACTGAGCCAAACCGGTTAGGGCAATAAAATATATTAAAAAAAAAAAAAAAAGAGAACAGCATGATTTGGGGTCTGGTGGTAAATGCAGAGATATACAGTAGAGTAATTTTTGGTGAGGTCTACATTTAATCTACAAAACATGTTGAGAGTTGAAGGGGAGTGGAGGGCTGAACACATGCAGTGTTTTTATGTGGCGTGCACATGGACAGGATAGGATGTGTGCCTCCCACAATCCCATCCTATTTAATAATAGACAGACATGGTAATTAACCATACCTCCGCTATGCTTCCCATTGGCTAATCAGGGTGATATGCAAATTAACTGCCAACAAAGATGGCGGCTGGCAGCCATGGAGCTGAAGCAAACAGGAGGCTTGCTTGCTCCAGTGATGAAGGAAGCCAAGGTTCCCCGTCTGCCACGGCACGCTCTGAGCTCTGAAAGCAATAGTTTCAATTATAGAAGCTAAACAAACCCAGATACCTGCTTTCAGCCAGCTGGCCTCGGAGCTGGAGCCGCAAGAAAATTTCAATTATAGAAGGTAAATAAATCCCAGAATAAAAAAAAGAAAAAAAAGAAGAGACTGGGAGCTTCAGTTGCAGGCTTGGCCCTCCTGAAAACAGCCCTCAGCCCCTCACCCAGACTGGCCAGGCACCCCAGTGCGGACCCCCACCCTAAAGGGGGTGTGGGTAGCCTGAAAACAGCCATCAGCCCCTCACCAAGGCTGGCCAGGCACCCAAGCGGGACCCTCACCCTGATCCGGGACACCATTCAGGGCAAATCAGCTGGCCCCCACCTGTGTATCCTATATAGTCAAAGGGTAATACGCAAACTGACCCTAAAAGCAGAAAGACTGGAAATGACTGGTCACTATGACACACACTGACCACCAGGGGGCAGACGCTCAATGCAGGAGCTGCCTGCTGGTGGTCAGTGAGCTCCCACATGAGGAAACTGTTCAGCCACAAGCCAGGCTGATGGCTGCCAGTACAGCGGTGGTGGTGGGAGCCTCTCCTGCCTCCTCAGCAGCACTAAGGATGTTCGACTGCAGCTTAGGTCTGCTCCCCGCTGGCAAGTGGACATCCCCCGAGGGCTGCGAGGCTGACAGAGAGATGTCTGATTGCCAGCTTAGGCCCAATACCCTGGGGAGCAGGCCTAAGACAGCAGGTGGTCATCCCCCGAGGGGTCCCAGACTGCGAGAGGGCACAGGCCGGGCTGAGGGACACCCCCCCCCCACAAGTGCCCAAATTTTGTGCACCGGGCCTCTAGTATTCATCATATTACCCTTCCTCTTTTTGAATCTCTGATCTGAGCCCACATCCTAAGCCCCAGAGAACTAATGTGTTCCCCCCAGACCCTGTGAGATGTTATATGAGGTGCCAAGCTTGCAATAAGAACGAAATCCTTTTGTTAATAAGGAGTATGGCAACTGGCTATTTATCAGATTTTACCTTTAGCTCCCAAGCAATCCCTTTCTTTCAAAACTCAAACCACTACATACGGTGTGCATTTTTAAGTAGGTTGAGGGAGGGCTGCTTAGAGCTGTAAAGCCTGGGACTAATCCATAATTTGAATATAACAGCTACTAGTGGGGCCTAATGTCTTTGAGCTTGTCTGTGAAGAGATTATAAAAATATTAAGCAGGAATATGAGGAATCAGAAGCCCAAGAGAGGCTGGGAGGGCTGGGGAAGTGGTGCTGATGTCCTGGGAACTTCCTCTGAGACATTAAATTTAATGTGGAAAGACAGTTAGGAAAACAGAACTTGCCAGGCCAATAGAAAACCAGAATGACCCAAGCTCCTTCTCCCATCACTTAAACTCCATCTCCAGAGCTAAGCACGGTACTGTGGTCCACATCCCAGCAAATTATGTTCCGAGGCCCAGGGAATGATACATTCTTCTCAGGGCTCTGTGTTCTGTTTAGTCCCTACATCTCCTGTTGGAGAAGTTCTCTGACTTTGGATCTATGATTTTTAACTGTTTCTGGACTGAAAATAGCACAGGGCACCAGAAGTAATGTGGATAGAGTGTGATGGTGTAGATAACAAACAGACATTGAGGTAGGTATCTGAATACATCTTAGGAACAAAACAGAATGTGAGAATTGTTGGTTAAAATTTGTCAAAGGAGTTTACATAAATGCTAACAATACCATTTCAATTGATTGATTGATTTTTCATATGTGATTTTATTGTTTTTTAAAGAGAAAGTAAGAGAGGGAGATAGAGACAGAAACATGATGAGAGAGAAACAATGATGTTTTCCCCTGCACACCCCCTACTGGGGATTAAGCCCACAACCCAGACATGTGCCCTGGACTGGAATCCAACTGCTGACCTCCTGGTTCCTTGGTGAATGCTCAACCACTGAGCCACACTACAAAGGCTTGATTTATGACCACAGCAGTTATGTTGACAGCAACACCTACAATAGAATAGAAACATGATTATTGTCAGTATGTTCAATGTAATTAAAATTGTGTCCATAGCAATATAACTGTATGTCTTTCTATTTAAATATCATTCCCCATATACCAATATTTTGTAACAATCTGACACAGAGAGAAGGTCCCTTCCTACCTTCATAAATCTAATTATTTTTGGGTGCAGATCTGGATGAAGAGGAATACTCAATTATAGTATTACTAGGAGCCCTGGTCATGAAATTCATGCATAGGGGTGGGTCCCTCAGCCCACCTGCACCTTCTCAAATCAGGGAGCCCTCAGGGGAGCCCTCTCCAATCCCAGAATTTCTGTCTGTCTTTGCAATCATATGAGCGAATTGTCTGAGAACCCAAACCAGTTTGGTTTGGTGCTCACAGAATAATAGAGGTCTTTTTTTTTTTTTTTTTCTTTGCTCCATTGGTGGAGATTTCCTAGAAGTTGTAGGATATCATCTTTTTTAAAAAAAAATATATATATTTTATTGATTTTTTACAGAGAGGAAGGAAGAGGGATAGAGAGTTAGAAACATTGATGAGAGAGAAACATCCAATCAGCTGCCTCCTGCACACCTCCTACTGGGGATGTTCCCATAACCACTGTATATGCTCCTGACCAGTATTGAACCTGGGACCTTTCAGTCCACAGGCCGACACTCTACCCATTGAACCAAACCAGTCAGGGCAGGATATCTTTCTTTTAACTTTTCCTCAACACTCTGACTTTACTTATGTCTCTCACCTTTGCTTTCCCTCCATCCCCCACCCGCAACAGTGACTTGCTCCAGGCTCACTTTGCTCTAGTGTCTAGACCAGTGATGGCAAACCTATGGCACATGTGTCAGAGGTGACATGGGAACTCATTTTTTTGGTTGATTTTTCTTTGTTAAATGGCATTTAAATGTATAAAATAAATACCAAAAATATAAATATTTGTTTTCCTATGGTTGCAAATATCAAAAAAATTCTATATGTGACATGGCAACAGAGTTAAGTTAGGGTTTTTCAAAATGCTGACACGCCAAGCTCAAAAAGGTTCGCCATCACTGGTCTAGACAGTGGTTCTCAATCTTCTGGCTCTTTAAATACAGTTCCTCATGTTGTGACCCAACCATAAAATTATTTTCGTTGCTACTTCATAATTGTAATGTTGCTACTGTTATGAATCATAATGTAAATATCTGATATGCAGGATGGTCTTAGGCGACCCCTGTGAAAGGGTCATTCCACTGCCAAAGGGGTCGCGACCCACAGGCTGAGAACTGCTGATCTAGGAGATTCAGCAACACGTCTGCCACCAGAACTACGATTCCCAGAATTCCTGGTGCTCCCTGTGCTCTTGGTCTCTGCTTCTGCCACAGAGAGCTGTCTGACCCACAGCTGGTTCTGGCTGATTCTGTGGGAATGGGATTTCCTCCTCCTTGCTGACAGTCTCCAAGGTGGCGATGAGTAAGCTGGGGTGACCGAGGGAGCTAAGCCCCCCAAGCCTCCCAAGCCGCCACTCTTTGTCCACTCTCCCACTCTGCCAAGCTACCCAAACCCCAGCCACTAGTGGCCTGTGCACGTGTGAGCTTCCCATAGGCCCGCCATCTTTGTTGGGTTAACTTGCATACTCACTCCTGATTGGCTGTGGGCATCACAGAGGGATGATCAATTTACATATTTGTCTATTATTAGTATAGACTAGAGGCCCGGTGCAGAAAAATTTGTGCACTCGGGAGGGAAGGGGGGTCCCTCAGCCCGGCCTGTGCCCTCTCGCAGTCTGGGACCCCTAGGGAGATAACCACCTGCTGGCTTAGGCCTGCTCCCGGGTGGCAGAGGGCAGGCCCAATCCCTAGGTGCAGCCCCTGGTCGGGTGCCGGGGTCCAACCCCAGCAGGTCCAGGGGTCCCCAAAGGTGTGGATGGAGTCGGCGAAGAAGGAAGGACACGGAGACAGCGTTCAGTTGATCAGCAGCCTAGCCAGGATCTCTAGCCAGGATCTCCAGCCAAGTTCTGGTCTGGATCTCCAGCGAAGTTCTGCCGTTTATTGTCTTGTTACATCCGTATTTATCCCAGTTGATTTTAATCCTGTCAATTTCTATTACAAAGGTTAGGGCGTTTCTTATCTCCATTCCAGGGAGTAAAGATTATGTAGCTTAAGCATGATTGTTTGTAGTGATTAACTACCCTCCTGGCACTTAGTTAAGGAGTTTCATCCCCTCCCTGACTTCAGGGAAAAATTCCTACCTGGGGAAACAACCTTTCTAGGAGAGGCATCCCCTCCCTGACTTCAGGGAAAAATTCCTACCTGGGGAAACAACCTTTGTTGGAGAGGTGACCTTGGTTAAAACACACAGCGCTAAGGGGAGCAAACATATTAAGAACAGTATGCTATATACGCCAGGTCCCTTGAAACATATGCTGTGCAGATGTTTCTTTCCTGCAGCGACTGTGTCAAGCAGCAAGGATGGACCGGCTTCCGGCAAATTCCCCCTTTTTTATTTTTTAAATGATAGCGCATGCAAATCAGTGGCCACCTCTCAGATTGGGCCATTTAAGTCTCGGAAGAAGAGTGGCAAGCAATGATAGTGAGCATAGCTATAAACATAGTGGATGGAGCGCAGAAGGAGCCCCATTCCTGTAGAAGGTTGCCAGCCTCTTCAGTCAAGGGATTTCAGCTGTCCTCAAGTTGTTGGTTTGGTTGTCTTTGTTGGTCTGGCTAGCGGGCAGCGTCACTGGCGACAGGCTTCCCGAAGCGTCAGCAAGATGAAGGGCTGCATCAAAGGGTCCATCAGGGCCGTGGTTGGTGGTGGTGTCGATGTCCGAGGAGGAGTAAGCTGTGCCCTCTGGATCCAGCTGATATGGAAAATGGAGGGTAGTAGAAAAAGAAGAGAAAGCAAAAGAACTACAAGGCATGGAAGTGTTTAGAAAAAAGAGGGAGAAGAATGGGAAGAAGGCAGCATCCTGACACAGCCCTTTCCTTCAGCTTCCCCTTTCCCTGTGGTCCCAGGTAGAAATGGGAAACAAGTCCTGTTGCAGTGAGAGGGCAGCTGCTGTCAGCCAGTCTCTGTCTTTACCTGGGTCCCGATCTGAGCTGGGCATGGGAAGCAGGAAGCAGCCATGGGGACAGGAGACCTTCCTCAGAAGGGGCGAGTGTTCAAGCCCCTGCACCATTGGGGAGGGGGGTCTGTGCCCCACCTTTGTTGCACCCCAAGTTTTCTCCTACTGGCCCCCGACTGTGCCTGTCTTAGGTTGCCCCACCCTGTGGAGTCTTACCCGTCGTTGACTACCAGCCATCTCTGGGCCAAGTAGGGTGATGTGAGGTTCAGTTTTGTCTCCTTGATAGCCTATGTCCCTCTGGCCTCCATGCCCAGCAACTGCCTTTGGATTCCCTCGCCTGCTGGCGGGGCTCTGGCATTGATCATAGGGAACTCAGGTTTCTTCTCTAGAGAGGGCCCAGCTTACGCCATTGGGCCAGAGACAGATCCATGGTACCAGCCACCATGAGGCTTCAACCTCAGCATGAACAGAGAGCTCAGGCAACAGCTATGGGCAATTGGATTGTAAGAAGAGGGTCCCTCTTGGCACAAGGGTAAGAGGCGCCAATACAGGACAAAGGAGAGTCCTGGAACAGGGCTTTCTCAGCCCAGGATGTCAGGCTCTTGGCACAAGACAACTCCATGTATGGGGCATATACCAAACACCCCTAGTCACGGCATAAAAGGGAGGTGCCCTTCCTGGAACAGTAGGGTAGGGAGATTCTAGAAAACGCTGTGTTCAGGAAAGAAGGAGAAAGGCCAAAGAACCAGCAAACAAGTAGTTAGATTTTAAAAAAAGGAAAAAGGAAAGGAGATGTGGGGCAAAGCTAGGACATGTGGAAAGACAAAACGGAGGCACATGTGATCCTCCCAATGGACAGATTGTTCCAGCTCAGGTCTGCACATCTGCTGCAGACGGGCACTGGTCAGGTGTGCTATGATGAGGCAGAGATGGCGGGCGGTGAGACATAAGGTCGGACTAGACGGTCTGGAATCCACACAGGTGAGTCTGCATCCTGTGGAAATATACAAGCATATCCTCTCCCCTGGGTTAAAAGTACATCAGGTCCCTTCCAGGCTCCTGTAAGCAAGTCTCTCCATTTGACGAGGGCTTTAGGTTTAGTTAAATCAGGGTTCCAATGCCTGTACATTGGGGAATTTCCCTCAGAATCTACATTTAGTATATTAATTACAAATTGAGCATGTTGTAGAACATGATGAGGAGAGGAATATTTAAACTCATTTTCTTGTAATTTTTTAATTTGTGTTTTTAAAGTTTGGTGAGCCCTTTCTACTATTGCTTGGCCTTGAGGATTGTAGGGTATTCCTGTAGTATGTGCGATGCCGAATGTAGAGCATAAGTTTTTAAAAGCTCTAGAGGTATAGGCAGGCCCATTGTCAGTTTTAAGTGCCCTTGGTATTCCTAGGTAGGAAAAGCATTGGAATAGATGTTGACTTACATCTTTAAAGGCTTCTCCTGTACGTGCAGAAGCAAGGATAACATGAGAAAAGGTATCAATACAAACATGCACATAGCAAAGTTTGCCAAAAGATGGGACATGAGTAATATCCATCTGCCATAAGTCACAGGGTCTAAGTCCTCTTGGATTAACTCCAGTAGCAGGGCTAGGAAAATGAGTAGGACAATGGCCACAGTCACGCACAATACTTCGAGCAGCTTCTCTAGATATGCGATAATATAGACGGAGAGCAGAAGCATTTTGATGGTGAATGGCATGAGACCGCCGGGCTTCTTCTAGAGCTGTACAAGCTACTGGGCGAGTTAGTAAATCCGCCTGATAATTTCCTTCGCTTAAGGGTCCTGGTAGGCAGGAATGAGCTCTAATATGTCCAATATAGAAAGCCTTTTCTCGTTTGTGAATGCAAGTTTGTAGCTGAGTTAACAAAGAGAAAATGGCTGTTCTTCCTTGTGGGAGAGAGGCGGTCTCAATATGAGGAAATAATTTAACTATATATTGAGAGTCAGTGTACAAGTTAAAGGGAACCTGTTGCAATTGTTCAAAAGCATAAATGACTGCCAAAAGCTCTGTTCTCTGAGCTGACGTCTCTAGAGTTTGTTGAACATGGGTTATTGAGTCAATGATTGTTACTGCCCTACCATTAGAGGAACCATCTGTGAATACTAAGGAGGCAGGAGGTGATAATGGTTCTTTTGAACATTTAATAGGAAATATAAACGGATGTAGGGAGAGAAATTGCAATATAGGTGATCCTGGCAAATGATGTAAAATTTGTCCTGGGAAGTTACCTATAGCTATTTGCCACTCTTCTTCAAATTGTAATAGTGTGTCTAATTGTTCTCTTTTATAAGGTATTATTATCTCAGTAACTTCTCTTCCAAAGAGTTCGATACTGCGTCGTCTACCTTTGATAATGAGAGTGGCCACTAGGGTGGTACAATCTTCCTAGGAGTGACAGGTAAATGTATCCATTCTAATGGTCCTTCCTGCCACAAGCATCCTGTAGGAGTATATTTAGTGGCCAGAATAATTAAGGCCCAAGATTTGGAATAATCTAGATACTGTAGTTGCTGTTTATTGATGGCCTGTTCTATTTTTGCTATAGCCTTTTCTCCTTCTACAGTTAATTGTCGGGGAGACTTAGGGTTAGAATCTCCCTTTAAAATGTCAAATAGAGGTTTTAAGTCAAGAGTGGTTATTTTTAGATATGGCCTGACCCAGTTGATATCACCTAATAGTTTCTGATAATCATTCAATGTGTTTAAATGATCTTTTCTTAATTGTAGAGGCTGATGGGTGATAGTAGAGGTATGTAATATTCTGCCTAAGTATGAAAAAGAAGGTTCAGTCTGAATCTTTTCTGGGGCTATTTTTAGACCATGTTCTTCTAAAGCAAGGATGGTCTGAGTAAGAATTTCCTGTAAAGTAGCCCGATCTTTATGAGCTAGTAAAATATCATCCATATAATGAATAAGATATAGATCTGAAAATTTCTTTCTAATAACTTGCAATGCCTGATCTACAAACTTTTGACATAATGTAGGACTATTTTTCATCCCTTGTGGGAGAACCTTCCATTGGTATCTCTGATAAGGCTGTTTAAAGTTTTCTGATGGTATGCTGAATGCGAATCTTTGACAATCAGCTGGGTGAAGAGGTATAGTGAAAAAACAATCCTGTAAGTCAATAACAACAACACAATACTCCTGTGGAATTGCCACAGGGGAGGGCAATCCAGGTTGTAAGGAGCCCATATCTTCCATGGTGGCATTTATGGCTCTTAGATCTTGCAAAAGTCTCCACTTGCCTGATTTCTTTCTTATTACAAATATGGGTGTGTTCCAGGGACTATTTGATGGCTCTATATGTCCCTCTGCTAATTGCTGATCAATTAATTGTCGGGCTGCTGATATTTTCTCAGATGTTAAGGGCCATTGCTCAACCCATACTGGTTGTGACGATTTCCAGACTATGGGATCAGCAGTCCTAAGGGCAATGGCCCCAATTACAGATCCTGTCGAGGAGTGTGAGGTATTACTTTCCTTTCCTAATCCCTTTCCTGGATTAAATCTCGTGTCTAGCATCTGTGATGTTACTCTATCACTGGGGCTATATAATACAACTCCCATTTGAGACAAGATATCTCTTCCCCATAATGTAAAGGGGATAGCCGTAATTACATAGGGACAGAACGTTCCTGAATGTTGATCTTCATCAGCCCAAGTTAGAATCTGAGAACTCTTTTTTACATTAGATGCCTTGCCTAGTCCTACTAGGGAAGTGGAGGTGGTGTGCGTGGGCCATGAAGAGGGCCAATCCTTCCCTGCTATGCAGGAAACATCTGCTCCTGTATCCAATAGACCTTCAATTGGTTTTCCCTGAATTTGTAAAATTTTTGTAGGTCTAGTAGCATGGATTTCTTGTATCCAAAATGCTGCATCACTAGATCCAAAGCCTCCGGCCCCTCTAGCTTCCTGGGTAACAGCTGTCCCTATTTTATGTATTGGTAACAGGATTAATTGGGCAATTCTCTGGTTGGGCTGAATCTGTATAGTTGTGGTGGGTGGGGAAAGTAAAATCTGTATTTCTCCTGTGTAGTCTGCATCAACAACCCCTGGGATGACTAAGGTCCCCTGTAACGAGGTGGAGCTCCGTCCTAATATTAAACCTACAGTTCCCTCAGGCAGTGGCCCAGACACTCCTGTAGGAATGGCTGCTACTGGCGAGTCTGGGGTTAGTACTGCATGGGTGGTTGAGTGGAGGTCCAATCCTGCACTGCCTGGGGTTGCCCTGAAGAGGTCACTGACTGATCGAAATTTGCAAAGGGGTTGAAGGTTGATGCCCCTATTATTGCAGGGGCCTGGGGCTGGCCCCTTCTCAAGTTTCCCGATTGAGGTGATGGGATATAACCTCCTTGGGAGCTATTTGTAGAGTTTAAAGGCCGACCATTTTTATGGTATTTTGATCTACATTCCTTTGCCCAATGGAATCCTTTCTGACATCGGGGACAAATGGTTTTTGGAGGATTAATATTATTCCCTAATGTATTTCCAGGCTGTCGAGGAGCTTGCCATCTGGCCTGAGTATTATTATTTTTATTTGGGCATTCTCTGCTAAAGTGCCCAGATAAGCCACAAGAGTAGCAGTTCATATTTCTTTTATTACCTGTAGTATTGCTGGCTTGTCCTATAGCCTGTACATATTGAGGGTATGTCTCCCCTTTGAGAGCTGCAGCTATAGCTACACCCTGTATAAATGCTGGACTTACATCAGCACACTGTTTTATAAAATCATTTATAGTTCCTGTTCTGCGAATCGGCCTTAATAAAGCCTGACAGGTATTATTAGCATTTTCAAAAGCCAGTTGTTTGATTAGGATATCGGCTGCCTCTTTGTTATTGATTACTCTCTTGACTGCCTGCATGAGGCGAGAAAGGAAATCCTGATATGGTTCCTCGACCTTCTGTTTAACCTCTGTAAGGGTGGTGGTTTTCCCTGCTGTATAAGGTAGGGATTTCCAGGCACTTACTGCACAACTGGTTACTTTGGTAAGTGCCTCTGTGGGCATATTCATTTGCTCCTCAGCCCTGTTAAAATCACCTTCTCCTAATATCATGTCTAGGGTTATTCTTTTTCTGGTTTTTTCGCTAATGGCTACAGCTTTCTTAGCAAGATCTTCATATTCAGTTTTCCATAATAAGTAATCGCCTCCTGAGAGACAGGATTTACAAACCTGTGACCAATCATAAGGAGTCATCCATTTACTGGCTAGGGTTTCTACCAAGGTTTGTGTGTAAGGAGCTAGAGGTCCATATTCAGAGCAGGCCAATTTTAATTCTTTAAGTACTTTGTAAGGTATAGGCTCCAAGGTGGGGTTTCTATTCCCACCAGACTCATTCTCATATGTAACTGGGAAGCAGAGTGAGAATTCAAGATCTCCATTAGCTTCAGCTTCTCTTATCGCCCTTTGAAATTTAGACATGGAGCTCATAGGAGCCACAGGACCTGGTTTAGGCTTCCTTTCTAATTTGGGGAGCCTGTTTTGAATGGGAGGGCCATTCTCCTCTCTACTGTCTGGAAAGGACCAATGGTCATGTTTATGATATTTATTCTCCTCCCGATCAGAAGGCATAGCTAAATTGCTTTTAGATTGAGCTGAAGACAATGATGATGTGTCCTCTCTGGGTGGAGCCAAGGGACTATTTAAATTTTGAGAAAGTTCAACCGTTTTTGCCTCTGGTGCCAAGGTGTCACAGATTGAATCCCAGAGGGAAAAGAAACATGGCAGGACCTTGTCAGATTCATGGTGTTTCTTTAATTGCTTTCCTACTTCAACCCAAGTTTTTAAATTAACAGTTCCATCCTCTGGAAGCCATTGACATACTTCTTCTATAAAACTTTCTGTCTCACTGGGAAAAACCTCAACTCCAATTCTGCTAGTAAGCATATGCGTTAAAAGATTAATACAGAGTCTTTTTTCTTTAGACTCAGTATGACCCATCTTGTCAATCTAAGTTCTGTACTAACTACCCGCTTACCCTACTTATTCTCTATGGGGGGCGGGGGGGTCTGCAGCACCCTACGGTGCAGTCCTATCCGTCCCAAGTACGGGGGGACTTACCTAAGGGAACCCTGTTCGGGCGCCAGATGCCGGGGTCCAACCCCAGCGGGTCCAGGGGTCCCCAAAGGTGTGGATGGAGTCGGCGAAGAAGGAAGGACACGGAGACAGCGTTCAGTTGATCAGCAGCCTAGCCAGGATCTCTAGCCAGGATCTCCAGCCAAGTTCTGGTCTGGATCTCCAGCGAAGTTCTGCCGTTTATTGTCTTGTTACATCCGTATTTATCCCAGTTGATTTTAATCCTGTCAATTTCTATTACAAAGGTTAGGGCGTTTCTTATCTCCATTCCAGGGAGTAAAGATTATGTAGCTTAAGCATGATTGTTTGTAGTGATTAACTACCCTCCTGGCACTTAGTTAAGGAGTTTCATCCCCTCCCTGACTTCAGGGAAAAATTCCTACCTGGGGAAACAACCTTTCTAGGAGAGGCATCCCCTCCCTGACTTCAGGGAAAAATTCCTACCTGGGGAAACAACCTTTGTTGGAGAGGTGACCTTGGTTAAAACACACAGCGCTAAGGGGAGCAAACATATTAAGAACAGTATGCTATATACGCCAGGTCCCTTGAAACATATGCTGTGCAGATGTTTCTTTCCTGCAGCGACTGTGTCAAGCAGCAAGGATGGACCGGCTTCCGGCAGTCGGGCTCAGAGCAGGGCCGATTAGGGGGTTGGGGCACCACCCCCTGTCACACTCAAGGCAGGGTCGATGGGGAGGTTGCGGCACGACCCCCTGTCACGCACAGAGCAGGGCCCATCAGGGGGTTGAGGAGCTCCCCCCTGTCACTCACAGAGTAGGTCCGATAGGGGAGTTGGGGCACCATCCCCTGTCACACACAGAGCAGGGTGGATCAGTGGGTTGGGGCGCCACCCTCTATCACCCACAGAGCAGGACCAATCAGGGGATTGGGGCTCCGCCACTGTCACACTCAGGGCAGGGCTGATGGGGAGGTTATGGCTCTACCCCATCACACACAGAGCAGGGCCCGTGGGGGGCTGGGGGGGGGTTGGGGCACTGCCCTCTATCACCCACAGAGCAGGGCCAATCAGGGGATCGGGGCGCCGCCACTGTCACACTCAGGGCAGGGCTGATGGGGAGGTTATGGCTCTACCCCGTCACACACAAAGAGCAGGGCCGTGGGGGGGCAGGGCGTGTTGGGGCACCGCCCTCTATCACCCACAGAGCAGGGCCCGTGGGGGGGCTGGGGGTGGGGGTTGGGGCACCGCCCTCTATCATCCACAGAGCAGGGAAAATCAGGGGATTGGGGCGCCGCCACTGTCACACTCAGGGCAGGGCTGATGGGGAGGTTATGGCTCTACCCCGTCACACACAGAGCAGGGCCCGGGGGGGGGGGGGGGGTTGGGGTGCCGCACCCTGTCACACACAGAGCAGGGCCGTTCAGGCTGTTTGGGCGCTGCCCCCCTGTCATGCTGATCCCGGTGCCGGGAGGCATATTACCCTTTCACTATATAGTATAGAGGCCTGGTGCACGGGTGGATGCCAGCTCGTTTGCCCTTAAGTGTGTCCTGGATCAGGATGGGGGTCCCCACTGGGGTGCCTGGCCAGCCTGGGTGAGGGGCTGAGGGCTGTTTTCAGGCTGGGGGTGACTGAAGCTCCCAACCGCTCCTTTTTTCCTTTTTCTTTTTTTTATTCTGGGCCAGCTTTAGCTTGAGGCTTGGCTCCAGCTCTTAGGCCTCCGCTGCTGAAAGTAGGTTTCTGGCCTTTGCATACAATGCTGCGAATCTGCTGGCTGAAGTCCGGCGGTATTTGTTACAATGTTTGAAACTGCAGGCTTAGAGGCCTGCAGCCGCAGGCGGGGAACGTTGGTTTCCTCCGTCACTGAGGCAAGCAAGCCTCATGTTAGTTTCAAGCTGACTGACTGCCGGCCGCCATCTTGGCTGACAGTTAATTTGCATATCTCGCTGATTAGCCAATGAAAAGGGTAGCGGTCGTACGCCAATTACCATGTTTCTCTTTTATTAGTATAGATGTGATAATAAGAGAAAACATTCAAGCTCTCAGAACGCACACTGTGCAAAATTTACATGCTTATCATTGCACTTGCAAAGGATCATGAGTTTATGTGTTGTTAGTAATAAATTCATTCTTCTCCAATCACTTAAAGTCCACTTCCATGGAACGGAAACTGTCAATATGGTACACCAAATGCACCTATATAAATTCCAGCTCCTGCCTCATAGATACATGTGAATCAAGAATAGTTTTAAGACAAGGTTACCTTATTCAACTATAGGTTATAAACAATACCAAAATATCTGCTTTCATTATACTTATTTTTATTTTTATTTTTATTATTATTTTTTTAAATATATTTTATTGATTTTTTACAGAGAGGAAGGGAGAGAGATAGAGAGTTAGAAACATCGATGAGAGAGAAACATCGATCAGCTGCCTCCTGCACATCTCCTACTGGGGATATGCCCGCAACCCAGGTACATGCCCTTGACCGGAATTGAACCTGGGACCTTTCAGTCCGCAGGCCGACGCTCTATCCACTGAGCCAAACCGGTTTCGGCATACTTATTTTTATTTTATTGCCATTCTGTTTTTATTATAGGACTATGTCATGCATACATTGAACCTTTCAAAATTTATTTTTAATTTGAATATTTTTTTCATTTCTGCTTTTTTTTTTTTTTTTTTTTTTTTTTTTTTTTTTTTTTTGGTAATAGGATTGTTTATTAAGGCTTGTACTTTTCTCAAGGTAACAGTGTCCCATGTTGTCCATGACTCCATCCAAGTGGTAACAGTTCAGAGAAAGGGACACATTCTAAACACAAGTCTAAATAATACAGCCTACCTACACTTGAACTCAGAGGGCCATTCAGAGTAAATAGTTTTTAGATCTGCTCTCTACACGGCAAGTCCTCTAGGGGGCACGTGTAGAGGCGTGTGCGAGCGAGCGTGGCAGGCACGAGCACCATTTCCATGCTTCAACTCCAGGTGACAGTGAGGGCAACAGCCCTCACTCCACAAAACATGACCGAACACTCAGTGTCTAAAGTTTTTTTGTTTTCTTTTTAAAAACCAATTGACGGGAAGAAGAAAAGTAGCCACGCGGTGAGATTTACAGTGGGCAGCACCATCCATGACACTGTCTGCACCAGAGCAGAGCGATACAAGCTCAGCATTACTGGTATAAAAACGTAAGATGGCATCAGGATTCTCAAGAGAAGATAAAGGGTTACAATGAGTTGCACACACTGAGGGGGCCTGAACCCTGGACCCTAACCTCCGCACACCGGGCCCTGCTGTCACCCCGCTGGACAGTGCTATTCCGGTGCGGGGTTGGAGAGGGTGGGCGGCCCAAGGAAACACAGCCGTAACCAAATCTGGAAAACTAAAATTTATCTTTCTCTAGTAAAAAACAGATGGCAGAGTAGCTTCTTAGACAGGTAACTGATCATAAAATGGCAAACCAGCCCAACCAGGTGATTGCTCACTTGCACTTTGAAGAGAGTATTTAACACATATGCTACATGACAAAACTCATGGTTCGATACATTCAAGACGAGGCAACAGGGGTGAGAAATAATCTCAAAGAAAGATGTTAGATGGCTTTGAATATAAGAACAAGCACATAATTCCTGCCCCCCAAAAAAATTCTTTGGGGGTGCATTAGGTTTTTTTTTTAAAGATATTTATATTTCGCATTAGGTCAATCTGATTGATAAGCTGACGAAAACTTTCTTTATTAGTGAGTTCTACAATACTATAATACACAGAAAAAATACACATGAGTGAAGAGCCACCTGGGCAAAAACAAATGACAGAGAACGCAGAGAGGCAGCACAAGGCCTGCACAGGAAGACGGCTGGGCTGACCCAGGCACAGCACCAAGCACACGTTCTGAAACTTGGCTTTTCAATCAAACATTAGATCATAACAGAAACCAGCTCATCCTTACTGTTTGTTCCGATTCTGCCGTTCCTTGCGCACCACCTCCTCTTCCTCCTGTCGCTTCTCATAGTGAGAAAAGTCATCAAAGATGGAAGTGGTGTGCTTGTAGGAGGCGATGATTTTCAGCACTTGCTTTGCTTTTTCTAAGGGCACCTCCTGGGTGTCGCGGGAGTTTGTGACCGGCTTGTTGTCATTGTTCTCCAGTCGGATGTGCCGGAGCTGGTTGTTGGGCACGTCCTTAACAAAAATCCACTTCACGTCAAACTTGCCCTTCCACTTGTCCTGAGACCAGACCCCAGCACTTGTGCCGTAGTCCACGGGCGACTTCATCTCCGCCACCCCACAGAAGTGGCCGCTACCGTTGACGCTGAAGAGCAGGTAGACAGGTCCCTTGCTGCCGACGGAGCGGAAGGCGCCATCCAGGCGCTTGTTACCGTGCTCGGTGCTGCACCAGATGGAGTACTTGATGGAGCGGTGCACGTCATCCTCCGAGTAGCTCTTTATTATGAACACGCGGCCACTCCGCAGGTTCCAGTCAAACTCCTTAGGGTTGTAGCTGTGGGCAGCCTTCAGTTTCTCAAGGACTGGATGGGATTCTGCGCTCAGGGCAGAACCAGACTGGGTGCTTCCAGGGGAGTGACTGTTACCCCCCGTCCCCGAGCTCTGCCCAAACGCTGCATTCCTGTTGCGGGGGGCGACCCAGCGGGTTTGGGGCAACGGCTGAGAACTCTGATACTGTGGTTGGGCCAAAGGTGGGGGCTGAACTGACAGAGGCTGCACAACCGGTTGAGGCTGGGGGGCAGATTGGGGAGCCGGCACCTGCTGTGGGGCCAGGGCCTTGGGCACGGGCCCCTTGTTATCCCAGGTGCCAATGTCCATGTTATGCTTTATAGGCGGAGGGGGCAGTGCGGCCCCGATGACAGGTCCGCCCTTGGCTTTCATTTTCGGCTGCGGCTTTGCTGGCTTGCTGGCGATGGCAGCCCATGAAGTCGGCTTCGAAACCGGCATGTTTACATTTGTCCCACCATTGCCAGAAAGCACACCAGTCATTGCCACACTGCTGACGACTGAGCCCACTGTCTTAACTGCAGAGGTGGTGACATCACCGATCTTCAGGCCCACCATGCCCTGCTCCAGGCTGTTCATCCCGGGGGCCTTGTTGAGGGTGTCGCTGTGAAAGCCCGTCTGCCCGTCCACAATCGTGCCACCCAGGGAGCTCGGCGGGTAGGTGTAGCTGCTCCCATAAGCAGAACTCTGGGCCTGCTGTCCCTGAGACCCACTTGTCCCCCAGGCTGAGAAGGCAGGGTTTTCAGGGAAGAAATTAAACCTGTGCTGATAGATGTTGTTCCCCAGGCCCCCAGGCTGTCCAAACACGGCGTCATGCATGAAGTGATGATCGCCATTGCTGAGCTGTCCGTAGGTGGTGAGGTACGGGATGGGAGGGTCCCCTCCAGTTGACCACGGTGCCTCATTAAGGGAGTAAGGGAATCCAATGGACGGCGGGTAATAGCTGGACAGGTAGGGGTCAGCCATGGAGGGGTAACTGTTACTCTGATTTGACTGTCCAGAAAGGTAGGGCTCAAAGTCATTGTCATGAACTGTATCCTTCTGATGCAAAGAACCATTTTGTACTTTATTGTCTTGTCCTTTGCTTCTCTGGGGGTCCACGTTGGTGGCCGACATGCTTCATGAACAGCCGGCGCGGGGCGGGAGCGCCCGCCGCCTCGGCCTCCCGCGAGGCCGGGCCTGTCACCCGCACTCTCGCGGCCCCGGGCCCGCCGCCCCCTGCCCGGGCGCCGGCCGGGAGGCCGCGGCGGCGGCTGATGGGCGCGCGGGCCGCTCGCGGGACACGACGCAGCGCGGTAAGCAGGGACGGAACCCATTTCTGCTTTTGATTGATGGTGCAAAAAGTTCCAAATATTTCCCAAAGAAGTGGGGAAAGTGGTCGCTTATGGAGGTGTGAGTGTTACCTAGATAAAGACTCCACTTGAAGAGCACCTCCCTGTGTTAAATTCCATGCTCTTACTGCCTCCTAGTGGCTAGTAACATGTCACTGCCTCAGCTGTTCCACATTATGTCTGGAAGGCTTTTGTTTCTAGGTCAGAAACAAAAACTGGTAGTTAACTGAAGGATCAGCTAAGGTTCAGTGGTGTTGTGGAAAATTTTTCTCAATAGGCTAAAAAAAAATTCTACATACCAGCTCTTTCCTACTATTTAGAAAGAAGAATCTTTCCTAAAATTCCAAGGACAGATGCTACCATTCAGTTCAAATTATCAGATCTCTATCACTGATTATCTTCCCATCACACTCTGCATTACAAAGGGCAGGTACCCAGACTTCCTGGATCATGATTTTATCCATAGTAAGTAGTTCAGGACATAACTATAGGAAAAGCTTAACTAGTAGGTATAGAATTGAATTGAAATTCTGAGTATTCAGGATAGCTGTGGAGTGTATCATTAAATTTCACATTCTTCTTATTCAAATATTCTTGCAAGAATAATCTGCAAAAAGGATAAAACTATAAGAACATATGGAAGCATTGACTTCCCTAAATGTCCTAACTGGTGACTTCACATTGTTATTGTTCTTTTTTAAAATATATTTTATTGATTTTTTACAGAGAAGAAGGGAGAGGAATAGAGAGTTAGAAACATTGATGAAAGAGAAGCATCAATCAGCTGCCTCCTGCACACCCCCTACTGGGGATGTGCCTGCAACCAAGGTACATGCCCTTGACTGGAATTGAACCCGGGACCCTTCAGTCCGCAGGCCAATGCTCTATCCACTTAGCCAAACCAGTCAGGGCACATTGTTATTGTTCTTAAGTTTCTGTTTTGCTTCCTTTGTTTATTTTCCACTCCTATGAACTTAACTTTCATTTCTCACTCCACTTCTGTCGGGAACTCCTCTGTGGAGAGCCGGTCGCTGGCTTGGTGAGTGGAATACTGACCTGACTTACAGCTGATCTCCTCCATTGAATTAAGACTCCTGTATATTTCCTAAAAGTGAGTGGGGCATTTTCTGGGGACAAAGGACAGTAGGCTTTGGGGGAGGAGACTGACTGTGTTTGGTGTCTTAAATTGTGATTCTGAAGCTGCTCTGCTGACTCTCTCTGCTGAGGTGGCAGAAAAGAGAAACACTGAGTCCGGGGGAAGAGTGATCTTTAGAGAAGGGCTGTTTAAAAAAGCAGTCTTATTTATTTCTTGGAGGGATCATTATTTCTCCAGGCTGTTACCTCATCTTCTCCCTATTCTGTAGTCTTGACTTTCTACCTTTCCAAGGTGAGCCAGAATACTCCTTTCCCAGACAGCAAATCCCTCCCTCCTGTTCTCCAGGAAGCCTGTGAGATGAGCCCTGTTCTCCCTCTTCATAAAGCCCAAGCTCCTGGTGAGGCCAGCAGGAGTGAGAGCCCTTATCAGGAGGCCTGTGGGAGGGGCGGGCTCTTAGGGGCTCTGCAGGGACCAGACCCTCTTGAAGCTGGTCCTCTTACTCTTTTGTTAAATTAGCATTATTTATTTATTTATTTATTTATTTTTACAAAACTTTATTCTTAAATGTACAATAAGCTCGCAGACAATACTTCTTCATTCTAGCTGTAGGTGGCAACTGATGTTATCATAGGGAATCCAGATGTTAAAACAGGAATAGAATTTAGGATCACCATTGCCCCAGGCACAAAGGAACAGCCCATTCCTGGCCAGATTTCTTTATTTCCCATGTGTCCTGGGGGCCTTTTCCCTTGGCCTTTGCTTTCTGCTGGAATGTCTTACTTTCCTCATCCATCTGCTTCTTGGGCTGTCTCGGGGGCTTTTTCTTGCCACCTTTGAGACTTCATATGACACCTGCTGCCCTTTCCCTTAGTGCTGATTCTTTTACTTATATCTTAGTGACTTCTGGAAGCTGTGCACAACCTTCCTGATAAATGCCCAGCACTTTGGCCAGCCTGATGAGAGAGGCTGGATAACCAGATTGCTGCTCATCTCTGTAGCCCCCAGGTGGCCACTTGTCTCTCAAAGGTCCAGGAACAGGCAACTTATTGTTTCCTGAGGGCCATGGCTCACTGGTGCCTCTGTGCACCCTATGACTCTGGTGCCCTCTCTGGCTTTAGAGTGCATTCTGCATCATCCTGGACATAACCCTTCCACGTTTATTACCTTAACAACCCTTTACTGACTTTTCTCTTGCCTGGAGGTAAGAAAAGGAGTTGATAATTTTTCAGAAAGAACTCCATCTTAATCTCACCTTTGAACAATTTGTACCTTGATATCTCTGTTACATAGGTTTTGAAGTGTACTTAACTTCCTCTCCCGTCTCAGAGATTATGGATCTGTGACTCATACCTGGACAAGGTGAAAACTAACTGCATTCTCAAGGGCTATTATAGGTTCCTCAAAACAGGAGAAAGTAAGTTTTTATATATTTTAAAGATTTTACATTACAATCTCAATAACAAATGGATTCACCTGTGGCATAAAACTACATTCTGCTGAATGTACAATAAATATTAGGTATCTACAAAAATTATATTTTAAGATGGAAGAGAAAGTAAGCAAAGAATAAAAGTGTAAGATGGTATAAAATAAGATGGATATTCCTATGGTATAAATGTAAAACCAAGAAACAACAACAATAATTATTAGACCAAAAGGTCATAGTAGGACAAGGTATCTATAGAGTCCTGGTAAAAGGACTTTACTGTTTTAAAGTAAAAGGTGATTTTGAGTAAAGTCTTCAAGGAAATGAGGGGATTTTTTGTCCTGAGTGATTAAAGAATATGAATGCAATCAGTGTGGTTTGATGGGAAGGTGAGTTGAGTGGGTAAGGCAATAGAAGGGGATGTGTAATGTAGGCCTAACTAGGCCATGATAAAGATGGATTCACTGATGGCATGCATCTGAGCAAAGGAGCGGCAGGGTTAATGTGGACTTTAAAAAATCACTCTTGCTGATGGTGAACAAGGATGCAAGCAGACGCTGAGACCAGTGACAGCATCAGGAGAACTAGCGGGGAAACCATTCCTGGATTTGAGGTAAAAGACTCATTTGGATGGGACCTAATGAGAAGAGAGTGCTGCAGGCTTTTCTGATGAACTTACTATGAGAGAAAGGGATGAGCTAGGGGTAGTTTTATGAAGAGGGGTTCTATTTCTAAATGATTTATTTGAAACAAATTGACCTGAGAGCTAGAGGTCTTGCGGTGAGGTTCTTTAAAGTGGTGCAGACTAAACCCTGGATGGACGGAGGTGGGACAGAAGAAAGAACTCTGAATATAGAGGCATGGGAGGAGTTGCAATGTTTCTCAACTCACCAGGTGTCTGGATGCCAAGAACAGGTTCACTTCTCATTGGCAGTTACTGATCCAGGGTCCAGGAGCGGTTTTAAGAATGTTGGCTGGACACTCCCCCGCTGGCGCGTCCCCACCGCCTCTCCAGTTGTAGCGGACGCCCGCTGGGGGTTCCGCGTGGGCGGCGGAGGGGCGCGTGGGGGAGGGAGCGCAGGCTGCTCCGCACCCGAGGAGCGCTCGTGTGCTCGCCCAGAGCCCGGGAGATGCGGGGACCGCGCGGACAGGGAAGAGCGGGCACCGCGGCCGAGGCTCGGCAGGGACCCGCGATGGCAGCGCCTCGGGAGGAGACTCCAAGGAAGGCGGGTTGCTCTGGCAGCGGCCGCTGAGGGGCTGGCCGGCGACCTGGACGAAGGGACGAGCGGCGCGCTCCGCGTCCGCGCCCCTGCTCCGTCGCCTCCGTTGTCTAAACCTCAGGCTCCCTTCCACCCGCCCTCCGCGCCCGGAGTCAACAACTTCTCGGCCCCCCTGCTCCCCCGCCCTTGCTTCCGTCGGCCCCGGGAGCCCGCCGCGCGGCGGGGACCAGGGACTTCCGGCCCCGAGATGCGCTGGTGAGGCTTTGGCGGGCGGCGAGGAGAAGCTCGGCGGCGCCGGGGAGCCGGAAGACGGTGGCCGGGGGCGCGGGGCGGAGGGGCGCGACCGTTCCGCGCCTCACCCCCGCCTCCTCCACCTCCTCCTCCTCCTCCTGCCGCTGTCCGTGCAGTGCAAGCAGCGCAGGAGCTGGCAAGCGCCTGGGCCGCGGAGATGTCGGCATCGTCGCTGCCAGCGCCGCCATCCTGGCCTCGGAGAAAGCGGACGGGCTTCACCCGGAAATCGGTGCGCATGGCGCTGAGGCAGAAGCGCTCCCAGGGCTCGTGGCAGTTCCGCCGCCAGGGCAGCCCCGCGGAGCGGCAGCCCCGGCCCCAACTCAAAGATGCCACTTCACATGAACAACAGAAGTTGCAACAGTGCTGTGTACTGTTTGATTTCATGGACTGTGTTTCAGACTTGAAGAGCAAAGAAATTAAGAGAGCAGCACTGAATGAACTGGTTGAGTATGTTTTCAACTAATCGTGGTGTAATTGTTGAATCAGCGTATTCTGATATAGTCAAAATGATCAGTGCAAATATCTTCCGTACTCTTCCTCCAAGTGATAATCCAGATTTTGATCCAGAGGAGGATGAACCCACACTTGAGGCTTCTTGGCCTCACATACAATTGGTGTATGAATTTCTTCTTAAGATTTTTGGAAAGCCCTGATTTCCAGCCTAGCATTGCAAAGCGATAGATTGATCAGAAATTTGTACAACAGCTCCTGGAACTTTTTGATAGTGAAGATCCCAGAGAACGTGACTTCCTGAAGACTGTTCTGCATCGAATTTATGGGAAATTTCTTGGATTAAGAGCATTCATCAGAAAACAAGTTAACATCGTTTCCTCAGGTTTATGTATGAAACAGAACATTTCAATGGTGTTGCTGAACTCCTGGAAATATTAGGAAGTATTATCAATGGCTTTGCATTGCCACTGAAAGCAGAACATAAAACAATTTCGAATGAAGGTTCTTATTCCTATGCATACTGCAAAAGGATTAGCTTTGTTTCATGCTCAGTTAGCCTACTGTGTTGTACAGTTCCTGGAGAAAGATACAACACTAACAGAACTAGTGACCAGAGGATTGCTGAAATTTTGGCCAAAAACATGCAGCCAGAAAGAGGTGATGTTTTTAGGAGAAATTGAAGAAATCTTAGATGTTATTGAACCAACACAGTTCAAAAAAATTGAAGAGCCCCCTTTTAAGCAAATATCTAAGTGTGTATCCAGTTCTCATTTTCAGATTGCAGAAAGGGCGTTGTACTTCTGGAATAATGAATATATTCTTAGTTTGACTGAGGAGAATATTTATAAAATTCTGCCAATTATGTTGGGTAGTTTGTACAAAATCTCCAAGGAACGCTGGAATCAGACCATCGTAGCACTGGTCTACAATGTGCTGAAAACCCTAATGGAAATGAATGGCAAGCTTTTCGATGATCTTACTAGTTCATACAAAGCTGAAAGACAAAGAGAGAAAAAGAAGGAATTGGAACGTGAAGAATTATGAAAAAAATTAGAGGAGCTAAAACTAAAGAAAGCTCTAGAAAACCAGAACATGCACAGTATTCTCAGCAATACAAGTGATGAATAAAGAGAAACATGCCACCCCTGTGGGATAGGCGCAGTTTTGTACACTTTTTTAAAAAATGTAAAAATCATGAAACCTCAACAGTATAATTAAAAGGTCAATTTTTTTTCTGGCAACTGTAAGTGAAAAACATATATGGACTAAACATAGCTCTGTGCTATATCATGGCCACAGTATATTGTAACATTTGTCTAATCATTGATTTATTGTGTCACATCTGAAGTTTCACAAAACTGAACTTTATCATCTATAATATGAGTGAGATAATTATGGGAGTGGTAAGAATCATGACTAGTTCTATTTTTTTAAAAAAATACATTTTATTGATTTTTTTACAGAGAGGGAGGGAGAGCGATAGAGAGTTAGAAACATCAATGAGAGAGAAACATCGATCAGCTGTCTCCTGCACACTCCCCACTGGGGATGTGCCCGCAACCAAGGTACATGCCCTTGACCGGAATTGAACCTGGGACCTTTCAGTCTGCAGGCCGATGCTCTATCCACTGAGCCAAACCGGTTAGGGCGACTAGTTCGATTTTTATTGTGTTGCACATAGATACAGTAGTCTGCTCTGTATATTTTTCTCTTTTATAATGTGCTTTTCACATTGCTGCAGACCTTAGTTACATCCTAGGAAAAAAGTATTTCCTAAATAAAACTAAGGTATAATCCTTACCTTTCCCTTTGTCCCTCTCAGAAATATGATGGGGGGAATTACCTGCCAAAAGCCTCCCTTCTTTAGAAATATTACTGTACTCTGGAATTTGAGCAAAAAAACTTAAATCTCCAGGCTTTTTAAAGCACAACTTATAAATAAAAGCTAGGAAAGTAAACCAAATTCTTCAGATTGCTCCTCATGACCCCCCTTATCTGCAACTCCCCAATGATGAGCACAGATTAGTGGGGGCAGCGCAGGTGAACACGCAGCCTGCCTCTCAGTTCATTCTTCTTCCTCCCCTTCCCCACGGCTGAAGGCAGGGCCCTTCCAGCCCTCACCACCTGCCCTCCTCCAGTCCCTCCTGATGGGGGCTTCCTGTCCCACAGCGTGGTGACACCACGTGCTCCTTGTCACTGCCTGGCTTTACTTAAAGGAACTGCAGTTGGCTTCTGTAGCATTCTAAGAAGGTTGACTATAGGGGTCTTGTATGTTTTTACTTGGTCAAGTATTTCTCATAAATTTTGTTATCAGAGTACCATTCCAATCTCTTAACTTGCAGTTGTGTGGAAAACTGTTTTGTAATGAAAGATCTTCATTGGGGGATTGAGCAGCATTTAATAAAGTCTATCTTTGTATTTTGCCTAAAAAAAAAAAAAAAAAAAAAAAAAGAATGTTGGCTGAACCTCTATAAGATTTTTTTTCAACATTGTGGAGACATGTTCATTTTTCTTATCTGAATTGTACATGTACAGAAAGCCACTGTATGGGGCAATTAAGATATAATAAGATAAGAAAACTCAAGACCTAATTGACCCTTACCTTACTCTGTAAAAACTCCTATATTGCACCATCTCCAAGAGGGAGAATATATTTTGTCTCTGTCTATGTGTCTGTCTGTCTTTTTATTAGTGTTATTTATATATTTTCTTTTGTTATTTCTCACCTGAAGATATTTTTCCATTGAGTTTTAGAGAGAGTGGAAGGGAGGGGAAGGGACAGAAAGAGAGAAACATTGATGTAAGAGAGACACATCAGTCTGCAGGCCAACACTCTATCTACTGAGCCAAACTATCTAGGGCTCTGTCTGTCTTAGTGGGAGGGTATCAATGGCATAATGCTTCTTCAATGATAGAATACAACAAACAAACAAACAAATACTTTTGTTAGTTTTCTAAGCCTGTCATACAGAATGCACTACAAACTAGTTGGCTTAAATTTATTCTCACAGTTCTGGAAGTTGGAAATATAACATCAATGATGTTGGCAGGGTTGGTTCCTCTCAGGGCTGTGAGGGAGGGATCTGTTCCATGCCTCTCTGCTATTTTCTGAAAGTTGGCTGGCATTTAGTGGCATTCTTTGTTATATAGTGGTATGTGTCTCAACAATCCTACCTGTTTTAAAAGAATAACGTTGACCTCTGTAAGTCATTTATTTTATTTACACATCTGAAGAAAAGAGTACTGTTTTTTAAATTTATTTTTCTTTCTTTTTTTATTTTAATTTTCAATTACAATTGACGTTCAATATTATGTTGTGCTGTTTCAGGTCTATAGCAGAGTAGTTAGACCATATACTTTACAAAGTTCCCCTCTCCCCCAATATTTCAAGTTCCCACTTGCACCATACGTAGTTATTACAATACTCTTATTTCCCCCTATGTTGTACTTTTATAATCTTATGACTATTTTGCAACTACCTGTTTGTATTTCTTAATTTAAGGTCAGAGTACTGTTATTTGTCAAAAATATTTACATAAGCCCTAACCAGTTTGGCTCAGAGGATAGAGTGTTGGCCTGCAGACTGAAGCACCCCGGGTTAGATTCCGGTCAAGGGCACATACCTTGGTTGCAGACTCCATCCCTGCCATTGGTCGGGGCATGTGCAGGAGGAAACCAATCAGTGTGTCTCTCTCACATCGATGCTTCTCTTTCTCTGTCCCTCCCCCTCCCTTCCACTCTCTCTAAAAATCAGTGGGAAAATATCCTAAGGTGAGAATTAACTCCAAAAAGATTTTTAAAAATATCTGTATAAGAAATAAATAGGTCAAAGTGATGTCAAAATTATAACTGGCTATAAAATTGTTAGTGATAAAATGTCATTTCTATCCTGGTCTTTGCTGTTCCTGTAGATGTGACTAGGGAATGAGTTTGAGGGCATAGGAAGGCTCTGTGAGGCACAGGTGTGTTAACAGGTAAACATTTTTCAGGTTAATGGGAATAAAGATGAAAGCTGATAAGAAAATGTCTACCAGATGGTCATCTATTGAGAGATGGGGAGCAGGGAGCTTCTGGTTTTATTTATTCATCAAACACTGTGTTCCTGTGATGCATTGTTCTAGATACTGAGGAAACACCAGTAGACAAACCACGCCCTCTGCCGCCAGCCCGCTCCGCGCACTCCACACCTCAGAATTTGACTTCAGCACTGCGCCTCCTCTGAGTGTCCGTATGCGTTTCTCTTTCCTCCTAGTTGTAGGACCTCCACTCAGCCAGCGTTCCTGTGGTTCTGGGTGATGTCCCTTCCGTTTTCTGGTTTCACTTTTGAAGTAGTTGTTCAAAGCAGCAAACTCCGGCGTTAACCTATGCCGCCATCTTGGTTCTTCGGATTTTGTGCTTTTAATATAAAAATTGTTTTATGAGAAAGGCTGGAGAGATTAATCTTTTTTTTTAATATATTTTTTATTGATTAAGATATTACATATGTGTCCTTGTTCCCACGTTACTCTCTACCACCACCACCGCCCCCCCGCCCCCCCGCTCATGCCCTCACCCCCCTGTTGTCCATGTCCATTGGTTAGGCCTATATGCTTGCATATAAGTCCTTTGGTTGATCTTTCCCCCTTACCCCTACCCTCCCCTACCTTCCCTCCAAGGCCCGACAGTCCAATCAATGCCTCTCCGTCTCTGGATCAGTCCTTGTTCATCAGTTTATGTTGTTCATTATATTCCACAAATGAGTGAGATCATGTGGTATTTATCCGCTCTCCAGTTCCATCCATGCTGTGGCAAATGGTAAGAGTTCCTTTTTCTTCTTCCTCTTCTTAAAGAATACCTTTCAGCATTTCATATAATGCTGGTTTGGTGGTGATGAACTCCTTTAGCTTTTTCTTATCCGTGAAGCTCTTTATCTGACCTTCTATTCTGAATGATAGCTTTGCTGGATAAAGTAATCTTGCTTGTAGGTTCTTGGTATTCATCACTTTGAATATTTCTTGCCACTCTCTTCTGGCCTGCATGGTTTCTGTTGAGAAATCAGCTGACAGTCATATGGGTACTCCCTTGTAGGTAACTGACTGTCTTTCTCTTGCTGCTTTTAAGATTCTCTCTTTATCTTTTGCTCTTGGAATTTTAATTATGATGTGTCTTGGTGTGGTCCTCTTTGGATTCCTTTTGTTTGGGGTTCTCTGTGCTTCCTGGACTTGTAAGTCCATTTCTTTCACCAGGTAGGGGAAGTTTTCTGTCATTATTTCTTCAAAAAGGTTTTCAATATCTTGCCCTCTCTCTCCTTCTGGTACCCCTATAATTCTGATGTTGGTACGCTTGAAGTTGTCCCAGAGGTTCCTTACACTATCTTCATATTTTTGGAATCTCTTTTCTTTTTTCTTTTTCGGTTGGGTATTTTTTGTTTCTTTGTATTTCAAATCTTTGACTTGATTCTTGGGATCCTCTTGTCTGCTGTTGGATCTCTGTAAATTATTCTTTATTTCAGTCAGTGTATGCTTAATTTCTAGTTGGTCCTTTTTCATGTCCTCCATGGTCTCACTATACTTATTGAGGGATTCATTAAATTTATCGGCGGTTTCCATAAAATTCTTGAAAAACCTTATAAACGTGGCCTTGAACTCTATATCCAGTTGTTTGCTTTCCTCCATTTCTGCCATTTGTGACCTGTTTCTTTGTCTCCGCATTTTGGCTGCTTCCCTGTGTTGATAGAGTGGCCCTGTGCGCCAGGTGTCCTGTAGGGCCCAGTGGCTCAGCCTCCCCAGTTACCTGAGGTGGACACTCTTGGTGCACTCTTGGTGCCTTGGTTGTTGTAGAATCACTGGGAGGAATTGACCTCCAGGCCAATTGGCTGTGAGAATCAGCTGTGTCTGAAGTGGGAGAACTTCTGTGCTGAAGACACCCTTCTGGGGCAAGACTTGCTTCAGTGGGGCTTTGGTACTCACTGAGTCTGCTCCCTGAGTGTGTCCCTTATGGATCTGAGGAGTTGCAATCTGGATGGTCCCCCTCTGACCACTGGGTACAGTGGCTCCTGGATCTAAGGAGGTGCTAATTCAGCCTCTGCCTGAGGCCACACAGCAGGAGCCACAAAGAGGCTCAGCTGTGAAGCAATGCAAGCCGCTGCGGGGCCTTGGGCCTTCTCTTGGAAGTTCCGGGTCTGCCTGGCTCGGCTGCAGTTAGGTACATTCACATGCAAAAGCCTCTGCCACAGCCTGGGTGGGGCGGGGTCTAAGGGAGTCAAAGGGCGGAGAAAGCAGCTATGGCTGATTCTCCTAACGAGTCGCGTGTCTCAGTGACCCGATAATTGCTGCAAGCACCTCTGAGGGAAAGCCACACTCAAGTTCGCCCGCTGCCCGACAGACCAGCTTCTCCCTGTATGAGTCCTGGGTCCCCAGAGACTTCCCGGAACCGGAGTTCAGAGCAGTCGAGAGCTTGTGATTCCAAAAGACAGCCGCGTCCTCAGGTGCTACCCCCTTTCCGCGAGTGCGCGAGCCGCCGTACCTCTGCACTTCACCTCCGCAGTGCCTCTGGCTCTCAGCGTGCTTTTCTTTCCTTCTAGTTGTAGAATTTACACTCAGCCAGGCTTCCTGTTGTTCTGGGTGATGTCTGCTCTGTCCATTGCGGTATTTTTCAATTGTTGTGGGAGGCGACAATTTCCCGGTGTTTATCTATGCCGCCATCTTAGTTTCTCCAAGATTAATCGTAATTACACATGCAAAGTGAAAGAAATCAGACTCAAATGACCATATATTAAAATTCAACTCTTATGCATTGTTCAGTAAAGGTAATTCCACAAAAACACAGGTGAGGTTAATGGTAGCCTGAGGCTCAGGTTCAGAAAGGGTGACTCTAATGGCATTAGGTTTGTTTTTAAGAATAGATATGTTCTAGAATTGGACTGTGGGGATAGTTATTCTGTTTCATAAATTTATTAGAAATTACTGTACTCTAAAATGAATGCATGTGATCTAAATATAACTCAATAAAACTGTTCAAATAAAGTAAATCACACAGAGAGAAGAGCAATGTAAAAGCATGGCTCGTGTATACAACATGCTGGATGTGCTTGAGAATAGAAAAGTATAGAAAAGACTAATGATTAAAAAAATGAAGAAGAAAAGAAAAAGACTAGTGATGAGTGACACAAAGCTTTTGGTAAAAAAGGCCTCAATTTGTCCTCTATCCAGTAGAAAAAGAGAAAACAGCAATCACTGCCTTGGAGTAAAATTTGTCATGTGACATACACTAAGAGTAAAGTGTTTGAAATCATTACAAAGGGACCTTTTCATTCTGTTACTGACTACTCTACTTCTCTCTTTCTCTTTTCCTTTCTTTACTGAATATTAATGTTTTGTCCTGTTCTAAATGCCTGCCCAATCAGTATCCTTTCTCTTCCTGCCTTTCTTATCCTGCCCCCTTCAATATTCCCAGCCTTGCAGGAGTCTGTGAGCAAGAAGAGCCTCTGGAGCCAGGACAGGAAGAAGCAGGAGAGCGTGGCAATGGATTTTTCATCACAGGGGAGCATAAACGAGGAGATGATCTGCTGCATCTGCCAGCAGCTCCTGACAGAACCCATGAGCCTGCACTGTGGCCACAACTTCTGCCAACTCTGCATTGCTGCAACTGAGTCAGAGAGCTTCTTTGGAGGGCAATGTCGCTGTCCTGTGTGCCAGAGCACATACGACCCTTGGCACCTCATGCCTAATAAGGAGTTGGACAACATAGTGAAGAAAATCAGAGAAGTCAACATGTGGTCACACCAGCAGCAGAGGAGTGATCTCTGTGAGCAACATGGTCTCTGTGAGCAACAGGGTCTCTGTGAGCAACATGGTCTCTGTGAGCAACAGGGTCTCTGTGAGCAACATGGTCTCTGTGAGCAACATGGTCTCTGTGAGCAACATGGTCTCTGTGAGCAACATGGTCTCTGTGAGCAACATGGGGAAAATTGCCATCTCTTCTGTAAGGAGGATGGGAAGGCCATTTGCAGCCTCTGTGTCCAGGAGCACCCAGGTCACCAAATATCCCTCATGGAGGAGGTGGTCAAGGAATGTCAGGTAGGCCCCAGAGTGTGGAAACATTGGGCAGAATGTTACCTGAAGTGAAATCTTTACTGCTTAATCCTATTTTTTTCCCTTGTCATCATAGAACTGAGTGCTGCATTCTGTTTGATATCCTTAGCTCAGCTTCTGAAGCCTGAGGGACATTACTGTGCATTCATTCATTTTCTTCAGTAATATTTTCTTCAAAGAGAAGTTGTATGAATGAGAATTTCTCAAGATAAGTTCTGATTGCCCCATGAACAGACGGAACTTTTAGGAACATGATTGGTTAGATCTGGGAAGAGTGTTCTTGAGGAGAAAGGACTTTGCTTGCTGCAGGACCAGCTCTTTCTCTAGGAAAAGAGAAATCCAAACTACTCTTGACACAGAGATGGAAACTTGCATCACCCTGGGATAAAGGACACACATACTTCCTCAGATTTCTGTCTGCATTCTCAGTTCTAATTGCTAGCTTCAGTTCTGAAATTCTGGTCTCTTATGAGATGAGCCTGATTTCTTCTCCATTTATCCGCTATCCAGGTGCTGAGAAAGCTCATTGCTTGACTTTGGTGGTTCCTTTCTCACAGGAGAAGCTAGAGGCAGCTCTGGACAGGCTGACACAGGAGCAGCAGGAAGTTGAGGAGTTGGAAGCTGTCATCAATGAAGAGAGAGCTACCTGGAAGGTAAAAAGACATTATTCTTGAGGCAGCTCTAAAATAGCAAACCGAGTAGCACCTTGTCCAATCACAAGGATGCCCCTTCCTCCTTGTTACCTCAGAATTAATGAGTTGAGAAGATGTTTGTTCAGTCCTCATTCAGTTCCATTCCTATTAAGAGTTGGGAGCTACAGAGTAGACACTCCCAAGTGAAAGAAACTATTTAGAGGCAAAGACATAGAGAGGACCAATGTAAAAGTGATTCATGCATCTGTGTCCCATTTCAGTCATCAAGTTTGAGGTTCTGATACTTCTAGAAGAAAGTAAGGAAGGCTCAGGATTCCCTGTTTTGGAGATATGAGTAGAGGAGTTTCATATGCAGTGTGGCATGATTATCCAAGACAGGTGCCTGCAATCCAAGTCTCATTCAGGAAGCACATTGTGTTTCCTGGTGGGCCTTGAGAAAGTAAAC
Source organism: Myotis myotis (assembly GCF_014108235.1). Taxonomy (NCBI): domain Eukaryota; kingdom Metazoa; phylum Chordata; class Mammalia; order Chiroptera; family Vespertilionidae; genus Myotis; species Myotis myotis. Next base: position 43,171,830 of record NW_023416314.1, read on the forward strand.
TTGAATGAATTACTTTGGGAGCAGCTCAAGGGAAAAGAGTTGGGAAAATGCTTTTCCCAGGAATGGTCCATTTTCTTTTACCTCCTAAGTGCCCGAGGAATATAGATTTTGTCTTGGATCCCAAGGCCCAGGCCCTCAGCTGGACAGACTGACTGTTTCTTCCTCTTCTCTTCCCCAATGAATCACATGCAGACTGAGAGAGAGAGGATTTGGAAAGGGTTTGATGAAATGAGAGACATCCTGGACAGGGAGAAGCAAATGGAGCTGCAAAAGCTGCGGGAAGACGAAGTGCATGTGCTGGATAACTTGGCAGTGGCTAACGACCAGGTGGTCCAGCAGAGGCAATCCATGAGAGAGTTCATTTCGTATCTCCAACATCATATGTGTGAATCATCTATAGACATGCTACAGGTAGGACTTGGGCCGGAGCACCTATATATGTGATTTGGGGAAATCACATAGATTAAGCTTCCTTCCCCTCTTCGTATCTGCATTTTCCTCCTTATTAAAAGACTAGAGACCCTGTGCACTAAAATTTGTGCACTCAGGGGTGTCCTTCAGCCCGGCCTGTGCCCTCTCACAGTCTGGGACCCCTCGGAGGATGTCCACCTGCTGGCTTAGGCCCATTCCCTGGGGGTTGGGCCTAAGCTGTCAGTCAGACATCCCTCTGGCAGCCCAGCAGCCCTTGGGGAATGTCTACTTGCCAGCGGGGAGCAGGCCTAAGCTGCAGTCGGACATCCTTAGTGCTGCTAAGGATGCGGGAGAGGCTCCCACCACCACTGCTGTACTGGCAACTGCCAGCCTGGCTTATGGCTGAGCAGAGCTCCCCCTGTGGGAGTGCACTGACCACCAGGGGGCAGCTCCTGCATTGAGCATCTGCCCCCTGGTGGTCAGTGTGTGTCATAGTGACCAGTCAGTCCCAGTCGTTCTGCTGTTAGGGTCAATTTTCATATTACCCTTTTATTATATAGGAGTGCCTGGCCAGCCTGGGTGAGGGGCTGAGGGTCGTTTTCAGGCTGGCCACACCCCCTTCAGGGTGGGGGGGTCCTGCTGGGGTGCCTGGCCAGTCTGGGTGAGTGGCTGATGGCAGTTTGCAGGCTGGCTAAGCCCCCTAGCAGGGACCCTCACCCCATGAGGGTGTGGCCAGCCTCGGTGAGTGGCTGATGGCTGTTTGCAGGTTGGCCAAGCCCCCCAGCAGGGACCCTCACCCCATGAAGGTATGCCCAGTCTGGGTGAGTGGCTGATGGCTGTTTGCATGCTGGCCAAGCCCCGCAGCAAGGACCCTTACCCCATGAGGGTGTGGCCATCCTGGATGAGGGGCTGATGGCTGTTTGCAGGCTGGCCACGGCCCCCAACCACCCAAGCTCCCAGTGGAGGCTGGCTGGAAGCAGGTACCTGGGATTTATTTGTCTTCTATAATTGAAACTTTGTTGCCATGAGCAGAGGCCGCAGCCAGCTCAGGGCCAGCGGGAAGCTTGGCTTCCTCCATCGCCACAAGCCAGGCTCCCTCTTAAGCAGCGCTAAGGATGTCTGACTGCAGCTTAGGCCTGCTCCCCGCTGGCAAGTGGACATCCCCCGAGGGCTGCCGGGCTGCCAGAGAGATGTCTGACTGCCAGCTTGGGCCTGAACCCCCAGGGAACGGGCCTAAGCCAGAAGGTGGACATCCTTCAAGGGGTCCCAGACTGCGAGAGGGCATAGGCCAGGCTGAGGGACCCGGGCCTCTAGTTATTTTATAAAAGGCTATGAAATCTTTTGAAAGAAGGTTTTTTATAGGCTTCTATTATCTGTGATCTAGCATTTGTAAGGCATTTTTTTCATTAAGCTTAATCAAACAATTCATATCTCTCTTTATGTTTGATTTTGTTATTGTTTTGTTAAAAGGTGGAAAATGTAATGACACCTGTGTGAAGGATGAGCATGTATGAATATGTATGTGTGCTTCTGTGTGTGTGTGTGTGTGTGTGTGTGTGTGTGTGCACTGCCTAGGAAACGATTAGGGGAAAACATATAGAGACTCAATAAATGCATTGAACCTAGTAAGAGTGTTAATTTTTTTTCATGGAATTAACTTCATGACTGTGATCTTAAGCTATGAAACATATTGGAAATTCAGGATATTTCATTTTTCTGTTTGACCTCTTGCATTCTTTTTTGATAGCTGAACAAGAATTTCTTAACTTCATTTAAAATACTGAAGTAATTAATTTCCATCTGCTGGATCATTACTTCTTTTTTAAAAACATGTTTTTGAGGTATAAATTATATGAAAAAAATCTACTCATTTTAAGTATACAATTCAAAGAATTGTAGTAAATATATTGAGTTGTTAAACCATGTATAGATGCAGTTTGACATTTATTGAAAAAACTCTCCCCTCATCCACTGAATTATTTTGACACCTTTGTCAAAACCCAATTTGCTATAAATTTCTAGATGATCACTCTTTCACATGCACTCATACTCTAAGTTTTCCATTATTGTGGTTTCATAGAACATTTCTTCCCCTTCAAAATTGTTTGAAAAAAAGTTAAACAATTCTATTCAATTCAATTTCAAAACAATTCTATTGTACTAGTAAATCAGTTGTTCTCTAAGGAGACCATTTTAAGAAATGGGTGCCCCAGGGATCCGACAATTGTACTGCCATCTAGTGGGTAGAGGCCAGAGATGCTGCTCATCCAGCTACACAGTACAGAGCCAGGAACACTCTCCTAGGTCCATAGAATTTTCTATGAAACTTTTTTAATATCTTGCTAATTTTTATTAAAAGCCTGCTGGGATTTTTATAGAGTAAGAAGATGGCAGTCTGCTAAGAAATAGACAGTTTCTGTATGAGACAGTTGTTTGTCTATCCAACATTCAATTACTTTTTTTTTTTTTGTAACAGTCTCTTGAATTACCTTTTGAGGAGCCCATCTCTACCATCTGTCCACGTAGTTTATTAGGGTTGAGAAAATAAATATATGTGAGGGATATATGTGTCTCTCAATTCTAGGTAAATCAGCATATTTAATTCCTAAAATAGCATATATATTCCAAAAATGCAGTAATTATTTTAAGATATGCACCTGACCCATTCAGGGCAATGATCTGTATGCCTTAGAATTTTATTGTTATGCCTAGAAAGATAAATTATCTTTTCTGCTAGGTGATATGTTTGGGATTATCACTTAAACAAGGATGTTCAAGTTGATGCCATATAGAGAATGAAAAGAAAGACCAAATAGCAGGTAGAAAATAGAATTTTGAGAAAGAACAGACCCTAGTGACAAGATTTTTTTCTAGAAATCTAGCTAATACAAAAGTTCTGCCTGTTGTCTGAGTTTTTCATTTTTCTTTTAAATTTAAGGCAGTTCTGGCTGTTTTTTGTCAGATACAATAACAAAAAAAAACCTAATACAGAGTGTAAAACTTTTTGAGCAGGTACAGCCAACTGACAGCCAAGGCTTTGTTAGTTTAAAAGGGTGTAGACTAAAGAGGGGGAAACCAAATATATTGGTGTATTTTTGTTCAAATAAACAAAGCAAATAATGTTATGATGGGAAAGAGTAGGTGGCTAAAAGAAGCTTAGCATAGGGACTGAACTGGTTTAATACAATATTGGAATTCAGAGTAAGATACACTTTTAAAACATTTTTTAAAAATATGTTTTTACTGATTTCAGGGAAAGGGAGAGGGAGAGAGAGATAGAAACATCAATGATGGGAGAGAATCATTGACCAGCTCCCTCCTGCATGCCCTCTCCTGGGATTGAGCCTGCACCTCATTCATGTGCCCTGATCTCTTGGTTAATGGGTCGATGCTCAGCCACTGAAGCACAGCCAGGCTAAGATACACTTTTTAATGAAAGACAGTGATGAAATAGATATTGATACTATTCTGGACAATGGAATGTAAATGGCTGGGAAACAGTCAATTTCATTTTAGACTTTCTCTACTGCTGGTTTCTGTGACTTATATCATACTTATGCATTGATGAGATTCCCTTAGGGTAGTGTGTAGAATGTATAGAAGACAGGGAAAAACATTTGCTTGAAGTACTAGTTTGCTTGTTCCTACAGAAAAAGAAAAATATATGTCCTGAGGAATGTAATTATTGATTAATCATCTTTGATTCCCCAGAGTTTGGAATTATGTCTAAAAAATAAATTTTCCTTTGTCACTGGAATATATAAAATCATAATAAATTAAGGGGGTCTTCTCATGAATGTGTATAAAGAAATAGTAGGCTCCTCTCTTCCTTTTAAATATATACTGTCTTTAGGTCCTGGAAGCATATTTTCACTATCCTTACATGACTCCTCTAAGATGGCTGGTCTGGGTCTTATCTCTACAGTTTGTCCCCCATCTATATTCTGACCATCTATTTATTTACACCAGATCAAGGGGTGCTAAGGATGTGAAGAGGAAGGTGAGCAAAACTTTGAAAGGTAGGAAGACTTAATAAGGGATGTGTAGCTAAATTTGAATTTCAGATAAATAACACATTATTTTTTAGTGTAAGAGTATCTTAAGTATTTCAGAAGCCATGCTTATACTGAAACATATTTATGATTTATTCAAAATTACATTTTAACTAGCCATTTTAATTTTCTAAATCTGGCAACCTTACTCTTGACTTATGTTTTCTCTCTTTTCTCCAGGATATGATTAACACCTTTAAAAGGTATGTGTGTGTGAGACCAAGCATGGTCCTTTTTTTTTTTTTTTTTTTTGTATGATGACAAAATTATAGCTATAAGAGTAATTTTGAATCAATTATAATTTTAAAAAATCACAGATGTGGTAGACTTGGGTATTACAGTATTTCAAATTGTTGATAACAGGTGAAACTTGGTAATGGTATGGAACTTGGGTGGTGGGAGGTCACAGATTTTGGGATAATAGAAGCATTAGAAATAAGAGTCCCAAACAAGAAGAATCCAAAGAGGCCTACACCAAGACACATTATAATTAAAATGCCACCTGGAGACTATTATGTTAAGTGAAATAAGCCAATAAGAGAAAGAGGAATATCACATGAACTCCCTTATTTGTGGAATCTAATGACCAAAATGAATTGACCAACAGAATAAGACCCAAGGCAGGGAGGCTAGAAACAGATGGACATATCTCAGGGTGGTGGTGGTGGGAACAAGAAGAGATAAACCAAAGAACTTATATACTTATATGCATAGGCCATGGACACAGACAATAGTTTAATGAAGGCCTTGGAGGGGTAGAGGCTGGCCAGAGAGGGATAAGGGGGGAATGGAAGATATCTGTAATACTGTCAACAATAAGTATATATTTAAATTTTTAAAATGTCAAAGGTTAAAGACAAAATAAGAATCTGTTTAAAAATATATATTTTTATTGATTTCAGAGAGGAAGGAAGAGTAAGAGAGAGATAGGAACATCAATGGTAAAAGAGAATCATTGATCAGCTGCCTCCTGCACACCCCACACTGGGGATCAAGCCCACAACCTGGGCATGTGCCCAGACCAGGAATAAACTGTTAGCTCCTGGTTCACCACTGAGCCACGCCAACCAGGCAAAAGCGAGAATCTCAAAAGCAGCAAGAGACAAGTAATTAGTTACCTACAAGGGAGCTCCCACAAGATTTTCAGGTAATTTCTCAACAGAAACTTTGCAGGCCAGAAGGAGTGCCATGAAATATTCAAAATGATGAAAAGCAAAGAGCTACTACCAAGATTACTCTACCCAGCAAAGCTCTCATTTAGAATTGAAGGTCAGGTAAAGAGCTTCCTAGACCAGAAAAAGCTAAAGGAGTTCATTACCACCAAACCAGTATTACATGAAATGTTGAAGGGTATTCTTTAAGAAGAGAGAAAAGTAAAAATTACAAATATGAACAATAAAATGCCAATGAAAACATATCTGTCAACAATTAAATCTAAAAATAAAAATAAACAAGCAGAACAGAAACAGACTCATAGATACAGAGAACATTCGGATGGGAGAAATAGCTTTGTATGGTGTCAGGTAGTTATGAGATTTTGGGGGATGATTACTTAGTAAGTTTTATAATGTCAAATCACTAGAATGAATAACTGAAGCTAACATAATATTGTATGTCAACTGTAATTGAAAAAATAAAAAATGATTTGAAAGAAAGAATAGGTTACAGTATCAGAATACCATAACTTAACTCATTTTAGTCAAACCTTAATCTCTTCCTTCTATATTTAACAGGTGTCTGTCTTATCACAGGGAAGATCTTTTCCTCTTTACCTCACAGGCTCCCAAATCTTCTACAAGGACATTTTCCTTACATATCCATTTCTCTATAGTGAAACAAGGTCTTTCTAGATGATGTTCTTTGGATTGCAATTAATTAATTAACTAATTAATTAATTAATAATAAATAAATGAAAGACTCAAATCTCAGGGAATAGTGACTTTAGTTCTGGTGTCAATAATAAATTTCTTTTCTTTTTACACGTGTTAGCAACTTCTAGGAAAAATGGCTTCCTTTGTCTAAAGTTGCCTACCCTCTTGGCAGCATCAAGCACTTGAAATTCTGACCATTAGTAATTTGGATGTATTATCTTCCCCTTTCCCAAATGTTTGAAATGATTCCCCAGAAGAGAGTGTGACTTTATATGTTACTAGTGACCCTTCCCATGAAATTGCACAAGATTTGGGACCCCTCCCTAGCTCCTCTTCCTCCCCCCCCCCCCCGTGCCATGGGACTGCCTCGAGTCCCAGGGTCCCCCTTGTGGCCAGTGTGCCATGGGATGGCCCCAAGTCCTGGAGTGCCGTCCCGATGCCCCGCCTCTGGGCCATGTGCAGCAGCCACCAGGCCCTGCCCCTGCAGCATGCACACAGGGCCGTGGAAACCCCAGCAGAAGCTGTGCAGAGTGGCCACTGGCTTTGCCCTGCTCCCCTTCCCCTGTTGTACACGCTGCCATCTTGAGGTGGCATTATGGAATGAGGGTCAATTTGCATATTACCTCTTTATTATATAGGATACTCAGCATCTGTACTGGAATAATAGACATAGAAAACACTTCAGATTTGCAAACTAGGTTCTAGAGCGTCTCCACTAAGCATCTGCCTGGGCACCATTATCCTTGGCCTCTTCCTGTAGGAACCACTGAGATGGCAGTGACTCCTCCATATGTGAAATACTTTTTATTTAGAGCACCAAACAACTTTTAAAGGTACCACCAATACATCTAATAGTGTATTATTTTAAGAGGTAGAGAGTATGGGGTTAATTTTTCCATTTGGGAAGGAAGAACATGAGCTTTCTGAGAAGAAGTCCTTCCCAAGGTCACACAGAGAGTAAATAGAAAGGTAGACACAAAGACATTCCTTCTGGCTGCAGTGTCAGGACTCTCACCTGCACCTCCCTCAGGCTTTTCTCTTGAAGAGGATTCAAGTGATAAGGCATCAGTGGAATGAAAGGTGAGCGAGACAGTGGTCTTGGAGAGACACAAGGTAAGAAGTGTGAGGGATCAATTTTTGTCTTCTCTAGGAGTGAGGTCTGGACCTTGAAGAAGCCAAAAATTGTTTCCAAGAAACTAAAGAGTACACTCCGATTTCCAGATCTGCCTTGGATGCTGCAAGTGTTTAAAGGTGAGGAGAGCCAGAGGAAGGATGTGTGTGGGGGATTCTTATAGTCCCAGAGCACATGGGGTAATGGCTGCTTTTCTATATGAGGATAAAAAGTGGTGAGGTAGGCCTCACAAGAAGACCCCGGTACCCTGTGCTTAAGATGTGAACACATCTAAGTGGGAATGACCAGCTGTCCTCCTTCACCAGTTGACAGCATCATAGGCTTCCCCTACCTTGTTCCGACTCAAGAGAAAGGATGGGAATGAGAGTTGCCTTTTTTGCTTCTAACAACACCATTGAAACTTTTGTCATTTCAGAGCTGGCAGAAGCCCAAAGCTACTGGGGTAAGAAGTTACAGGTTCTTCAAATCGCCATGTTCTGATCCCTTTTCAGAAGCTGTGCTTACTCTTAGGTCCCATGATCTTAGTTACATGTGTTCCATCCAAACAGGTATACATACAACAGTTCTTAACTGATCTACTCATCATTGACCCCTTAACTCATGTTCCTCCAAGTCAGTTTCCCATATTCCTTCTCACAATGTCACAAGACACATGCCATATTTAATTCACCTGACTGTCTTTTTTCCTACAGTGGACTTGATGTTGAATCCACTCAACACTCTTTCGGATATTATCATTTCTGAAGATAGGAGACAAGTGACAGTTGGGAATTATTTTATGTTTTGGAATGTATATCCATGTGATTTTTCTGCTCTTGATGTCTTGGGCAGCCAAAATTTCTCCTCAGGAAAATATTACTGGGAAGTTGATGTATCCAAGAAGATTGCCTGGATCCTGGGAGTGTACAGCAAAACAAGTAATCTCAATAGAAAAAAAACCTCTGGGTTTGTTTTTAACCCAGATGTAAATTACCTAAATGCTTACTCCAGATTCAGACCTGAAAATGGCTACTGGGTTGTAGGGTTACAGAATGAATCTGAGTACAATGCCTTTGAGGACTCTTCTACCTCTGACCCCAAGGTCTTGACTCTTTCCATGTTTGTTCCTCCTTGTCGAGTTGGGGTTTTCCTAGACTATGAAGCAAGAACTGTCTCATTTTTTAATGTCACAAACCATGGGTCACTCATCTACAAGTTCTCTAAATGTCACTTTTCCCAGACCGTTTATCCTTATTTCAATCCTTGGAACTGCCCAGCTCCCATGACTCTGTGCCCACCGAGCTCCTGAACATTCTCCTTTCCTCACTCACTTCTGTGTAGTGACCCTTGTCCTGGGGCTCATCACCTGCACCTGAGCTCACTGCGCCATTCAGACCTTCTCTTCCTTGCTGTCTCCCTTCTGTAGAATGTCTGTTGATTCTTGGCTTAGAAGAGAAGCTTATTTACTCAGTTACCCATTTTCTGTATTATCAGCAAAAGACAGGCAATCACTCTTAAAAACCGAGAAGTACTGGTATAATATCTCTGCTCTCCCATTTCTCCATATCTTCCTTTATCACTAACTTGAAGAGGTATCAACAATGACCTTAGGACAATCCATAATCACCACCACAACTGAGGAGTGTTCGAGAGTATGTCTGTTTGTTGCCCGACATACAGCAGGTTGTCCAGAGAGTATTTTGGGGGATGTTGGGAAGGGGGCAAACAAAAGTAATATTTGTACTCAGAGTGAAAATTTTATGCTCAGAGTTTAAATCCTCTCTTCCCTTACAAGGTGTGTAATGATGGATACATTTTTCTTTCTTCTCATAAAATAAAAAGTGGATTTTAAACTGCACCTAATTCTAAACATTGTTGTGTAAAACTAACATTACTCAATGTAAAGCACATTTTTAAGAGTCCTGCACTATTTTAATAAATATTTGCTCTCATAATCACTGAAAAGTATGAGCTGTGTCAGTGTCCTGTGCAACGGATGTGTGCCCTTCAGAGGAACGGAAAATGATTCTACTGAAGCTTACTTGTCAAGTTCCCAGACTCTGCTGTCAAGACTACTCCAGTCCCAGTCTTGTGTTACAGAACTTTTTACATGGAGACTAGACTGTTTTAAGGCTCTTTATTGGGAATGGGTCAGAAAATACAAAGGTATGAATTTCCAAGATCTGTCCAGCAGAGAGAGCCATGTTTAGGGACAGCCACTCTTATTAGGGACAGATAGCCTTTTGGTGTTCAGAGCTTGTCTTTGTGCTGAAACATCTATAATAATAAAAGCATAATATACTAATTAGACCAGACAGCTGTACAACCTTCCAGATGTCATGCTGGATGAAGCCACCATGGCAAGGGCCAAGGCAGAGGCAGTTAGGGGTGATCTGGCAGGTAGGCGAGAGGTTATGGGTGATCAGGCAGGAAGGCAGGTGAGCAGTTAGGAGTCAGTGGTCCAAGATTGCAAGAGGGTGCAGGCCAGGCTGAGGGACCCCATCCCCGTGCACGAATTTCATGCACCGGGTTTGTAGTCTAAGTATAACACCCTATATACCGTCCTATGCACTTTTCTTTTCCTTACATTTAAAATTAGTTTCAAATTATGATGAGGATAGTAAAAGAACAAAGTTTCCTTAGAGCATCATACATTATAAATTAGGGTGGCTACTGCACAGAACCCAAATCAAGATATAGAGGGGTAATAACATGTCCCAGTAGAATGTAAAAGAGAGTACTCGGCCTGGGAAAGGTATATACATGTACTTATACTTACACACACACACACAGAGAGAGAGAGAGAGAGAGAGAGAGAGAGAAGAGAAATATATATCTATATAATGATATGTATAAATATATAGAGAGTATCTTTACCGAAGTTAATTTTCAATTATATCATAAAAGGATGAATTCCTTCAGGGAGTTGAAGGAATTTATAAACTTATGAGGTATGTCCCAATATTCCATGGTTAATGAGCAGATGAGGCAGAATTAGAACTGGATCTGTGTTTCTACAGCTCCAGTGATGTTTCTGCAGTTCACTTCCCAAGAAAACATAGGTGCCAAATTCCCTAGGATGAGGGTAGGAGGGAAAAGCCAGGAAATGCTGATTTACAGAAGGAGCCTGGAGCATCATGGGAAAATCTTAGGTGCCAGGAGATAGTGATTGACGTTCTCAATCCACATAGCCATTAAAGAAGCAGGAGCTGCTCATGGTAATGGTTAAAAACAAGTTGAATACGTAATGATCAGGGTGCTCTTGCAGGTGATATGTAGAGAGTGAACACTTCAGACTCACCATCCTGTTCTAAAGATAGAAATGCAGAATTTAAACAAATAATGGTAAAGAAGGTGGCACAATAGTGTTGATTATGGCCACAAACTTGTTTCTCAAATTAATTAACTTTTTTGTGTGTCTGTTCAAAGGCACATATTAAGTTTGCAGGCCTTAGGGACATGGAGAGTCTCACAATTTCTAATATCCAATTAGAACCCTTCTTTGTTTTCTAATATGTTTTATCAGCAGGGGGGTAAGAGGTCATTAAATCCATTTCCATGCGACATGACTGAGTCTCTCTGGGTGCAAAGCAGAGACTTCTGGTTTACATACTTCTTTTTCTGTGCAGACTTACTCTTCAGGTTTTGTACCTCTCCTTGCAGAGAAAAGGTACCGGGTTATCAGGGACTTATTTTTTTTTTTAAGCATGCTTAGAGGAAAGTAGAATGCTATTACGAGATACATTGGCTAATTATTATTTTAGGCTAATTATTCAATTAACAGTAAGTCCTGTGGCCAGGGTGGGTGCAGAAAACACGCAGAACAGAAAACCTTTCCTTCTGTGATCTTTAAGGAGGGCTCTGCTGCACTCGGCATAATTTCCCTAATGCCTCACACCCTGGGTTCTCACTTCTCAGCCCCATCGCCTTTTTGATAGCACATTTTGTCATACCTCTGTAATGATCCTTAAATGAAAGCCAGGGCTGATAACCTGCCTACATGTGTACTTTCAAAAGCACTGACATAACACCCCATATGTAATATTTCAGAAGAAACAAAAGGGAAATTTCCAATAAAATGGCATGTATCTCAAAATAAAAAGTTTGATTTACTTTGAAATCAAATAGAATTTCATAATCATACCCATATTGTTATTTCCCAGCTTAATTTAGATTAAGTTAAATTGGATACAGTTCTCATTAGAAATAAAAATACTAAGAACAACATGATAAGAATATAGTGAGAGCCTGGCCAGAATGGCTCAGTGGTTGAGCATTTACCTATGAATGAGGAAGTCAAGGTTTGAGTCCTGGTTAACGCATATGCCTGGGTTGTAGGCTCTATCCCCAGGGAGGGGGCGGGCAGGAGGCAGCCAATCAATGATTCTTTCTCATCATTATGTTTCTATCTCTCCTTCTCCCTTCCTCTATGAAATCTATTTTATTTTATTTATTTTTTTTCATAGTTTTTTTTTATTTTTATTTTTTTAATTAAATCTTTACTGTTCAGATTATTACATTTGTTCCTCTTTTTTCCCCCCTTAACTCCCCTCCTTCCAGTTCCCGCCCCACCCTCCGCCCTCACTCCCCACCCACTGTCCTCATCCATAGGTGCACGATTTTTGTCCAGTCTCTTCCCGCATCTCCCACACCCCTTTACCCCCCAAGCATAGTCAGTCCATTCCCTTTCTATGTCCCTGATTCTATTATAATCAACAGTTCATTCTGTTCATCAAATTATTTATTCACTTGATTCTTAGATTCACTTGTTGATAGATGCATATTTGTTGTTCATAATTTGTATCTTTACCTTTTTCTTCCTCTTCCTCTTCTTAAAGGATACCTTTCAGCATTTCATATAATCCTGGTTTGGTGGTGATGAACTCCTTTAGCTTTTCCTTATCTGTGAAGCTCTTTATCTGACCTTCAATTCTGAATGATAGCTTTGCTGGATAAAGTAATCTTGGTTGTAGGTTCTTGGTATTCATCACTTTGAATATTTCTTGCCACTCCCTTCTGGCCTGCAAAGTTTCTGTTGAGAAATCAGCTGACAGTCGTATGGGTATTCCCTTGTAGGTAACTGAGTTTCTTTCTCTTGCTGTTTTTAAGATTCTCTCTTTATCTTTTGCTCTTGGCATTTTAATTATGATGTGTCTAGGTGTGGTCCTCTTTGGATTCCTTTTGTTTGGGGTTCTCCGCGCTTCTTGGACCTGTAAGTCCATTTCTTTCACCAGGTGGGGGAAGTTTTCTGTCATTATTTCTTCAAATAGGTTTTCAATATCTTGCTCTCTCTCATCTTCTGGCACCCCTATAATTCTGATGTTGGTACGCTTGAAGCTGTCCCAGAGGCTCCTTACACTATCCTCGCATTTTTGGATTCTTTTTTCATTTTGCTTTTCCGGTTGGGTGTTTTTTGCTTCCTCGCATTTCAAATCATTGACTTGATTTTTGCGCTCCTCTGGTCTGCTGTCGGGAGTCTGTATAATATTCTTTATTTCAGTCCGTGTATGCTTAATTTCTAGGTGGTTCCCCAATATAACATCGAGGGTCTCATTAGTTTTCTTGTAGATCTCATTAAGTTTATCGGCGGCTTCTAAACAGTTCTTGAGAGACCTTAAAAGTGTGGTTCTGAACTCTATATCTTCCATCGACAATTTTGTCCTGTTTCTTTGTCTCCGCATTTTTTATGCTTCCTTGGTGCACCCCCTAGTGGTCTTTGTGCGCAGTCTTATAGTTAAATCTTGATTGTTGTAGCTAATACCAGGGAGGGTTTGACCTCCAGGCCAAGTGGCTATGAGAATCAGCTGTGTCTGCAGTGAGAGAACTTCTGTCCTCTAGGGAGGTGCTAATCTAGCCTTTGCCTGAGGCTATCCGGCAAATGCCTCTGTGCAGGGCTTGGGCGGGACGGGTCGCACAGGATCAACAGGGTGGGCCGGAGAGAGCAGTTATGGCAGCTCTCAGTCCTGTCCCCAGGGGCTCTGCCTCTCTGAGTCCCAGCAACGGCTGCAAACCTCGGAGAGAAAGCTGCACTCGCTCTGACCGAAGCCATACAGTCCCGCTTCTCCCGTTTGAGTCTGGGTCCCTAAAGACTCGCCTGTATCTGGAGCTCAGAGTCTGCGACTCCCTCCCGATTGAAAACGCCAACCGCGCCCTCCGCCGCCAGCCCGCTCCACGCACTCCGCACCTCAGAATTTGACTTCAGCACTGCGCCTCCTCTGAGTGTCCGTATGCGTTTCTCTTTCCTCCTAGTTGTAGGACTTCCACTCAGCCAGCGCTCCTGTGGTTCTGGGTGATGTCCCTTCCGTTTTTTAGTTTCACTTTTGAAGTAGTTGTTCAAAGCAGCAAACTCCAGCGTTAACCTATGCCGCCATCTTGGTTCCCTCGAAACCTGTAAAGAATTTTTGTGAGTTTATTTGAGCCAAACTGTTGACATGTGCCTGGAAGCAGAACCTCAAGGAATTGAGATAATGCTCCCTTATTTTATTTTTTAAAAATTTATTTTATTGGTTTTTTTTACAGAGAGGAAGGGAGAGGGATAGAGAGTTAGAAACATCAACGAGAGAGAAACATCGATCAGCTGCCTCCTTCACGCCTCCTACTGGGGATGTGCTTGCAACCAAGGTACATGCCCTTGACTGGAATCGAACCTGGGACCCTTCAGTCCGCAGGCCGACGCTCTATCCACTGAGCCAGACTGGTCAGGGCTATTTTATTTTTTAAAGTAATAATGTGGGAATTGAAAAATAGAACATTTGCTTAGCCAGTGTGGATGAGCATTGACCCATGAACCAAGAGATCATGGTTCGATTCCTGGTCATGGCACATACCTGGGTTGTGGGTTCCATCCCAAGAAGGGTCTGTGCAGGAGGCAGCAGATCAATGATTCTCTCTCACCACTGATGTTTCTCTCTCTCTTCCTTACTCTCTCTGACATCTAAGGAAACATAAAATAAAAAGAAAAGAAAATAGAACCTTTACACTAACTTTCTCATTTCCTAGCACATAAGCAGAGGTCTAAATTGGTGTTTATTAATTTTCTCTGTGAGTTAAAATAGTGGATGTTAGGAATGAATATTAATATACTTCAAATATCAGTACCTTTGTTGTGTTTTGAAATAGAATAACTAGATTAATGAACCACATACTTTTTAATCTCATCTTTTTGCATAATAAACATTGTGTTTTGTATTTATCTATTTATTTAAAAAAATCTTTATTGTTGAAAGTATCACAGATGTCCACTTTACTTCCCCATTGACCCTTTTTAACTGTACCTAACATTCTGTTTTTAAAATTTTCAAATATATTTGATCTTATAGTTAGTTTTCTAGTATACAATTCTAGGTTGTAATTTATTTTCTCTAAACATTCTCTTTGAATTTGCTGTGTGACAGTTTGCTCTCAATCACATTGCAGTTCAACAGTTATGCAAGATGAATATGTTCTAAAGATCTACTGAATAACATTCTGCCTATAGGTAACTATACTGTACTGTGCATTTAGTAATTATTTCTTTATTATAAAAGAAAGTTGTATCTTTTGTAGCTACCTACTCCTTTATTTTAAGTACAGGAATAGTTTTTTTTGTTTTATTTTAAAAAAAAATGTTTTATTGTTTTCTTTCAGAGAGAAAGGGAGAGGGATAGAGAGTTAGAAACATCAATGACAGAGAAATATCGATCAGCTGCCTCCTGCACACTCCCCACTGGGGATGTGCCCGAAACCAAGGCACATGCCCTTGACCAGAATCGAACCTGGGACCCTTGAGTCCGCAGGCTGACACTCTATCCACTGAGCCAAACCGATTAGGGCAGGAATAGTTTTTTTAATCTAAGTGAATATATTGATAAAAGTTGATTTGACATTCTTTTGTACTCTGGTAGTAATTCTCTTTCATTAGAAAGCCTTTTCTCTGTTTGTCCAGGCATATCTTCATGTTTCATGTGTTGGTTCAGATTATGACTTTCAGTGACAGAGGCAGGGTCCAGGGTTTATATGGGCTCCTCAGCAGTTATGTATGTAGGTCAATATTTCCCTTTCCTGGCCAGCCTCACTCTTTCCAGGGAGCTGTAGGGCTGCAGCTGTCCTCAGGAGTGAGTAAAGCCTGTGCTCCCCTCCAGTGAGACAGCAGGGCAGATGCTACAGGAAGGAGTGTTCCTGCAGCATGTGTCTGGCATTTTCATTTCCCACTCTTCCCAACCTGCTTATTAGCCAAGAGAAATAGAAACATTGGGCTACTTGGCCAGTGTCTGCTCTGGTCCCTGTCTCACAAGACATTCTTCAGTTCTCCATTTCTGGAGGGCCTGTGGTGGGAGAGGGATTCCAAGATAGTTATGGAATAGATAACTATCTATTGCACTATTGGGGAAGGTGTTCCTCAGCCCAGCCTGCACCCTCTCCAATCTGGGATCCCTCAGGAGATCAGGCCGAAACCGGCAGTTGGACATCCCTCTCACAATCTGGGACTGCTGGCTCCCAACCACTCACCTGCCTGCCTGCCTCATTGCTCCTAACCACTCTGCCTGCCAGCCTGATCGACGCGTAACTGCTCCCCTGCCAGCCCGATTGCCCCCAACTGCCCTACCCTGCTGGCCCTGTTGCCCCCAACTGCCCTCCCCTGCTGGCCTGATCACCCACAAGTGCCCTCCCCTGCCAGCCATCTTGTGGGTGTGGGCACCACCACCTTTGAGGGCAGGGCAGTCAATTAGCATATTCCCTCCTTATTAGTTGTGGGCGCCACCATCTTTGCTACAGCATGAGGGTCAATATGCATATTCCCTCTTTATTAGATAGGATAGGTACATCCAAGTTCTCTCTGTGTCTCTCTCGCACCTATTTCATAGACACTGAGGGAAATTGATTCTTATTTATACTCCCTTTGACCTCTGTCTTCCTTTTACCCTATTGCCACAATAACTGAAGCCAGAGTCATTAAGAAAAACATGTACTCTGTGGAAGAGGTATACAACAGGTATCTCTCTAAAGTTATTCATAGGTTTTCATCCCCTGGAATGTCCAGGCTTCCAGTTTAAGATGTGAAACAAGTTACAGAAAAAGTTCCTGAGTTAGAAAACACAAAGGGAAAGTTCTTCAGGCTAAGACATCTTTTTTTGTTTTTGTTTTTTTTTTGTTTTTTTTTAAATTGTTTTATTGCTTAAAGTATTACAAAGAGTATTACATATGTCTCCTTTTGTTCCATAGGTTTTGGATTGTTGTGTTTTCATTGTCATTAGTTTCCAGGATGTTTTTAATTTCTTCTTTGAAATCATTGGTAACCCAATCATTATTTAATAGCATACTATTCAGCTTCCAAGTGTTTGAGTTTTTTGGATTGTTTTTATTGTAGTTTATTTCTAATATTATGCCATTGTGGTCTGAGAATATGCTTGGTATGATTTCAATCTTCTTGAATTTGGGGAGACTTTGCTTGTGACCCAGTATGTGGTCTATTTTTGAAGATGTCCCATGTGCACTTGAGAAGAATGTATATTTTGTGGCTTTGGGGTGAAATGTTCTGAAGATGTCCATCTGATCTAGTGAGTCATTTAGGATTGCTGCTTCTTTGCTGATTTTTTTGTCTAGAGGATTTATCCAATGATGTCAGTGGTGTGTTTAAGTCCCCTACTATGATTGTATTGTTGTCAATCTCTCCTTTGATATCTTCCAGAAGTTTTTTTTGTGTATTTGGGTGCTCCTGCATTGGGTGCATATATGTTTATCAGGGTTATGTCCTCTTGTTGTATGGATCCCTTTAGTATTATGAAGTGGCCTTCCTTATGTCTTGTTATGGCCTTAACTTTAAGGTCTATTTTGTCTGATATAAGTATTGCTACCCTAACTTTTTTTTCATTTCCATTTGCCTGAAAGATATTTTTCCATCCCTTCACTTTCAGTCTGTGTGAGTCCCTTGTTCTGAGGTGGGTCTCTTGTAGACAGCATATATATGGGTCATGTCTTTTTATCCATTCAGCCACTTGGTGTCTTTTGATTGGAGCATTTAGTCCATTTACATTTAAAATTATTATTGAAAGGTACTTGTTTGTAGTCATTTCTATTTTTTTTGTCTGTGTTCTTTCTTACATTTTTATTTCTTCTTTTTACAGCATTCCCTTTAGCATTTATTGCATGGCTGGCTTGGTAGTGATAAACTCCCTCAGACTCTTTTTGTCTGTGAAGCTCCTGATTTCCCCTTCAATTTTGATTGATAGTCTTGCTGGATAGAGTATTCTTGGATTCAGACCTCTGCTTTGCAACACTTTGTATACCTCCTTCCATTCCCTTCTAGCTTGATGTGTTTCTGTTGTGAAATCATTTGATAATCTGATGGGGGATCCTTTGTAGGTAACTCTCTGTCTCTCTCTTGCCTTTAAGATTCTCTCTTTGTCATGAAGATTTGCCATTGTAATTATGACATGTCTTGGTGTGGGTCTTTTGGAATTCATCTTGCTTGGGACTCTCTGTAGTTGTGTAACTTTTTTTCCCTCATATCTGGGAAGTTTTCTGTCATTATTTCTTCAAATAGATTTTCTAATCCTTGCTGCTCTTCTTGTCCTTCTGGCAGCCCTATTATGCATTCGTTACTTCGTTTCATGTTGTCCCAAAGCTCCCTTAGGCTTGCCTCCTGTTTTTTAATTTTTTTTCTCCAGTTGCTGTTCAGATTGAGCTTGTTTCTCTACCTTATTTTCTAACTCACTAATTTGGTCCTCTGTTTCTTCTAGTCTACTGTTGAAACCTTCCATGGTGTTTTTGATTGTAGCTATATCACTTTTAATTTCTTCCTGATTCTTGCATAGGTTGTTGATTTTCTCATCCATCCGGTGAATGAATTGTACAACCATTACTCTGAATTCTTTTTCTGTCATGTTGCATGCTTTAATTTCACTAATTTCCTTTCTTGGTGACTCCTCATTTTCTTTCCTTTCTAGTCGTCTTCCCATTTTGACTATCACCAGAAGGTTCAAACATCCAATTGTGTGGGCGCGGGCCTGGGCCATATGCAGTGGGAGCTTCGCACCACCCTGGTGTCACTGAAGAGCTCTGACACTAAGATGTGTGACTGTTGTGGGTTGGTGGGAACCAGGCTCTCCCAGAGGCAGCGTTACCAGGGCTCTGTGTGGCCTCATGTGCGCATCTAGAATCAGGGACCCCGCCTGCACCATGCTGAAACAGAGACCCCCCCTGGCTTATGTTGAAAATCAGAGCCCCCTAGCAT
Organism: Myotis myotis; assembly: GCF_014108235.1. Classification (NCBI taxonomy): domain Eukaryota; kingdom Metazoa; phylum Chordata; class Mammalia; order Chiroptera; family Vespertilionidae; genus Myotis; species Myotis myotis. The sequence continues at coordinate 43,190,487 of NW_023416314.1, forward strand.
GTGCCAGGAGTCAGAGTTCCCCAAGAATCCAGTATCTCAGCCTCGTGCTAAGATTCAGGGTCCCTGTGTGTGCATGCACCAAGAATTGGAACCACTGGCTCTTAGTTTGAATGCACTGGGAATCAGGGACCCCCAGCGTGCATGATAAGATGATAACAAACAGAGTCAAGTCACTGGTGCTTAGTGCTGCCTCCCGCCTGGAGAATCAGGGCTTCAGTGAGCACTTTCCCAGAATCAAAGTCAGGTGGCACTACCGCCCTGCATGGGCTCCAGGTTTGGTCGCCAGATTGCCTTGTGGGGAACAAATTCCCAGTGTCTGAGCACTCCTAGGCTCAAGTTTCTGCAGAGGTGTTGCAAGGAAAAAATTCCCAGTGTCTGAGCACTCCTAGGCTCAAGATCTTGCAGAAATGGCACTGCCTGCGAGCCTGTGGGGAGGGATGTGGGCTCTGATACTCACAGAAATCTGCCACGGGGATGTCTGGATTCTTGGCTGTGGGTCTGTAGCTGTGGTTGCAGGTCTCTGTCCGCAGTGGCTGCAGGGTCCTAGTTTGGGTCTGAGACCAGACTGGGTGGTGCTGAGGCCAGGATCCTAGTCTCAAGCAGCTCTGTTTCTCAAGCTTGCATGGTCTCTGTGCCCATGCCGCCCAGGAGTGTCCGTGCAGGGAGCGGGGCTCCACTGTCTAAGACTGCCGGGTTTGGCAGCCCCTTGGAAGACCTGCAGAATCTAACTGTCCCTAGCTCACGCACACACACACCACACACGTCCACACACTCCTCTATCACTTCCTTGTGCTCTCACACTCTCTCCCTCCCTACCTTCCTGCAGGTCGCCGTCTTCCAGGCAAAAAGAGTCAACAGGATTTTGGCTAAATGTGGACAATACAGAGATGGACACCAGAAGCCTAAAAGTCATTGCTCAATGAGAAGAAAGTTCAGAGGGGCCTGACTAGAGTTTGGTCAAGGAGAGACTCTTTGTCACCACCCAGGCCCCTTGCCCAAACTGTGAGTGGTTATTTCAGGACCCTACAAAGCTCTATTGTGATGGCCCCCATTACTGAATATATTATCAGTATTGATAAATCATCCATGTATCTTTGCTAACTTGCTCCCAAACCTTGCAGCACAGAGACATTTTCCTGGGACATGCGGAGGACTGTGAACCTACCTGATCACCTGACTATTGCTATTGGCCTGGCTGTTTGATTGGGCCTAGTAGAACTGGGGCTGGTATGAAAAACAAGCTCTCCTGTGAATAAGACATATTGGGATAAGAGTCCAACTCCAGGCTGACAATGCACATAAAATTTTTTAGGCCCAACCATTGGCAATTATAAAAAGCTTTGCCTCACAGGGCAGGCCTCATAGGACAAATCTGCCCTCCCACACCAGGCTTGGTGCATAGCCAGTGCATTTCTGTCTCTGATGAGAGTGGCAGTCAAGGACTCAGGCCATGCTCTTTTGCATAGTTATATTCTTAGCCCAGGCCCTCCATTTGGAGGTCTCCTTATGGGGAAAACATAAGATGCTTTTCTTCACTCTGACTCAGTGCTCAGTACCTTTTCACTCCTAGCCCTTCCTCTTTGAGCTCCCTCTTGATCCTGCATCCATAAAACTATCCCAGGCTTTTATCCAAGACTCCCTTGGCAATGAGACAACCCCCATGTATGGGGGCAAAACCCTCACAGCAGATAAATAAATGTTAGTTATCTTTCTGCCAAACATGCCATTATGCCAAGAGTTTTCTTTAACAAATTCGTACAATTTTATAATATTTATGTTTAATGTGGAACATGTGTACCTTTTTGGTGTTTAATGTAACCTAGGCAAACCAGAATAAACTGATGATACATTGCAACTGGTATCTGTGTTCTCTAAGATGTTTTCAGAGGTCTCAGGTCTTCCTTTTCACTAAGAAATTCATGCCGTTTTAGCCGGGACTGTGGCTCAGTGGTTGAGCAGCAACCCATGAACCAGGAGGTCATGGTTTGATTCTGTGTCAGGGCACATGCCGGGGTTGCAGGCTCAATCCCCAGTGCATGCTGTGCATAAAGCAGCTGATCAATGCTTCTCTCTCATCATTGATGTTTCTATCTCTCTCTTCCTCTCCCTCTCTGAAATTAATAAAAATATATTTAAAAAATATATTCATGCATTTTGTTCTGCTGAGTACAGAAATACCTTAGTCTCCTTATCTCTATCTCTATCTCCCTTCAAATAATATTATGCTGCTCTACATACAGTATAAAAACTTGTAGCCAAAACAGTTTCACTTAATTTTTTTCTGACTTTTTGGTTACAATTGTTATAGGTTTTATTTACTTAAAAAAATCTTTATTTTGTCTTTATTGTGAATATTCTCATTCCATATTCTTTTGCGGGTCAATGTCAGGCACTACTTGTGACTGGCCCTGGGCTACTTGTTAGGAGATACAAAGTGATCCACGATTATTAGCTGACTGTGCTGGGTCTGATTGCATGTAGGTTGGGTCAAGCTGTGTAATAAGGCTGGCTGCCACCAGTACTTGGCCTGGGGCAGGTCAGCAAAAGGCCAAGGCACCCTGAGACCTGCTGGCTGCCCATTAGGTTTAGCCACTGAAAGAGCCTCAGAAGAAGGTTTTCATATCCTGCCTATTGTAAATAATGCTGCGGTAAACATGTAGAGGACATATATTTTTTTCAAGTTAGTGTTTTAACCAACTTTAATTAGTGAGGAAATTAAAAGAAAGCTCCATTAATGGAGGCATATATTTATATAGAAATATACAGTATTATAAACATCAAGTATTTTCATACTAATAGATTCAATGCAAACAAAATAAAATGTGTGTGTGTGTAAATTGAGAAAGGGTAAAAACTTGCATGACAATGCAAAGTGTAAAAAAATGGCTAAGAAATTATTGAGGTATTTCCAATATCAAGACTAGAAATTTTTAATTGTATTTTTCATTATTGGAACACGTTTATGCAACTAGGATAAATAATACCTCAAATATATACAAGAACATACTTAGGCCTCTGAGAATTTATCTCAACTGACTGTGTCTGAATTGCCTAGACTGAATCTCCTAGGGGCCCAATATCCACAGCTTACTCAATCCACCAAGCTATATTCCATCTCAAGGGAAAGGAGTTAATATGGCTGATTTCATCCCTTGTCTGGACATGGGTAATGGAGGGGCCCATATGATCTGAGTTTTATCTCCTAGGAATACAAGGAATTACATAAATATTTCCATTTCACCTCTTACAGTACTTCTCCCAGCCTAATTTTTTACTTGTTTAAATAGATCCCACTACTACTGTAAAGCAAGAGAGAAGACAGAGTTTGGTGAGTTGAAAACTACAGTCAATTAGGGAAGAGGAAAACCCTACACTGGCTCGATCATTTATCAAATAAGTAGCCTTGCATTTACTCAGTGGCCAAGCAAGGTCTGTCCCCTTGAAAATGTGATTTGGGAAGAAGGCCTCTGATAGCAATGATTCCATAATAAGTTGACAGATCCTGGCAGAAAACTATTGATTTCAAGCGTAGACCAACTAAAGCAACCATTAGTACAGTAGGGAACTCATTAGAAAAAAGAGCTTTTTTGGGTAAAAGAACTGAGGTCAGAATAGGTTGTGACTGAAGCAGCAGATCTTTGTTTGGATGTTTTCCTTTGGCACTCCTCTCCTTTGTAGTTGTAATGATTAGTGGCTTATTTTTCTCCCCTTTAAATGTATTCCCAGCAGCCCTGAGGAAATGTGCTTCTTGGCAGGAGGCAGTGAGTCTGTGCTCCAAGAGACAGACTTGCAATCCAGACTAAATTATAGAGACGTTTGGGGCTTTCTCAGTCTACCTGCTTTCATGACACAGGTGGTGATGTCACCATCCTTTTAGGGAACGATTTCATTAACTGTTATCGTTATATTCTATAACAATAACAGTGCCTGTAGGAGTTCAGTGCCTGTAGTTTAGTCTGCATCAAACATGGAGATATAACTTAGACTATATATTTTTATGGATATGGGAGCAAGGGTTTGAGAGGTGGGGAAAGGATTGACCCTGGACAGTGGGAACTAGTTACCAGTAAGTATCTTTATCTGAACTGTATTTTAATACCAGGTAAAAAAAAAGCTCCAATACCACCCACAGCACTGGAACCTATCATTTATTTTCTTTCCCTTTTCCTTATTTTTTTCTACTGCTTTATTGAAATTCTTCAGCTGATTTTATCAAATCCATTGTCTGAAATATAATATTTCCTCTATAAAGGTCTCCTATTTAGTTACTTTCTCTCTCTCTTTCTCTTTCTCTCTCTCTCCCTCCCTCCCTCCAGCCACCCCCTCTTTTCCTCCCTCACACACACCTCTTTCTTATACACATATTTCTTCCCATTTGAACCAGGGCCTATTTCCTTAAGAAAAGGAAACAGCTATTTAGGTTTAATCACATGAAATTGCTGACCTACAAAAATAACCATTTCCTATGGTTTATTAAAATATATAATACTATAGGCCCAGTGCACAAAAATTTGTGCACTCGGGGGGAGAGAGGGTCCCTCAGACCGGCCTGTGCCCTCTTGCAGTCTGGTACCCCTTGGGAGATAACGACCTGCTGGCTTAGGCCTGATCCCGGGTGGCACAGGGCAGGCCCAATCCCTAGGTGCAGCCCCTGGTTGGGCTCAGAGCAGGACCGATTGGGGAGTTGGGGCGCCGCCCCCTGTCATGCACAGAGCAGGGCAGATTGGGAGGTTGCGATGCCACCCTCAGTCACACTCAGGGTAGGGCCGATTGGGGGGTTGGGGCACCGCCCCGTCACACTCAAGGCAGGGTCGATGGGGAGGTTGTGGCGCCACCCCCTGTCACGCACAGAGCAGGGCCAATCAGGGGGGTTGGGGCTCCATACCCTGTCATGCACAGAGCAGGGTCAATCAGGGGTTTGGGGAGCTCCCCCCTGTCACTCACAGAGTAGGGCCGATAGGGGAGTTGGGGCACCGCCCACTGTCACACTCAGGGCAGGGCAGATCAGGGGGTTGGGGCTCCACCCTCCATCACCCACAGAGCAGGGCCGATCAGGGGGTTGGGGCGCCGCCACTGTCACACTCAGGGCAGGGCCAATGGGGAGGTTATGGCTCTACCCCATCACACACAGAGCAGGGCCTGTGTGTGTGTGTGGGGGGGGGGGGGGGGCGCCGCCCTCTAACACCCACAGAGCAGGGCCGATCAGGGGGTTGGGGCACCGCCATTCTCACACTCAGGGCAGGGCCGATGGGGAGGTTATGTCTCTACCCCGTCACACACAGAGCAGGGCCTATGGGAGGCAGGGGGGTTGGGGCCCCGCTCCCTGTCACACACAGAGCCACAGGGCGATCAGGGGGTTTGGGCGCTGCCCCCTGTCACGCTGATCCTGGTGCCGGGAGGCCTCGGGGCTCTGCTGATCCCAGTGCTGGGAGGCATATTACCCTTTAACTATATAGGGTAGAGGCCTGGTGCATGGGTGGGGCTGGCTGCTTTGCCCTGAAGGGTGTCCTGGATCAGGGTGGGGGTCCCCACTGAGGTTCCTGGTCAGTCTGGGTGAGGGGATGATGGCTGTTTGCAGCTGGTCACACACCCTTCAGGGTGGGGGTCCCCACTGGGGTACCTGGCCAGTCTGGGTGAGGGGATGATGGCTGTTTGCAGCTGGTCACACCCCCTTCAGGGTGGGGGTCCCCACTGGGGTGCCTGACCAGCCTGAGGGGCTGAGGGCTGTTTTCAGGCTGGGACTGAAGCTCCCAACCGCTCCTTTTTTTCTTTTGTTTTTTTTTATTCTGGGCCAGCTTTAGCTCTGAGGCCTCGGCTGCTGAAAACAGGTTTCTGGCCTTTGTTTACCGTCTGTATTTGATACAATGTTGCGGTCCGGCTGGCTGAAGCTCCGCTGAGTAAGGCAGGTTTCTGGGGTTTTTTAGCTTCTTTATTCACAACATAGTTGCTTAGAGTTGCAGCTGAGAGGCCGGCAAGTCAGGCGGGGAACGTTGGAGTTCTCCGTCACTGAAGCAAGCAAGCCTCCCTGTTCGCATCAGCTGCCTGGCTGCCGGCCGCCATCTTGGCTGCCAGTTAATTTGCATATCTCGGCCCTACTCTGTGAGTGACAGGGGGAATTAGCCAATGGGAAGGGTAGTGGAGTGACACTAATTACCATGTTTCTCTTTTATTAGTGTAGATATAAAAATGAAGGGTTAATGGCAAGGAAAAGGAGGCAATAACAAGTCAGTTCTATAGGTGTCAGCTCATCTAGGGGACAGAGGGTGCTTCTCATGTAGGAGCCCTGAAAGTGACAGTGCAGTCCTCAACCATGTGCAATACCAAAGTGGAATTGTCTTTCATAGCCCATTCTGACAGCTGATTTGTCCTCAGGGCTCAAAAAACCAGTGGATTCCCGACTGAAGAGACTATGTATAACTTGAGCTGTTACAACCCTAGCTCCTTTATCCTTGTTGGAATACCTGGCCTGGAGAAGTTCCACATATGGATTGGGATCCCCTTTTGTGTCATCTATGTCGTGGCTATTGTGGGCAATTCCATACTCCTCTACCTCATTGCAGTTGAACACAGCCTCCATGAGCCCATGTTTTTCTTCCTCTCTATGTTGGCTACCACAGACCTCGTCTTGTCCACTGCCACAGTGCCCAAACTGCTCAGTAACCTCTGGCTTGGCTCCCAGGAAATATCCTTCTCTGGTTGTCTGACCCAGATGTTCTTCCTCCACTTCAGCTTTGTGGTGGACTCAGCCATTCTGTTGGCCATGGCATTTGATCGCTATGTGGCCATCTGCTTCCCCTTGAGATACACCACCATCCTGACTCCACAGGTGATCATCAAGCTTGTGGTGGGCATTGTCGTGAGAAGCTTCTCTGTCATCCTGCCAGATGTTTTTCTGCTGAAACGGTTACCCTTCTGCAGGACACGTATCATCCCACACACATACTGTGAGCATATAGGGGTTGCTCGGCTTTCCTCTGCTGACATCTCCGTCAACATCTGGTATGGATTTTCTGTGCCTCTCATGACTGTCATCTCAGATGTGATCTTTATTGCTATTTCCTATACCTTCATCCTCCGTGCTGTCTTTCACCTCTCATCCCAGGGTGCCCGCCAAAAGGCCCTCAGCACCTGTGGCTCTCATGTCTGTGTTATCCTCATGTTTTATACACCTGCCTTCTTCTCCATCCTCGCTCATCGCTTTGGGCACAGTGTCCCTCGAAACATGCTCATTCTGTTTGCCAATCTCTATGTTGCCATTCCTCCTGCTCTAAATCCTATTGTTTATGGAGTAAAGACCAAGCAGATTCAGGAAAAATTTATTCTCCTTTTCTCTTTGAAGAAGACACAATGAGTGGGGAGGGTCACTGAAGGCAAAATTTAGATAAAATTGATTAGATGAAATTTTATATAACACAGGAAGACATAAGAAGAAGGCCTGGACTGGGGCAGGAGCCAGGTGGATGAGGACAAAGGAGGGGACATCTGTAATACTTTCAACAATAAAAATAATTTTTTTTAAATGACACAATTAAAAATAAATAAATAAAATAGAGCTGCAACTCCTATTAATTTAAAATTTTAGAGTTCTCTCCATATGCAAAATATAGACAGGAGTAAGATAGGAGAGAGAAAATCTTTGAGACTTGTAGAAAATAAAGAGTTTTCTTGGCTTAGTTTTCTTTCCACTTGTATGAAGAAGGTGATGAAGGGTATAGAAGAGCACTAAGACTAAGGTTTACATTTTTCTTATTGCTGATTTTGTGATATTTGAAGGTTAGATAATTCCTAACATGCAACTCATATCTGTGTTTCTCAATGTCTGAATTAAGGAAAAAGCCTCTTGCCTTTCCTCTTTAAGTAGCTGTCAATTCTCTTTACTGCAACTATCAAATGTACTGCTTCACACTCCAGTCCTGATTCTATGCATCATTAATTTTTCCTCCTGTGTCTTTTACTTGCTCTACTTCTCTCCTACCCATCTCAGATTACATAGTGTTGATCATCTTTTTTATCTATTTTCAGTTGTATGCCCCCCCAAAAGCTTTACTATCCTTCATCCATATTTTACAAGTATCAATATGTCTTATTAAAATAATTGAGAGGGCAATATTAGTTACTTAATTTCACAGATGAGGAAACTGAAACTTATAAAGATTATAGAGAGACAATTAGTAGGTTCAGGATCTAAAACTAGGTCTCTCTGATTCTGAATTCTTTATTGATTTGCCTCCTAGATATCTACTCACTTGAATGGCTCACAAAGTTTTCAAACTTAATTTCTCTAAAACTGACTTGGAAAACACTAACTTCCTCCATAAAAAGTGCTCTTCTTTTCCCGTCTTTCTTTAAGGTAAATGGCACCACCACAAACATGAATTTCAAAGCCAGAAACTTATGGCTTCTCCTTGATTTATCCAATGTCACTCTCTGACAAAAATAACTCAATATTTGAGTTAAATATTTGATTTTGAGGTGCTTATAAGTCACTTCAGTAGCTAAATACATACCACTTTTACCTTTATCATGATCACCAAGCTTGTCCGGGGCCCTTATCAATTATTTGTTTCTAGGAGAGCATTTGAAAGTCATGTTTTAAAAGGAGTTCCCCACTCCATTCAATTCACTCACTATGTAAAAGCCAAAATGGTCATTTTACAATTTACATGATTGTTTCACTTTATGTGTTGAAACTCTTTAATAATTTCATTGTCCTCAGGAGCATACATAAGCATTGTTCTTAGGGTTAGTTCAGAGAATGGAAGACTTAAAAATTTATTTTTATTTTTATTGATTTCAGAGAGGAAGGGAGAGGGAGGGAGAGATAGAAACAGCAATGACGAGACAGAATCATTGATGGGCTGCTTCCTGCACATGCCCCTACTGGGGACTGAGCCCCCAGTCCAGGCATCAAATCCAAGTTCCTGACCTGGAATTCAACTGTGACCTCCTGGTTCATAGGTCGATGCTCAACCACTGAGCCACGCTGGCTGGGCTGGAAGACTTTAATAAAAAGAACAACCTCCCATGAGACTCAGAGCCTTGCACTAATTTACATTTATTTACAATTCATTTATGTTATTTTCACTCCCTTGACTCTTTGAGCAAGTAATTGCAGAAGTGATATTCTTTTTGTGTGTGTTGTCCTACTGTCTTGCTATTTTACAAAAAAATAAGATTTGGTGTGGATAGAGTGTGTATTAGGTGGAGTTGGGTGGAAGCAATCTATGTTTTTCTTAAAAAACTAACTGTCCCAGGATAAAAACATCTATTTCCTAAAGACTCCACTAGGAAGAAACCATACTTTTCATCAAGATGAACACATTAAATTACGTGGAAGTAAGAAGTAAAGCTTCACAGGGCACTTACATTTTGTAGGCATTGGGTGATTTGCAACACCAGGGACCCAAGCACATGTGTGACCCACACCCCCTGCAACTGAAGACAATGGTAAACCACTGCTGCATTTTCTATTCTTCATCTCTATCTCCTTGGAAACCCTATGATAAAACTGTTCTCTTCCTCATGGGATCACTAAGACTCAGAGACAACCAGACACCAGGTAACAACAAAATATGAAGAGTAAAATTGGCACCCGGCCAGTGTGGCTCAGTGGTTGAACATCAACCTGTGCACCAAGAGGTCATCAGTTCAACTCCTGGTAATGGCACATGCCTGAATTCCAGGCTTGATCCCAAGTAGGGGGCAGCCAGTCTATGTTGATGTTTCTCTCTCATCAATGTTTCTACCTCCATCTCCCTCTCCCTTACTCTCTCTCTTATAAAAAAAGATAGAGTAAACTTGGCATAATGATCTAAGATACTGTGTGTGTGTGTGTGTGTGTGTGTGTGTGTGTGTGTGTGCGCGCTCGTGTGTTGACATTTTCTTTAATGACTGTAATGACCTTTACGGGAAGTTCAGAAAAAAAGGAAATGAAAGTGTTCTGACTATAAGTTTTTATACTGTACATAGATCAACATAATATTATTTGAAGGTAGAAAGAGATAAGGAGACTAAGATATTTCTGTGCTCCACAGTACAAGACACATGGATATGTTTTTAAAAATATATTTTTATTGATTTCAGAGAGGAAGGGAGAGGAAGAGAGAGATAAAAACATCAATGATGAGAGAGAATTATTGATCGGTGCCTCCTGCATGCCCCACACTGGGGACTGAGCTTGCAACCCTGGCATGTGCCCTGATGGGGAATTGAACCATGACCTCCTAATTCATGGGTAGACACTCAACCACTGAGTCACACTGATGGGCGATGCCACTATTCTAATAATTCTATTCTTATTTGCTTATGTATTTATCCATCCACATCTATATATTATCAGCTCCTTAAAGGCACAAACTTAGCCATAGGCATATTCTTATACCCTGTCCTATGAAAATACCAGAGACACTATGGGTTCTCAATAAAGATTCATGCGGATTCAAACTTCATCAGAAACCCTTTCTTCCATGCCATCCCTAACTTTTTCTTCCTTCCTTCTCTATTCAGCTTAGATTCCACAGTATATTATTTTTGTCATTTTCTTATTTATCCTAAACGAAACTTGTCATAAACTCAATTGTGTATTCTACATATTGAGTTGAAATAAATATTCCAGGAATCTTAATGAAGTTAGCCTTGTATTTCGGAGACGCTGGAGAAAATGGCCCCACAGGGATGACTGATACTGCTGTTAATGACACAATACTTGCCTAGTATCAACTTCTCAAATGCATCAAATTAAATTTTGTCTCTTCCACTACTAGTGCCTTCTCTTCATTTTTTACTTGGAAATTGTTATTTAAACTTCAATTAACAACACTTCTTCAGATATTTCTTCTTTAATTCTGCATATAGATTCTCATTGCACAATGTAGTATTATTTCAGGAATTATCACAACTTTAATAAGGTGATTACTTGTATACTTGGTCATTTATCTCATCCCTTGTATCATTGAGGACCAGGTTAGTGTCTGCCTTGTTTATCATTGCATTCCTATCACCTGCAAAGCTCCTAATTCAGAATAAGCATGCAATAAATGTTCTCTGATTGTAAGAATTGAAACAAATAAGCTGTAATACATTAATTAAATCTCTATTTTGGATGATGGGAAGCTACCTGAATTTGTAACTCTATCTAATCAGAGAGAAAATTATGCAGATCCTAGAGACTTATTTTCTCTACAGTAAGTTAATAATTGTTTCCCTACTTATTCCTCAAGCTCTTCTTTAAATTAAATATTTCCAAATATTCATAGATACAGAAACTGATTTTAAAAACAGTTAAGTATTTTGTTAGAACACAAAGGAAAGTATGAGTAAAACAAGTGATAAATCCCAGATATTTGGTCACTAGACATTGGAAGTAGACTTTTTCATTAAACCAATAAAAGGTATCAAGGGTTTTCCTGCTGGAAGGATGATACTGCATCAGGCTAGCTACCTATGGTTTTCACACCTGCATGTACTTTGTGTTAAAGATTTGTCCCACACAAATACATTATTAGCCTGTACTCTAGTAATGGACTGATGAAGTACAGTTAGTGATGAATCATCACAGAAGGAAAATGAAGAGAACTGTCAAGCAAGAATGAATATTGTTATAAGGATCTGTAAAGGAAAGACTTTTCACATCTGAAGTGGGGAGGTGGCAGGAAAAGTAAAAAAATGTCTCCCAAGTTTTGTTATCTAAGGCTAGAAGCAGATTCATTTAATTCCACAGACATTTATTAATTATTACCTATGAAATAAAGCTCTGCCAGGAATTCAGAAGAAAGTAAAACTGTCTCTGCAAAAGAAGTTTTAGTAACTCTAGACTATACCTGGAGACATGTCAGAGCTGGCTCTTGCCAGGGTTTGTTTTTGTGAAAATCAAATTACTCATCAAGCCAGATAAAGACCCCATTGACACTCACGTATACTACCATCCTGGATTCCACAATGCCCAAGCCACCACTAATATGAGCAGAGGTGTAAGTTTCTAAGCTGGTTAATTGGTCGAATTCTCCCTCTTGTCCTAGACTTACTTGGGACCTTGGGAACTGAGCCTATGGGCCCCTCTGTTTCAGAGGCCCTCTGTTCTCAGTTGTTTTTAACCCCTGGAGAAAACAAGGGAAGTACATTTCCACTCCACTCCTCTAGGCTCTGTGTTTGTCCTTCCCTACAGTGAGCATGATCCTATGTCTGACCCTTCTGTTCCTGTGTCTGTCCTTACGGATCCTAAAACTGTTTTGTGCCTGCTGTAGTTCTACATTCTCTGGTCCTTACCCTGTCTTTGCAAAGCATTTCCAGGACCAGGACCTCCAAGGTATACGCCAGTGGTGAGTAATGTACAATTATTAAGGAGAAAAGCTGGTAGGGAGTAGAATGGAGTGGATGAGAAATGGAGTTGGTGGCGAGAAGACATGGAGGTGGGAAAAGAGTGGGCTTTAGAAAATTGAAAAGGCCAAGATTAGAACTTGGAATGCCGATTTTGTGTCTATTAGGGGCTTATTTTTGAGCCCCTCCCACTGGACTCCCCAAAATGACTCCAAGTTTTTTTGAAGATCAAAATTTATAATGTTTATCATGCAATAAAATTAAAGACTGCTTTAAGACTAGCTATTCCAGACTGGGCCAACAATCTGGGGATTAGAATTTATTTTGCCCCCTCAAAAAATTTTATGTTATCTTAGATGGTAAGCATGGGTTCAAATTTGTGAGTGCATTTATGAATGAGTGTCCTGTTTTTCTTTTGGGATGATAGGGGCAAGTACTAAGATATCCATTCACCCTACACATCATGGAGAAACACAAATACATAAGGGAGTTGAACAGTTGCTTTCTGAATTGGATCTTACAACAGTCCTTTTGTGACCCATGGACAAACCATGGCTATTTTTTTCTTTGAAGGAGACAGAGGAGAGATCTTCACAAAGACACACTTAGAATTAAAAGAAGAAGTACAACATATAGACCACAGTACTTCATGGTCAAGATATTACTGAAGAACCTATCTTTGTTTAGTGCTGGGGAAGATAAAACATGTAGAGATATAGGGCACATTATTATAATATTTATAGTCATAGGCAAGAGGAGAAAAACCCCAGTAATCAATCAGAGACCTGTCAAAAAGATGGGAGTAGAATGTCTGCTAAAGACAAAATCCTATTCAGGATTCTGTGATCAATGATAGAGACAGTGCTAGTAAATAGTGTGAAAGAGAACATACAGTTAGTGACAACTGAAAAGTTTCAACAAAGAATGGTAATGTGAAGTCATGAGCCTTTTCATTGTACATAGAACTTTGAAGGTGAGTGAGAAGGGTGCCATTAGTTGTGTCCTTTCTTCAAGAACATCTTTCAGCAATGTATAGTGGCTCTGGATTCCCTAGGTTTGTTTGTTCGGAGTCTTCATCCAGTTTGGAAGTATTTAAATATGGGAAACAAGTTTGCATGATTTTCCAGATCTTCCGTTTTCCAGAGTTGAAGTATAGGAGCTTATCTTATGCTATTATGACAGGCTGTGAGGGTACAAGACTAAGGAATGAGTAGCTCAGTGGTAGGATGGGGAACATGAGTAAGTTGTATTCACAATATTATTTAGATAATCAAATTAATTAGTGTGAAAGTCCAGTGGACCCTCTGTCACCCATTTGTTCAACAAGTATTGGACATTCTGCAGCAGACACAGTTCTAGGGAATAGAACAATAAAGTAAGCAAAGTTGACATCTGTCCTCTTACCATTTACTGTTTATTAAGTGAGAAAGCTAAGTGAATTAAAAATAGTGTGGTAAGTGCTCTGAATGGATAATGTAGAGTGCTAGGAGTGTACCTGGAAACCTTACCTAACTTGGATATTGTTTAGGAAAGCTTGGTGTGTACTGGAGATGAAGGGAAGTTAGCTAGAGAAAAAGAGAAATGAAATAACCTGAAGAAACAGTGAAAAATCAAATGCAGGTGGAAAAGAATTCAGACCAAATTTCCAGAAGCTGGAGGTCAAATTGGGGATGACACATTTGGTGCACTATTATTTTGCTTTTGACATAGGGGAGGGCTGTATGGCCTCTTCCACTTTGATATTCTCATCTGAGGTCTGGTGTTAGTTAATATAATACTTGTTTAAGACTGAATAAAGGAAATCAGTAAAGGTATTTAAAGTGGCATCTAGATACTATATGCTAATATGTTGTCAATAATGCCATGGGGTTTGATTAGATAAAAACCATGAGTTGTATGCGAATTCTTCAGCTATGAAGTATGCCAGCAAGAGATCTATAGATATGGTTCTATTCCTACCACCAGGTAATGTGTCTTCAGGCTAATGTCCATTTGCTTACCTTAGATAGTAAACAAATGGGCATATTTTAAATATTCTTTCTTTAAAATTATTTTCCAAAATTAGGAAACAAAATAGAAGCCAAGAAAACAAAACTGGAAAAAAATGGCTTAAAGTTTATGGAGATGGAAGAGTTTGCTGATTTTTCAATGCCTTTTACTATTCTTCCTTCCATCATAGCCTCTTTCAATTGATAAGTCCTACCATTTTTGTCTTACATATCTAAAGTCAATTTATGAATTTCTTCTGTTACCTTAATGCAGGCTACCATTATATATCTCACTATAGTAATTATCATACTTTATTGCTTGTTTACAAAATAATGAGTTTCCATTTCATTTGAACACAACATTAGAACCTAAAAATATTGTTTGAATGAATTGAGCATATTTAGGTTTTACAAATTAGTTATAACAGCCTTTGAAATAAATTGAGAAGATGTTCAGGCTTTCTATATGTTCAGAAATCAATTACATCCTACATAAATTATCTCCTCTTTAAAAATGAAAAAATTTATTTTATTAAACTGTGTAGACTAGGCTCCATTTAGAGGGAGGGAGTTGGATGCAGCTGTGGGATTTCTAAGTAACAATGGCAGGAATAGGATAACTAATTCAAAAGCTGAGGAGAGAGGAATATTTTTTAAAATTATAAACTTCAGAATCTTCAACATAGGAGTCACAGTTAAAGCCACGGCATTTGGAGACTATCACCCTGGTGAAGTTTGTCAACCTAAAAAACAGCAGACGCACAGAGAGCATGGCAGGATCCCAACACTCACAAACAGGCAGAAAGAAAATGAGTTACTACTGAAGTTGGTGGAAGAGATTTGTGCATCATGTCACAAAATAGAAAAGTTTGGAAGAAAGGCTCAAGTGTTTCAGTGAAATCTCACATGAATGAGCCATTATTTTGTTTAGACAGGTGCAAGAATGCCGTTGCATAATGTTGCCAGGATACCGGGCTCCCCATTCTGGAATTATCTTTTCTGCGGGTTGAGTGACGGGTTCTATTCTTTCTCTGAGACAAATATGACATAGTAAGTTATTGGAGAAGGTCTCTTGTTAAACTTTTCCAATCTGGGAATATCTGATGTGGCAGATCAAACCACCTGGACCTTAGATTTTAGGAAAGAATATTTTTATATTGGTAAACTTTTCTATAACACTAATGAGAACCAGGGCAGATGTTCTAGTGTGGAGAGAAGAGTAAAGAAGAAAGGAGACTGCATGGTCTGCATTGGCTTTAGACAGTGAGCCTGCCTTCATTCAGCCCCGTGTGGCCTTGCAGTTGTTACTCCAGTTGGCCAGGGCTGGGACTTCACATTGAAGCTGATTCCAAATCCCTGACTAGTAATCATTTTTTCCGCCTAATATTATTTTTGCACATCTTTTCTTAGAAAACTTCATGGTTGCTGGTAGCTAGGCAGGACTGAATTCAAAGTTTTATGACTTGTGTCTCTGGGGAAAAATTATTTTAATACCACTTTCATTATGATTTAAAATTGTGACTAAATGTTTGGTAGGTATTTATAAGGAGAAGAGAAACAGACAATTTATCACTTTCCAGAGCTGAAAGTGAGGAGGTAATATTGGAGAGATGGATTCTGTAGATCATTGTAACAATCAGCCATGACATTTTTATTTTCAGTCTATGAGACACATCCAATCCAAGATCGTGATGACCACATTCAACTTGAGCAGCTTCAATCCAGGCCCATTCATCCTACTGGGAATCCCAGGACTGGAGCAGTTCCATGTCTGGATCGGAATTCCTTTCTTTATGTTCTACATTGTGGCCCTTGCAGGCAACAGTGTTCTTCTCTACCTTATTTCCATGGAACGCAGCCTCCATGAGCCCATGTTCTTTTTTCTATCCATGCTGGCTACTACCGATCTCATCCTTTCTAATACTTGTGTACCCAAAACATTCAGCATCTTCTGGCTAGGTCCTCAGGAAATCTCCTTTCCTGGATGCCTTACTCAAATGTTTTTTCTCCACTACAGCTTTGCCATGGACTCTGCCATCCTCTTGGCCATGGCATTTGATCGCTATGTTGCTATTTGCTTCCCCTTAAGGTATACCACTATCCTCACCAGTAAGATTGTTACTAAGATTGTAATGGGTATTGTCAGCAGGAGCTTTTGTATTATCTTCCCATGTGTGTTTCTATTAAAGCGACTGCCTTTTTGCCGAACACTCATTATTCCCCACACATACTGTGAGCATATAGGTATTGCCCGACTCGCCTGTGCAGATATCTCCATCAACATCTGGTATGGCTTTGCTGTGCCTGTACTGACTATTACATCAGACCTGATTCTGATTGGCATCTCCTACACTCTCATCCTTCATGCTATCTTTAACCTTCCATCCTGGGATGCTCGCCAAAAAGCTCTTAATACATGTGGTTCACATGTATGTGTTATTCTTATATTCTACACACCAGCCATGTTCTCTGTCCTCACCCATCGTTTTGGTCATGATATTCCTCACTCATTCCACATACTAATTGCCAACCTCTATGTAGCCATTCCTCCTGCACTCAATCCAATCATCTATGGGGTGAAGACAAAGCAGATTCGAGAAAAAATCATCCTTCACTTCTTCCTTAAAAGGCCCCAGTGACATGAGACTGAGATGATGGTAAAGGAAACAAATAATATTTTGGAATACTTTTCATTTTTTAAAAAGCTGGAATCTCTACAATGATGACTTAAATACATATGAAATCCTAGATATGGATTGTGTCTTATAGGATCAATGAGATAAGACAAGGACGTAGATGTCAAGAGAAGTGACAAAAAAGTTAAAGAAGATTATGCCTGTCTGAAAAGATAAATCAGAGGAAAATTTCTATCTTATTTGGAGATGTATTTTTAAGACTTAGGGAATAAGGTTTTGATCATATATAAAGTGGATAGAGTATTATTCTTAGAAACAGGTTAAAAGATATGAATAAAGTTTAACAATCTGGGATGCCTATGTAGGAAACTTTCCAAATGAGAGTTTTTAAAGCTAATAGCAAATGATTATCCTAGTTTAAGAGCAGCCAAGGAAATTATTAACCTAAGAAAGCTGTTCACAAATGTTGGCAGGGATCAGAATCACCTGTGAAACTTTGTATAAATGCAAAGTTCCAAGTTATATCCTATTGCAATGAACCTCTGTGTAATTTAATAGTCTTTATTTTATTGATTTCAGAGAGGAAGGGAAAGGGAGAGAGAGATAGAAACATCAATGATGAGAGAGAATCATTGATCGGCTGCCTACTGCATGCCCCACACTGGGAACTGAGCCCACAACCCGGGCATGTGACTGGAATCGAACCCAGCACCCTACAGTTCGCAGGCTGACAGTCTATCACTGAGCCAAACCATCTAGGGATAATTTAATAGTTCTTCAGTTGATTCTTGTGCCTAAGAAATCTTAGCTCTACTGAAATCAGAAAAGTCCTGTTTGTTTGTTTTTTAAATAAAAAACATAGATTTGGTGCTTGTATAAATTTCCTTGTCTGAAAATAACATAACTCTCCTTTATGCTCCACATAACTGCGTCTTGCCAAGTATTAATAATCCATCTTAAAACTCTGTAATTTTAAATTTAATATCATCTAATATTTTATGAAGTATCTTTATATATTGCAATAATCTTCTCTGCCTGGATTATTCTTCCTCCATTAAAGAATTTTTGCTTCTGGCACAAAAAGAATTCTTGCCATGATTGTGGGTGATTTTAATGTCCACATAAATTACCCTTTAATAAGTTGATGTGGTAGACTGTATTTTCCAAAGATGACCACAATAATATATTCCATCTTTCATGCTTCCCACATCAACAGTTAGAGCCTAAATTCCACTTCTATTGAATACAGGCTGGTATTAGCAATTTCTTGACAAAGAATTCAGTGCAAGTGACATACAAATCTTTGCAGCTTCTGCCTGGGTCTCTTGGAAGGCTTAATCTTGGCATGTTTCCTGCTGAAACCCAGGTACTTTGCTATGAGAACCCCAAGGAACACAGATAAGCTATGTCTAAATGTTCTGGTAAATGGCCCCAGCTGGAATCCTAGCCAACACACAGCAACAACTGCCAGTTATATCAGTGAGCCATCTTGAACATCCAGCCCAACTGAGACTTTAGATATTTGTAGCTTCAACTGACATCGCACTACAATGCATTGGAGACTCAAAGAGAGAACCACCAAACTGACTGAAACCAATCCATAGAACCATGCAAAGTAATAATAGGCTGTTTAAAGCCAATAACATTGGGGATGATTAGTTATAGCAATAGATAAATATTGCAGAAATTATTAGCAAGGAGTGGGATGTTGGTATAACAAAAACCTAAAATATGTAATAACTTTGGAATAAGTCAGCAGGAAGAATCTAAAAGGGACTTGAGGAGGTAGTTGACAAAGTCTTGAAAGACAGTAAGGAAATTATCACTGGAGGCTGCAGAAAAAGGTATGAGTACTATACAGTTGTGGGAACCATAGCTTGCAGTAAAATGAAAATAGATACCTAATTAACTGATACATTTGGACAAGGAGATTTTGAAGCAGAGTACTGAAAGTATCAGAATTAATTTTATGCCACATATGATAAGGTAAGATAAAGAGATATAAGCTAAAATTAAATTATTTAATGTTCAAGCAGAATATAGACTAAATACAAACAAGTTATGGATGAATAGGTTAAAAAAACAAAACTTTTCCCCAGCTTCTCCAAATGACAAAAAAAGAGTAGAGAACCATTTGAGGGTATGCCTAAAAAATATTTTCAATTAGAAAAAAAAGCTTCTAAGAATCTTAAGGAAAATTTCCAGATAACCACAACTCCAGTCAAAATCAGACAGGGAGCAACTTGGAAGATATCTTTGGGTGTACTTTTTATCTGATGAAGTAAGTTCTAAAAGATTTATATAGAACTCACAGTTTGTTTGTTCTTTAAGATAAGTGTACAGATATAAGCACCATTAGCTTGGACAAAAAGGAACAGAGTTAGTTAGTGCAAAATGAAAAGAGACCTTCAGATCTTCAACTTCATTAGGCAGGAAGCAGGCAGAGAGAAATACTCAGATGTAAACACTGAAAACCAAATATGACATAGAATATAGAGCCAATTGCTCAGAGGTTGTAGCTAAGAGCCAAGTAGAATCATTTCCAGGGAGCAAGAGTGGGTTTTTATTAAGAAACTGGCGATAGCCCTGCCAGCGTGGCTCAGTGGTTGAGCATCAAACTATGAGCCAAGAGGTTACGGTTCAATTCACAGTCAGGGCATATGCCCAGATTATGGGCTTGATCCTCAGTGTGGGGCATGACGGAGGCAGGTGGTCTATCTCTCACTCCTTCTCCTGTCCTCTCTAAAATCAATAAAAACATATTTTTTAAAAAGAAACTGGTACTATATCTCTGTATTTTAAAATCTTTAATGGACTAGTTTAAAGGCTAATATCATTCGCAATATTTCACAAATAAGTATCTTTGCAATTATTCTATCTCTGTATCACCATTGTACGTAGGCAGCTGATTTCTTTCTCATTTCTTTACTATTCAGGTCTTCAAATGAAGAGGAACTGCATTCAAGGAGCTGTATTCAAGGAACTGAGCCCAATGAGCCCTATTCACATTTTGCCCTGATTTAGAGGCTGAGATCCTAGCCTTTGAATAAAAGGCATAAGAGGATATAACTTTGGGATCTTAGGAAAGAGATGAATTTATTTTGCATATAGGAGGATATATGCATTATTCTGGCCAGAGGGTGGAGTGTTTTCAGGTTTTTATTTCCAAAGTATGGCTAAAATAATATCTTATATTCCACATATTTTTCTTAATATGATTTTGTCACTCCTACAAGAGGTGCCATTTAATTCTATTCCCCTTTTACCTGGGCTGGCCTTAGCAACTTCCTTGAGAAAAGAAGTCAACAGGTGAAATTTCAGGATATTGAAAGCTAGATTATAAGAAGCTTGTGTCTTCTCCTTTAGTGGCTTTTGACATTTATTTATTAGACACTCTTCCTAGGACATAGCCACCGTACTGTGAGAGTCCCAGGCCACATGGAGAGTTCATGTGGTTGACATCCTGTCTGAGCTCCTAGTTAATAGCCAGAATCAATTGCATCAATTTTAGTCAAGCTTACAGATAACTGCATCTTCATCCAAAATTGATTGTAGCCACATCAGAGAGGGGCTTCAAATGACACTGCCCATCTGTCCCCAGTAAGAATCATAAGAGATAATAATAAACTGTTTTAAACCACTACATTTTGGGCTAATTTTGTGGTGCAATAGTCAATAACTAAAACAATTTGATTCTTTGGTTTTTTTCCCCCAAAGATCTTGACGATCCTACCTACTCTTCTTAATTCCTTGGACCTGAGAATTTGTATTGATAATAAATTGACCCTATTCTTTTTTTTTACATTTCCTCATTTCTTATGTATTCTCCTTACCAACATTAATTTCATGGTTCATTCTTAGAATTACTGCTTAATACAAATGTTCTATTTCTCTCTCTCCCTTCTCCGTTGGTAACATAATCATAAATACACCATGTGTGTACACACAAACACACACACACACATTTTATTGTGCATTTGCTCTATCCACTGAGCCAAACTGGCTAGGCGTGCTTTTTCAGCAACTCTCTAAATCAACTCTTCACAAATTTTGTGCCTGTTGCCAGTGTAAATGTGTTAACACCATATTTTAAATTTAGGTTTGCTAAACTCAAGAACATGCTTAATTAGATAGCATATAATCTATATCTACACTAATAAAAGAGAAAAATGGTAATGGTAATTGGTGTACGATGCTACCCTTTTCATTGGCTAATCAGGGCTATATGCAAATTAACTGCCAACTAAGATTGGCAGTTAACTGCCAACAAGACGGCGGTTAATTTGCATATGTAGGCACAATGCAGGGAGGCAAAAGGGAAAGCAGGAAGAAGCCCCCTGCCACTGACAGTGATCGGAAACCCAGGGGGGAGCTAAGAGCTGGGGGGCAGGGCAAAGGCGGCCCCAGGGCCGCCTTTGCCCTGCCCCCCAGCCATGATCGGAGAATCAGGCGCCTTTTCTGCCCTGGCCAGTGATAGCAGGAAGTAGGGGTGGAGCCAGCAATGGGAGCTGGGCAAGGTCGAAGCTGGCAGTCCCAGGAGCTAGGGGTCCCTTGCCTGGGCCTAAAGCAGAGCCCACAATCGCGGGGCTGCTGCAGCTGCGGGTCCCTGCTGCCCGGGCCGGATGCCTCAGCCAGAGGCGTTAGGCCTGGGCAGGGGCAGAGCGGGAGATCGCGGCGCTGCTGCCGCTGTGGGTCCCCACTGCCCGGGCCGGACACCTCGGCCAGAGGCGTTAGGCCTGGGCAGGGGTGGAGCCTGCAACCGCGGGGAGCTGGGGGGTCCCCTGCCCAGGCCTGACACCTCTGCCGGAGGCCTCAGGCCTGGTCAAGGGCCCGATCCGGTGATTGGTGATCGGAGGGTGATGAGGATCAACTCCTCTGGCCGAGGCATCAGGCCTGGGTGGGGGGCGGAGCCGGGGACTGGGAGGATATGATGGTCTCCTTGCCCAGGCCTGAAGCCTGGGTCAGAGGCATCAGGCTTGGGTGGGGGGTGGAGCAAGCGATCAGAGGGAGTTAGGGGTCCCCTGCCCAGGCATGATTCCTGGGCCAGAGGCCTCAGGCCGGGGTGGGGGTCAGAGCCAGTGATCAGGGGGAGACGGGGGTCCCCTGTCCAAGCCTGACACCTCTGGCAGAGGCGTCAGGCCTGGGCAAGGGGCAGAGCCAGCAATCGGAGGGGTCTGGGGGTCCCCTGCCCAGGCCTGACGCCTGGGCCAGAGGCATCAGGCCTGGGCTGGGGGCAGAACCAGTGATGGGGGGAAATGAGGGTCCCCTGCCCAGGCCTGACACCTCTGTCAGAGGCGTCAGGCCTGGGCAAGGGGCCGATCCTGTGATTGGAGGGTGATGGGGGTCAATGCCTGCGGGCTCCCAGTATGTGAGAGGGGGCAGGCTGGGCTGAGGGACACTCCCCCCCACACACACACCCAGTGCACGAATTTCATGCACCGGGCCCCTAGTATATATATAAAACCTTAATATGCAAATAGACCGAATGGCAAAACAACCAAACAACCGGTTTCTGTGACATGTGCTGACCACCAGGTGGCGTGCGCTGAACATGGCAGGCATGGGCAGCAGGAGGCAGAGTGTGGAACATAGTGGGCATTGGCTGCGGTGGGATGGTTGCTGTCATTAGGATGAGACTCTGGTGATTACTGAAAATTCTTTGCTCCCACACTCCACAGTCCTGCCCAGCGCTTGCACCTGCTACCAGCACCAGCCCCACTTGCACCCACTGCCGGCACCGGAGCCATTTCTTGCGTCCACTGGCAGCGCATGACACTGGCCCCAAATGCTTGGCACTGTCAGCGAGTGCAAGCAGCGGCTGCTGGCCCAGATCTCCCCTTAGGACTTCTCCACCTTCCCCTGCTCCTGAGGGGCAATCAGGGCAGCAGCCGCCACTTGCACCTGCTTCTGGCACTGGCCCCAATCACTCTGTGCTGTCAGCAGGTGCTAGTGGGGCCGGCACCATCAGCATGTGGGAGAGGTGGCAGGAGTGGGGCTTCCAGCAGGCAGGGGACCGGGGCCAGGTGGAGGCACAGTGGATGGGCTTAGACCCAACCCTGTGCCCACCACAGCCTTGCAGCCCACAGTTTCTTTCAAGGTGCATGAATTCATGCACTGGGCCCCTAGTTTGATAATAAAGGGAAAACTATTAGTAATTTCACATAAAAAACAAATATAAATTGGGACTTTCCCCACGCAAATTGGGATATATGGCCACCTACATTTTGTATTGCAAGGCAATTACATTACATTTCTCTTTTTATTTTATCTCACACTCTTTAGATGATTATTTTATACCCTCTTTTCTTTCATCAAACTTCCAGTACCTTCTTTTCTGTCATCATTCTCATTCATAGATGATCTTGCATTTACTTGCCTGAAGACATAGAAACAACAAGGAAGAAACTTCCACAGACATTTATAATTACACCTACCCACCTATCTACATCCACACCTTCATTTCTACTTTCTCTCTGGTTACTATGGATATCAAGATCCAACTGTTTACTTGTGCACTAAACTCCATTGTCTAATCCTACTTAAAGCCATCACTTCAACAATTCTCTCCTCATTCTTTAATTATTGATTTTCTCTCTATAATACATCTTTCTCCATCAATATAGAAAGTTAATAACATTTCTCTAATTTTATTCTTGACTATGTTTCCCTTCCAGCTCTTATCCCAGTTCTCTAGTTCCTTTTGCATTCCAACTCCTTAAAAGAGCTGTCTATGTTTACTAGTTCTAATTCTTTCCTCCCATTTTGTCTTTAACTCACTCCTACTCAAACATTATCACTGCACAGTTCTGTCCTTGTCAAGGTCAATAATGACCGCAATTTTTAAAATAGTGGTCTCAGTCCTCTTATTTTTTTATTTTTATTGTTTTAATCCTCATCCAAGGGTATTTTTCTTTTTCATTGATTTTTAGACAAAGTGGAAGGAAGAGGAGAGACAGAGAGAGAAACTGTTGTGAGAGACATACATTGATTGGTTGCCTTCTACACGCATGCTCCTACTGAGACCAGGAATCAAGCCTGCAACTGAGGTATTTACCCTTGACCAGAATCGAACCCTGGACCCTTTAGTCCATGTGGCTGAGGCTCCAACCACTGAGAAAACTGGCTAGGGCTTGGTTCTCTTACTCATCGATTTGTCATCAATACTTTATATAGTTGACCATTTCCCCCCTTTTGAGCTACTTTTTTACTTGACTGCAGTGGTTTTTTTCTCCTACCTCACAGACACTGCTTACTTGTCTCTTTCGCTAGTTTTTCCTTATCACGTAATCTGTATTAGGAATTAATTTTTGGTGCTCTTTAAACATATTCACCCTTTTAAAAAAAGTATCATTTAACTTCAGAGCTTTAAATCTGATTATAATAATGCTGATTAACAAATGTATATCTCCACTGTGGACCTTTTTTTTCAAGTTTCGACTCTTGCCTTAAAGTCCTATTCACAATTTTAACCCTTCTCCTGTCTTAAAAAATGCCCAGCCTTTAAGAGAAGACTGTGATATCACTGATGTGTCTCCCCAGAGATCTTATTTAAAAATTCACCTCTACTTTTAGCAGCTGGGACCACTGGTGCTCTGAGCCAACCACAGCCTCTCTGGGCCAAAAATCTTTCAGAGGGTGGAGATAAGTGGGAGCAAATCTCAGATCTAGGAACTATGCTACTTGTGCTGGATCAAGTGTTTTCTAGTTCTACTGACCACTGTGGCTGTGGTGAGTATTGAATGAATATGAACAGAAAACTAAGGTTACAGACAGTTCTGTCAAGCTAGGAGCAGAAGTAGGAGAAGATAGAGAGGGGTGACAATCACACAAAGATTTGACCTTGGCTATTCTGGAGATCATCTCACATTATCCTCAGCTTTCTATTTTAGGAGGTACAGTTTCTTGAACGGCTTAGGTATTTAACTATCTTTATTTCATACCCAAACTTGTCATCAATATGTTCTTATTTTCTGTGTATCTGAATTCTTTCTGCTACGGTTAGAGATTTTAGTCTCTTGTCATTTTCCTTATGGTTTCAAGACAAGCCAGTCAAATAGATCTCCAGGAACAGCTTTCCTTAAAAATACTGATGAGGTCATTTTTTTAAAGACTAACTGCATCTTATTCTCACTTATATTCGTCAGACCAGCCAGATGAAAGTTAAAGTACATATATGTTAGGGAGTGACCTCGTTCTTGAGTACCTAAGACCTTCACAGTGCCCTGAGAAAGACTGGAGGGTCAGGAAACTCATCTGATTTCCAGTTTCCCTAGTGACTGAATACAACTTGAACCCTCCAAATCTAATTCCCTAATTTCCTTCTGTAATTTCACATGCAGAAAACTTAGAAACCTCTAAGCTGTGATTTCTTGCTTCAATAAACCCCAGGTTCTGTGTACCTTTTCCAGGGCAAAATCAGTGACTGCCCAGTGAACAGCCTAATAGATGTTTTTTCTTTAACAGTAATAAGATAAACATTTCTTCATTCTTAGTGGCAGCACAGACTCATGCCTATGACTTCTTTTATGGAGTCTCCATCTCTGAGTAGGCAGCTTATATAATTTTTTTTCATAGTGTGCATGTCAGTGTAACATTTTAACACATATATTAGAGATTATTTGACATTATTATTATGTTATATTATGTCTTAACATTATTATATTATGTCTTCTTATTAAATGAGTTTAATATATCATGGAACATGTATGTTCTTACTCTTCAGTATATAGCATATATCTAGAAGAATTCCTGGTACATATTAGACGCTCAATAAAGTTTTTTTGACAAAGTAATTAAATAAAAGAGCAGCATAACAAAGAATAATAATGTTCACAAAATAGAAGCCTAAGACATTGAAAGGGAATCATGCTTGTTTAATGTGGAATTTTTAGAGACATTGACTAATGAAAGGAAAATATTCTCAGACTCAGAGTGTCTAATGTTGAGAATGGCTCCCTCAAAAGCACACATACTCTCTGTCACTAGATTTGAATAAGCAACTGCCAGGTGCCCACTTTTCAAGATATTACAGGTTAGGAGTCAAGCATCACATAATTATTGAACTATATATACCTTGTAACTCGTTTTCCAATTTATGAACATATTATATTCCATTGATTTATATATATATGGTGTCCCCAAAATATATACATACTTTAACAGCCGATAGCTCAAGTTTGAAAATGAAATGTATTTTAATAAACACTGCCTTTATAATTATTATTCAAAGTGTGTATATACATTTTTGGGGACACCCTATATTGTTTAAAATTCTTAGGAATTTCCAGGATAGAAGTAAAAAAGTATTTATACTTTTCCACCATAAGCATTGATATGTTTACAATAAATCTTATTTTTCTGTTATAACTCGATTTTTGAATTTTTAAGGATATACAAAATTACACTAGGATTGGCACTAAGCTCTACTGTTTGGCTTTAAAATTAAAAAAATAATAATTTTATTGGTAATTAATATTTATAATTACATTATTATCTATATTATTTATAGGTACAATAACTGTTGACTTAAAGTAGTAAACTTGCATTAATATATGAGAAATACATGCAATATTGCAATTAATAAACAAAATGATTTGGTCTCTTAATAATGCAGTTGTAGATGAATAGGGGATTGAAGGAAAATATTCTTTTTAATTATTATATTGTTTTTTATATTATTTTAGGTGTTTCCATATTCAAAAACTTTTTAGATGACAGCAAATGAACTTAACATTGATGTCTCTTCTAAACACTAGGGTGTTTGAGTCACAAAGACTGAACTTCAATAGATAAGAATGATGATTCTGACTTCACCTACTAGAATCTCTCAAGGTAAGATGACTCCAAGGAAAAAATAGTTCTTTATCTATTTTCTTCTTTCCTATTGGCATAATCTTAAATTCATTGACTAGTCACTCCAAGAACTGATATAACTCACCACTATGCTTCCCTTCCCATGGCACACTTCATCTTGAAGTTTTCCTGGAGCACATACCTGTGTAGCTCCTGGCCTGACCTGTCATATCAGGGCTCACATTTTAAAGTAGACAAAAGAGACACAGAAGTTAATGTTTATAATCAAACTAATGCATGTGCCAATCAAGAAAACAAAAAATGTATAGATTAGATTAGATTAGGTTAGGTTAGATTAGAATTGTATTAAAGACCTTATAAAGGAGCACATCTTGGAGTATATTGAGTGAAAAAAACACAATGGGCATTGTAGCTCCATGAGAGAAGATCCAAAAGGAAGGCTCCTAAGAAGAAACACCATTTGCAACCATGGTCATTTATCCAAAAAAGTTAAAAATATTTTCAAATGTAGCATTCAATCCTTTGTTCATGTACTTGTCACACATTACTTATTGCCCTAGGTATAAAAGGCATTGATGCTGAATATAGAGAAATAGATGAGATGCAGAGATTTCATAGTGTAATGGGCAAGAAATATACATATAATTTTAAAACAAGTCTATATTTCCTAAGGAGAGTATGCTGAAGATGTATGATTCTTACACCACAGCAGAAGCAATCTTAGAAGGGCTTCATAGAGGAAGATTACTCAGCTGGGTTTGAACGATTGTTAGTACCTTGGCAGGTGACCAACTGGGAACAGCCATTTTGGGCAAAAAAACAAACCATCATATGAAAATGCATGCAGATATGACAAAACATGCCTTAGGATATTTAAAAATGTCCAAAATTAGATATGATTTACATATGGTTGGAACATGAAGCATATAGTAGAATGTGGTGATAACTAATGCTAGGTAATTGGCAAAGAGCAAGAAAAAGATCAAGAAGAGCTTTGCATGCCATTTTGTAAAAACACTAGTGGGAAACAATTTTCATGCTCAAATAGGTAGTGTGAGTACAGCGTGATACAGAAACCATTAGCAAAGATGTGGGTCAGCATAGAGAAATGACAAGTGCTTGTGAAGTCCCAGGGTTAGTGAAATGGAAAAGAGTAGAATATGGTTACCAGTGGAAATCAGACCATAGAAGGCTGTTCACAGAGAGGTGCAGCAGTTTACAGCAATCCCACAGGAGGGAGCTGAAAGAATAAAATCTCTGACCTTCTTCCATTCTCCTGTTGGTGTTTCTTATTGCCAAATCCAACCAGAAGAAAGAGAGTAGGGGAGTCTGTTGATGTGGCCCAGTGTCCCAAGGCCCAGACATAATGGAAAGTGGTGGAGTGTAGACCAGAGGAGGCCAATGCAAAATATACTGCATTGCGTACACTAAGAAATTTGCATTTTGGCTGACTGTATTCACATGCTAAAATATTTAGGCAGCAATATAGAGGCGTCACTGGAAGATAGAAATCCTGAAAGTGGGCATATTAGTTATATAGCTATTTTAATAACCCAGGCAAAAAAAGAAGAAGGCATCAATTATAATAGAATTGGTGGGAATGAAAGGCAAGAAATTGAATAAACATGTAGGAAAAATAAGTGGCATTGAGATGACTTTCTTTCATTTTCTAACCACTTTTAGGAAGAGAAAGCCTTCTGTTCTCTGCATCATTATGATCTCTGCATCTGCCTCCAATGACACTGCCTTCCACCCTTCCACATTTATTCTTCTTGGAATCCCTGGGATGCAAGACCAGCATGTTTGGGTTGCCATCCCCTTCTGCTCCATGTATATACTTGCTCTGATTGGCAATAGTACCATCCTGTACATCATTCTGACAGAAAGAACTCTACATGAGCCAATGTACCTCTTCCTGTGTCTACTTTCCATCACTGATCTGGTACTCTGTTCGACCACATTGCCCAAAATGCTGACTATCTTTTGGCTTAGGTCCCACATAATTTCCTACCATGGCTGCCTCACCCAGATGTTTTTTGTTCACACTGTCTTTGCCACCGAGTCTGCTGTTCTGCTGGCCATGGCTTTTGACCGCTATGTGGCTATCTGCCGTCCACTTCATTATACATCCATCCTCAATGCCACAGTGATCGGGAAGATTGGGCTGGCATGCGTGGCCCGTGGCCTTCTCTTTGTTTTCCCCTTTATCATCCTCATAGAACGCTTACCTTTCTGCGGACATCACATCATCCCCCACACCTACTGTGAGCACATGGGCATTGCCAAGCTGGCCTGTGCCAGCATCAAGCCCAACACCATTTATGGTCTCACTGTGGCACTTTCAGTCACTGGCATGGATGTGATCCTCATCGCCACTTCGTATGGCTTGATCCTGCAGGCTGTGCTGCGTCTACCCTCCAAGGATGCCCAGTTCCGAGCATTTAGCACCTGTGGAGCCCACATTTGTGTGATTCTAGTCTTCTATATCCCTGCCTTTTTTTCTTTTTTCACCCACCGCTTTGGCCACCAAGTACCTCCTCATGTCCACATTGTACTTGCAAATCTCTATCTCCTATTGCCCCCTGTTCTCAATCCCCTGGTCTATGGCATTAACACTAAACAGATCCGCCTGAGACTATTTAGCTTTTTTACGTGGAGGAGGTAACTATACTCTTTCCATACCCCAAAGACCAAGGGAAAAAGTTATAATTAATCTCCCACCTTCTCCAGCACCTCCTTTCCTTGGACTAGAGGTTGCTGCTTCTGTTAATCCAAGCCAGACAGTATCATATGTTACCTGAGAGTTTTTGAAGTATTTAGAACAACTTATTTATACCTGACCTATCAACAGAATACTATTTTCCTGTAAACCTATTATATGACCCATAAACTAGCCTGTGGATCTTGAATCCTCTTAAGGGAAGGTCAATAGGCAATGCAGTACATTTAAAAGTAAGAGCCAAAAATATTTATTCTCTCAATGTACAGAAATCTCATTTTCTAGAAGTAGAGAAAAAGTGGTCATAAAAGAACTATTTACTTATAGCTTCAAGAAATTTAGAATACATACATACAACACATTGATTGATTGATTGCTAGCACTTTCTTATACCAAGTGCATTTACAGTGAGACTGTCATCCCTAGATGAGAGATGTCTGTGAGACTCCATGATCCTCTGGATCCAGGTTTAGGTTTAAAATAGATGAAGATGATTCCTGGGTGTCTTACTGTGAAGCACAGGTACCAATGGGAAAACCATAGCACAACTTTCTAAAGGAATGACTACAAAGATGAGCCTTGTAACTAATTACCTCATGACAAATGACCTTTGCATTTTTTATGATATTAAAAGAGTGATGAGCTTCACGTGTGGATTATTTTTTGGCCCATTGTGAACTCAGTCTGACCTTTTGTTTACCCCACAAAGTTATCAGCTCTTTGGGTATATTAGAATTTCCTGAACACAGCGTTTCTTGATATTGTTATTTAGGGTATCCTAGGAAAGTCAGTGTTGGCCTTTGTGCTCTAGCAAAGCTACTTTTGACAAGAGCTGGGTTTTTTGTATGTTTGCTTATTTGTTTTGGACACCTTGAAAGAAATAAAAGCAAATAATAAGTCTATCCCCTACACAATACATTAATCTTCTGAATTTCATAGGTGAATAAGGCACCGTACCCAATCAGAAAACTCACAATCTAGGGAGAGAAGAAGGTAATTATAATAAAATATGGTATTTACAGCGACAAGGAGTAAAAAGGTATTGGAGCAAAGATAAAAATGTTTATGTTAAGAAACTTTTATTTTTTTCTTACAGTGAGGTAATCATTATTGTCTGATCCACCTTGATTTTAGGCTCTCTTTCCATGATCTGAGGCAAGAAGCTACAACCTGTCCATAAATTGAGAGTATATTTTTGGTTGTTCCCTGTCATTATCATCCTTAACGACCATCTCAGGACAGAGAGAAAAGATGATTGTGACCAAGATTTCTGCCTGTTATTAGAGCATGCTATTATTTCTGCAGGGGGAGCTCTGTGGCTGTGTCCATAAAAGCAGGTGTATCTGTGCTTGCCTCTTTATGGCCCTTTCTGTTGATGTATTTATTGTCCTAGGCCATTTATTCTGCCACTTATTTCCTCTGCCACTGCTTCTTTCTTACTGACACCTAACTCTGAACAAAGTCCCTACAGGGCCTGTCTGGGCAGAACTTGTATGACAACAGGATTTAGAATCTGGCTCTAAGTCCTGCTTCTGTTTAGTGTTTGCATAATTTTGTGATTGTTTTACTCTGCCTTCTACATTTTGAATAAACTTAGCAAAATACTGTTTGACAAACTTTAATCACTTAATTCCTCTGAACTAACCAGAAAAAAAATAAAAGCAACATCTGGCCCCAGAAGTTGAGGAGATGCTGGGGTCTGAGGGGCTTGAGGTGGGGTCAGTGTGAATTGAAAATGGGCTGGGAAATGTCAGGGGCAAAACCATTGGCCTGGGGAAAAAGTTAGAGCCTGAAAATCAGAAAGAGGCTAGCAATAGCTAGACCTTGAGGCTAAGAACAGCATGGGTTGTACCTCTGATGCCTCCATGAACATGATTACTCTGTGGAGTTATCCACTTAATGGGTTAAGTGAAGTTAATCCATTCCTGGCTCTCACTTGGGAATGAGGGCCTCTGAAATACACAAACTACCAGACCCTGAACAGGTTACATACCCAGGTGTACTTTCACCCTCTCTCTCCTCAGGTTCCTCAGGACTGGCAAAGTCTGGAACATTCTTGGAATCACGAAAGTCCAACCTTATCCTCTGGGAGCTCAGGACAACCTCCAGGGCCAATCTTATACATAATTGTAGTCGTATCTTGTGTGTGTGTTTGGGGAAGGAGGGAGTAGCAAAGAGATAATTCTGGGCACCCTGGGAGCCCTTACTTAGGTTACTTAAAGGGCCACTTCATGGATTCTGGGTACCTAAAACTGAGGAGAAGAGAGATGCCAGGCCATTAGTGTGCTCTCCAAGCGCCACATGAATATTTGCTAAGATATACTTACACACATGTGGACACACCTACACACCCACTTTTGAAGGTGTCTGATACCAGTTTCCCCCTCTCACATCACCTCACTCACATTCAGGTAAGTAGTTCTAGGTGGGGGTGGGCTTTGTATTCACATTCCGATAGCCTAGTCTCTGAAGTTCAGGAGCTCAAAACCCCACCACCTGCTTAATTGCAGTCATCATTGCACAGTTCATAAAAAAAAGGTCTTCAAAAGTCCCCTATCTTCTCCAAATGTATACTATTTAATTTGTGGATGAACAATTTTATTATAAACTTTTTAGGTTATCTTATTTTATGAAAACTCTTGTTGACCTTTTAGATCTTTGGCTGCTGAGAGGCATATGTAATATTTTGTCAATTGCTTTTTGTATTTTTATCCATTTTTGTTTTATGTACTTCAAGTTATATTCTTTAAGAGGATACACTTTCATTTATTAATATATACTTATATATGTAATGTTGATTTTGTTCATGAATAATGAATCCATTTGTCCTCAATAAAACATTATCAAAATACATTGTCTCAGATATTAATGTTGTAATAGCGTGTTTTACTACTATGATACTGTAGTATATGCTATCACGATTTCAGATTTATTTTTATGTACGTTAATATTCCAATTCTTGTTTTCCACTTTGAAAATCTTCACTTTTGCTTAAACTGATACTGATGCAGTTTCTTCCTTGTTCCTCTCAGGTTCTTCATCAGGGTTCTACCATGACTATTTGCAATACCTCCCAGGGCCATCCTTCTTTCTTCATTCTGCAAGGCATTCCTGGGATGGAGGACAAACACAGATGGATATCTATCCCCTTCTCATCCATGTACTTCCTCACCATCCTTGGGAACTGCACCATCCTCTTCACCATCTCCACAGAGCGCTCCCTGCACAAGCCCATGTTCCTGCTCCTCTGCATGTTGGCCCTCACAGACCTAGGCATGTCCACAACCACCATTCCCAAGGTGCTCTGCATCTTCTGGTTTGGCCTGAGCAAGATCAGTTATGAGGGCTGCCTGGTCCAGCTGTTTTTCATCCACTCCATCTCTGCTTTGCAGTCTGCCATCCTAATGAGCATGGCCTTTGACCGCTATGTGGCCATCTGTGAGCCCCTGCGCTATGCCACCATCCTGTCCAATAGTCGCATTGGGCTCATTGGCCTAGTAAGTTTAGTGAGAGCCATCCTGTTCATTATGCCGATGCCCATCCTCCTTCAGAAAATGCCCTTTCATGCCAATCGTGTCATCCCCACCACCTACTGTGAGCACATGGCTGTAGTGAAGATGGTGTGTGTGGACACCACAGTCAACAGGATATACGGTCTGGTGGTGGCCTTGTTGGTTGTTGGGCTAGACATCTCAGCTATTGCCTCATCCTATGTGCTAATCATCCGGGCTGTACTGCGGCTCTCTTCTAAGGAAGCCCACCACAAAGCAGTTAACACCTGCACCACACACATCTGTGTCATGCTTATTTCTTACACTCCCTCGCTTTTCTCTTTTCTCACTCACCGCTTTGGTCGGGGCATTCCACCCCACATCCACACCATTCTAGGCAACCTCTACTTCCTTGTACCTCCAATGCTCAATCCTATTATTTATGGAGTGAAAACCAAGGAGTTTCAGGAAAAAGTGACCAAACACATATGCTGGAGGAAGGAGCCCATAACCATTACCCAGGGTCGGAATCCTGACTGATCATCCAGCATGGTAGGTCTGAGAGAAACAGGTTAAGTAGATTCAATTCCTTGGAGACTTGGCTAGTAATAGAAATTGTCATATTGACAGATTAGCTGCCTGAATCACTTGAATATGATGCTAAGACACAAGAGACTACTTGCTCGCACTGATTCCAATGCCAGGCAATTATGAAAGGAAAGTAATGACATCTGCTCTCCATACCTGACATGGGAGTTGGAAAAATTATATGTGATAATCTATGTAAAAGCACTTTAAACAGCAACACACACAAAACACATGTAAAATGTTGTCTTACAGACAGAACATAAGAACAAACAATAACTTGCCCACTACTTAGCACAGGCAAGTGTGGTTGTGTGTCTGTTTGGGTGTGTATTTGTATTTGTGTGCTTAAGGGGAGGTGGGAAGTGAAGATTATGTATGGGGAATGAGAAGGTACATGGAAAGTACAAAACTATTTCTAAACTCTTTTTTTTTTATTATCCCTGCTGTCAGAGCCTTACATTTGGGCAACATGACTTGTTGCTTTCTTGTAAACTAGAGAATATGGACAAGAAACATAATCTCTAATTTCCAAAGAAATTTCAGAAGAAAAAGAAAAATGGAAAGCTCCTAAGCTTATAAGATTAATATGCATTTTAAACTAATTTCCCACTTGTAAAAACTCCTAGGGTCAACTGTCCTGCTTGTCTCAACTAATTCCAGTGTTTGAGAGAATCGCTTACAGAGACAATTCTGAGAATGTTCTGTTAGTGGTTATAATTACAAAAGTCAGATTTATACTGGAAATATTTGGCTACAGACCTCTGCAAGGCAATTTCTCTGAGAGCCCAGAAAGAAGTAAGAGTAAGTACTTGGAACAGCTTGTGCAATTCAGATCCTGTGCCCGATATGGGATTTCATTAAGTTCAGAAGATATTGTTTATCACTTCTTGACACTGGTTAGAGATTTAGTGGCCAATATTTTAAGATGCATGAAGTTTGAAAACAGAAAGAGTTTCAGGTTATTCATCATATTATAGAACTAATGTATGAAGGTAGAATTTAATGAAATGATACCTACCCTTAAGGCTACATAACCACTATTTTAAAAAGACTTAAAAAATTTAAACTATAGTAAATAAACAAAAGTCTCTAGAGTGTGGTGCCTGATATGATATATAATAAGAAAGGCTCAAGTTTATGGAATAATTCAATAATAAGGGCAGAGAAAGCTGGGATATTTCATGCACTGCCTATCTGAAATGAATACCAAGAGTAGATACTTAACCCGCCATAAACATATAATAACAAAAAACTCACTCAGCTAAACGTTTTATGATGAACCATTTAATTGACCAATAAGTATCAGATTGTGAAATGGACCGAGGCAACATTAGCCTGATGAGCTGTGGTTGCAAAAATTACTTTTTGCTGAGATCTTAAAATGATTTTTTAAAGATTTGATTCAAATGGGATTGATGTAGAGAAGCAGAGTTCATATGCCAGAAAAATATTATTCGCCTTTCATAATTATTTAATTTTCCCTTTTTCTTTGGTGAGATAGTTTTAAAAAATGATTTATTTGCACCTAAACACAATATATATTCTTGGAATTGTGCCAGGAAAACTGGAACGAGCAATAGATTCTGGGAAAATTGAGGGAACTAAAGAAAATTAAAGAAAATGCAAGAAGAAAGATTAACTGTGCCTGTCCTTTCTGACTTGGACTTTCTTCCTTCTTCAAAGGTGCTATCGATCTATGGTTGATTGTTTCTACTGAGGGATGAGCTTGATTCCTCTCCTGTGAGCTTACTGAAAATGTGACAGATGACACTAATATTAAGTATTTTTCTTTCCATGTCTATAGAGTTGTTCCTAGCCATGTAAAAGCTAGAAAAAATGTTCACATATTTCATATTTTGGTGAATTTTAATCACTTGCACTTGTCTGTTGGGTATTTCAAAGTTGAATTATGACAGGGTCTACTTCACTGTCATTATCTCCATTATCTATGTCAGCGGTTCTCAGGTCCCTTTGGTCCTGCTAGACGCCTTTCACAGGGGTCACCTAAGACCATCCTGTATTTCAGATATTTACATTACGATTCATAATAGTAGCAAAATTACAGTTATGGGGAGAACCAAGATGGCGGCATAGGTTAACGCCGGAGTTTGCTGCTTTGAACAACTACTTCAAAAGTGAAACTAAAAGACGGAAGGGACATCACCCAGAACCACAGGAACGCTGGCTGAGTGGAAGTCCTACAACTAGGAGGAAAGAGAAACGCATACGGACACTCAGAGGAAGCGCAGTGCTGAAGTCAAATTCTGAGGTGCGGAGTGCGTGAGCCGGCTGGCCGCGGAGGGCTCGGTTGGAGTTTTCAATCGGGAGGGAGTCGCAGACTCTGAGCTCCAGATACAGGCGAGTCTTTAGGGACCCAGACTCAAACGGGAGAAGCAGGACTGTCTGGCTTCGGTCAGAGCGAGTGCAGCTTTCTCTCCGAGCTTTGCAGCGGGTGCTGGGACTCAGAGAGGCAGAGCCCCTGGGGACAGGACTGAGAGCCGCCATAACTGCTCTCTCCGGCCCACCCTGTTGATCCTGTGCGACCCGCCCCGCCCAAGCCCTGCAACAGGCATTTGCCGGATAGCCTCAGGCAAAGGCTAGATTAGCACCTCCCTAGAGGACAGAAGTTCTCTCACTGCTGACACAGCTGATTCTCATAGCCACCTGGCCTGGAGGTCAAACCCTCCCTGGTATTAGCTACAACAATCAAGGTTTAATTATAAGACTGTGAACAAAGACCACTAGGGGGTGCACCAAGGAAGCATAACAAAATGCGGAGACAAAGAAACAGGACAAAATTGTCAATGGAAGATATAGAGTTCAGAACCACACTTTTAAGGTCTCTCAAGAACTGTTTAGAAGCCGCCGATAAACTTAATGAGATCTACAAGAAAACTAATGAGACCCTCGATGCTATATTGGGGAACCAACTAGAAATTAAGCATACACGGACTGAAACAACGAATATTATACAGACTCCCGACAGCAGACCAGAGGAGCGCAAGAATCAAGTCAATGATTTGAAATGCGAGGAAGCAAAAAACACCCAACCGGAAAAGCAAAATGAAAAAAGAATCCAAAAATGCGAGGATAGTGTAAGGAGCCTCTGGGACAGCTTCAAGCGTACCAACATCAGAATTATAGGGGTGCCAGAAGATGAGAGAGAGCAAGATATTGAAAACCTATTTGAAGAAATAATGACAGAAAACTTCCCCCACCTGGTGAAAGAAATGGACTTACAGGTCCAAGAAGCGCGGAGAACGCCAAACAAAAGGAATCCAAAGAGGACCACACCAAGACACATCATAATTAAAATGCCAAGAGCAAAAGATAAAGAGAGAATCTTAAAAACAGCAAGAGAAAGAAACTCAGTTACCTACAAGGGAATACCCATACGACTGTCAGCTGATTTCTCAACAGAAACCATGCAGGCCAGAAGGGAGTGGCAAGAAATATTCAAAGTGATGAATACCAAGAACCTACAACCAAGATTACTTTATCCAGCAAAGCTATCATTCAGAATTGAAGGTCAGATAAAGAGCTTCACAGATAAGGAAAAGCTAAAGGAGTTCATCACCACCAAACCAGGATTATATGAAATGCTGAAAGGTATCCTTTAAGAAGAGGAAGAGGAAGAAAAAGGTAAAGATACAAATTATGAACAACAAACATGCATCTATCAACAAGTGAATCTAAGAATCAAGTGAATAAATAATCTGATGAACAGAATGAACTGGTGATTATAATAGAATCAGGGACATAGAAAGGGAATGGACTGACTATTCTTCGGGGGGAAAGGGGTGTGGGAGATGCGGGAAGAGACTGGACAAAAATGGTGCACCTATGGATGAGGACAGTGGGTGGGGAGTGAGGGCGGAGGGTGGGGCGGGAACTGGGAGGAGGGGAGTTATGGGGGGGAAAAAGAGGAACAAATGTAATAATCTGAACAATAAAGATTTAATTAAAAAAAAAATTACAGTTATGAAGTAGCAGCAAAAATAATTTTATGGTTGGGTCACAACATGAGGAACTGTATTTATATTTTATTTATTTTTTTACAGAGAGGAAGGGAGAAGGATAGAGAGTTAGAAACATTGATGAGAGAAAAACATCGATCAGCTGCCTCCTGCACACTCCCTACTGGGGATGTGCCCACAACCAAGGTACACGCCCTTGACCGGAATTGGAGGAACAGTATTTAAAGGGCCAGAAGGTTGAGAACCACTGATCTATGTATAATTTGAAATGGTCTCAAGCTCCCAAATGGAGTATAAATAATTATATAATGCTAGTTATATAAATGTCTTCTAATAAATGATCAGGAGGTGACACCTCTGACCAGAGTCTAGGGTTAGCATTGGAGACTCAAAAAGAGAGTTCCCTCAAATACAGGGCCTAAGACAAAAACTTGCTTATTGGCAGTTTATTTTAAAATGTGATCACAGAGAGTGGGAGTGCAAAACAGGCAGAGTGAAGCTGTGAAGGAAGAAAAGCCAATGCACGGAATTGTAATCCAGTTTTACCCTGCTAGTGGAGACTGGTGTCCAACCCTGCCAGGACCCTTGGAGGAACCTTATGAAATATTTCACAATTGTCCTTCCCAGGGGATGAAAGGATCATACTCAATTGATGATGTGGGGCTCATGGCCTGCCTACCAAGTGTTGACTTTCCCATACTTCTGAGTTATGTGTGCATGGCAGAGAGCTGGTTGCTAGGGGTGTCCTGTGCCATGGAGTTAGGGCAGCTCCATGGGAAGAAGCCCTATGTTCTATACATGACCTGATTACACCTTCATGGAACTGGCCACCGTAACAGTGGCTGAATAAGGTGTGACCGAGCAAGTGGTGTGCCAGGATTGTCTAATGTAACAAGCTACAGCTTGGGGACCACTATAAATCTGGTCGTAGAATATTTTAATTTTTAGTTAATTATTAAGCGAACATAAGAAAAATTAAATCTTAAGATAAGATAGGTGCTTTAAGTGTCTTTTATAGAAAAAGGTATACAGTGAGAATTAAACAAGAAACAATTTCTCTGGGCAAAATTAAATGATATTTTATTAATTTTACAAAGAAGAACACATTATTATAATTTTGTTAATTTATTTAATAACATCTCTTAGCAACTGTTCCATATGAGCACAAACAGACCTCTTTTATTATTTTTCATGCCTCCTTAGCATTTCTTTGTATGTTTGTTAAATTTATTTCAGTTGTCACTTATTAATGGACAGATGGTTGTTCCAGGCTTTTGTTGTTTAAAAAGGTCATATGAGCATCTTGTTACATTGGCCCTTTTTTCTGCATATGGCAAGTATTATTGAAGTGTAAATATGTAAATATGGTACCATTAAAGGGAAGGAAATATATTGTCTTTTTACTTTTTTATTGTTGTTCTTTTTGCCTGATCACCAAAATACACCACATGAAATGTAAGCATTAAAATGTAAAGTGTATAGCCCTAGCCAGTTTGGCTCAGTGGATAGAGCATTGGTCCTGGATTCAATTCTGGTCAAGGGCATGTACCTTGGTTGCAGGTTCCCTGGCCCTGGTCGGGGTGCGTGAAGGAGGCAATCAATTGATGTGACTCTCTCACATCAGTGTTTCTCTCTGTCTCTCCCTCCCGCTTCCACTCTCTCTAAAAATCAATGGAAAAATATCCTCGGGTGAGGATTAACAAAAAATAGAAATAAAATAAAATGTGAAGGCTATAATATAAACATTCCACTCAGCTAATGACTGGTAATAGTTGACATTGTATTAAGTTTCTTAGAGCTAATGTAACAAACTATCACAAGCTAGGTAGCTTAAAACAGCATTTTTTTTCTCTCGTGGCTCTGG
The DNA here is from genome assembly GCF_014108235.1 of Myotis myotis. Lineage (NCBI taxonomy): Eukaryota > Metazoa > Chordata > Mammalia > Chiroptera > Vespertilionidae > Myotis > Myotis myotis. The sequence goes on from NW_023416314.1 coordinate 43,229,878, forward strand.
AGGCTGGAAGTCCAAAGTCAAGTTGTCAGCAGGGTCACACTCCCTCTGAAAGTTTTGAGCAAGGGGGACTTTCTTTGTTTCTCTCCTGGCTTCTGATGGTTGATGACAATTCTTCCTATTCCTCAGCCTGAAGACACAATTCTCCAACCTCTGTCTCTGTCATTATGTGGCGTGTTCTGTGTATATCTCTTCACATCATTCTTCCTGTACAAATTTCTTCTTCTTATAAGGACTCCAGGCACTGTGTTAGGCTCCACCTTAATTCAGTATAACCTTATCTGAACTCAAGAATTAAGCAAAGGAAAAAAAAAAACCCCTCATAAACACAGACAACAGTATGGTGGTTACCAGAGGGAAAGGGAAGTTAGGGGAGGTAGAAAAGGGGATAAAGGAGCATAAATGGTGATGAAAAGAGACTTGACTTGGGGTGGTGAACACACAATATAATATACAGATGATGTATTATAGAATTGTATATCTGAAACCTATATAATTTTATTACGAATGTCACCCCAATAAATTCAATAAAACATAGAAAAAAACCCTCCATTATACATGAAAAGATGTTATTTACAAATAAGTTCACATTCTGAAATTCTGGACATGTATTCAGAGTTATTCCTTATGCAAAAAATTCTTTAAGTATTATTACTACAAAATAAAATCATGTTCATGGTACTGTTTTGCAATTTATTATTTAACCTAATATTATTAACTGCAACCCATGATATTACATATAGAGTCAACCCTTTCCCCCTTTTTAAAAACTCTTTTATAATCTTGTATTGGTAGACATTTGGATTTATTTTTATTTTTAAAAAATTCTGTAGGTGGCCTTAGAGCAGGGGTTGGAAACTATGGTCCATGGACTAAATTCGACCTATTACTTGTTTTGGTAAATAGAATTTTATTGGAACACAGCCACCCATTTGTTTATCGAACATCTATGGCTGCTACTAGCACCACAGTGATAGTGTTGATTAGTTGTGGCAAAGACCAGATTATCCACAAAGTCAAAAATGTTCACTATCTGACACTTTACAGAAAGAGTTTTCTGACCCTGCCTCAAAAGGGTCCAAGAGTCAGAGAGAGAAAGTATATTACTTGGAATTTCCTTTTGGATTGCCCTCCAAATTCTATTGGTATCCTATGATGACCATATGAATGTGCCTTACAGACCTCCTAGTATAGGGAGTCAATTGACTGAAGGACCTAACTGCTGCAATTTGAAATTCATCATTGCATTTGCATCAAAGTGATGTCTCACATTGAATTCTCCCAACCAATGACTGTGTGTGGCAAGGATGCGAAGGAAGACCACTTCCTGGGGTCATGGGACATCTTGGTAGGCTCCTTGGTCAAGTGGTTTGTCTTTGCATGGCAATCTAAGATACTTTCACTCAGTCTAAGATACTTTCACTCAGCCTTTTCTCTCTTTTTAACTTGGAGTTAGACTTGTGGCCTGACTGTTCTCTCAATCTATACTGATAGTCTTCTTTACTTTCTTTTACACAGATATTACTGCAAATAATATTCTTACCTGTTAAATTTCATCTTGGCATCTGCTTTGCAGAGAACCAAGGCTATTACAAATTGACACTGAGAGTGGTACAAGTGGTAAGATAGGAAATTGGGACTAGCTTACTTCCTGCCTGGTAAGCAGAGAATGCTCTTCTGATTGGTAGGTGGGGCAGGATAGTACCTGGGGAGAGGTAAATATTTTAATTGCTAATATTTTACCAATAGTGGGAAATTTTGTATTAAGTACAATTTGAAAAATATCGAGGAAGTAGTAACAACAATGACAGGAATTTACTAGTTACTGGGAACTGGTCTTTATGCTCTATACTAGCAGAAGGATGACAGAGTCAGTAGCAACGATTTAATAGCTAAAAGGGAGAACCAAAGAGCCTTAGTGGTGGTAGTATATAAAGAGACCTTCCTCACTAATATTGGAAGGAAAGGTATAATTGAATGGCAGGCTGAAGTCTCAGGGCTCCAAGGATGTTTTAACATTCAGCTAAGGCAGGTCTGTTATATGTAGATCAGGGTCTTGGTAGAGAAAACGTGGAAACTTGAAAACTGAAACACAGCATTAACATCCAGATGAATGTTACTGAAGGTGACTCAGTGACCTCTTTTTGACTTCCTGGACAGGCAGAGATCCCTGCAAAGTTCTAAGACTACTTCTGTGACAAAAGATGCTGCAGAAGCATCTGCCCCCAATGACAACAGATGCCCCCATCCCATGACATGCCTCCTCTCCTCTTCCTCTTTCTCAGGCTGATACATAGGGCTAAATCACTGCATAACACAGCTAGCTACATTCTAGAATTCTTACAAGAAGAAAAAATATATAACCCTAAATAATTACAGGGCGTAGCTGGCATGTATTGGTGGGAGACAGGGATATTCTCTGAAATTAAATTTTGAGTGTGCTGGATCAAAGGTGTTAGAATATAAGGCTGGATGATCAGGAATTAATTTATTTTTTTTGGGAATGGAACTGAATACACATATTAGTTTTCTTCTGGTCAATGATGAACTACTGCAAATCAAGCAAGCAAACTCTAGCTGGAGTTCACTGAATTAGGTTTTATGTCCTAGAAATATTCCTTCATGGCTCCTGACTCTACTCTGTGGGCTCTTGATTCTAGCTTCTGGGCTCATGGTTACACTCGCTTAGTCATCCTTACTTTTTCAGGAATAGCAGCATGTGTTTGAGTTGAGTAGTTTATCAGTCTGTTTGTTGCCAATATAATTTTGAAGGTATGTGACCCTAATCAACAGAAGGATATAGGAAGGCTTTCAAAATGTCAGTAGGAGGGAATTATGTAAAACTAGGTGACTTACTTGGGTATTTACTGCTATTTCTTTGCCCACTATAAATAAAGATGTAGAGTAATTCCAAACTGAGAATATCATTATCAAGCATTTAGACATTTCAGGAATGAAATTTGGGGTTATAAAACCAGGTAAACCATGGTACCTGCCTTAGTGATAACGAATAGTGAGGGAAATTTAGAGTGTCTAGTGGAGGAGGACAAAATGAATATTGGTTGCAGTACTGTGATCAACTGCACAGGCAATGACTAGAGTTCATCCCACTAACCCCTTTCTCCTGAGTTTTCCAACTGGGAAAAAGGTCTTTAAGAATGATATGCAAGTCATTTTCTGAACCCAGGTAGAGAAATAGATTTGTGCTGTACAAAGGGTGGATTACAGACTTTGTACTAGAGGGAGTGTAACTGTAATTGTCTGAGGATTCCCACTGCTTGCCAGGGTCATGCCCAGCAGAGGCTACTTCCAGGCAGTAACTGACAATGTCCCTACTAGGAGCAGACCCACACCTGAGAGATTTTTTTTTAAAGTCTGCTGATTTTAGTTCAAAGACTCTCCAATGATTTTGCTCCAAGAAATCTAAATCACCTCCACCCAACTTTCTCTTCCTTCTTCACTCAGGGTCAAACTTGGACTGTAGATGGTTTTCCTAGCCTACCCCGAAGGTCTCCCTAGTTTCTTTCTCATAGGTTTTTCCACTAGTAAATTTATGTTATGTTTAATTATTCTTCACATTACTTTCTTTGAGGACCCAGACTGACATAGCTCCTTTGGGCAAACCAAATAATGGAGATTGGGCAATGAATTCTATCAAAGCCAACTCCTAGAGGCCAACATACATCTCAGAAGAGTGGAGATTAGATGGGAGTTGACTGGGGCATTGAAAACAGAATAACTAGAAAAGGGAGATATTTTCAGTTCTCCAAATAGTGGTAACTGTTTAGGTATAAAACTAGAGATACCTTTAATTAATTATTGATGGTAAGAATGAGGTAGGCAAAAAATAGTTGCTATGGTTTTATGATTAAAGCCATTTCTGTTAAATGTTCTTCCTAGTCTTGCTGCATAACTTCTTCACTCTTGGTTGTTCTTAGAGAGGCAACGTGTAGAGTGGAAAGATATTTTATAATCAGAAAGATTATTATTTAAATTCAGGCTTAACCAATTACTACCTGGGTGACTATGGGAAAGTTACAAAGACATTGAGCTTTTGTAACTTTAATTGAAAAATGAATGTTATTACATAAATTGAGTTAAAATTGAAATGATTCCATGATCTATTATATATAAAAACTAGAGGCCCAGGGCACGGATTCATGCACACTGAAAGAAATATTTTAGAGGCCAGGGAGAAACCGGGGCAATTGGCTCGGGACATGTCCAACCCATCTCGCCAAGACCCTATTGGCTGGACCCGAGCAACAAGCTAACCTACAGTCAGAGCGTCTGCCCCCTGGTGGTCAGTATACATCATAGCAATTGGTCAAATAGTCAAAAGAATGGTCAGAGGGACAATTAGCATATTAGGCTTTTATATATAGACCAGAGGCCCAATGCATGAAATTCATGCAAGAGTAGGCCTTCCTTCACCCAGCTGCCGGGACTGGCTTCTTTCTGACACCTGGGACCCAGGCTTCCCTCACAGTCCAGGCTTCACCTGGAAGGTCTTCTGGAAGGACATCTGGTCTAATTAGCATATTACACTTTTATTATTATAGATAGATACCTAGAATAACTAGCACAGAGCCACCTCAACAGATGGTATTTCTTCTGGGCCTAATAAAATGGGAAGAATATAAGATAGGAGTCTTCCATTCCCTCCTCCCTTAGGACAGAGCTACCTCAACCTTAGTTATTGCCCTGAACTTTTCTTATGGTTTTTATTATCCAGTGTCATCATCTGCTTATCCAAGGTTTGAATGCTATGTCTTCGTAATTGAGATTATACTTTGATGACAATAGGATATTCAGTATTTTTTTAAATTAGTTTTTCTCTAAACTCTGACATGCTGATCATGAGTGTTAGGCATAAAGTCTCTCTGCATATTCTCACCTTCAATGCAAAATATGGCAAAGGCATCGTCAGCTGCCCTCACTGTTTGTTGTGTGGACCCACAGACTATGCAAGTTCTCTGCACAGACATTTGACCATCTTGCCTCGTATTTCCTTCATATTTATACCATAGATGATGGGGTTGAGCATTGAGGGTAGAAGAAGGTAAAGATTGGCAAGGAGAATGTGGGCTTGAGGTGGGATATTGAGACCAATGCGGTGAATAAGGGAGGAAAAGAGTGCAGGCACATAAGTGACAATGATGACAAAGAAGTGGGCTGAGCAGGTGTTGAGAGCTTTGAAGGTAGCATCTTGAGACTTGAGGCGTACCACAGCCTTCAAGATAAGTCCATAAGAGAAGCCAATAAGCAGCAAATCAAGTCCCACCACAAGCAGAATCACAAAGAGCCCGTAGATACGATTAGGTCTGGTGTGGTCACAGGCCATTTTTACCACAGCCATGTGGTCACAGTAGGTGTGAGGAATGATCATGTGGCAGAAGGTCAACCTTTGAAGTAGAAGAGGCATGGGAAAGACAATAATCACACCCTTAGCTAGAGCTATGAGTCCCAGGCGTCCAACTAGGGTGCGGCTCAGAATTGTGTTGTAGTGTAATGGCTCACACACAGCCACGAAGCGGTCAAAGGCCATTGCAACAAGTAGGGCTGATCGTACTACGGATGCTCCATGGATGAAAAACATCTGGGTGAAACAGGCATTGGAAGTTATGTCATGATCATTGAACCAGAAGAGGCAGAGGAGCTTGGGCATTAGAGCCAGCGTAGATATGAGGTCAGCTACCATCAGCAGGGCCAGGAGGAGGTACATTGGTATATGAAGTGTGGGTTCTGTGGCCACCAGTAAGAGGATTGCACCATTGCCAATGAGAATAGCCAAAAACATGAAGGAGAAAGGAAGAGCTAGCCACAAGTGCTGTGACTCTAAGCCAGGGATGCCCATCAAAGTAAAGGTCAGGAAGCTGGAATGGTTGAAGAACAGCATAGTAGAAACTGCTGGTAGTTGTTAAATTTAGACACCTGCCAATGAGACATAGGTAGTAGATTGTTTTTATCAGTTTGGCATTTAATGAGTTGCTAAGATGGAAGAATACTTCTTTGAAGTCATAGAGTGTACAACTGGGCTTTACATCTATATCAAAGCACTATATTATTTTCACAGTCACGTTTGTATGATGTTCAGGCTTTTCACCCAGTATGTGGGACGTTTACTCTTTCCCCTCCCAGTTCAGCAATTCTACACTTAAATTTTTTTTCTAGAGTTCTGAGTTTTTATTATTGATTAAAGGATAGAAGAACCCCATAGAAGAACCAGTATTTTCTCACTGGGAAGCTTCCTAGATAAAAAGGAAATATGATTCCTCATCCCTGTTGCATTTGTGCTGAGTTACTGGGGAAAATCTTCTTTGAGTTTCTTCCTTTTTATGGATTGTCCCTATTTTATGGATCCACTCTCTGGTCATAATTCTATTTCTCCCCGGGGCTCTCTCTTTTTGGACAAAGTATAAGAGATGTATTGTCCAAATAAAAAGACCACTACTTATCAAGCTAAGCATCTATGCACTTGGCCAGTTCTCTGAAGTTTTTTACATGACACGTGCACCTTTCTCTATTACAACTGGCCCTAATGTGTAAATTAATTCCCTTAGTCATGAAGGAAACCAGTCATGAGGACTGGTTTACCTCAAATCAGTCCAATGGGCTACCTAAGAGTACTCATCATGAATTAAGCAGATTTTTTTCATATATATATATTTACCATCTTTCCTATCTATTGCCATCTTAGTTCTTCACCAGGACAGAAAGCATCTATAATAATAAAAATGATATATGCTAATTAGACTGGAATACCTTCCGGACAAAGCTGGAGCTGCAGCTGTGAGATCGAGGAAGCTGCTGCGGCTGTGAAGGCCTACTCTTGCACGAATTTTGTGTATGGGGCTTCTAGTGTTTTAGCATTACAATCACTTTCTTGTGTGTTTTTTTCTCAACTCCTTTGTTCCTCTTAATTGTACTACTATAGTAAAGGAACAAAATCCTGTTAAACCCAAATCTGTCTACTTTACATCTAGACAGGAGCAGCTGAACATGACTTCCAAGAAACATGCAACATAATCATTGATTCTAGCTTTATCACAGTCCCTAAGTGAGTTCTCATCGTAGCCAGGCAAACATAACATAACATTTTTATTCACACACTAGTAGACATGCTACTATCTTTCTTCTTCATCTCCTAGCATGCCCATCTCTCTCCTCAAAATCAGAAGGTGATCTTCCTTTCTTTTTCATTAAAAAAAAATACACAGAAGAAACTAAAAGATACATTTCTTACTTCTCCACCATCAAAATATCACTGATTGTATTAGTACCCATAAACTGTACCTTCCTATTAAAAATAATATCTTGCCTCATTTTTATATAGAGTTTACTGTTCTTCTTCTGAACTGAATCATATTTTCTTTCCCTCACACAAAACTTTTTCCAGAAGTTTATACTAATGTCCCCTGCCTAATTACCTTTTCCTTTTCTTGAGGTACTTTCCACTCTTCTCATTTACACCTCCAATTCTATCCAGGGCACCTTTAGTTTTCACTTGTAATACTGAAATAACCTCCTCACTGCTCTTTCTGCTTCTCCTTTGCCTACACATGGCTTATTGTCTACAGAGTATCCCTATTATCTTAAAAAATATCAGCAACATGATGCTATAATTCTTACTAGTTTCCTATTATATAAGAAATATATAGGAATCAACCTGATTCTTGAAATCTTTCTCTCTCTCACTTTCTACATCCTCTGTAAACTTGCTCAACTTTCAGAAGTGAGGCAATACTTTTAGGTATCTGGGGTAGAGGTTTCTGGGTGGCTAGCAAATAAATACCAGTTAAACAGAATTTGTGGGGGCTACAGATAGACTTCACTTAGAGAAAACAATCTTATTGAAAGAAGGGGAGGTGTGGGTAGTTTCAATTATTTATATTGGTACTTACCTGGAAATGCTCTATTATATTCTTCCTACCAGCCTCCCTTCTGCTGATAACCAGAACCTTCTTGTTTGGAAGTTACAACTTGAATCTGTCTATCTCATGTTTCATGGAACACTGTTTATTTTTGTTGTTGTCATTGTTAAGCTGATGTTAGTTCCTGGGAAGGAGCTTTCTGACCACCCTGGCTCTCCTCCTGTATTTTGTCTTGAGACACAACATATAAGGCTTCTTATTAGAGTGGACCAAGACTCTCCCACTACATAAGGGAAAATTTAAACTCTATGATTTTATTATCCAAGCATATCTAAGCATAGCCATGACTCTCCAGAGGGCAAGGAAAGAGGGTGGTGAAAAAAATAGCTCATTAGGGGATCCCGTTGGGCCTTGTATTCAAAGAGAATGAGACCTGAAAAGCAGTTCTCAGAGGAAAAGGGATAATTTTGGCCATTTTCAGTTTTCATGTAATGATGGTGTTATGTGACTTCCCTCCATTCAGTGTTCCTGTATAGATATAGCTTTAACCCTTTAACAGAGACTTTTGAATAAGGTCATTTTTTAATAGATAATAGTTTATAATCTTTGTGCAAAACAATTAATGCCACTTGTGAGGAAATTCAGGCACTTCTGTGCCATTATAATAAGAGAAGGACTGATTTAACAAATAATAACTTCCTATCAAATGAGAATAGAATTCTCTAAATGGACACTAATTTTAAAAGACAAAAAGACAATAATTTTGCATCCTAATGCCTCCTTAATGAATTTCTTTATATAACCACTGTTGAAAAAAAAGTAAAGTGGTTATTCTCAAACTTTAGGGGGATTTTAAAAGCACAGGTTGCTGTTTTCCATCCCCAATATTTCTGATTCAGTGGGTGTGGGGTAGGACCCAATAATTTGTTGTCTTGCAAATCCTCAGGTGATGATACTGCTGTTCTGAGACACCCTCTACCCATTCTTGAGAAGCGTGGGGTTAATGCATAGGCAGTTGTATTCTGGGCACTGCAAGTAGGGACTATTTATAAGTTTTAACTGATAACATGTTCATGTTTAGTTGCAGCTGATCAGAGATGCTGATGCAAGCTCTCAAGATTCCACATTTAAAGGATGTAAATCTTTTCACCTTTGTGTAGTTTTTTTCTTCTCATTTCTGTCAAAATGGGGACAGCTTTTTAGTGATGCGTTTAACCTATAAAAATATAGAATTCTCTAGAGAATTCTAAATTTGGCATTAAATTCTTTCTCTTTGATAAAGATTCTAATTAATATTATTTTTACTCATTTTGAGATGGTGGGGGCATGGCTGTAATTTTTGGCAAAAATCTGATGGTATGGAGAAAATTTTGCTCTTTGGTGTTAATGTATGCTAAACAGTGAGTCTATCCCTCCCAAGCCCAAATTATTCTTACATAATTTTTAATTATAAAATTCCATGCTTAATTTACTTTATAAACAAAAATCTATATAGTATTCTAGTTGTAATATAGAAGAGAATCAAAATAATTTTCAATAGGGGTAATAATTTATGTATAACATGTGATACATACATATATCATAAGTATATGTGTAATATACACATACATGTTTAATACAGTCTATATAATAAAGAGGTAATATGCAAATTGACCCTCACACCCTCGCATCATCACAAGATGGCTGCCCCCACGTAGTCACAAGATGGCTACCACAAGATGGCCGCCCCCACTTTGTCACAAGATGACACCCCCATGTCATCACAAGATGGCCACCACAAGATGGCAGCCCCCACATTGTCATAGGATGGCTGCCCTCACATTGTCACAAGATGGCCAGCAGGGGAGGGTATTTTTGGGGGGCCAGGCCTGCAGGGGAGGACAGTTGGGGCAACCAGGCCAGCAAGGGAGCAGTTAGGGGGTGATCAGGCTGGCAGGCAGAAGTGGTTAGGGGCAATCAGGCAGGCAAGCAGGCGAGTGGTTAGGAGTCAGCAGTCCCAGATTGTGAGAGGGAAGTCCTACTGCTGGTTTAGATCCGATCCTTGCAGGATCGGGCCTAAACTGGCAGTCAGACATCCCCCAAGGGATCCCAAATTGGAGAGCGTGCAGGCTGGCCTGAGGGACATCCCCCCCCCCCCTCAGTGCATGCATTTAGTGCACCAGGCCTCTAGTATTTGTAATAAAGACAAGTAATATGTTTTCCAATATTTGATATTCAGGCATAATAAGAAATAGAAATCTAGTGAAGTTAGGTGTTAGTCTCTATAAACAGGACAGTTGCAAATGCAGCTGGATAGAAATGAGTGGTGTAGGGAACTCAAACAAAACATGCTACATTGCCATTAGAGACTTAACATTTCTTTTTTCCTTCCAAAAGATATGTTTCCATTGATTTCAGAGAGAGAAGGGAAGAGAGAGAGAGAGAGAAACAGAGAGACATTGATGTGATAGAGAAACATTGATTAGTTGCTTCCTGTAGGTTCCCTGATGGGAGATCGAACCCACCACCTGGGTATGTGTCCTGACCGAGAATTCAACCCACAACCTTTTGGTGTACAGGATGATGCTCCAACCAACTGAGCCATCTGGCCAGGGCTGACTTAACATTTCTTGGTAAAGTTCTAAATAAATTAAGTTAGGACCAGTCTTTAATTCTTTATTAGGGAAACTCAGTGAATATTAAAAACATGTATGGCAGTGTGAGTTATTTTCTAACAAATATGACTCCCCTGTACCTCAGGCAGAATGTTCTTTCCCACTTCATCTATGTGGGACTTGACCATGGTTTGCTTGAACATTTGGAGGCTGCAGACATGACACAAGGAGAGGCCCTAAATGTGTTTGTGCTGTGGGGCTTGGCCCTGTATGCCAGGAATCTGTTCTGAGAAGAGCATGCCCCAGGTGCCCTCTGTTGCCTTAGCCTGCACTCTAGGGTGAAAACACTTGGAGCTGACATGTGGTAAAATTCATGTAACATGACAGTTATCATTTTCACATATATTTGGATTATGGGTGATCTGATTCAACTACGCTTAGGTTTGTATATATGAGTACACATTTTATCATTTTTAAAAATTAGTTTAAAATTTTTATTGTTGACACTATTGCAGATGCCTCCCATTCCTCCCTCCCCTTTGTCCACCTCCATCCAGTCCCAGCCTCCCTTTCCCTTGGCCCTCACACACTATTGTCTGTGTCTATGGGTTATGCATAGTAGTATATGCTCCTTTGTGGTGTTCTTTAAGCACATATGTTATGTTTATAAAATCTCTTATATTGCTCATATTTTTCATACATTTTGTTCACCTATTTATGTTAATTTTATATCTGTCAATCTTGCTGAATTCCTGTAATAGTCTAATCAATTCTCTGTATATTGTCTACAAAAATACTAATATCATGCCCTGGCCCGTGTGACTTTAGTGGTTAGAGTGTCAGCCTATGGATGGAAGGGTCATGGATTCTATTCCTGGTCAAGGGCATGTACCTGGGTTGCAGGCTCAATCCCTGGCCCTGGTCTGGGGCATGCAGGAGACATCCAATTGATGTGTCTTTCATTGATGTTTCTCTCTCTCTTTCTCTCTCTCCTTCTTTCCCTCTCTCCCTTCCAGTCTCTCTGAAAAATCAATAGAAAAAATATCCTCAGGTGAGGATAAAAAACAAAAACCAACCAAACAAAAATTGCTAATATCATTCACACTTATTTCATTTATTATTTTTTTCTTAGTGCATGAATTTGACATATAGTACACTGCTCAATATAAAAGGAGTGAAAGTGATTGTGAATTTCCTTGCATTTTTGTTCTAAAAGCATTTAGAAATGTTTTCAAATTTTCATGATTTATTACACATATCTATTTTTTTAATTGAAATATCTAATACCACCTTCTTTCCATTATATTTTCTTGAAAAGTATATAATTTGTCTCAGATTTCATACATATTTTCATTAGGTTTTTGGAGTAACATCATATAATACTTTCATAGCTGCTACGTCTGTTTAGTATTGTTTTCCATTTTTTGTTTCTTTTATTTGTCCCTTTTCTTCTCTCAAACATGCCAAATTTCTGGTAGGTATACATTAATTATATGTTGAAATAAATTACGATAACACAGTAGCTTCTGTATCATTAAAGTTTTCATCAGAAAAACATAACCAATAGGAGGTGTGTGTGTGTGTGTGTGTGTTGTATCTGACATGTGGAGATTTAAAACACAAACAAAAAATAGATATTGTTCCAAGGAAGTGGGTTACAAATATACTTTCCTTAACTTTTTAATAAAAGCCTCTACCTTCACCTTTGTATTCTGGTCTGGTCAAATAGAAGAGAAGAGCTTGAACGAGCGATTTCCTATGGAACACAGAAGCTCCCTAGATGGCTCTAGCCATAAGCCCAGGGCCACCCGCCAAACTCCCATGTGGGCCTGTGAGATAGGTTTCATCAGTATAATACCTCTGGTCCCAGCATTCAGATAGTTGAACATGGGAGACTAGTAGTGCTTTTTTGTCCTCTGAGGATGCTTCCACAATGCTGTGCCTTCTAATTTCTGCAGCTGGAAACATGTGAGTTTGGGTTGAGGAAAAAGTATGGAAAAGACATTTCTTAACAGAAGTCTATCTGTGCAATTGGTGAAGGGAAGTTTACTTCAAAGCAGGAGGAATGAGATTTAGAGGGCAGGCAAAGGGATTTTGCCGAATAACACTTCCGTGTAGTCTTAACTGGCTTCCTAAAATAGTTTTAGTTTGTTATTGGGCTCAGTGGCTGGGAAGGGAGCAGAGTGGGGAGCTCACAGCAAAGAAAGAAGCAAGTGGTTTGTTAGCTAGACCAGGAAAATGGGAGGCATTGTGAAGAAAGTCTAAGCATTTGCTATAATATTCCTGAAATCACTAAAAGGAAATAATTACTCACTAAGCACTTGAGAGAGAAGTGTGTGTGCCTAATGACAGTGCAGAGACCAACAGCAATAAATTGGGCAGGTGAATCAGCCGGACACCATTGATTACCTTGAGCTTCGATGTGCTCCAGTGGCCTCACGATAGGCAGAGGTAGCCTAAGTTCAGCTGTTACTGTACAGATAGAATGACAGCCGTAGGCTGTGGTGCAGTTTCAGAAATATAAGTCTTTTTTATCCTCAACCTTTCTCCCAATTTGTGTCACAACTTTTGTCTTACTGGTGACATTGACTTTAATGTCACAGTTAGAATTGGTTAGAGATTGAGCCAGGCGGACAGGTTCAAACTGGGTAAGAATGGTCACAAATAGCTATTAATATCATATTTTATACAAGAGATGGTGCGAGACTACTGACCCATTCCTGTGAGTTGGATGGGATGGTGATGGGACTGGGTGGCATGATAAGCATACACAGCTCTAGAAAGAAGGTGGTGTGTATAAAGGTTGGAATTCCTTATAAATTACAGGGACTGTAAATAATGTTCACTTACATTAATCAAATTAGGAAGTAAATCTATTCCAGTAATTTGTAGTAATTTTTGCTCAGTTCAGTTTTTTTTTTAAAAAAAAAGCATAAAATCATAACCCTAAAGAGCAGGAAGGAGCCTCAGTGAAGAATAAAGGTAAGCCTCCTGGCTTTGGGTGAGTGAATTTGTGAGATGATTGAAAACTGTAGGAATGTCTGGCATAAACAAAGTGATTGGGCTGGTGTAGTGAGCATGGCTTTTCTGGTTCTTCCTCTAACTCTAGCTCCATTCTCTCTTGAGCTACCCAATTGAGCATAGGTAGGGCAACATTAGCTCAGAAAGCAAACTTATGTCATAAAAACCAGAACTGAGTGCATCTAGTTTGGCTGAGAGCAGACAGGGAAGCTATTTTCCTATCTCCTAATGATTGTTAGGTGACCCTAGAAAGCATATAGAAAAAATAAAATAAAAAGAACATTGATTTTATCAGCAAGTATGCCCTAGAATGGAACAATTTTTATTATATAAATTTTCAAGCTAAGAACAGACTCTAGTTGGCTAAGGAAACTATGTGAGGATTCTGTATGAGATATGAGGTCACTTTCCTATTAAAAGGAAGGCGATGACATTTATTGAGCACTTTCGAAGGTTCTCGATGAAATAAAAGGTTCTTTTCCTTTCAACAACCTTATAGAGTATTATTATTACCACATTACAGGTCAGAAAACTATAAGATCTTACAAGAAAATTAACTTGTCCAAGGCATCACTGTCACCAAAAGATAAACACAAAAGTTTGTTCCCAGTTTTATGGTTGCCAATGGCTACAGTCTTTTTTGCCACCACACATTCCTGCTTTAAAAACTCAAAGATCCTATGCCTTCAAAATATTTGCCTCTTCAAAGAATATGTTGAAAGCAAGCATGAAATCCGTAGTATACTTTTATATGAATATTAGGTGGTCTCAAGAGCTTAAATCACATCAATAGTAGTCACATTTTTGGACAAGTTCAAACTTTAACCTTGATGTGTTTTTTCCTTATGGAAGTTAGGACCCTGGGTCAAATTGATGAGAACCTTAGATCTTTGCTGCATTTGCCCTCACAGATATATACTCACAGAGTAGTATGTCCAACAAAACTCTTCATACACATCTACTGGTACAAGTCACATTTATCTCTCTTCTGTGGAAGCCATGTGGCTTATTGGCCTTGAGCTGTGATTAGAATAGCATTTGTCACCAATCTCCTCTCCTGCTGTTAGTCCCTATGTCTATGAAGACAAAACAATAATTAACTTTGTTTACCTGCATGTTTGGGCTATCAAGTGTTGTTTTGTCTTTTAAAACCACCTACACAGTAAGGAATAATCTGCTGTTACGTCCAAAAATAAAGGAACTTCTCTGATTTTCTTTTCCAGTGACTATGCATACACAGTACCTGGACTATTAAGGATAGGAGAGTTTACATCTCTTCTCACCTGACAGAGTTAGGTACATGTGGCAGAGTTGATTTCCCTTTGATAACTATTTTCTCACTCCTCAAATTTCCTAGAACCTGTGGCTTTTTTATTTTTATTTTTTGTAGTGATTATTGCAGGACTGGTTACCCAGCTTTGAGAATAAAGTGACTTATTGAGGAGGTTCCCATTAAATATATGTGGCTGAATAAATGAATATGAATTTCTAGTCAGTCAAGTTCATTCCCATTTTGAAAACTTCCAGTTAAAGTGATTTCTCAGATATTATCTTAATGAATAGACCTTCGTTTCTACCCCATTACCATCATGGTTTCACATGATCTGCAGAATTGCTTTGGGTTTAAGTACTCCTTGCTCTGAACTGTGTCCTAGGGAGTAGAGGTAAGGGAAAGGTGGGATGAATGAGATAGTTGCGTAAGATTTTTCCACAAAGATTTTTCACTGTCCAGGCACGAGTTAAGGTAGAATTAGAAACTGACTTCCTGACATTGTGAAAGGACCAGATTGAGAAGGATTGGGCTATATCTTATCTTTGAAATCACCAAGAACCACAGATAAAATGTGAATAAAGGTTTAATGCAGCCGTAGACTGTAAAAGACTGCAAGTGTTTGTTTCAGAAGTAGAACCCTGTTTAGGATTAACTTCAAAATCTTAGGAAGTGGAAACTGGACATGGGAGGGTACATAAAGCATGTTCTGGAATTTCAAATGAAAGTTCATCGGGGATATTGAGATTATCTCTTGGTTAGTGAAAGCAGTGGAAACAGCTATGTTAATCTTATGATCATAAATAATTATCAAGCACTAGGTCCCAAACCAGAATCCATTCTAAGTTCAAAAACTAAACAAAATGATGTCCATCTTCATTCAGGGAACTGTTGGTAGTTTGGGTTCTGCTAATCTCTCCCCATACTCCAGAAAAGGAGGTGGGGGAGGGGGGGAAAGAGATGAGAGTGAGAAAAAGAGAGAGGTCTAGTACTTTTGAGGACAACAGATCTTAGCTAGAAAACAACTCTAATTAATATAAATGCTTATTTGAGCCCTGTCTCACATTCATTAATTTTATTTAACAAGTATGGTATATCAGGCACTGTTCAAAGCTCTTTACAAATATTAACCCATACAATTCTCTTATCAATCCTACAGATTGTACTTTATTAACCTCATTTGATAGATGATAAAGCTTGCCTAACATTGTATAGCTAATAAGTCTTACTCTGGTCTCACTGATACCCCTGTTCTGTGTTGTCTCTTCAGGTAATGTGATATAGTGTGTGAGCTTCTGACCAGATATGATGCTCAGAACTCTTGGCCAGACCATGGAGTCTCCAAATCACACTAATCTGGACACTTCTCTTTTCTTCCTCCTGGGCATCCCAGGTCTGGAACAGTTCCACCTGTGGCTCTCACTCCCCGTGTGCTGCCTGGGCACTGCTACAATTGTTGGCAACATAACCATCCTGGTTATTGTTGCCACCGAACCAGCCCTGCACAAGCCTGTTTACCTGTTCCTATGCATGCTCTCCACCATTGACTTGGCTGCCTCCTTTTCCACAGTTCCCAAGCTCCTGGCCATCCTCTGGTGTGGAGCTGGACATATCTCTGCCTCTGCCTGCCTGGCACAGATGTTCTTCATTCATGCCTTCTGCATGATGGAGTCCACCGTGCTGCTGGCCATGGCCTTTGATCGCTATGTGGCCATTTGCTACCCCCTCCGCTATGCCACTATCCTTACTGACACCATCATTGTCCGCATTGGAGTGGTAGCTATGGTGCGGGGCTCCATGCTCATGCTCCCATGTCCCTTCCTCATTGGGCGTTTAAGCTTCTGTCAAAGCCATGTAATCCCACACACCTACTGTGAGCACATGGCTGTAGTGAAGCTAGCCTGTGGAGATACTAGTCCTAACCGTGTGTACGGACTGACAGCAGCACTGCTGGTCATTGGGGTTGATCTGTTCTGCATTGGTCTCTCCTACGCCTTTATTGCACGAGCTGTTTTTCGCCTCTCATCTCATGAAGCTCGGTCCAAGGCCCTAGGGACCTGTGGTTCCCATGTCTGTGTCATCCTAATCTCTTATACACCAGCCCTCTTCTCCTTTTTTACTCATCGCTTTGGCCACCACGTTCCACTCCATATTCACATTCTTTTGGCCAATGTCTATCTGCTCTTCCCACCTGCTCTTAATCCTATGGTATATGGAGTTAAGACTAAAGAGATTCGGGAAAAGGTGGTCAAGGTGTTCCAAAAGGGGCAGGGCACTGGGGTCAAGGCATCTGAGCGATCCAGGAATATAGAAGAGACTTAGTTCCAAAGAAAGGAAGCTTTTCAAGATTAAATTATCCTCAGTATTTGAAATTGGAAAAAAGTTTTAATAGGGTGATGATGCCCTCCACAGTACCTTTTAGATCATTCCCAAGGTTGAAAAAATCACAGAGGAGATCAAGTTGGTTCAGCATTTTTAACTTAAATCTAAGAAAGCATGACATTGGGACATTGGGAGAGTCTTCCAACCTAGGTTACAAGAGCCTGTGCATAGTCAAAGAAACTCCTCAGTTCTTTGCCCTCTCCAAATACAGAGGCATAGATTTCTAACCTATATTTTAGGCTATAGCTGCTATTTTTCCATCTACAAGGATCAGAAGATGGGGCCATACAGCAAAAGTGAAAGAAATTAGAGCTACAACAGACCATAAGAAGCCTGAAACAGCAATCAGAAAGAATATATGCACCCCTTTGTTCATAGCAGCGTTATTTACAATAGCTAAGAACTATAAACAGCCCAAGTACTCATCAATAGATGAGTGGGTGAAAAAGCTGTGGTACATTTACACAATGGAATACTATGCAGCTGTAAAAAAAGAAGGATCTCTTAACCTTTGACACAGCATGGAGGGACCTCGAGAGTATTATGCTAAACACAGGAAGCCGGTCTTTTGTATTATTTGGCATGATGACATTTTACTTCCCAGCTTAACACACATGCAAGAAAAATAGATTAAAACTAAGAGTGGGAGACCAGAGTACACTATTGTTTTTCCAAGACTAATGAAGAGTATACAGAATAAATAAGCCAAATAAATGAGATCTTTCCTGTAAACATATACTGAGCTTATACCCCTGTAAGAGACAAGATTCATTCTTCTCAGGAAAATATAACACTTTAACCAGAACATCATATTCTTGTTAATGAGATCACACCATACCATCAACAAGCCTTATAAAGAGAAATAATATAAACAAACTCATCCAACACCTTGGTTAAATGACAAGGAGCCAACAAGTCTCAGCAAATTGTCATGCAACTATTGGAATGAAAGAAGGGCATCTCTAATACATAATAGGATTTCATTTTTAGGAAATAATCTGATTAAAATTGTCATATAAGTTTTACATACATGTTTATTTATTATAATGTTTCTTTTAGAGGGATATGTAAGTATAAGAATATGTTTAAAGGAATCAAATTCATCTATAAAATACTTTTATTTAATTCTAGTAACACTGTTTTGGAATTACATAAGTTTAAATGAAAATACCAGTCTATGTTATAATATGTTATGATCATTTTTGTTAATACACGTATAATAAATGTATATCAATACATTTACATATGTGTGTTTTTAATCAAGATAAAGATATACCAGAAGTTTCCTCTAAGTTGTAGAATTATGAATATTTTTTAGTAACCTTTAAAAGGATTAGCCAAGAAAACATATACAGAACACATACACACAGACAATAGTGTGGTGAGAGCCAGAGGGAAAGAGGGGTGTGGCCCATGTGGAGGTGGGCAGAGCACAGTAAAATAGGGGTGGCAAGGACTTAACTTGGGGTGCTGGGCACAAGATGCACTGTGCAGATGTTGTTTTATTAAGTTGTACACTTGAAAACTGCATGGTTTTGCAAATCAATGTCATTCCAATAAATTCAATAAAATAAAATACCTATTATTCCAATTATGTAATATATGTTGGTATTATTTTTATCTATTTTTAAATAGGTAAAAAATTAGAATCAGTTAATTTCTAAAATTATTGTTGTCATCATGATTATTATTTTAAGTTTTACATATTCATCTAATTTTTTTCCATCTAATTTTTTAAATAATGTGGAAATACAATAAGCCTAAACTTTTAATGTCTTTCTTTTCTAGCCTAAACTTTTGATGTCTTTCATAACATTCATTTTCCTTCCTTGAAAGTAAGCCTTTTAAATCAGGGGTCATATTTACATATTTCCTAGACTATCTTGGAGAGTAGAAAAATCTCAATTAACATTAATTAAATAGAGAAATGAAACATTAAATATATTTTTAAAATAAAAAATGAATCAATGTGTGAATTTACAATATTTCCTATTAAATGCTTTTGATCTATTTTTTCACAGAGCAGTGGGAAAAATATAAATTTGTGATAAATATTAAATCCTAGTTTTATTGACAATAACTGTGCTCATTTTCATTCTGTACCTTCCCATATATACATGCTAACACACAAACATACACTCAAATGTGCTTATTCACTTAAATATGTATCATTATTTGGGCATTAATAGTGGAAAGTTCTTTTTCTTCTTTCCATAGAGATTAGCTTGATTCCCCACATCAACATCTGTATCTATGATACTTTAAAATATCCCCTTGGGACACATAACACATATTTTCATTTAAAGGCTCAGTTCAATAGTAAAGAAAACAAGGAAGTTAGAGGTTGGCAGCTACACATGCACATTTATTCTACAATTGTGATTATTTTGACCAAGATCCTGAACACCTGGACCAGATTGCATTCAACTCACTGTTTTGCTATCCAAAACTAAGGTATTTAAGGCATACAAAAGAGAGGTTAGTTGCCACACATTTTTTTTCAGCAGTAAGATAAAATGGAGAGGGGATTTGAATATACACCAATTGCTTATTATTTTTTCAGAAATAAATCTTTTATTTCATTCACACAATTTGAAAGCAGGCATGTTGTGTAAAATTGAGTGTTCCTAGAAAACATGCGCTTTCCAAAACATGGCAATAAATGCAGTCTAATATCATACTGATCATGACTGACTGTGTTCTTTCTTTATCTAAATAGGAATCTTTATTTCAGTAGTGGAAGAAATCATGACAAGGAGAAATAGGAGAATAGAGAATAGCTCTTGACTATTAGAGCAATCTTCAGATTACTTTTGCTTTTTACCTGTCCCTAACTTATTCCTCCAAATTATAGTGCAGTCTCCCTTGATTATTTTCTGGAGAGACTGAGCTATAGCTCTGAGGAGAGGTCCTTGAAGAGCATGCTCACTAACGTGGTCAGCCTGTGTTTACCTTCTATTTCCAAATCAAATTGCCTTTGGAAAATCTGAGCTGTGCTCTCTTGGTGTCACTTTGTGCTGTAGAGTTTTCCTTATACTCTATCAGATGATGATTTTAAAATAGTCAATTTTATTAATGAAGGGTAGAATGACCATTTCTTCTGGTGGGGCACAGAATTTATTTAGGGACACTCAGTTGCTTCCTATGATGTTCATTTTTGTAAGCAAGCCAAAAATCACTGTGGGTCTGAGAATACGCAAAATTTTAATTTTAACGTAATTCAATATGTCACTTTTATGGTAGCATTTTTGTGTCCTGTTTTCAAATATTTGCCTATTCCAAATATCAAAGAGGATGTGTGTTTTGCATTTTACCTTTAACTCAATATTTTTCTAAAATTGTTTTTGTGTATGATATGATTTAGTGAACAAAATAGGTTTCTTTTTCTTTCACATATATTCATTGACTCAGTAGTACTTATTGAAAATAACATTTTTTTTTTCTCCACAATCTGCAGTGTTCCCTTTGTCATAAATTAAACGTTTTAATGTGCGCATCAATATTTGGTTTCTGGACCCTATATTTCTTGCAAAAGCATTTTTATCCATAGTTAAGAGGATGGGCAATCTGTTTTTTAAGGAAGTCACATACATTTTCCATATGCTTATTTTAGGAATTGGAAAAATGAGGTTAAGACCCATATATTTCATTAAGATACTACTTTTTTTGAATTCCTGATATTAGATAATTTGAGAGGCCAAAAAACCCTCAAAGATGTTAAGTGAATTAAAAAATCAGTAATCAAATTTAGGTGTTCTAACAAATTGGTGGTATTTCCACCACATTATTTCAAAATGCTCTTATGGAAAATCAGATACAACATTTTCTGTTTCTGGTAACTGTAGGAGTGTTGGAAAGGTGTTTAATGGAAGCCAATTGGGTTGGTTGGGAAATTTGGTCATGGAGTTCCTTTTAAGCTAGTGGGCAGAAAACTTACATAATATTTCTTGTTGCTGTGCTATCTAAAGGATTATCTGCCTTTCTAATCCACCTGAATTTCCCATGAATTCTTCTTTTGCTACCTGTTGGGCAGAGACTACAATATCTCAGTATTTCTCCCTTCCCTTTTTTACCCTCACTGCTGCGGGTGGGGGTGGGGATGGAGGATATTTTCCTTGAGAGTAGAAAGAGGATTCTGACTTCACTGCTTAACACACTTGTTAAGCACCATAGAGTTAATTTATGACCCTGTGGACTCTTGTGAATTATTTATTCTCTATTACCAAGAAATTTTCTATTATTTGATAATTACAAGATTCTTTATGATCTAGCTCCTGGCCAAATGTTTAGCTTATGACTTTCCCCCACCACACCAGTGAATTCTCCCAGACTTGATTGTTTTGATTTTCATATTTTTACATGTTGATTCTTCTCCCTGGAAATCCTTATACAGATGTGTATCCTTCCAATTTGTCTTTTTTTCAAAATAGATATCAAACACTTTAACATAGTCAATAGTCTAGTGCTCACTTAGTGTCTTGCACAAACTTCTGTTTTAGTTTTTGTCACATTTACTGTGATTGTATATATCTTGATCTCTTCACTAAATTCTGAGCTCCTTAAAAGATAAAAATTTGTGTCTAGTCTTAAATGATGAAAATGTGTCCCCATATTGTCACATAAATATTTCTGAGAAATAAAGAGACTAATAAAAGAATGAGATGCCTTTCCTTCACCCCAAATATTTAGTTAACTTGAAAGTAAGATTTTGGTGTAAGGGCAGAATTTAGGATTAATTAATTTTTCTTTTGGATGAGAAATAAATTTACTGTGTGGTTAGAAGTAAAAATATAAAATTACATTTCTATTGACTCCCACTAGAACCCAATTAAAATAGTTTCCATTGTTAAAGTTATAAAAATGTAAATCCAAAAGGTCAGAGAGAACAAGTGAGAAAATAATAAAAATTAAAGATGTCAGCATATATTAAATTATAAATATTACAGGAGAAACTAGCCTAATAGAAGCAAAATATGTTGATCTTGTTAATAGAATATAATAATACCATGCAACTTTTTTGTTTGTATGTTATTGTATTTGCTACAGACACCAGATGATCTCAGAGAGCAATGCCTGAAGATAAACAAAAAGATTGCTTACAAGACAGAAGGAAAGAAATAATTTGTTACTACTGATAGATTTATTATCTGAAGCAATGTTAGCTGCTTTCAGTTATTATTATACATTTTTTTCTGAATAAAAATATAAAAAACATTTCTATAAATCCATCAAGATAAAGTATAATGGAAAAGGAGGTCTGAAAAGTGAGAAGACTGCCCTAGGTGATTTGGTTCAGCGGATAGAAGCCATCAGCCTGTGGACTGAAGGGTCCCAGGTTCAATTCTGGTCAAGGACACATGGCCAGGTTGGTGGGCTCAATCCCCAATGTGGGGCGCACAGGAGGCAGCCAATCAATGATTCTCTCCCATCATTGATGTTTCTATTTCTCTCTCTTCCTCTCTGAAACCAATAAAAATGTATATTAAAAATATAAAGACTCTTTAAACAATAACAATATCATTTTTAAAAAGTGAGAAGACTGAATAAAAAATTTTACTGAATTGTGAAACACCAAGCCCAGTAGAAGAATAAATAATTCGATATTTCAAATACTTAAAACAGTACCTTAGTAATCAAAAATAATTATCAGCCATTAATTATCAATAAGAATAAAGTTGAAATCATCTGTTGGGTCATTGATAAGGGGATGAAAAAATCTTTTTCAAGGACATATCAATAGAGAGGTGTATACAGTTATTAATAGTTAAATAAGGTATTCTAACAAAGATTCCTTTCTAGAAGTCATAACAGAATTATACTTTATTGTTATTGTTAATCCTCACTGGAAGATATTTTTTCCGTTCATTTTTTTAGAAACTGTGGAAGGGAGCGGGGAAGGCGAAGAGACAGAGAGAAAGATCGATGTTGACCAGACACATTGCTTGGTTGCTTCTCACTAGTGCCCGGACCTGGGCAAGAAATCAAATCTGCAACCACATGCATTCCCTTGACTGGAAATAGAATCCATGAGCCTTTGGTGCACAGGTCACGTTAAAACCACCAAGATACACTGGCCCGGACAAGAGATACACTTTAATATAACTATCTGAGGATGAGAAACTCTCTTTTTTAGAGATTGAAGAAAAATTATTGCCTGTGATGAGAACTTGGATTACCTGATAAAAAGTGGTTGAATGAACAGAAAAATTGACCAACAAATGAGCAACAAATAAACAAAAATCCTACTCCCTGGCACTTAGAAAATATGGTTGTGTGATCATTAAAATGCACTAGAAAATTTTAAAACATGTGGTGAAAGGGACATAGTAACCATAAATTATATTTTCTCTTTTCTTTTTCTTACTCTAGAAAAAAACCCACATAAATTTTAAGCCTAATTGATCATGCTAATGCTGAATAAAACAGACCTGCACCCAGCCTCATTTATTCTTAATGGAATCCCAGGACTTGTAGACATACAAATATGGATTTCCTTCCCATTCTGCTCAATGTATGTCGTGGCTATGGTGGGAAATTGTGGTCTCCTCTACCTCATCCGCTATGAAGACTCACTGCACAAGCCCATGTACTATTTCTTGGCCATGCTTTCCCTTACTGACCTTGTCATGTGCTCTAGTACAATCCCTAAAGCCCTCTGCATCTTTTGGTTTCATCTCAAGAAAATTAGCTTTGATGAATGCCTGGTCCAGATGTTCTTTACCCACACCTTCACAGGAATGGAGTCTGGGGTGCTTATGCTTATGGCCTTGGACCGCTACATAGCCATCTGTTACCCTCTGCGCTATTCAACTATCCTCACCAATCCTGTCATTGCAAAGGTTGGGCTTGTTACTTTCCTGAGAGCGGTATTGCTTATTATTCCTTTTACTTTCCTCACCAAGCGCCTCCCTTACTGCAGAGGCAATATAATATACCACACTTACTGTGACCACATGTCTGTAGCCAAGTTATCCTGTGGCAATGTCAAGATCAATGCCATCTATGGTCTGATGGTTGCCCTTCTGATTGGAGGTTTTGACATCCTATGCATTACAATTTCCTACACCATGATCCTCC
Source organism: Myotis myotis (assembly GCF_014108235.1). Taxonomy (NCBI): domain Eukaryota; kingdom Metazoa; phylum Chordata; class Mammalia; order Chiroptera; family Vespertilionidae; genus Myotis; species Myotis myotis. The sequence goes on from NW_023416314.1 coordinate 43,254,093, forward strand.
GGGCTGTGATCAGCCTTTCCTCAACAGATGCTCAACAGAAGGCCTTCAGTACCTGCACTGCCCACATCTGTGCCATTGTTTTCTCCTACAGTCCGGCTTTCTTTTCCTTCTTTTCCCACCGTTTCAGGGGTCATACAATCCCTCCATCTTGCCACATCATTGTGGCCAATATTTATGTGCTCCTACCTCCCACTATGAATCCTGTTGTCTATGGAGTAAAAACCAAGCAGATACGAGATTGTATCATTAGGATCCTTTCAGGTTCTAAAGATATCAAATCTCATAGCATATGAAAAAGATAATTTCCAGGAGAGAGAAGGGCTCCTATTTAGACAGGAGCTGATACAATATTTTGAGAAGTACTACTTTGACCATGGAAATGAAGCATGTTGAATGGTGCATTTCTAAATACATCTTGAGAATTTCAACATCACTGGCCAGCCCACCAACCCTCCTGTGAATTATTTTTGTTTCTCACTCCATTGAAATAGTAGTCTAATAATTAACTCATATTCCTTGGACAAACTTAATTATTAAAAACTAGAGGCCCAGTTCATGAAACATGCACAGGTAGGGTCCCTAGGCCTGGCCAGTGATCAGGGCTGATGGGGCCTTCAGCTGCTGGCTGGTGCCTTCTTTCTGGCTGCCAGCCAGGGCCTCCCTTTGTTCCATGACACCCCCTGGTGGTCAGTGCACATCATAGCAAGCTCCTGAAGGGATGCTTTGCATATTAGCCTTTTATATATATAGATAAACAAAGTGGAAGGAGATGATTCTGTTTCCAAATAGTGATTATAATTTACAGACTGAGAAACAGTTGTTACTTTCCTCTGGAAAATATTGGCTATATATTTCTAATCAGTATCAAAATACCTTTTTACAATGACTTCTTTCTGAAAAAGAAACAATCAAGACTCCTATAAAGTTACTAACGTAATCAGTTTGAAATCTCTGAGCATCTTACTATTATTAGGCTGAATATGCATACCCTTACCTGATCAGGCACATTATATTCCTGCAAATTAATTTGATATTCAATTTCCTTCAAGAGGGCCTTTGAAAGCATATAATCTAGAGGGTGAGGTAAATAGTTCTCTTCACCAAATGTAAAGACTATTATGTATATAAAACCATGAGTGGGGACTTGTTTCAAAAGTGACTTGTGTCATCTTATCTCCAATTGTGAGTTTAATAAATAAAATTAAATGTCTTTCTAATATGTAAGATTCTTCTAAATTAATAAAAAAGTGTGAGATTAAAGGAAATGGCACTTTTACATTAATGTCTTAGGATCTAAACCAATTACATAAGAAGTATAGTATAAACTGAATTTTTATTTGTATCTTTCTCTGTCAAACATAAAATAGCACACATTGTCTCTCCCCAATTCAGTTAGTTATCCTCATCAAATTTTATTTAATTATTTAATTAGTCTTTACTTACTATCTCACATCTTAAATCCTACAAATAACCTCACTCCCTAATATATAATTACTTTCTATGTGTTACCCTATTTCTGTGTTCACCATAAACTCAAAATTTCTAAAGTAAGAGTTGGTTCCTAAACTGGTTTCTGTGCATGGAGGACAGGGAGAGGTAAAAAGAAGAGGCAGACGATTCAATACTGGTAAGGTAGCATGTTTATAAACAGGAGAACTTATAGTCAAGGCTTGTCTTTGGTGGATGAAAGACAAATAGATCTCCACACCCTCCCGCCAGAATTTTAAAAGTTACATAGAGGCCTTAACTAGGTTCAGTCACATATACTAGCCCCATGGTCGGCAAACCATGGCTCGCGAGCCACATGCGGCTCTTTGGCCCTTTGAGTGTGGCTCTTCCACAAAATACCACATGCGGGCGTGCACGTACAGTGCGATTGAAACTTCATGGCCCATGTGCAGAAGTCATTATTTTGTGGAAGAGCCACACTCAAGGGGCCAAAGAGCCACATGTGGCTCACGAGCCGCAGTTTGCCAAGCCGCAGTTTGCCGACCACTGTCCTAGCCTATGTTGGGGAGTACTAATACTAAATTATGTATATATTGATTTCAGAGAGGAAGGGAGAGGGAGAAAGGCATAGAAGCATCAATGATGACAGAAAATCATCGATTGGCTGCCTCCTGCAAGCCCCACACTGGGGATCCAGCCTGAAACCCAGGCATGTGCCCTGACCAGGAATCAAATCTGCAACCTGCTGGTACATAGGTCAATGCTCTACCACTGATCAATGACAGCAGGGCATGTTTTTAAATTGGGAACATAAGAATATAAATAAATTAATGAAGAAATGGATAGATTTGTGAATAAATGGATTGATTCTGTATGTACATGTTTTCAACATGTGCCCCACAAAGCCTTATATAAAAATAAACAACTGCAATAAATGTTACAATATCTAATACTTATTTTTAAAAGTTTGCTTTCATTCTTTTTTATGTTTTTATTTATTGATTTGAGAGGGAGACAGAGAGAAAGATTGATTTGTTGTTCTACCTATTTATGCATTCATTGGTTGATTGCTGTTACATGCCCTGATCAGGTATACAACCCTTAACCTTGGCGTATCAAACCAATGATCTAAGCCTGTGAGTTATGGGGCCGGGGCATCACCATCATAAATTCATTCTCATACTCAAACACACAACATATAAAAGCTTTTTTTAATTTATTTATTTATTTATTTATTTATTTATTTATTTATTTATTTAGACATAGGAGTAAGAAAGGAAAGTTTTCATTCTCTGAGGGTAGGAGTTAGCTTGATTCCCACAGCAGTGCCTGTATCTCTAATGTGCTGAAATATCCCCTTGAGACATATAACACACATTTTTTTAAATTTAAATGCTTAGTTTAATAGTACAAATATCAAGGGATTTAGAGGTTGAGAGCTGTATATGTACATAAAAATAAACAACTCATGTAGAATCATGATGGGTTTTTTTTTACCAAGATCCTGAGCACCTGGAACAGATTGCCTTCAACTTATTGCTTTTATAACTGGAAACCAAGGTATTAAAGGACAGAAACGTGGAACTAGAAACAAGGTTTTTTATTCTATAGGCAGTGCAATCAAGAGAAGAGAGTGTTTGGATGTATACTAATTGATTATTACCTTCTTAGAAATACAAGTTTGATTCCATCCACCAATTTGAGGACAGTAGTGTTGTGAAAGCTTGGGTTTGGGGGGAAAATGTTCATTTCCCTGTGTCAGATTGCAATTCAGTGTAACTTTTCATTATGATTATAAATAAGTTACTTTCCTAACCAAACTGAATCTGTTGTAGTGGAAGGCAGGTACAAATCACCCCCATAGTTCTCCATCATGGTCAGAACACCCTTGCTGTTTACCGACTTTACCATTGTTCTCCAAATGAGATTCTAATTTACTTGCTTCATGTCTGGAGAGACTTATCTGTGACTGTTTTCTCCACTTTAGAAGTAAAACTTACTTGGAGGAACTTAATGTCATGTTGAGAGGAAACCATGGATGGTAAAATTGTGGACTATGCAGTGAGAAAGCAAACTTATTGTCTATGGTTTTGGGGAAAGAGAACAGACAAAAGATGACAGAAATTTATATTTTATGGTGACTTATGAAGTAGACACTATGGTTCTGTTTCATCTGGTAGTTCAAGTGTAAAATTTTATTCATTTACTCATTAATCTATTCATTCATTCAAAAGTATTTATCAGCATATACTAGTAAAATGTGTCTGGTGGCTTGCTAGATACTGGATATAACTATAAATACAATCTAAAAAATTAAGTTTTTTTAGATTGTGGGTGATTCAAGAATATCTATAATAATAAAAGCATAATATGCTAATTAGACCGGACATCTTTCAGGATGTCGTTCCAGACGACCTTCTGGACAAAGCTGAGGCTGCCAGGGAAGCCCAGGTCCCATGTGCCAGAGGGAAGCCGGTGCCGGCAGCCGGGGGAAAGAAGGCCTACTTTTGCACGAATTTTGTGCATGGGGCCTCCAGTAAATAATTACTTATAATCCATGATATTAAATGACAAAAGAGATTGATTCTGTCAGCACTTCCCAGAAACAGACAGATGGTGTGGGAAGGATTAGTATTGATAGATTGTATTTAAAACATTTTACAATTCTGAAAATCAGTTAAAATTTTTTGACATAGCTACATCAGATACTAAACAAAATAAATGAAATTATTATCAAAAGAAAAATATTAATAGGGAACAAGATATAAATGTCATTTTATGTGACTTAGGGATAATAGCAATATATAATAAAAATAAAACACTAGGTAATAATTTTAATAAAAACAATTTAATAGGAAAAAGGAAGTAAACGTCTAGACAAATTATTTTAAAATAAAAAAGTCAATGCTAACTAACTGCCCACGGGAAGGTGGAATTTGACAAATGATGGAATTGGATTATGTTTTATTTTCATTATTATCCTATAATATTATTTCTTTCTAACACACATTTCTATGACAAAATTGAAAAGAAATAATTAAAATGAGGTGGTCAGAGAAGGGCTTAGTGTTGGTATTAAATGTATAGCAATTCAGACATAAAGCAGCCTTATCTCTTTAGGGTCTCCATTAACTCAAAAATAAGGTGCAAATTTATAAATGTAATTCCTAGGCTTGTGATGAGTATTAAATGAGTAATTTTTGTCAACTTCCTCAAAGAGTATTTAGTATATGAATATGAATCATTAAGAGTAATAAATTAGTGAGGATTGTATCTGTCTTCTTAGTTTCAAAATAATGCAGACAATATATGTGATTGAGCCTGGGACATAGTGGATGTTAAATATGTATTTGTTTAATGAATTGGCAAATTAATGAATTAACAATCAAAACATACTTAGTTTTAACTTGTTTAAGTAAATATTTTCTCTCATTTAAACTATTTGTTTGATATTAAAATGCAGATTTGACCCGGAGAGAAAAAGGGAGAGTGAGAGAAAGAACAGGACTAAGATTGTGTTTTGTTTTGTTTTGTTTTGTTTTGTTTTTTTTCTAATCCTGGAGGATCAGAAAACAAAATATAAACTAAGCAACACACAAAAACTATAAGCTGCTTAATGTTTCTAGCAATCTGATCATGCTAATGCTGAACCAAACAGACATGACTCCAGCCTCATTCATTCTTAATGGTATCCCAGGACTAGAGCACATGCACCTCTGGATTTCCTTCCCATTCTGCACGATGTATGTTATAGCTGTGGTGGGAAACTGTGGACTTCTCTGCCTCATCCGCTATGAGGACTCCCTGCACAGGACCATGTACTATTTCTTGGCCATGCTTTCCTTTACTGACCTTGTCATGTGCACTACTACAGTCCCAAAAGCCCTCTGCATCTTCTGGTTCCATCTTAGGGAAATCAGCTTTGATGAATGCTTGGTTCAGATGTTCTTTATCTACACCTCAACAGGGATGGAATCTGGGGTGCTCATGCTTATGGCCCTGGACCGCTATGTGGCCATCTGTTACCCTCTGCGCTACTCAGCTATCCTCACTAATCCTATCATTGCCAAGGCTGGGTTAGCCACTTTTCTGAGAGTGGCATTGCTTTTCATTCCTTTGATGTTCATCACCAAGAAATTACCCTACTGCAGAGGCAATATAATATACCATACCTGCTGTGACCACATGTCTGTAGCCAAGTTATCTTGTGGAAATATCAAGGTCAACGTTATCTATGGTCTAATGGTTGCTCTCCTGATTGGGGGCTTTGATATCCTGTGCATCACGGTCTCCTACACCATGATCCTACGGACGGTGGTCAGCCTCTCCTCGGCGGATGCTCGGCAAAAGGCCTTCAGCACCTGCACTGCCCACATCTGTGCCATTGTCTTTTCCTACAGTCCAGCCTTCTTTTGTTTCTTTTCCCATCGTTTTGGAGGTCACATAATTCCTGCCTCTTGCCACATCATTGTGGCTAATATTTACTTGCTCTTGCCTCCCACTATGAACCCTGTTGTCTATGGGGTGAAAACCAAACAGATACGAGACTGTGTCATAAGGATCCTTTCAGGTTCTAAGATTACCAAATCCCCATAACATATGAAAGGGACATTTGTCATGGAAGGAAAGAGAAGCAAAGTGGAAGAGGAGTGAAGAGGAAAAAAAGAAGGAAATAGAACGAAAGGAATACTTCTTTTGGTTGTTTAGTCAGGATCTAATAATGCCTTCTTGAGAGTACTGTTTGGGCTATGACAAGGGAGAGTTTGATTCATGCATTCCCATTGTCTTCAGAATCTTAACATCACTGGCATGCCCAGAAACACTTCTGTGAGTTTTACGTCTTCTCATCCTGTGAAGGACTGATCTCATCATTAGCCAAAGTTCCCATAAATATAAGAATAATGGGATGCGGAGACAATGGAGGAAAATGAAATCAACTTTGATGAATGCCTAATGGAAGGAGATTATCTACAATCAGATGCAAGCTTTTCCTATTTTCAAATAGTGATTGGAATTTCCAGTTTAAAAGATACTGTTACTTTCCTCAGAAAAAAATGCTGTATTTTTCTCAATACCAAAATTCCTCTATTTTTTCACTGTTAGACAAGTTATAAAACTGATGAAGAAGTTATAAAATATCCATGAGGTCATTAGATTAATGAGGTTTCAAGCTCTGTTTTTTAACGGGTCCAAATTTGGTCTTTGTTCATTTTATTTATAATTTTCCCCTTAATCAGATTTATAAAAAGTGTTATCTATCTTAATATTTTCAGAGTCAATTTTTGTTATTACTCTTCTTTAATTTTCATAATTTTTTTTCTGTTTTTATTGCATTCATTTTTACCCCTGTGAATTATTTTCTGCCTTTGAGCTAATTCACTTGTTCTTTACCTGGACTTCTATATAAAATATCTGCTTTACTATTGCTAATTTGTCTTTTTCTTTTGATAGAGGTTATAAAAGCTAAAAAGAAAAGAAAACTTCTTTGGATATGTGTTTTAATTATGTCATCCTCATTTTATCATGAAGTTCTTTAAATATAATTTATTTTTATGAATTTCCCTTTTCCTCCCCCATAAGTTATTTAGTAGCATATATTTTATTTTAATTTTTAAATATTTATTGTTGAAAATATTACATATGTACCCCTTTTTCTCCCATTGACTCTTAGCCCTTCCTTGTGCTCCCACCCCCCACCCTAGGCCTTCACTACCCTATTGTCAGTGTCCATGGGTTCTACATATATGCATACAAGTTCTTTGATGGATCTTTTCCCTCCCTCTCAGCCTCCCCCACCTTCCCTCTGAGATTCCACAGTCTGTTTCATGTTTCTATGTTTCTGGATCTATTTTGTTCATCAGTTAATTTTGTTCATTAGATTCCACCTATAAGTGAGATCATGTAATGCTTGTCTTTCTCTGATTGGTTTATTTCAATTAGCATAATACTCTCCAGGTTCCATATATTTTAGATTCTTGCCGAATGGTTCTTTTATTATTAAGTTCTAATTTTATCCTGTTATAGTCAGATAATATATTTTATTGATGTGGATTTGGGTGACTGAGACTTTCCTTGGAACCCAATGTATGTTGATTTCTGTGCACACATCTTGTGGTCTTGTTAATAGGTGAGTTTTCTCATTGCTTGTTGTGGTGTTCTACATCTCCTCTTTGCTCATACTTGCCATGCTATTTGTGTCTTTTTTACTTACATCTGTCAGACCTAAGGTTTAATGTCAATAAAGGGGTTTTCTCTAGATATTTTATTACCAAGTTCATATTTTCTTAAATATTCTTATTTATATACTTTCTTATTGATGTTTCTTTCTAATCAAATTGTAAGGTTCTAAATAGAAAGAAATGTTTCCTTCTTGCTCAGTATAGTAACAACAGGCACAGTTCATGCACATGTTTGCATACGTACACAGGACATTAAAAAATATTTTTTGAATAAATACATTGATAAAATTATCAATTTTATAAAAATACTAGAGGCCTGGTGCACAACAATTTGTGCACTCGGGGGAGGGGGGTCCCTCAGCCCGGCCTGTGCCCTCTCCCAGTCTGGGACCCCTTGGGACATAACGACCTGCTGGCTTAGGCCTGCTCCCGGGTGGCAGAGGGCAGGCCCAATCCCTAGGTGCAGCTCCTGGTCGTGCTCAGAGCAGGGCCGATTGGGGAGTTGGGGCGCCTTCCCCTGTCATGCACAGAGCAGGGCAGATTGGGAGGTTGCTATGCCACCCTCAGTCACGCTCAGGGTAGGGCCAATTGGGGGGTTGGGGCATTGCCCCCTGTCACACTCAAGGAAGGGTCGATGGGGAGGTTGCGGCGCCACCCCCTGTCACGCACAGAGCAGGGCCCATCAGGGGGTTGGGGAGCTCCCCCCTGTCATGCACAGAGCAGGGCCGATCAGGGGGGTTGGGGCTCCATACCCTGTCATGCACAGAGCAGGGTCAATCAGGGGGTTAGGGAGCTCCCCCCGTCATGCACAGAGCAGGGCCGATCAGGGGGTTGAGGAGCTCCCCCGTGTCATTCACAGAGTAGGGCCGATAGGGGAGTTGGGGCACCGCCCCTTGTCACACTCAGGGCAGGGCGGATCAGGGGCTTGGGGCGCCACCCTCTATCACCCACAGAGCAGGGCCAATCAGGTGGTTGGGGCGCCGCCACTCTCATACTCAGGGCAGGGCTAATGGGGAGATTATGGCTCTACCCCGTCACACACAGAGCAGGGCCCGTGGGGGGCAGGGGGGTTGGGGCCCTGCCCCCTGTCACACACAGAGCTGCAGGGCGATCAGGGGGTTTGGGCACTGCCCCCTGTCACGCTGATCCCGGTGCTGTGATGCCTCTCAGCTCCACTGATCCCTGTGCTGGGAGGCATTTTACCCTTGGGTGGGGGCTGGCTGGTTTGCCCTGAAGGGTGTCCTGGATCAGGGTGGGGGTCCCCACTGGGGTGCCTGGCTAGCCTGGGTGAGGTGATGATGGCTGTTTGCAGCTGGTCACACACCCTTCAGGGTGGGGGTCCCCACTGGGGTGCCTGGCCAGTCTGGGTGAGGGGCTGAGGGCTGTTTTCAGGCTGGGGGTGACTGAAGCTCCCAACCGCTCCTTTCTTTCTTTTTTTTTCTTTTTATTCTGGGCCAGCTTTAGCTCTGAGGCCTTGGCTGCTGAAAACAGGTTTCTGGCCTTTTTTTACTGTCTGTATTTGATACAATGTTGTGGTCTGGCTGGCTGAAGCCCTGCTGAGTAAAGCAGGTTTCTGGGGGTTTTTTAGCTTCTATATTTGCAACATAGTTACTTAGAGTTGCAGCTGAGACGCCGGTAAGTCAGGCGGGGAACATTGGAGTCCTCCGTCACTGAAGCAAGCAAGCCTCCCTGTTCGCATCAGCTGCCTGGCTGCCGGCCGCCATCTTGGCTGCCAGTTAATTTGCATATCTTGCTTATTAGCCAATGGGAAGGGTAGTGGCCGTACACCAATTACCATGTTTCTCTTTTATTAGTGTAGATAGAGGTGAAAAATAAGAAGAGGGACTTTAGGAATAAGACCATCATTCCAAATTCTGAAGAACAATAATATCTAAAGAGCAGACATTAAAATAAAAGACCATTCAAGATACTTGAAAGAAATGAACAGTGGAATTATCAGTAGACAGAGAAGAAGAGTCAACCACACTACTTGAAAAATCTTATCCCTGAAGCAAAGGAAAGTATTAGAGTAGTTTCTTCTTCAAATGAGAATAAAATTAATTGAGAATTAAACATGTTGAAATGTTTGAGGGAGGAAGCCGTAGAATTGTAATAGAGACCATGAAGATGAAAAATGGATAAGAAAATAAGTATCCAAGAAGAGAAGCATGACTTGGGGTATTAGCACAAAGAGGAGCTGTCACTTCCATAATAGCAGGCAGGCTGCTGGAAAGAGGTGTAAATGTGGCGCTGAGCTTGTGATTTTAGTTGTAAGAAGTTGGTAAAATTTACAGAAATTTTTATCTCCCTTTTTCTTTCTTTTCTCCTCTCATTCTTTGGTATATTAGTAGAACACATTCTAAAATGGAACATTCTTCTCATGATGTTACAAACATACTAGAGGCTCGGTGCATGAAAATTCGGGTCCCTCAGCCCGACCTGTGCTCCCTTGCAGTCCAGGACCCCTCAGGGGATGTCCACCTGCTGGCTTAGGCCCGCTCGCTCCCCGGGGGATTGGGCCTAAACTGGCAGTCAGACATCCCTCTGGCAGTCCGGGAGCCCTTGGGTTATGTCTGACTGATGGCTTAGGCCCGTTCCCCCCAGGGGACATCCTTACTGCTGCTGAGGAGGTGGGAGAGGCTCCCACCACCACTGCTGCACTTGCAGTCATCAACACGGCTTGTGGCTGAGCAGAGCTCCCACTGTGGGAGTGCATTGACCACCAGGGGGCAGCTCTTGCATTGATCATCTGCCCCTTGGTAGTCAATGCGCATCATAAGGATGGGTTGTTCTTGGTCGTTCCACCATTAGGGTCAATTTGCATATTACCCTTTTGTTATATAGGATTGGTTTTTAAAAAACTTAATCCTTGACTGTTGTTATTGCAAGACAAGAAAACTAACATCTTGTACAAGAATTATATTTTACCCTATGTATCTTGCCATACTTCCTGCACATACAATTTCTTGTGCTTGAAATGCACTTCTTTTTCTACTTTATCTTTTTGAAGGTCCTCTGTTCACCTTCCAAGGTCTATCTCAAAATGTACATCTTTTGAGAACCATTTTTTCTTATTTAATTACTTGTAACTAATTACTTATTTTCATGTGCTGCTAATAATACAGAAGTGTACATTATATATATTGTATCATGTTATGATATAATGTTATATTAGGTTATGTTTTATATAATAATAAAAGCGTAATATGCTAATTAGACTGGACATCCTTCCGGATGAAGCTTGGGCTGTGAGGGAAGCCTGAGTCCTGGGTGCCTGCCAGCAGCTGGAGGGAAGCCTGGGTCTCAGGTGCCAGAGGGAAGCCTGGGTCCCAGGTGTCAGAGAGAAGCTGGTGATGGCAGCCAGGTGAAGGAAGGCCTACTCTTGCATGAATTCCATGCATAGTATATTATATTATACTAGAGGCCCAGCGCGTGAAATCGCACAAGACCCAGAGGTCCTGCAACCAGTGCCGCAGGACTCAGAGTCCCACCCGCAGCTGCCTCAGGACCCATCAATGCACCCCTTGGTGACTGATCATTTGGTCATTCAGGCATTCTGGCTTTCCAGCATTCCGGCCACTGGCTTTTTATAACATAAATTATATTATATTATATTATATTATATTATATTATATTATATTATATTATATTATATTATATTATATTATATTATATTATTTTATATTATATTAAACTAGAGGCCCGGTGCACAAAAATTTGTGCACTGGCTGGGGCGGGGGGGGGGGTGTCCCTCAGCCCCACTTGTGTCCTCTCACAGTCTGGGACCCCTCGGGAGATAACAACTTTCTGGCTTAGGCCCACTCCAGGGTGGCAGAGGGCAGGCCCAATCCCTAGGTGCCTGCCCCACAGCTCCTGGTCGGGCTCAGAGCAGGGCCGATTGGGGAGTTGGGGCACTGCTCCCTGTCATGCACAGAGCAGGGCGGATCAGAAGGTTGTGATGCCACCCTCAGTCATGCTTAGGGTAGGGCCGATTGGGGGGTTGGGGCGCCGCCCCCTGTCACACTCAAGGCAGGGTCGATGGGGAGGTTGTGGCGCCACCCCCTGTCATGCACAGAGCAGGGCCGATCATGGGGTTGTGGTGCCACCCCTGTCACATACAGAGCTGGCCGATCAGGGGGTTGGGGTGCTGCCCCTGTCACACACAGAGCAGGGCCCATCAGGGGGGTTGGGGTGCTGCCCCCGTCATGCACAGAGCAGGGCCGATCAGGGGGTTGGGTAGCTCCCCCCTGTCATGCACAGAGCAGGGCCAATTGGGAGGTTGTGATGCCACCCTCAGGCACGCTCAGGGTAGGGCCAATTGGAGGGTTGGGGCGCTGCCCCCTGTCACACTCAAGGCAGGGTCGATGGGAAGGTTGCGGCACTGCCCCCTGTCACCCACAGAGCAGGGCTGATCGGGGGGTTGGGGCACTCCCCCCAGTCACATGTAGGGCAGGGCCCATGGGGGCGTTGGGGCGCCACACCCTGTCACACACAGAGCAGGGCCAATTGGGGTTGGGGAGCTGACCCCTATCAGGCACAGAGCAGGGCTGATCAGGGGGTTTGGGTGCTGCCCCCTGTCACAGTGTTCCAGGGGCCAGGAGGCCTCGCTGCTCCGCTGATCCTGGTGCTGGGAGGCATATTACCCTTTTACTATATAGGATAGAGGCCTGGTGCATGGGTGGGGGCTGGCTGGTTTGCCCTGAAGGGTGTCCCGGATCACGGTGGGGGTCCCCACTGGGTTGCCTGGCCAGCCTGGATGAGAGGATGATGGCTGTTTGCAGCTGGTCACACCCCCTTCAGGGTGGGGGTCTCCACTGGGGTGCCTGGCCAGTCCGGGTGAGGGGCTGAGGGCTGTTTTCAGGCTGGCAGGTGACTGAAGCTCCCAGCCTCTCCTTTTTTTCCTTTTTTTTAATTCTGGGATTTGTTTACGTTCTATGGCTGTCACTGGAGCTGAGAGCCGGCTTTACCTGTGAGACCTCGGCTGCTAAAAGCAGGTTTCTGTGCTTTGTTTACCTTCTGTATTTGAAACTTTGTTGCGACTCCAGCTCTGAGATCCCAGCCGGCTGAAAGCAGGTTTCTGGGGTTGTGTTTAGCTTCTATATTTGTAACAATGTTTCTTAGAGAGCAAGTTCAGAGCCCAGCAGCGGCAGGCGGGGAAGATTGGCTTCCTCCATCACTGGAGCAAGCAAGCCTCCTGTTCGTGTCAGTAGCCTGGCTGCCAGCCGCCATCTTGGTTGGCAGTTAATTTTCATATCGCCCTTATTAGCCAATGGGAAGGGTAGTGAAGTTACAGCTAATTATCATGTTTCTCTTTTATTATATAGGATTATATTATATTATTATATTATTTGTATTATATTCATGTAACTCTACCTTTGCAAGATAATAATTTTCTCAAACTCAAGATTGTTGGTTCATTGTTTAAAATTTCTAGCAACTGAAAATATCTAAACATGGTTAAAGTTCCTAAATATTTATTAAATGTGTGTATTTTTATGAGTAAATAATGTATCTTTTATACTTTCCTTTTAATTGTTCTTGTTCCTTATTCTTTTTTAATTTAAATTCCTTACTGTTTAAAGTATGACATAAGCCTCCTTTTTATCTCCATTGACCTCTCCCCAGATGCTCCCAGTCCCCAACACACGCCTTCACCCTGCTACTGTCTGTGTCCATTGGTTATGCTCATATGCATGCATACAAGTCCTTTGGTTGATCTCTTTCCCACCCCACCCCTGCCTTCCCTCTTAGGTTGGATGGTTTATTTAATGCTTCTATGACTCTGGTTCTATTTTTTTAATTTTTTTTTATTGATTAAGGTAATACATATATGTCCTTATCACCCCAATCCCCTCTTCCCCATTCATGCCCTCACCCCCTGTTGCCTGTGTCCATTGGTTAGGCTTATATGCATGCATACAAGTCCTTTGGTTGATCTCTCCCCCTTAACCCCACCCTCCTCTACCTTCCCTCTGAGGTTTGATTGTCTGATCGATGCTTCTTTGTCTCTGGATCTGTTTTGTTCATCAGTTTATGTTGTTCATTATATTCCTCAAGAGGCCCAATGCACAAAAATGGTGCAAGGGTAGGCCTTTGCAGCCCCAGCTGCCAGGACCCTTGTAGCCCCAGCTGCCCTACGGCCCCAGCCCCGACTCGCACCCACCTTGGCCTGGCACTGCCCACATCCGCCACCACACACCCCCTGGTTCCCCAGTTCCATGGAGCCCCCCAATTGATTGCCCCACAAAGGGTGGCCTGGGCCTCCCTCTTTGGGGTGATGGAGCCCCCTAATTGATCACCCTGCTGGCCAGTAGCCTGAGCCTTCATCTGTGGGGGCAATCATGGGGTGATGGCAGGATCCCCAACCAATTGCATCGCACCTGCCTTGGCTGGCCTGGCACCAGTGCATGTCATAGTATGGTTGTCTGGATGGTCATTCTGCTGTTCAGTCATTTGGTCAATTTGTATATTATGCTTTTATTGTTATAGATAAATGAGTGAGATCATATGATATTTATCTTTCTCTAAGTAGCTTATTTCACTTAGCATAATGCTCTCCAGGTCCACCCATTCTGTTGCAAATGGTAAAAGTTCCTTCTTTTTTACCGCAGTGTAGTATTCCATTGTGTAGACGTATCACAGTTTTTTTATCCACTCATCTGCTGATGGGCACTTAGGCTGTTTCCAAATCTTAGCTATTGTAAATTGTGCTGCTATGAACATAGGAGTGCATATATGTTTTTTTAAAATATATTTTATTGATTTTTTTACAGAGAGGAAGGGAGAGGGATAGAGAGTTAGAAACATCGATGAGAGAGAAACATCGACCAGCTGCCTCCTGCACACCTCCCACTGGGGATGTGCCCGCAACGAAGGTACATGCCCTTGACTGGAATCGAACCTGAGATCTTTCAGTCCGCAGGACGACGGTCTATCCACTGAGCCAAACCGGTTTGGCCATATGTGTTTTCTGATTGGTGTTTCTGATTTCTTGGGATATATTCATAGAAGTGGAATTACTGGGTCAAATGGGAGTCCCATTTTTAGTTTTTTGAGGAAACTCCATACTGTTCTCCACAGTGACTGCACCAGTCTGCATTCCCACCAGCAGTGCACGAGGGTTTCTTTTTCTCTGCATCCTCACCAGCACTTGTCATTTGCTGACTTGTTGATGATAGCAATTCTGACAGATGTGAGATGGTACCACATTGCCATTTTGATTTGCATCTCTTGGATGATTTTAGTGCCTTTGAGCATGTTTTCATATATCTCTTGGTCTTCTGTATGTTTTCTTTAGAAAAGTTTCTATTTAGGTACTTTGCCCATTTTTTGATTGGATTGTTTATCTCCCTTTTGTTATATACTTACTTTTTTTTATGTGAGTAAAACTAGCACAACAATAGAAAGTTATATTTTATGAAAGCATTTTTGTCTTTTTGTAAGTCTATGTAGTTGAAGTTTGAAAGTATCAGATATTTAACTAGACACTCAAGACAGATTTGAATAAGGTGAACCTTTGTACTCAGAAATTTTACAACTGTGAAGAGGATATGGTGATGAAAAAGAGGGGAATATTAAAAATTCAGCAGTACTGGTATCTTTAGTAGTGTGGGAATTTGGAATATGCTTTTTAATAAAAAAAAGTTTTGTGATAAAATAAAATTTTGAATAGGCCTCAAAATAGGATGAGATTAAACTAATAAATAGAGATTTGAATCTAGTCTTGTGGTTATTGTTGGTGTAGACAGGTTAAATGAGAAATAGTAAGCACATGAATTATAAGTTTGGCTCTACCACATTCTGTGTGACACCAGAGAAGTTTCTTAATATTTAAGTGCATCAGGTTCCTCATTTATATAGTGAAAAAATAGTGGTACCTAACTCAATAAAGATTCTTATGGAGAATATTTAAAAATATGTAACATGCTTAGAAAAATTAATGGCACATAAGAAAAATTACAAAAGTGTTGGCTATTTTTATTATGAAATAGATAATGTAGTTCTGAATCCAGGTCGCATGATGGGAAAGTTGTCAGTTGTGGAAAATAACTTGGGAAGACATGTGAATGCTATGCTATTTATTTTATTTTTAATTTTGTTTTATTGCTTAAAGTATTACAAAGAGTATTATATATGTCTCCTTTTTTTCCCCTTCTTGACATTCCCCTGGCTTCCCCTATCCTCCAGTGTCTTATGTCCATTGGTTATGCTTAAATGAATGCATACAAGTCCTTCGGTTGATCTCTTACCCCCGCTCTTGCCCCCCAACCCTCCCCAGCCTTCCCTCTGTAGTTTGATAGTCTGTTTGATGCTGCTCTGCCTCTGTATATATTTTTGTTCATCACTTTATAATGGTCTTTATTATCCATAAATGAGTGAGATCATGTGGCATTTTTCTTTCATTGACTGGCTTATTTCACTTAGCATAATGCTCTCCAGTTCCATCCATGCTGTTGCAAATGGCAAGAATTCCTTCTTTTTTACCACAGTGTAGTATTCCAATGTGTAGATGTACCACAGTTTTTTAATCCACTCATCTGCTAATATGGAGTTTCCTCAAAAAACTAAAAATGGAACCCCCATTTGACCCAGTGATCCCACTTCTAGGAATTTATCCCAAGAAAACAGAAACACCAATCAGAAAGGATATATGCATCCCTATGTTCATAGCAGCACAATTTACCATAGCGAAGATCTGGAAACAGCCTAAGTGCCCATCAGCAGATGAATGGATTAGAAAACTGTGGTACATCTACACAATGGAATACTATGCTGCGGTAAAAAGAAGGAATTCTTACCATTTGCAACAGCGTGGAAGGAACTGGAGAGCATGATGCTATGCTATTTAAATATGCATATGTAACCTTGGCCAGATGGCTCAGTTGGTTGAAACATTGATTGATTGAACTCTTTCTGAAGACTATTCATAAGGTTATCCAGAGAGAATCAAGCTACACTGCAGCCTATCAGAGAGCTAAGAAGATAGTAATGGAACTCTGATTACCTAAGCCAAGGACAACAGAATGCAACAACTTCAAGTCTCTATTTTTTGGTGCTTTATCAATCACTTAATATAATTTGATATCTAGAACTTACCAACCCAATTATTTTCAGAGTACCCTTTCTTTCTCAAAATTAGAAAAATCCTAAAGATAAAAACTGCAAGAAAATTCTCTTCAATTTCTGTATATATGGAACTTTTAAAATGTAGGGAGGAAGAGATCTTTTCCTTTTTAAAAGAAGACAAAACAAACAAGCAAAAATGGTGAAAGGTGAATGGGGAATATAGCTTATAATATTGTGATGCTTGCACAGTGCAGATGATTAGTAAAATTTGTGGAGTGATGGAGTGATCACATTATAAGGTATAAAAGTATCAAATCATTATATTGTACATCTGAGATTAATATAACAAATATAATCTTATATACCAACTATCCTTATAATAAAAGACTAATATACTAAGTGCCTGACCATTTGTTCAACCATTCGTTCAACCAGTTGCTATGACGCACACTGACCACCAGGGGACAGACGCTCCAACCAATAGGTTAGCTTGCTGCTGGGGTCTGGCCAATTGGGACTGGGTGAGATGGGCCGGACACGCCCTGGAGCCCTCCTGCAGTCCCTCCCTGGCCAGCCAACCTCCTGCGGTCTCTCCCCAGTCAGCCAGCCCCTATGGACCCCAATCAGGACTGGGCAAGACAGGCTGAACACGCCCTGGACAAAGCCATGCCCTGGGCTGGTTTTGGCCTGATCTCCACAGGCCGGCTGAGGGATGACACTGGTGCATGGATCCGTACACTGGGCCTCTAGTATATAAATAAATAAATATCAACAAAAACTTCCAAAGGCTGTCTTTAAAGAGAAGAGAAAACTGTCCTTGGGGAGGAGGTGGGAGGAGGGGCTGGCTAGAGGGTGATAATGGGGGTGGGGGGAGAAATGGGAGATATCTTTACTATTTATACTAAATACTAAAATATATTTAAAGAGAGGGAAAACTATTCTGAAACTTAGACATTTAAACACATTGACACCTGTATCTGATAAAAGCTAGCTCCATCAAAAACAAATTAGTTTATTACTTAAGTGACGTGATTATCATTATTGCCCTTAATTACATCTAATCCCTGTGTTTAACTGACTTCAAACTGACCTGGGGATTTACAACCCTAGGGAACTGGCTTTCTCTCTCCTACAGGCCCTGAGTTTCTCTCTACTTGTCATAAAATCCTAGAATCTATCTGCCATAGCTGTAAACCAGCTCTTTGTATATTGAAGTTCACTACTTAAGACTAGTTGAGTGCAGCACCCCCATGGGGCCAGAGCCAGTCTTGTAATCAATCTTTGGCAGAGATTTGAGGATGCCTTATAGAAGAGAAAGACTCATCTGTGCTAGGAGCATCTGAATAAAATCCTCCAATGACTCTATTTTTATCAAACTTAATATGACAAACTGATAGGATTGCTATAACCACTATGGCCTAAAATGTAAAATAATAATAATAATAATAATAATAATAATAATAAAGTATCATAGCACCAATATTCTTTAAACATATAGTTTTGTCAATTTTATTTTATTAAATACTTCATATCTTTATAATACTTCACAACATTTTCTAAGCCTATGATCTAGCTGGGTTGATCAGAAGTCATCATTCTCCAGCTCCTTTGAGTTTCTAGACATATTTATGCACACGTTTTTCTTAGCTTCCTGACTCCTCATAAGCAGTTTTAAGGTATCAGGCATCAATGACGACTGTCCTGACTGAGGAAACAGCCCTCAGAACATTGTTTCAATTAGCCAAATACATATAATTCTCCCTCTATCTTTGAAGGGTTTTAATAGAATTTAATTCTCAACACAAGCCCAAGAGCTAGAACTGAATTATCTTATTTTATAGATTAGAACAGAGAGTCCTAGAGGCTAAGGTGATTTTCAAGTTCATGGAGCCACATGGAGCTACAGTTTAACCCAAAATATTTGAATTTTTGCTGAACTATAAGAAAGACACAAGTGTGGGTTTTAATGGGAAACTCTGTAACAGAAAAAATACTTCATCCTCTTAAATATCAGGCATAATGTAATATTAATACTTAGCAGAAATAATTGGATAAATAAATATAATCTATTGTAAGAATACATTCTAGAGTTTTCTTCTAAGTAATTTTTCATGTTTTACATGGTTTTCTTAAAGTTCTCTGGCATTTCAATTTAGGTGATTACATTTTCTAAGATGTGTATTTTCTAAGAGGTGATTATATTTTCTAAGGAATCACTAAGGAAAGGAAACCTTTCCTTACTGATTTTCTTTCCTTACTGATTCCTTAGCCTTTGGTTCTCCAATACGTGAATGAAAATTGAGATAGTGGGCAACCCTGTCTTGTTCATTAAATAAGTAAACTTTGACTATTGCTAGGTAATACCATATTAAAGAAGTTCCCTTTAACCTATTTTAAATTAATTTTTAAAAAAATTACAAATAGATAAAACAAAATACTTCTTTGACCTATCTGATATATATTAACTTTACTTGTAAAATGACTTTGGGTGGTGAAGGAAGATAAACAGTGATGAAAAGAGACTTAACTTGGGGTGGTGAACACACAGCATAATATACAGATAATGTATTATAGAATTGTACACTTGAACCTATATAAACGTATTAATCAATGTCACCTCAAAATTTTTAACTAAAATAAAATAATTTTAAAATGTTTCAATAGGCTTTAGTTTTAGAGCAATTAGATTCAATGCAAAATTGAGCAAAAGGTAGTTCCTCAAAAATTAAAAATAGACTTACCACATCCTTGCAGGTAAATATGTGGATAAAAAGGCATCCTTAGGCAATATTGAAAACAGATGCAGCCCCTGTGGAAAACAATATGGAGATTCTTCAAAAAACCTAAAAAAAAAATCATACTGTATGACCTAGCAATTCCACTTCTGGGTATTTCTCCAGATTTCTCCAGGGAAAACAAGAATATTAATTTGAAAAGATATATTCTCCCGTATGTTTACTACAACATTATTTACAACTAGAGGCCCAGTGCATGGATTCGTGCACCAGTGGGGTCCCTCGGCCTGGCCTGCTGGGATCAGTGGACCTCGGCACTGCCGCAGCCTGACCTTACCCACCAGCTTGTCGGGCTCCAGCCCACTGTCCGTGTCGATCCCACACAGCTTGAAGCAGTGCACGAAGCAGTAGGTGGGCGGGGAGGAGCCTGAGCCCTGGCTGGGCGCTGCTGCTCTCGCTCATCCTGGCCCCGCTGCACTTGCTGCCACTGCTCCGGTGTGCAGGGGGAATGTCAGTGGGTGAGGCTCACGCTATTGCAGCTGTGCTCACTAGCCATCAGCCCGGGCGTCTGGCACCCATCTGTCAGTTGAGCAATGCTCTCACTGTGGGAGTGCACTGACCACCAGGGGGCAGCTCCTGCATTGAGTGTCTGTCCCCTGGTGGTCAGTGAAAGTCATAGCTACCAGCTGGTCATCTGGTCATCTGGTCATCTGATCATTGGTTGTCCGATTGCATAGGCTTTTAGGTAGATAGATAGATGATAGATAGATAGATAGATAGATAGATAGATAGATAGATAGATAGATAGATGGATATAGATAGATAGCCAAGATATGGAAGGAACCTAGGTACCCATTGATAAATGAATGCTTAAAGAAGATGTGGTTTATATACATACACACATATACAATGGAATATTATGCAGCAATAGCAAAGAATGAAATCTTGCCATTTGTAACAACGTGGATAGATCTTGAGGGTATTATGCCAAGTGAAATAAATCAGCAGAAAAAGACAAATATCAAATTTCATTTTCATCTTGAATCTAAAAAGAAAAAAAAAGAACAAACAAAACAAAAACAGACTTACAGTGGGCATGGAATATCATTACTTGGATTAGGATGAATATATCCACCAAGGATATAGCCACACTGCTCCTCTATGGTACTATAATTTTGATCCACAATATTTTTCAAATACTTTATGCTTTATATTAAATCCATAATATTTAAAAAATAAAAGGAAACAAGTAATAAATAGCATACATTTGGTAGAAACAGATCATGAGACTCTGTTTCAGATTTTACATTAAATATAAATGAATATTTTAATTTGACATAGTCTCAATTGTTTATTTTTGCTTTTGTTGCTTTTACTTTTGGTGTCAAACCCCCCTACCCCCCCACCCCCCAAAAAAAATCATTACCAAGAGTGATACTAAGAAGCTATTGCCTATGTTCTCCTCTAGGAGTTTTATAATTTTAGGTCTTACCTTCAAATATTTAATCTATTTTGAGTTAATTTCTGTGTATGATATAAGATAGTGGTCCTTTTTAATTATTTTGTATTTGGCTTTCCAGTTTTTCCAACACAATATTTTCAAGAGACTATCCTTTCTCCACTGTATATTCTTGGCTCCTTTGTCATAAAGTAATTGACCATATATATGTGGACTTATTTCTAGGCTCTCTATTCTGTTACATTGATATATAAGTCTATTTGTAGGCTGATACCATACTGTTTTGATTACTATAGCTTTGTAATATAGCTTGAAAATAGGGAGCATGATGCTTCCTGCACTGTCTTACTTTCTCAAGATTGCTTTGGCTATTAAGGGTCTTTTGTGGTTCTATACAAATTTTAGAATTATTTTTTCTATTTCTGTGAAAAATGAAATTGAAATTTTGATAGGAATGTCATTGAATCTGTAGATCACTTTGGGTAAAATGGACATTTTAACAAATTAATTCTTCCACTCTATGGGCTCAGGATATTTATTTCTTTGTGTCTTCTCCAATTTCTTTTGTGTTTGTTTGTTTAATAAAGGAAACAATTAACAACATGAAAAGGCATTCTACAAAATGGGAGAAAAAATCTGCAAGTCACATATTGATGAGAGGTGAAGATCCACAATATATAAACTATTCATACAACTCCATAACAACAACAAAAATCCAATTTAAAAATGGGTAGAAAAACTGAGTAGACATTTAACTAAAGACAAACAAATGGCCAATAGGTACATGAAAAAGGTGCTCATCATCATAATCCTCAGGGAAATACAAATCGAAATCACAGTGAGATATCACCTCATACCTGTTAGGATGTCGACCATCAAAAAGACAAGACATAGCCTGTCCAGTGTAGTTCTGTGACTGAGCTTCAATCTATGAACCAAGAGGTCCCTGGTTTGATTCCCAATCAAGGCTCGGGTTGCAGACTTGATCCCCAGTAAGAGGTGTGCAGGAGGCAGCCAATCAATGATGTTTCTCTCTCATCAATGTTTATATCTCTCTATCCCAGAGGTCCTCAAACTTTTTAAACAGGGGGCCAGTTCACTGTCCCTCAGACATTCCACACCTGCGCACTGCGGGCCGGGACTAGTCGGCTGCTAAGCAGGACAGGCAGCAGCGGCAAAAGCACCCCATGGGCCGGATAAATGTTTTCGGCGGACCGCATGTGGCCCACGTGCCATAGTTTGAGGACACCTGCATCCCTTTCCCTTACTCTCTTTGTAAAAAAATAAATAAAAACATATTTTTAAAAAAGACAATAGAAAGTGTTGGCAAGACTGTGGAGGAAGGGGAGCCCCACCCCTGGAGTTTTGATGAAATAGGTCTGGGATAGGGCAGATATTGCTAATATCACCATCCATCATTATCTCAAAATTGGAGCATCAAGATATTCCTCACATACATGTATGCATAATAATTTGAACTTTTGATAAATCTCTAAAATGACATGTTATTCATTGACAACATTACTTGAAGGAAAAATTAATAGGAGGACATATGTGTGTGAAACATTGTAAGTTGTTTTGACTTGTGTCCTAAAGGGTCTTCCACAAAAAGAAAAAAATTCTTCAATAAATATTAAGATCACTAATTTTCATTATAATTTCTTATGTTCATTTATTTTCCCTATGCCCAGATGTAATTCGTCACATACAACCACACTGATATAGATGCATGCATAAGAAATTATTCTCTTATTTGTAGATCATCTTGTTGGCAAGCAGGAATTTAAAACTTCCACTCTTCCACCTTCAATAGTGTTTATCTTGATTCTTATACCAGCACCTGTGTCTCAAATATTGTGCAATATCCCCAGGAAATATAAAACACTTTTTTTTCTTTAAAAACTAAGCTCATAATATGATATCAAGGGAGTTAGAGGTTAATGTCCATGCAAGTATATATATATGGCAGAATTGTGAGGTTTACTAACCAATACCCAGAGCACCTGGACCTAATTGCATTCAGCCCACTGTTTCTCTATCAAGAATCTCAGGTATTAAAGGGCACACAAAAGTGGGACCACAGATGAGATTTTTGTTGTTAGTTCTAAGATAAATTGGAGGGTCTTTAAGTGTTTATGAATTGATTAAAGTCTCAAAAATACAGATTTGATTACATACACACATTTGAAGGCATATGTGTTGAAAAAGATTGGGGCTTTTCTTTATTGCCCAATTCTCAGATTGCAATACTGTGTCTCTTACCAAATGAGTATGAAAATGTCTGTTATTTTCTAACCTATTAGAGATTATTGAGTCTGTCATAGTGAAAGTCAGGTATGATTCACCACCATGATTCACAAGAAGAAATGTAAAAATTAGAGAACAGTTCTCATCTATGGTCAGAATGCTCTTGCTTTTTAGCTGCTCTCCCACTGATCTCTGAATGAGAATCTAATTAACTTGTTTTTATTCTGGACTGAGTTATTTGTGCTTGTTTCATGCACTTTATAGAGCAAAACACACCTGGAGAAAACTACTCTCCTATTAACAAAATACCTTGGATGGTAAAATTAAGGATCATCTAGTGAGAAGCCATGAGGCTCAAAAATGAAAATAGAGAGCAGACAATATTAAACTGTACAGTCTAAAAGACATTATCTGCATGGTAATGTTACTACTTCAACATACCTGCCCACCCACAACATAATCTGAGTCCATTTTTCATGCAGAAAAGTTAAGATTTAAAGTATCAAAATCACTTAAATTTATTTTAGAAAAAGGCTAACATAATTTATGGTTAGTATCATATTACTTGGCATATGCTTTATATTTAACTCAGGGTTTTGCAACTGTATTGAATATGAATGTGAACTATTCATATAACAATAACATCAGTTTTATTAATCAACACTAGAAAAATAAAAATAAAACAAGAGAGACATTAGTAAGGTATTTATCTCATATACAGAAAATATCTTCTTGAGAATAGAGTTGCAGCCTCTCAGAAGTATATTTTCTATTCTTACTCTATGGGCATGCATGCTTTCCTCAATTTTTGTACATCCTTCTGTTGTATGTACACATAGTGTTAAGAATCAACTGTTCAAATGTATTGCAGGTGAATAATGAGTAATAATGGCATTTTTAAAAATTATATTTTATTTATTTTTTACAGAGAGAAAGGGAGAGGGATAGAAATTTAGAAACATCTATGGGAGAGAAACATCGATCAGCTGCCTCCTGCACACCTCCTACTGGGGATGTGCCTGCAACTAAGGTACATGCCCTTGATCGGAATTGAACCTGGGACCTTTTAGTCCGCAGGCTGATGCTCTGTCCACTGAGGCAAACCAGTTAGGGCATAATGGCATTTTCCTAACATTTTGACAATTTGTATGAATCAGTCAAATATTGGTAATTTGTATAACTAGTCAAATATTTATCAATAAAAGATTTCAGTTGTATTTCCACTGTACTTAATTATAAGTGTATGTAGTTATATTTGTTTATACATACATAGGAGCTGTTACACTTTTCTAATGGTAGTTTTTAAAAGAAATGTAAAAATATGATGTTGTATACGAACATGAAGTAGAAACTTTCAAGCCAGACAAAAGGAAACTTGATGACAATTTTGATACACAAGGAAGCATTTCTCTATTGTAAACTCATAGCATTCTATTATATATATTCTATTCTATATATATATATTTCAGAGAGGAAGGGAGAGAGATAAAGACATCAATGATGAGAGACAATCATTGCTTGGCTGACTCCTGCACATCCCCTACTGGGGGGGGGGGGGGGATCGAGCCTGCAACCCAGGCATGTGCCCTTGGCCAGAATTGAACCTGGGACCCTTAATTCCACAGGTCTACGCTCTATCCACTGAGCAAAACCAGCTAGGGCATCTTCAATGCAAATTACAAGGCTTCTGTTAGTCTTATAATTATTAGTTTTAATCGTCCATACAAGAAATTGATGGCTAGCTAATAAGTGGCCATTTATTTAAATGTATTTAGCATTTTAAAAATTCCTGCCATGAAATAATGGAATAAAAAGAATAATTTTAGTATTTTTAGTATTTTGCTTGTGGAAAAACTTATCAAACCTGCAAATGAAAGTATTTAATAAAATCAGCATTAACTGCACTGTGTCAATCAATCATGTCATCTAGTATTTCTCAAAATGATCTTGATCCAACCTTTACATATTTGATTTCCATTTTGTCTGACATTAATATTTCCTAATTGAAATGGGACCATGTGTTTGGTTTCTTAGTGTAATTTTCATTAGCCAAAAAATC
This sequence comes from Myotis myotis, assembly GCF_014108235.1. Lineage (NCBI taxonomy): Eukaryota > Metazoa > Chordata > Mammalia > Chiroptera > Vespertilionidae > Myotis > Myotis myotis. The sequence continues at coordinate 43,279,287 of NW_023416314.1, forward strand.
ATTATGCATACTTTGTGTATGGTTTGCTGTGCACATTTTTTATTATTTAAAATATATTTTTAATTTTTACATTATGCACTTATTTTATAGCATAAACTTGCACATGAAAATCTTTGTAATATATGACCAATTTGCAGTATATTTTAATTAATTAATTCTTATTGTCCAAACCAAAATATTTCCTTTATGTGCTGTCTTATTCTATTTCCTCTCTTTTGAAAATTTCTTTTGCTTTATTTATGTTATGAGGGAAAATCATTTTCTTTAGAAATTTAGGTTTTATGTTGATTCATAAAATAGCTATCATTATTTCATTTTTTCTGGTGGTTCCCCTTATACTTTCTAAAAAATATTCCTTAGTCTACAATATAATAATTCTTAAAACTTATTATGAAAATTGAATTATTGCCACATTAATTTGTATATTCATTTATAAATACCTTTTGACATCTAGTATGTGTGTGATGTCATGCTAAACACTGCAAATAATATGTATAAATATTAGAGGTTTAGGTAAAATATGATAGATTCAAGAATATAAATATTTTTTTAATACCATCATGTTAAAATAAAAAAAAAAAATTGATCCGTCAACAAATATATTCCTTGCCTATGAAGCCTACCATTTTTCCAATTCTATCATGTTACCAAGATTTAAAGGATGACATTTTATCCTCCCTGAAGGAAACTTCAGTCTTCCTAAAGAAGGTCATGGTTGAAGCTAGATTTGGTGGTGGGAATGCACAAAATAAAATAGAGGGTTGCTAAATCACCAAGCTAAGAATAGCAGTTAATGTGAGAATGAAAAGCAAACAGTAACAGTAGAGAACTCTAATCTGGCAGAATGCTAACCATGCTTCAGGTCTAAGAGCATTTGTATTTTCCTCTTTGAAAAATGTCCTGATTTCCTACAAATTTTTGCATCATTGCTATTCTGTCCACTCCTGCATGACTCAGTTTGGGATGATACCAGGTCAGCCTTTGAAGAGCATGCTTATTATCTCATCTTCCTTTGCTGTTTCCAAAATAGTTGTGTGTTGAAATATATAACCTTTCAATCTTCATTGTGAATAGAGATAAAATGTGGATGTAGGGATAGAAGCAGAGTCAGGAAACACTTCTCTTTGATTCAACCATTATTGTAAATTTAAAATTGATGTATTCTTCAAAAGTGTTCGTGTTCTTTAAGAAGGTTTTTTCAATAGTCTATGATGTGATTTGTTACCTAATTGCTTTCATGCATAAATTACTCTAAATTCTAAATAAAGACTCTAAATAAAGAAACTCTTTAGCAAAACCGACATGAAGAGGCAAGGCTATAACATCAGATCATTTTCCTCTTGTGCAGTTTCTATGACTAAGAATATGGAAGGTAATGAACAAGGATCTGATCTCTCTACTATTCTAACCCATAATTGTAAGAGGGTGGAGATAATGTAACCTGCCTTACAGAGTTTTTGTGATGATTAATTGTGTTAACAAGAATGTGCTACCGCAGTTCCTGCCTCATTAGAAATATCCAATAAATGTCAGTGCAGAATGAAAAGAATGAAGATTAGTAATGAAGACTCCCCATCTCAACGTAGTGTTTACCAGAGGGAAAGGAAGTGGGGAGGTGGTAAAAGTTAAAAGGGTCAAATGCATGATGATGTAAGGAGATTTGACTTTTTTTTTTTATACATGGAAATGATTTATTCATAATTTTCATAAAAGCATAGTGAGTGAGGGTTTCTGTTTCTTTTTTTTTACTTTAAATATATTTTTTATTGATTAAGATATTACATATGTGTCCTTAACCCCACATTGCCCCCTACCCCCCGCCCCCCCCGCTCATGCCCTCACCCTCCCGTTGTCTGTGTCCATTGGTTAGGCCTATATGCTTGCATACAAGTCCTTGGTTGATCTTTCCCCTTTCCCCCCACCCTCCCCTACCTTCCCTCCAAGGCCCGACAGTACAATCAATGCCTCTCCGTCTCTGGATCAGTCCTTGTTCATCAGTTTATGTTCATTATATTCCATAAATGAGTGAGATCATGTGGTATTTATCTGCTCTCCAGTTCCATCCATGCTGTGGCAAATGGTAAGAGTTCCTTTTTCTTCTTCCTCTTCTGAAAGAATACCTTTCAGCATTTTATATAATGCTGGTTTGGTGGTGATGAACTCCTTTAGCTTTTTCTTATCTGTGAAGCTCTTTATCTGACCTTCTATTCTGAATGATAACTTTGCTGGGTAAAGTAATCTTGGTTGTAGGTTCTTGCAATTCATCACTTTGAATATTTCTTGCCACTCTCTTCTGGCCTGCATGGTTTCTGTTGAGAAATCAGCTGACAGTCGTATGGGTACTCCCTTGTAGGTAACTGACTGTCTTTCTCTTGCTGCTTTTAAGATTCTCTCTTTGTCTTTTGCTCTTGGCATTTTAATTATGATGTGTCTTGGTGTGGTCCTCTTTGAGTTCCTTTTGTTTGGGGTTCTCTGTGCTTCCTGGACTTGTAAGTCTATTTCTTTCACCAGGTAGGGGAAGTTTTCTGTCATTATTTCTTCATATAGGTTTTCAATATCTTGCCCTCTCTCTTCTTCTGGTACCCCTATAATTCGGATGTTGGTACGCTTGAAGTTGTCCCAGAGGCTCCTTACACTATCTTCATATTTTTGGAATCTTTTTTCTTTTTTCTTTTTCGGTTGGGTATTTTTTGTTTCTTCGTATTTCAAATCTTTGACTTGATTCTTGGGATCCTCTTGTCTGCTGTTGGATCTCTGTAAATTATTCTTTATTTCAGTCAGTGTATGCTTAATTTCTAGTTGGTCTTTTTTCATATCCTCCAGGGTCTCACTAAATTTATCTGCGGTTTCCATAAAATTCTTGAAAAACCTTATAAACATGGTTTTGAACTCTATATCCAGTCATTTGCTTTCCTCCATTTCTGTCATTTGTGACCTGTTTCTTTGTATCCACATTTTTTATGCTTCCCTGTGTTGGTAGAGTGGTTTTGTGTGCTAGGTGTCCTGTAGGGCCCAGTGGCTAAGCCTCCCCAGTTACCTGAAGTGGACACTCTTGGTGCACCCCCTTGTGGGCTTTGTGCACAGTCTTGTTGTAGTTATGCCTTGATTGTTGTAGGATCACTGGGAGGAATTGACCTCCAGGCCAATTGGCAGTGAGAATCAACTGTGTCTGCAGTGGGAGAACTTCTGTGCTGAAGACACCCTTCTGGGGGCAAGACTTGCTTCAGTGGGGCTTTGGTGCTCACTGAGTCTGCCCCCTGAGTGTGTCCCTTATGGATCTGAGGAGTTGTAATCTGGATGGTCCCCCTCTGACCACTGGGTACACTTGCTCTTGGATCTAAGGAGGTGCTAATTTAGCCTCTGCCTGAGGTTACCCAGCAGGAGCTACGAAGAGAACTGCAGATTCCCCATCCTTTTTTGGAGTTTGGAGGTGCCCTGATGAGGCCCAGCTGTGAAGCAATGCAAGCTGCTGTGGGGCCTTGGGCCTTCTCTTGGAAGTTCTGGGTCTGTCTGGCCCAGCTGCAATTTGTTAGGTAATTTTCAGGTTGCAAAGGGCCAGGGCATTCATATGCAAAAGCCTCTGCTGCAGCCTGGGTGGGGCAGGGTCTCAGGGAATCAAAGGGAGGAGCAAGCCGCTATGGCTAGTCCTCAGCCGTGCCCTAAGGAGCCAGAAGTCTCAGTGTCCCGATAATTGCTGCAAGCACCTCTGAGGGAAAGCCGCCCTCAAGTTCAGAGTTCTGCCTGCTGCCAGACAGTCCAGTTTCTCCCCGTATGAGTCCTGGGTCCCCAGAGACTTGCCAGAACCGGAGTTCAGGGCAGTCGGGAGCTTGTGACTCCCTCCTGATTCAAAAAGACAGCTGCATCCTCAGCTACCAGCCCCTTTCTGCGTGCATGCCCGAGCCTCCTTACCTTTGCACTTTACTTCTGCAGCTCCTCTGAGTCTCAGTGTGCTTTTGTCTTTTCTTCTAGTTGTAGAATTTACACTCAGCCAGCCTTCCTGTAGTTCTGGATGATGTCCGTTTTGTCTTTTCGTTGTATTTTTGAAGTTGTTGTGGGAGGCAGCAATTTCCCGGTGTTTACCTATGCCGCCATCTTAGTTTCTCTCGAGATTTGACTTTTAACGGTGGGAACACATGCATTATAAAATAATATATCATAGCAGTACAAACTGGAAACCTACATAATCTTAATAAATTTAATTATAAAATAAAATAATTACCATGAAAAAATAGCAATAAAGAAATAAAATAAAAAATTAAAAGTTCTACTTGTCTTTTACTTCTCTTCAAATACTATCATAGATATTCTTCAAAATTATAATCTTGAATATTTTTTTTTCTCTTACTAAAGAATGTTCCAGAATCTAAAAGCCTCCAACATCTCTAAGATCCAGGTCTCTGAATTTATTCTGATGGGATTCCCAGGCATTCATAGCTGGCAACACTGGTTCTCCCTGCCATTGGCTCTGCTCTACCTCTTAGCCCTCAGTGCCAACATCCTTATCCTGATCATCATCTATCAAGAGCCAACACTGCACCAGCCTATGTACTATTTCCTGGGTATCCTGGCTGTGGTAGACATGGGCTTTGCCACCACTATCATGCCCAAGATATTGGCCATCTTATGGTTCAATGCTAAAGCCATCAGTCTCCCGGAGTGCTTTCTGCAGATGTATGTCATACATTGTTTTGTGGGCATGGAGTCAGGTATCTTTCTATGCATGGCTATCGATAGATATGTAGCTATTTGTCGACCACTACGCTATCCATCAATAATTACTGAATCTTTTGTGGTCAAAGCAACTGTGTTCATGGCACTCAGAAACACCATATGTACCATCCCAGTGCCTATATTGGCTGCTCAGAGACACTACTGCTCCCAGAACCAAATAGAACACTTTCTGTGTTCTAATCTCGGTGTCACTAGTCTATCCTGTGATGACAGAACCATCAACAGCATTTACCAGCTTCTTCTGGCCTGGACATTCATGGGAAGTGACTTGGGTTTGATTATTTTATCATATGCTTTGATACTTCACTCTGTGCTGAAGCTGAACTCAGCAGAAGCTGTGTCTAAGGCCCTAAGTACCTGCACGTCCCACCTCATTCTGATCTTGTTCTTCTATACAATTGTCATTGTCATGTCCATCGCCCATAGTACCGCAATATCAGTTCCCATTGTTCAAGTGCTACTCAATGTACTGCACAGTGTTGTTCCTCCTGCCCTCAATCCCATGGTGTATGCAATCAAGAACAAGGAGCTCCGGCAGGTTTTATATAAGGTTCTTAAAGTACACATCAAGAGCAACTAATTTATAAAGGATGCTTATTTTTATAAGATATATACTCAATGTAATATCTAACGAGTGCCTAGTGGCAGAAGAACTAAAGAAAAGGAGCACTGCTGCAGCTCTCAATTATTATAATGTACCAGTGGCCAAAACTAAAACAGAAAGTAGGCCCTGGCCAATGAGCTCAATGGTTAGAGCATCAGACAGTGCACAGAAGGAATGTGGGTTATTGACGTTTCTCTCTCTCTCTCTCTCTCTCTCTCTCTCTCTCTCTTTCTCTCACCCCACCCCTCCCTGCCGCTTCCACCCTTGCTTCCACTGTCTCTGAAAAGCAGTAGATAAAATATCCTCAGATGAGGATTAATAACAAAAACAAAACAACACAAAAAGTTGGTCAAATATATGGTGAGAGAAAAATATTTGACTTTGAATGGTGGGCACACAATGCAATATACAGCTGATGTATTATAGAATTGTACACTGGAAAACCATATAATTTTATTAACCAATGCCACCCCAATAAATCTAATAAAACAAAGAAAGTGAAAAATGGTGACACATTTGAAATTTTGGGTTTTCAAAAAAATCTTAATCAAAACAGTAACGTTATATTGTCTATTTTCTCAATGAATATAAAGGAAATACAATGAAATACTACTTGAATTTCCTTTTTGTTTTACGTATCTTCTTTTTCTATGCCTTGTCTACACTTTTTTTTCCCCTTTGGAATATCTTTCTCCATTTCTTAGTTCACAAGAATGAAAATACTTATTGCCAGAATTGATTATTAATTAGTTCAAGACATTTTATAATAACTTGGGGAAAAATTGTTATTACAAATGCCCATTGAAAAAATTTTTATTTTATTTTTATGTTTTATTTGAGATATGCTTTTTTGAATTAAGTAACCATTGTCCAAGAGCTATTTTCTTCATGGATCACTTCATAGGGGAATAAATATTTATTTGGATACCAGTAAAACAAGTATATAAAATCATGAGAATAGTAAACCTTTATTGTACTATTAAAATATTCAATGTGAATGTCTAGAGAAGAAACCTTTATGAACATCAACATAAATATATGTCTTTACAACTTGATTATTTCTTTATTCTATTCCATTAGTAATTTATTGGAATAATAGACTAATGTCAGTTTTGTGTTAGTACTGTAGTCCCCTCTTATCCACAGTTTTGTTTTTTTGGGTTTCAATTGCTGGTGGTCAATAATTGTCCACAAATATTAAGTGAGAAATTTCAGAAACAAATAAATCTTCAGTTTTAAATTGTGTGTCATTTCAAGTAGCATGATAAAAATCTCACACTGTCCTGCTCCATCCTGCCCAGATTTCAAATCACCACTTTGTCCAGCATATCCACACTGAACATGTTACCCGCCCATTAGTCACTTAGTAGGTGTCTTGATGATCAGATCAACTGTTCTGTAGGTTTATTAGTTATTTTTCTTAATCTCTTACTGTGCCTAGTTTTATAAACTAAACTTTAACATAGATATGTATGTAGAGGAAAATCCATAGTATATATAAAGTTTGGTACTATCACTATTTCAGGCATCCACTGGAAGTCTTAGATTATATCTCCCACGGATAAGGGGAGCTACTGTACTGTATTGGTTATTACATATTTGTAATACAGGAAGTGTAATGCCTCCAGCTTTGTTCTTTCCCATCTTTGCTTTGCCTGTTTGTTGTTTTTCTCATTTCATACAAATTTTGGGATTTTCACCCTTATTTCTATAAAAAGAAAAAAGTCATTTGAATTTTGATGATTACATTGAATCTATAGGTGACTTTGAGTAGTATGAACATTTTAACATTTATTCATCAATCTATTAACATGAGATATCTTTCCATTTTTTGTGTCTTCTTCAAATTCACTCATCAATATCTTATAATTTTGGTATATAGATCTTTACCTTCCTTGGTTAAATTTATTCCTAAATAGTTTACTATTTTTGATACTACTGTAAATATGACTGTTTTATTTTTTATTTATTTTTAAATAGCTCTTTGTTAGTGCATACAAATACAACTGATTTTTATATGCTGACTTGGTATTCTGAAACATTACTGATTTTTTATTATGTCTAGTGATTTTTTGTTGAGTCTTTAGGATTCCCTCTATACAAAGTTATGTCATAATCAAACAGACAATTTTATTTTTTCCTTTATTATTTGGATGTCTTTTTTTTCTTGCTTAACTGCTCTGGTTAGAACTTTTAATACAATATTGAATAGGACCAGTCAGAATGGGCATTCTTATTTTGTTCCTGATCTTACAGGGAAGGTTTTTAATTTTTCACTATCCTATCTAATAAAAGAGAAACATGGTAATTAGCCATACATCCACTAACCTTCCCATTGGCTAATCAGGGCGATATGCAAATTAACTGCCAACCAAGATTGCAGCTGGCAGCCAGGCAGCTTGAAGTGAACATGAGGCTTGCTTGCTTCAGTGACAGAGGACTCCAATGTTCCCCGCCTGCCGCTGCCAGCCTCTGAGCTTGCAGTTTGAAACATTGTTAAAAATATAGAAGCTAAACAAACCCCAGAAACCTGTTTTCAGCCAGTCGGGATCTCAGAGCTGGAGTTGAAACAGTGTTTCGATTATAGAACCCAAACAAGCCAGATACCTGCTTTCAGCAGCCAAGGCCTAAGAGCTGGAGCCAAGCCTCAGAGCTAAAGCTGGCTCAGAATAAAAAAGAAAAAGAAAAAAAGGAGCAGTTGGGAGCTTCAGTCAACCGGCAGCCTGAAAACAACCCTCAGCCCCTCACCCAGACTGGCCAGGCACCCCAGTGGGGACCCCCACCCTGATCCAGGACACCCTTCAGGGCAAACCAGCCGGCCGCCACCCATGCACCAGGCCTCTATCCTATATAGTAAAAGGGTAATATGCCTCCCAGAACCAGGATCAATGGAGCTTCGAGGCCTCCCAGCACCGGGATCAGCATGACAGGGGGCAGCGCCCAAACCACCTGATTGCCCTGCGGCTCTGTGTGTGACAGGGTGCGGCGCCCCAACGCCTCCCCCCCCCAACGGGCCCTGCTTTGTGTGTGACAGGGTAGAGCCATAACCTCCCCATCGGTCCTGTCCTGAGTGTGACAGTGGTGGCGCCCCAACCCCCTGATCGGCCCTGCTCTGTGGGTGACAGGGGGTGGTTCCCCAACTCCCCTATCGGCCCTACTCTGTGAGTAACAGGGGGGAGCTCCTCAATCCCCTGATGGGCCATCCTCTGTGCATGACAGGGGGGAGCTCCCCAACTCCCTGATTGACCCTGCACTGTGTGTGACAGGGTATGGAGCCCCAATCCCCCTGATGGGCCGGGCTCTGTGAGTACAGGGGGTAACGCAACAACCCCCTGATTGGCCCTGCTCTGTGTGTGACAGGGGGTGTCGCCGCAACCTCCCCAACAACCATGCCTTGAGTGTGACAGAGGGCGGTGCCCCAACCCCCCAATAGGCACTACCCTGAGCGTGACTGAGGGTGGCATTGCAACCTCCCTATCTGCCCTGCTCTGTGCATGACAGGGGGAAGTGCCCCAAATCCCCAATCAGCCCTTCTCTGAGCCCGACCAGGGGCTGCACATAGGGATTGGGCCTGCCCTCTGCCACCCAGGAGCAGGCCTAAGCCAGCAGGTCGTTATCTCCCAAGGGGTCCCAGACTGCTAGAGGGCACAGGCCGGGCTGAGGGACCCCCCTTCTCCCCCGAGTGCACAAATTTTTGTGCACCAGGCCTCTAGTTGAATATAATAGGGCTGGATGTTTATAACATACTAAAGGCCCAATGCACGAAATTCATGCAGGGGCCTCGACCCTTGCAGGCCTTCGCAGCCCCTCGCAGCCTCAACTGGCCCTCGCAGCCTTGGCTTCGTCTGGAAGGCTGTCGGATGGCCATACTGCTGTTTGGTCTAATTGGGATATTAACTCTTTATTAGATAGGATGGCTTTTATTACATTCAGCCATTTTCTCTATAAGCGATTTGTTAGGAGTTTTTATCATGAAAGGATGTTGAATTTTGCCAAATGCTTTTTCTGCATCTCCTGAGATCATCATTTGAATTTTGTCTTTCATTTTATTAATGTGGTATTCATTGATGTCCATATTTTGAAACAAATTTGCATCCCAGAGATGAGTCCTACTGAATCATGGTGCATGATCTTTTTCATGTGTTGTTGAATTCGGTTAGCCTGCACTTTGATACTTTTTGCATCTCTATTCAACAGAAATATTGGCCTACACTTTTCTTTTCTTCTAGTGTCCATATCTGGCTTTGGTATCTGGGGAATGCTGGCCTCATGAAATAAGTTTGGGAGTGTTCAAGTGATTATGTCAATTAAATAAACCTGAAATATGCTTTCCCTTCTATTCCAAAATCACTTAGATACTAGGTTTATTCTTACTAATTGATTTTGAATTTTATAACATTATTAGCTTATATCTATTAGGGTGATCATCTGATTAGTTTCCATTTACCGGTAACATTGATTTATGTTCATTAGTTTTAAATCAACTTTATTGATGTATAATTCACATACAGTAAAGTTAAGATATTGTAAAGATACTGTTTAACACGTTTAGACAGATATATACCCCTATGCTACTATTATACAATTACTATATAGAAATTTGAATCATTCCCTTCAAATTTTCTGGTGCCCTTTCTTAATCAATCCTCAACAGATTTCAAGTCCTAAATAACTCCTGATCTTCTTTGAGCACTATATATTAGCTTAGTTTTTCCTATATATAAATATACAATGAGTAATAGTGTGTTCCTTTGTACCTTGTTTCTTTCACCAAGCATAATTTTTTGAGTATCCATCCATGTGATTATGTTAGTGGTTTTTTGTTTTTATTAATTTTACTCAATTTACTGGGGTAACATTGATTAATAAAATCACATAGGTTTCAAGTGTACAATTCTACAATACATCCTCTATACATTGCATTGTGTGTTCACCACTCAGAGTTAAAGCTCCTTCCATTGCCATGTGTTTGAACCCCCTTACCTCTTTGACCTCCCCTTCATACCCCTTTTCCTCTGGTAACTGCCATACTGTTGTCTGTGTCATTGATTTTTTTATTTGTTTGTTTGTCTTGTTTGTTGCTTTCAGTTTTATATCCCACATATGAGTAAAATCATGTGGTTCTTGTGTTTTTCTATCTGATTTGTTTTGCTTAGCATAATATTCTCAACATTCATCCACGTTGTCACAATGGCAGTATTTCATCTTTTCTTATGGCTGAGTAGTATTCCATTGTATATATGTACAACATCTTCTTTATCAAATCATCTAATTTGGTTGTTTCCATGTCTTGGTCACCTTGAATTATGAATACAGGGGTACATATAAATGTTTTTAAATTTTCCAGTAGATATGCGGAAGAGAAATTGCTGGTCATATGGTAACTCTATTCTAACTTTTTTTAGGAACCTCCATAGGGTTTTAATTAGAAAGACAGAGAAAAAGGAAAAAGATTTTTAGGAGATATATGTCATTCAAATATTTTCTAACCTTGAGAAACTTGGAGCATGTCTGCCATCTGCTAGTTTGCTATTTATGTCATTTAATTAATATTTTACCTAATGCTAGTAATATTGAAATGAATCACACTTCAAGAGAAAGGTTTGCCTCTATGCTTTTCACTTATTGTAACTCTCTGATTTGGAATGAAGCTATACTTCCTAAATTTTCACTATGGTAGAAGCTTTTTTGTATAGAGCTAGTTTTGTTTTATCTATGTGCTTTAGTGAATGGTTTCATTCACTGTAAAAGAAAAATCTAGATCTGCAGGGTTTCTGCCCATTCTAGCTGCCCATTGTAGAAGAAAGATGTACCATTTCACCAGATTCCTTCTCACTGTTTTCACCTTCCAGTATAGCCTGCGCGCATTTCTACAAACCCAAGGGATGATATTAAATTGTTGTCATATGTCCTCTGTTCCCTTCTCCCAAATAACTTCACTATTGAAAGAATTTCAACCCAATCTTCTATGTTTCCTGAGACTTGATCAAGATTCACTAAAAAAAAAGGTACAGTAGAAAACTGCATTTCTACTGAGGTAGAAGGGGGCAGAAATGGGGAAATGCATTTAACAATACAATGTTTCCAACGAACATACCATTCAAACTTATTACATAAACTATATTTTGATAAATTTCTAGTACAGAAGATTCTGAACTCGTTTATTGAATTTTTGAGAAATCTTGAGACCTATATATGTACGTAAAGATACCACAAAAGTTATAAAACTGGAAATGAAGCATTCTGGGAAGTCAGATATAATTCCAGGTTTATACTTCAATAGATATATCTATACTTCAATAGATATCAGACACAGTACATATATTTATTTTAAAAATGTTGTGAAAATTTGAGGATAATTATTAAGGTTCATTTTCCCCCACTCAAATATATTTAAAATACAGGTGTAGTTTCAACAAAGCTAAATTTACTTCCTCTTCCATTAGAGATCTATGGGACACATATCTGTGAAACCCCAAGCAAATATTCATTTGTTTTTGCTTGGAAAATCCCCAGCGATCTCACTAAGTATAGTTAAATAAGGTTCTCAACGAGTGTTGTGCAATTTTTCTGAGCAATATCATCATGAATGGACATTTTAAAACATCTGGCATCAGGGTGAGTTTGGGTGACAGAAGAAAGAAATATAGAAAATGCACAGAAAATGTGCAACTAGGGAGAACCAAGATGGCGGCATAGGTTAACGCCGGAGTTTGCTGCTTTGAACAACTACTTCAAAAGTGAAACTAAAAGACGGAAGGGACATCACCCAGAACCACAGGAACGCTGGCTGAGTGGAAGTCCTACAACTAGGAGGAAAGAGAAACGCATAGGGACACTCAGAGGAGGCGCAGTGCTGAAGTCAAATTCTGAGGTTCGGAGTGCGCTGAGCGGGCTGGCGGCGGAGGGCAAGGTTGGCGTTTTCAATCGGGAGGGAGTCGCAGACTCTGAGCTCCAGATACAGGCAAGTCTCTAGGGACCCAGACTCAAACGGGAGAAGCGGGACTGTCTGGCTTCGGTCAGAGCGAGTGCAGCTTTCTCTCTGAGCTTTGCAGCGGGTGCTGGGACTCAGAGAGGCAGAGCCCCTGGGGACAGGACTGAGAGCCGCCATAACTGCTCTCTCCGGCCCACCCTGTTGATCCTGTGCGACCCGCCCCGCCCAAGCCCTGCACAGAGGCATTTGCCGGATAGCCTCAGGCAAAGGCTAGATTAGCACCTCCCTAGAGGACAGAAGTTCTCTCACTGCAGACACAGCTGATTCTCATAGCCACTTGGCCTGGAGGTCGAACCCTCCCTGGTATTAGCTACAACAATCAAGGCTTAACTATGAGACTGCACACAAAGACCACTAGGGGGTGCACCAAGGAAGCATAACAAAATGCGGAGACAAAGAAACAGGACAAAATTGTCAATGGAAGATATAGAGTTCAGAACCACACTTTTAAGGTCTCTCAAGAACTGTTTAGAAGCCGCCGATAAACTTAATGAGCTCTACAAGAAAACTAATGAGACCCTCGATGTTATATTGGGGAAACAACTAGAAATTAAGCATACACGGACTGAAATAACGAATATTATACAGACTCCCGACAGCAGACCAGAGGAGCACAAGAATCAAGTCAATGATTTGAAATGCGAGGAAGCAAAAAACACCCAACCGGAAAAGCAAAATGAAAAAAGAATCCAAAAATGCGAGCATAGTGTAAGGAGCCTCTGGGACAGCTTCAAGCGTACCAACATCAGAATTATAGGGGTGCCAGAAGATGAGAGAGAGCAAGATATTGAAAACCTATTTGAAGAAATAATGACAGAAAACTTCCCCCACCTGGTGAAAGAAATGGACTTACAGGTCCAAGAAGCGCGGAGAACCCCAAACAAAAGGAATCCAAAGAGGACCACACCTAGACACATCATCATTAAAATGCCAAGAGCAAAAGATAAAGAGAGAATCTTAAAAACAGCAAGAGAAAGAAACTCAGTTACCTACGAGGGAATACCCATACGACTGTCAGCTGATTTCTCAACAGAAACTTTGCAGGCCAGAAGGGAGTGGCAAGAAATATTCAAAGTGATGAATACCAAGAACCTACAACCAAGATTACTTTATCCAGCAAAGCTATCATTCAGAACTGAAGGTCAGATAAAGAGCTTCACAGATAAGGAAAAGCTAAAGGAGTTCATCACCACCAAACCAGGATTATATGAAATGCTGAAAGGTATCCTTTAAGAAGAGGAAGAGGAAGAAAAAGGTAAAGATACAAATTATGAACAACAAATATGCATCTATCAACAAGTGAATCTAAGAATCAAGTGAATAAATAATCTGATGAACAGAATGAACTGGTGATTATAGTAGAATCAGGGACATAGAAAGGGAATGGACTGACTATTCTTGGGGGGGAAAGGGGTGTGGGAGATGCGGGAAGAGACTGGACAAAATTCGTGCACCTATGGATGAGGACAGTGGGTGGGGAGTGAGGGTGGAGGGTGGGGTGGGAACTGGGAGGAGGGGAGTTATGGGGGGGGGAAAAGAGGAACAAATGTAATAATCTGAACAATAAAGATTTAATTAAAAAAAAAAAGAAAGAAAATGTGCAACTAAATAGGAATTTGAGTCAGAGGGTGGTCAATTAAGGAAAACTTGGATTATGTCACTCTTAGACTCCTGAAACCAAAGAACATGACAAACTGCCTTCAAAAGGGAAAAGAAGGGGGAAGTATTAAATGTAGTTTAGATAGTGGAGGGAGGAGACTCCATGGTGCTGATGTGGCAAGGTCAAAGGGATAATGTTACAAGCAAGCACATTTCCATACAACAATAAAAACACTTCTCTGCTCTCCATAGATAGAGGAGTCTTCCTTCGGAAGAGACAATGACAATGAATTGGTGTAAGAGTTGGGAGGAATCCCAGTGACCAAGTAGCTCAGTATCCTGACAACATTCATGACACACGTCATTCTCCCTTTGCTGGAATCCATCTGATGATAGTAACCTTGCTAACTTACTAAAGGTTTTTATCTTTATGAATCAACACCATTTCTTGAACCCAAATCTACATTTCTATAACTTTCTATTCATCACATATATGCCATAGCATGTAGAAAATAAAAGCAAAGGCAATTATTTGCATCTAATATTTGCACTCATCCCAATTCTAAATATCTCCATTTTTTTAATCTTTAAGATTTCAGCCAACTTATAATCATGTGTACCTTTCTCTAATGAATTCTAAGTTTTCAATATGCACACTAATTTGCTAAAGTAACTATGTATAAGATGACCAACCAAAAAAAAGGTTTGGACTGTCATTCATTATACAACTTTTTTTCTTGCAGCAGTCAGTATTTTAAGTGCAGTGATACAGCAGTGAACCAAATAAATAGAAAATTGCAGTGGAGTAAGGAAATGGAGATGTTATACCAAGATTGGCAAGGGTCTGTGGGCAAATTTTAATGGGAAGGCAAGAAGAAGCCTTACTTTGAGGTTGACACTGAGTTGAGACTGAGAACTATTGAAGGTATGTGCCATGGTATTACCTGGGAAAGGACGATACACACAGAGGAAATAGTAAATAGAAATGCCCTGAATTGCACACATGTTTGCTGAGACTGAGAAACCTTCAGTAGGTATGAATGGACTGAGAAGGTCAGAGTTTGAGTACTGGGTGACACATTCAGAAATTTAAAAGGGTCCTAATTGTGTAGGATGTCGTAACGAGCAATAAAGGAAAGTGAGATGTAAGAATACTGGAGGTTTAAAGGGTGCCTAGATATGTTTTACTTATATTTACTTTACAAAGAAAAATAATGGTAATAACACTAACAATACTGTCCAGGCCGTGGGGAAAATCTCCATGGTTTTACCCCACTTAGTGTTACCAGCATTTTACAGTTGAGCAAATTGGTTTATAAAATCAGTGCTAATCTTTTCCTGTTTTCTGAAAAAGATCGCTTTTACCTCTTTTATATGTTAAAATTATTTACATGGCATGATTTGAAAAGTTTCCTACTTCTTAAAACTAGTGGTTTAAAAAGCACTTATATAGAAATCCTAGGCTAAATCATGTCCCACCCCAACCCCCTAAAAAAAAAAAAAAATGAGAGAAAAGAGAAGAATCAGAATTAAAACTTTGGAAAAAGCTTTTATGTAGGAAAGATTAAACTAAAACAGGAGGCTTTCTAAAATAATTTTTGAAAAGTCTTAAAATATATAATATAATGTTGTGGTAAAATGAATGATTTAAGTTCATGATCTCAAAACAAATAATAACTAAGGAAGGTCTGTAAGAAACACAGGATAAAGAAGAATTTTCTCAAAAAAAAATTAGAAGGTCCTGAAGTCTTATTATTTTCATCAAAAGCTTTCAGACTAGATCCTTGTCTCAGAATATAGAATAAATGTGGAAAGCTAAGTCCTCTCAAAAAATGATTAATGAAGATTCCATCTTATCCAGTATAAACTTTCGTAGTCATTTGGGGGTCTAAAAATAATACACCAAAGAAGACATAAAAATTATAAACATTTTGAGACATAGGTCATGTTTTTCTACTTGAGAAAATTAATAGAAATTATGGAAATTAATTAGAGCTCAACAATGTGATTTAGTATAATGTGAATAATAAAAATTTTAATATTTTCCAGGAGAAGCAATTAGAGATATGATGCAAAATGCACATGGACATGTTTTGTTAAGTTGCAGTTAATATATAAAATTTTAGCCTATCAAATCTTCTGTTCTTGATTATTCTGAAGAGAAAATTCAGACCTGCCACGTTTAGACCTGTAGATAGATCATCTCAGCCCCACAATACCTGTGTGTGATCAGTAGATGCTCATATAACTTGATTGGCTATGACCCAGTGGACACATCTGAAAGGACTTCTTGGAAGAAGGAAAGTTACTTGAGGATTGAAGAGAATATGTGTTATTTGAACAAGGTCTATCATTTGGACATTGGTCAGGTATTAATGGCTGGCCTGGGAATTTAAGCCGGTAATATTGACAGAGTGTAGAGTACAGTATAAAAGATCAGGGTTTTGTTTACTATGTTTGCACTATGCTTACATCTTTTCAATTCAGTCACAGGCTCAAGACCTCTAAGTAGAGCCAAAGAACATGGTCTGGGTACAAAAAGATGAGTTTTCTCCTAAAAATTATTGTTTATAGTATGCAAAAAACACTTGTTCATCTTTTGTGTCTGGCTGAAAATAAGACCTCTACCGTCTTCTCGTATAGGGCATCTTTCTTAGTCAGAAAGGTAACATGCTTTGCAATTGGCCATTATGCATGGAGCCAACAGTACCAGCCTGACACCAAGATACTTCGTCCTCAGTGGGATTCCTGGGCTGGAAGCCTCACACATCTGGATCTCCCTGCCATTCTGCTTCGTCATTGCTGTTGTGGGAAACTGTTGGCTCAAATCTACGTTTCTATAACTTTTCAGCCATGAGGAGGCCCTACACCGACCCATGTAATACTTCCTAGCCTTTGTCGCTTACAGATGTTAGTGGGTGTATGTCATTTGTCCCCAGTATGTTAGGGGTCTTTTGGCTTAGTCTCAAAGAGATTGACTTTGATGTCTGCCTTGTGCAGATGTTTTTCATCCATATGCCGACAGGCATAGAGTCTGGTAAAGCAACAAACAAATTAACAAATAAAAAAGAACACATAATGGAGCAAAGATAGTCTAGTCAATAAATGGTCTGTAAAATTGGACAAATACATGCAAAAAAATAAACTAGACCACCTCTTACACCATACACAAAAATAAACTCAAAATGGATTAAAGACATAAATGTTAGACTCAATACCAGCCGTGGGCAAACTACGGCCCGCGGGCCAGATCAGGCCCATTTGAAATGAATAAAACTAAAAAAAAAAAGACCGTACCCTTTTATGTAATGATGTTTACTTTGAATTTATATTAGTTCACACAAACACTCCATCCATGCTTTTGTTCCGGCCCTCTGGTCCAGTTTAAGAACCCATTGTGGCCCTCGAGTCAAAAAGTTTGCCCACCCATGCTCAATACCATAAAAATCCTGGAAGAAAACATAGGCAATAAAATCTCAGACATTTCTCATAGCAATATTTTTTCTGATATATCTCCTCAAGCAAGGGAAACAAAAGAAAAACTATATAATCAAGACTACATGAAACTAAAAAACTTTTGCCCAGCCAAAATGAAAAGAGATCCCACTGAATGAGAGAACATATTCACCAATGATATATCTGATAAGGGATTGATATTCAAAACTTATAGAGAACTTATAAAAGTCAACACAAAAAACACACACCACACAATCCGATTAAAAAATGGGCAAAAGACCTGAGTAGACACTTCTCTACAGAAGACATTCAGATGGCCAATAGACACATGAAAAAATGCTCAACATCACTATTCATCAGAGAAATGCAAATTGAAACCACAATGAAGTATCAACTCACACATATCAGAATGGTTATCATAAATAAATCAACAAACAGAAAATGTTGACAAGGATGTGAAGAAAAGGGGACCCTAGTGCACTGTTGGTGGGAACACAGATTGGAGCAGCCACTGTGAAAAGCAGTATGTAGTTACCTCAAATATTAAAAATGGAACTGCCTCATGACCCAGTGACTTCACTTCCAATGTTATTTGCAATAGTCAAGATTGGGAAGCAGCCCAAATGTCCATCAGTAGATGAGTGAATCAACAAGTTGTGGTACATTTGCATAGTGGAATACTACTTGGTTGTAAAAAAAAAGAAGGAAAACTTAAATTTTGTGACAGCATGGATAAACCTGGACAGCATTATGCTAAGTGAAATAAGCCAGTCAGAAAAAGACAAGTACCATATGATTTCATTCATATGTGAAATCTAATGAACAAAATAAACTAACAAACACAAACACAATAGAAACAGACTCAGACATAGAGAACAGATTGATAGCTGTCAGAGGAGGAAAGGGGCTGAGCTGGAGGAAAATGTGAAGGGATTAAGCATAAGAACAACAACTCATAACACAGATAGCAATATGATGATTACCAGAATGAAAGGGAGTTGTGGGGGCGGGGGCACGGGGAGGGATAGAAAAGGGTAGGAGATGGAAGGAGATTTGACTGGGGATAGTGAACACAAAATACAATATACAGATGATGTATTATAGAATTGTACACTTGAAACCTATATAATTTTATTAACTGATGTCACCCTAATACACTAATACACTCAATATAAATAAAACAAAATAATTTCATTTAAAGAAGCAGATAAATGTTTATTACTTTTAAAAAAGATGAAATGAATAAAGTTGGATGAATACCAAACTGTTTTAAAATGTCAATTCAAGTAGAACTTCAATTTTTTTAAAGAGGTGTTCATCACTGTAAAACAAATAGGTTTTGCCAGGAGCTGGAGGGGAAGGGCATTAAGGAGTGACTGATGAATGGCTATGGGGTTTCCTTTGGAGGTAATGGAATTGTGCTACAGCTACATAGGAATGATTGTTGTACAGCATTGCAAAAATACTGAAAGACAATTGTACATTTTCAAATAGTTTAAATGGGCAATTTTTTGACATGTGCATTTCACCCCCCCCCCCAAAAAAAGATAAAGTAGAAAAAATACTGCTAAAGTATTTTCTACATATATATTTGTTGTATAATTTTCTGTAAAGTAAAAGAATACATATGTCTAAGAATTTAAAAATGTTTAAAGAAATTGTGTAGACCCCATGATGTACTTTTAATCATAGTATTACTGTACCATCTTGTTTTGAATGTGATTATTGTTTAACATTAATTGAAAATGGCAGAACTTTTGTTCTAGTATGGTATTATCCAATCTTTCTAAAAAACGTTCTGTATAACAAAGGCATATAAAGAAGAGTACCAGAAGATACCTCTTCATATAGACTATGAGTTCTATTTATCTCTTTCTTACTCACTTAAATTTTTCTAATTAATAAAATTATACAGGAACTAGAGGCCCAGTGCACGAAATCATGCATGAATATGGTCCCTAGGCCTAGCCTGCGATCAGGGCCATCTTCTGCCCGCTCGCCAGTCCCCAGTACCGCCCTGCCACCACTCACCCCAGTTCCTCATGGTTCCCCATTTGCCATCCAGTGATCAGAGCCTGAGGGCCAGGGTGGGGGAGGGACCAAGAGGTGGTCAATGCACCTCATAGCGACTGGTCAATTGGTCGTTCTGGCTGTTATGGTCACTGGTCTTTTATTATATAGGATGACTCAGTATTTAATTAAAGTCTTATAAAATAGTATCTTATCATTATTGCAAAAATCACTATCCATTATAATCTCAAAATTGGAGCATCAAGATAACCCTGACATATATGTATGCATAATAATTTGAACTTTTGAAAGAAAAATAAATAGGAGAACACATGTGTATGACAGTGATGGAAACTTTCTGAAACATTATAAGTTCTTTCCACTTGTGTCCTAAACATTCTTTCAGAAAGAAACAAACTCTTCCATAAAGATTAAAATCACCAACTTTCATTTTAATTTCTTGTTCATCCTTTTTCCCCACCCCCAGATATAATTCTTCACACACAAACACATTGATATAGATGCGTGCATGAAATCATTTTCTTATTCGTGAGTCATCGGGTAGACAGTAAGAATTTAAAACTTCCACTCTTTTCCTCCTCCAATAGTGTTTAGCGTGATTTCTAAACCGGCACCCACGTCTCCAATATTCTGTAATATCCCCTGGATATCTACAGCACATTTTTCTTTAAAAACTCAGCTCAATAATATGGTGTCAAGGGAGTTAGAGGTTAATGGCTGTGCAAGTATATATACGGCAGAGTTGTGACGTCTTTGAAACGATACCCGGAGCACCTGACCTAATTGCATCCAGCCCGCTGTTTCTCTACCAGGAATCTCAGGTATTAAAGGGCACACAAAAGTGGGACTACTTAAGATTTTTGTTGTAGTTAGTACTGAGATTAATTGTAGAGTCTTTATGAATTGATTATAGTCTCAGAAATCCACAGATTTAATTACATACACACATTTGAAGGTTTAAGTTTTGTAAAAGATAGGTGAGGGGGGTTGGAGAATGTTAATTCACCAGTTTTCAGATTGTAATTCAGTGCCTCTTTCCATTATGAATATAAACATTGTTGTTATTTTGCCAACCCAGCAGGGATTATTGGCTCTGTTGAAGTGGAAGTCAGGTATGATCCACCACCATGATTCACAAGAAATGGAACAGCTAGAGAATGATTCTCCATTGTGGTCAGACAAGCATGCTTTCTAGCTGCCCTCCCGTTGATCTCCGAATGAGAATCTAATTTACTTGCTTTTATTCCAGACAGAGTTATTTGTGCCAGTTTCATCCACTTTATAGGGCAAAACCCAGCTGGAGGAACCCACTATCCTATTGACAAAAGACTTTGGATGGTAATATTGAAGATCATCTAGTGAGAAGCCATGAGGCTTGGAAATGAGAATAGAAAGCAGACAATATTAAACTGTACACAGGAAATAGAAGGTTAGCTAATAAATTGCCATTGATTTACGTGTACAGTTTTAAAAATTTCCACCATGAACTAGTGGAGTGAAAAGAATAATTTCAGTATTTCTATTATTTTGCTTATAGAAAACCTTAGCAACCCTGGAGATGAAACAATTTAATGCAATCAGCATAAACTCCACTGTTAATTCAACCATATCATTTACTGTTTCTCAAAGTGATCTTGATCTAATCTTTATTTATTTAATTTCCATTTTGTCTGACATTAATAATTCCCAACTGATTTGGGGGACAATTGTTTTTATTCTTAGTATAATTTTCCTTCACCAAAAAATTTTTATGCATACTTTGTGTATGGTTTGCTTTGCACTTTTTTATTATTTAAAATATATTTTTAATTTTTACATGTATGTACTGATAGCATAAATTTGTATTTAAAATCTCTGTGAAATATGACCAATTGCAGGATATTTTAATTAATTTATCCTTATTGTCCAAACCAAAACATATTCATTGTGATCTGACTTATTCAATTTCCTCTCTTTGAAAATTCCTTTTGATTTATCTATTTTATGAGAGAAAATTATTTTCTTTAGAAATTTAGGTTTTATGTTGATTCATGAAATAGACAGCATCATTTTATTCCTTCGGGTGGTTCCCCTTATGCTTTCCAAAACACATATTGCTTAGACTACAATATAATAATTCTTAAAAGTTTGTTATGAAAATCGAATTATTTCACATTAATTTGTACATTCATTCAAAAACATCTATTCAGATCTAATATGTGCAAAATGTCTTGGTAAAAACTTCAAATAGAAATGTAAATACAATATGTCAAAATATTAGAGGTTTGGATAAACTGTGGTTGATTTAAGAATATAAATAGGTCTTATAATACCCACTAGTAGCCCAGTGCATGAAATTCATGCACATTAAAAAGGGAATTAATTGCCCTAACTGGTTTGGCTCATTGGATAGAGCATCAGCCTGCGGACTCAAGAGTCCCAGGTTCAATTCTGGTCAAGGGCATGTACCTTGGTTGTGGGCACATCCCCAGTGGGGAGTGTGCAGGAGGCAGCTGATTGATGTTTCTCTCTCATCAATGTTTCTAACTATCCCTCTCCCTTTCTCTCTGTAAAAAATCAATAAAATATATTTTTTTAAAAAGGGAATGAATTAGCGGAGATATTTTAATATTGTTACTTGCCCTTTCTCTATAATAAAATTGTGAGAGATGAAAGGAAATTAGAAAAATGTATATGAAAATAATATATAAATTTCTTAATAAATAAACAGTAACAAAAGGATATAACAACAGAGGCATGATATAAAAATGACAAAAACATGATATGAAAACAACAAAAACATGATATAAAAACAACAGTGATGCAAACAATGACTGATAAAGTGATTAAACTTATTCTAATATCTCCATTAAGAGTGAAAACACTTTCAAAGTGTTTGACTAATTTCCCTTGTGATGAAGTATTTAGAAGTTTAACTTTAATGTCACATGCTCTTCAAACTCGAGAGAAAGCAGCATATAACTGACCATGTGCAAAAACGGGTTCAGGTAGGAACATGCCTACTGTGTCTAGAGTTTGCCCTTGTGATTTATTAATAGTCATCACAAATGCTGGTATCATGGGACACTGTCGTCAAATCAATTTAAATGGGAGGCCAGTGTCAGATGGGGACAAATTAATTCTTGGAATCAGAACAGCCTCTCCCTCTGCAGATCCTGTTAATACTTCAGTTTCGATAATATTAGGTCGTAATCTTTTGATAATAAATCTGGAACCATTACAAAGACCCCATTTACTATTGAGATTTCTCAATAGCATGATGATTGCACCCACTTTCAATTTTAATTTATGACACAGCATTCCCAAAGGAGTAATACTATTAAGAAATTCGATGGGAAAATTTTCCCTTTTAGCATCATCTGTGGAATCAATGGAATCATCACTCAAATATGTGTGAAAATCTCCATCGAGTATATCCAAATTTTCTTCACTTAATTTTTGAACATGCTCATTTTTTGGACAAAGAATTACGTGTTTAGATATATTTTTAATATTATCTATAGCAGTGGTTCTCAACCTTGGCTGCACATTAAAATCACCTGGCGATCTTTTTAAAATCCTGATTCCTGGGCCTCATCCTCCGGAAATTGTTTCTTTGTTATGGGGTGGGGCCACAACATTAGTAACAAAGAAACAGAATTTCCAGAGGATGAGGCCCAGAAATCAGGATTTTAAAAAGATTACCAGGTGATTCTAATGTGCAGCCAAGGTTGAGAGCCACTGATCTATAGATGTAGTATTTCAAAAGGTAGCTTCAATAATAGATCCATTACAAATCATTCCACTTCCACACTCGGCTCCAAGGGTGGGTTCCTGCCTGAAATCTTACCCTCCAGGGGTAGGGGTAGGGCTGGGGTAGGGCTCAGCCATTTCCAAGACTACCCCTGCAGGACTGACTTCCTTCAGGTTGGTTGCGGTTCTGGCTGTGATGTTACACCCAGAGTTTTTATATAAGTAGTACACTTTAAAAAAGGGGATTGATCCATCAATAAATATATTCCTTTCCTATGAAACCTGCCACTGTTCCAATTACATCATGTTAACAAGATTTAAAGGGTAACTTTCTATCCTCCCTGAAGGAGAACTGAGACTTCCATACAAAGATAATGATTGCAGCTAGATTCATTGGTGGGAATGCACAAAAGAAAATAAAGGGTTGCTAAATCACTAAGCTAAGAAATGCAGTATAATGTGAGAATGAAGAGCAAATAGCAACAGTAAAGAACTCTAATCTGGCAAAATGCTAACCATGCTTCAGGTCTAACAGCCTTTGCCTTTTCCTCTTTGAAAAACTTCCTGAGCTCCTACACATTTTTGCTTCATTACTATTCTGTCCATTCCTGCATGACTCAGTTTGTGATGATACTACATCAGTCTTTGAGGAGCATTGTAATTATGTCTTCCTTGGGTCACTTTGCTGTTTCCAAAATAGTTGCTTGTTGAAATATATAACCTTTCATCCTTCATTGTGAACAGAGATAAAACAGGGATAACAGCTGAGTCAGTAAACACTTCATATCTCTGATTCAACCACTGTTGTAACATTAATATTATTGATGTATTCTCCAAAACTGTTGATGATCTTAAAATAAGTTCTTTTCAATAGTCTCTTTTCAATGTTATCTAAGTGTTCCCATGCATAAATTTCTCTACTCTCAATTCTATACATTAAGCTCCTAAATAAAGTCATTCTTTAGCAAAACTAAAGATAAGAGGCAAGGCCACACATCAGATCACTTTCATGTTGTCCAGTTTCCATGACTTACAATATGGAAGGGAATGAACAAGGCCCTGATAGCTCTAATATTCTAACCCATAATTATAAGAGGGTGAAGATAATGTGACCTGCCTTCTGTAGTTTTGGTGATGATTAATTGTGTTAATAAAAATGCACTATTGCAGCTCCTGCCTCATTAGAAATATCCAATAAAGTTAGTGCAGAATAAGAATGATGAAGATTAATAATGAAGAATCCTCATCTCAATGAAGTGTTTACCAGAGGGAAAGGAGATTTGGAAGTGGTAAAAGTTAAAAAGGGTCAAATACATGATGATGGAAGGAGATTTGACTTTTAATGGTGGGAACACATGCATTATATAAATAATATATCACAGCAGTATGAGCTGGAAACCTACATAATCTTAATAAATTTAATTAAAAAATAAAATAATTACCATGGAAAAATAGAAATAAAGAAATAAAATTTAAAAATTAAAAGTTCTAATTATCTTTTACTTTCTTCAAATATTATCATAGATATTCTTTAAAATTATAATCTTTAATATTTTTTCTCTTACTAAAGAATGTTCCAGAATCTCAAAGCCTCCAACATCTCTAAGATCCAGGTCTCTGAATTTATTCTGATGGGATTCCCAGGCATTCATAGCTGGCAACACTGGTTCTCCCTGCCATTGGCTCTGCTCTACCTCTTAGCCCTCAGTGCCAACATCCTTATCTTGATCATCATCTATCAAGAGCCAACACTGCACCAGCCTATGTACTATTTCCTGGGCATCCTGGCTGTGGTAGACATGGGCCTTGCCACCACTATCATGCCCAAGATATTGGCCATCTTATGGTTCAATGCTAAAGCCATCAGTCTCCCGGAGTGCTTTCTGCAGATGTATGTCATACATTGTTTTGTGGGCATGGAGTCAGGCATGTTTTTATGCATGGCTATAGATAGATATGTAGCCATTTGTCGACCACTACGCTATCCATCAATAATTACTGAATCTTTTGTGGTCAAAGCAACTGTGTTCATGGCACTCAGAAACACCATATGTACCATCCCAGTGCCTGTATTGGCTGCTCAGAGACACTACTGCTCCCAGAACCAAATAGAACACTGTCTGTGTTCAAATCTCGGTGTCACTAGTCTATCCTGTGATGACAGAACCATCAACAGCATTTACCAGCTTCTTCTGGCCTGGACATTCATGGGAAGTGACTTGGGTTTGATTATTTTATCATATGCTCTGATACTTCACTCTGTGCTGAAGCTAAACTCAGCAGAAGCTGCGTCCAAGGCCCTAAGTACCTGCACGTCCCACCTCATTCTGATCCTATTCTTCTATACAGTTGTCATTGTCATTTCCATTACCCATAGCGCCGCCATGTCAGTTCCCATCATTCCAGTGCTACTCAATGTACTGCACAATGTCATTCCTCCTGCCCTCAATCCCATGGTATATGCTCTCAAGAACAAGGAGCTGAGGCAGGGTTTATATAAGTTCTTAAAGTACACATCAAGAGCAACTAATGCATAGAGGATGCTTCTTTTTCCCATCTCTCCAGATATATACTGAATGTAAGTGCTTAATGGCAGGATAACTAAAGAAAAGAGGCATTGTTTCAGCTTTCAGTTATTAAAACATATCAGTGGCAGCAACTAAAACATAAAGTTGGTCAAATACTAGTATATATTGACAGAAGAATATTGGACTTTAAATGGTGGGCACACAATGCAATAAACAGCTGATGTATCATAGAATTGTACCCTTGAAATCTGTAAAATTGTATTAACCAATGTCACCCCAATAAATCTAAAAACAAAGAAAGAAAAAATGATGACACATTTGAAATGTTGGGTTTTCAACAAAATCTTAATCAAAATCAGTAACATTATGTTTCCTGTTCTCTCGAGGACTATAAAGGAAATGCAATGAAATACTATTTGAATTTCCTTTTTGTTTTATATAACTTGTCTTTCTATGCCTCTTCTGCCCCCCTTTTTTATTTTGTAATGTCTTTCTCCATTTCTTAGTTCACAAGAATGAAAATACTTATTGCCATAATTGATTATTCATTAGCTCAAGACATTTTATAATCAATTGGAATAATTATTTTTCTTATTACAAATGCCTGTGAAGCATTTTTATTATTAAGATTTGTTTGGGAAATGCTTTCTGAAATAATTAACCATTGTCCAAGAGCCATATCCTTTATATGTTACTCCATAAGGGGAATAAGTATGCATTTGGATTCCAGTAAAAGAGAATTTAAAATCATGAGAATAGTACACTTTCATTTTATAATTAAATATCGCAATGTAAATGTCTAGAAAATAATCTTTATGAACATCAACATAAATAGATATCTTTACAATTTAATAAAACTTTAAAAGAGTTTATATTTTCATATTTTGGACTTATATTTAGAATTCTTTAGTACTTAGGGATTGTGTAATTGTAAGGTGACTGTCTCTGGTACCATGTTGATAAACAGGGAAGCATTGAAAGGGCATTTCCCAGAAAGATCAGGAATGTTACTGAGGAATGTGGGCAATAAGAAAGCAAAATGAATGAAGCATTTAATGTAATTTATATTTAGTGGGGATGCACTCTTATAATTTTACTGTTTCTAACATATACTAGTATAGGAAACATTATGAATAAAGAATTATCAGGACTCTTCTTCTGTACTCCCAATGCCATGATAACGCTATTCTTTAGAAATTCTTAGTGATTATAACCAAAATACCTTAGTCATGTTCAGGAATAAATTTCATGTCATTTCTAAAGGCTTTTATTCTTCTATCCCAGAGTTCTCACTTTTTCATGGAGGCTTCATCTACTTGAAGCCATCCTCCCTATTCAATCCAATATTGTATGGGGGCTTCTCTAAGTCATTTTAGAGCCAACTCAAATCTGTTTTTAATTTACTGTCTTTTGTTAATTTACCCTGACACAATTTTAACAGCTGAAGTGACATAGATTGTAAACATGCTGCTGATAAATTGAAAAAGATAGAAATTGGCATAAATAGGGTCTAAATGAAATATGAGCAATGAAATATGTTATAAAAACTCACAAAGATGCTGAGGGAAGGCAGGGGGTGAGGGGGTAAGAGATCAACCAAAGGACTTATATGAATGCATATGAGCATAACCAATGGACACAGACAGGGGGGTGGGGGTGAGGGAATGTGCTGTCGGTTGGGGGTGGCCGGGAGAGGTCAATGTGGAAAATAGGAGACTTGTATAATACATTAAACAATAAAGAACTTAAATTTTTAAAAAAACCTCACAAAGAAATTAATACCATTTTTTTTTTCTTAAAAATTGCTACAATTTACCATATTAAACTTTACTGACACCTCAAAGAGCATTTGTTTTTGTGGTTTATATCTGTAAATATGAACTGTGTTCAAAATTAAAACAAAAATTTTAAATGTTTATTTTTAAAAATATTTTTAATTTTTATTACAAGTATTACTGTAATTAAATACTGACATTAGTTTCAGGAGTATAATATAGTGACTAGACATTTATATAACTTATGAAGTGGTCATCTCAATAAAACTCAAACACATCTGACACCATATGTAGCTATTATAATATTATTGACTAAAGTCCCTATGATGTAAATCTCTGATTATTTTCTAATTAACAATCTGTACTCCTTAATCCCTTCCCCCTTTTCACCCATTCCTGAAATCCCCTCCCATCCAGCAACCATCAAAATGTGCTCTGTATCTATGAGTTTGTTTCCATCTCACTTGTTCATTTATTTTGTTTTTTAGATTCCACATAATATGTGTTAGTCTTTCTCCCTCTGACTTATTTCACTTAGTATAATACTCTCAAGGTCCATCCATGTTGTCCCAATGTTTACTCTTCTATGGCTGAGTAATACTCCGTTGTGCATTTGTACCATTCTTTATCCATTCATTATTGATGGATGCTTTGGTTACTTCCAGATCTTGGCTCTTGCAAATAATGTTACAATGTGCGTATGTGTGCATATGTCTTTTCAAATTAGTGTTTTAGGTTTCTTTGAATAAATACCCAGAAGTGAAATTGCTAGATCCTTCTTCATCTCTTATTTTAGTCATTGTTTTAGTGTCTATTTTGTCTAGTATAAGTATTGCTACTCAGCGTTTTTGTTGTTGTTCCAATTTCATGAAATCTTTTTCCACCCCTTTATTTTATCTGTCTATGTGTTTTGATCTGAAGTGAGTCTCTTATAGGCAACATATATAAGGGTCTTATTTTCTTATCCATTTAGCCCAGTGGTTCTCAACCTGTGGGTCACGACCCCTTTGGGGTCGAAGGACCTTTTCACAGGGGTCGCCTAAGACCATCGGAAAACACATATATAATTACATATTGTTTTTGTGATTAATCACTATGTTTTAATTATGTTCAATTTGTAACAATGAAATCGGGGGTCACCACAACATGAGGAACTGTATTAAAAGGTCGCAGCATTAGGAAGGTTGAGAACCACTAATTTAGCCACTCTATGCGGTTTTTTTTTGGACAATTTAAACCATTTATGTTTAAAGTAAATTATTAATAGATACGTGGTTTTTGCCATTTTATTATTCCTTTAACGTTTCTTGTAATATTGGCTTGGTGGGAAGCAATTTATTTGTCCTTCAATTTTAAATGATAGTGGTTCTGGGTAATCTTGCTTTTCATCACTTTGAATATTCTGTGCCAATCCCAGAAGACCAGCAAAGTTTCTATTGAGAAATAAGCTGACAGTTTTCTGGGTGCTCCCTTGTAGGTAACTAACTGCTTTTCTCTTGCTGCTTTTAAGATTCTCTGCTTATCTTTAACCTTTGGCATTTTAATTACGTTGTGTCTTGGTGTGGGCCTTTTTGGGTTCATTTTGTTTGGAACTCTCTGCATTTCCTGAGCCTGTATGTCTATTTCCTTCACCAGGTTAGGAAAGTTTGACATCATTATTTCTTCAAACAGGTTTTTAACTCCTTGTGCTCTCTCTCTTCTCCTTCTGGTGTGCCTATAATGTGAATGTAGATATGGTTGATATTGTCCCAGGGGCCCTGTAAACTATCCTCATTTTTTATTAATTCTTTTGTCTTTCAGCTGTTCTGATTGGGTGCTTTCTGTTATTCTACTTCCAAATCACTGTTTTGGTCCTCTGCTTCATCTAATCAACTGCTGATTCCCTTTAATTTATTCTTCATTTCAGTTATTGTATTCTTCATTTGTGATTGGTTGTTTTTTATGTTTTCTTTCTCCATTTTTATATTTCCTATCTCTTCATTGAAGTTCTCACTGAGATCATTGAGCATTCTTATAACTCTACATCTGGTTAGAGTTAGATCACTTGTCTTCCTTTTTTGTAGTTCTTTTTCTGGAGTTTTGTTCGGTTCTTTCATTTGAGGTATGTTTCTTTGTCTCCTCATTTTGGCTACTTCCCTTTCTTGTTTATACATTTTAGGTAGAGCTGCTATATCTCTTAGTTTTGGTATAATATCCTTATGTAGTAGATGTCATAAGCGCTAGTGGTGTAGTCTCTGTGGTTCCTTGAGCCAGGTGCTCCAGGTGTGGGCTATATCTGCCTTCCTGTTGTAGTTGAGCTTTGATTATTGTTGGTACATCAGTGGAAGGGACTGACTCCCATGTTAGTTGGTTATGAGGCCTGGCCATACATACAATGGAGGAGTGTTGAGGAGGATTTGCTTTAGCAGGGCTCAGGTACCTGTCCAGTCCCCACTTTGGATGGTGTTGTTTGTGGAGGTTGTTGGACGATTCTCTGGTGTGATCTAAAGTGGACCCCATGTGTGTTGGTTCTGGTACCTCTTGAGAGGAACTCTGGTGCAGGCCAAGATCAGCTACTGCCTGTGCCCTGATCAAGGCCGCTTGGTATGAGTTACAAAGCAGAAGGTTTCTATTTGTTCTGGAGTTGGAGGTGCCTGGGAGAGGCTAAGCAGTGAACTGAGGCCTGCTACCACTTGTGTCCAGCCTGGGTCTGCTTAGCAAGAGGTACATGTAATGCTAAGGCCAGATACTGCTTGTTTAGGATTCTTGAACCTTCAGTCCTCACTCTGAACCCAGACAATTAATTTCCTCCCCATATGTCCCTGGCACCTTTTAAGCTGCTGCCCCAGCACTAGAGCTTAGAGAAAGTGAGTCTGAATAAGGTTGAGCATGGGTCCTTTAAGAAAAATGCATGGGTCTCAGCAGAACTCAGTCTCACTCATCCACAATCTCCACTGGTTTTCACAGCCAGAAGTTATAGGGTCTCTGCTTCCTGGCACTGGAACCCTGGGCTGGGGGCCTGGTGTGGGACTGAAATCCCTCATTCCTCAGGGTGGCACTGCTTCAGCTGAGATACCCCTCCTGATTTTTAATTGCCACACATAAGTGTGAGACCATAATTTTTCTCATCTCCATTCCTACCAGTCTTGTTATGGCTTCTTCTGTTTATTCTTGGTAATAGGACTTCTGTTCAGCTAGACTTTAGGTGGTTCTCAATGATGGTTGTTCTATAGTTTAGTTGTAATTTTGATGTGGTTGTGGCAGGAGGTGAGCATAGCATTTACCTACTCTGCCATTTTGACCAGAAGCCTTCCTGTTCAAATTCTTTTTAAAAAAATATTGCCTGGGGTGTGACATTGTTATTTATTTTTTATTTTATTTCAGAGAGGAAGGGAGTGGGAGAGAGAGAGATAGAAACATCAATGATGAGAGAGAATCATTGATCAGTTGCCTTCTCCTGCATGCCCCACACTGAGGATTAAGCCCACAACCTAGGCATGTGCCCCAACCAGAAATTGAACCATGACCTCTTGGTTTATAGGTCAACACTCAACCACTGAGCCACACTGGCCAGACCTTATTCAAATTCTTGGTCAGACTCTAAAGTATTTATTAATTGATTTAAAAGTAGCTATAACAAATCTATCACGTTACCATAAAACATATTTTTGTGACTTTATAGATACCCCAAATGGTCTTGAGACCCTCAGTTGTCCAATAACAATACCTCAAGTGTTGTATTAGATGTTCCAGAGGTAAAAGTGGAGGGAAGTGGACACAAATCACTGAAGATCAGTGAGAAAGTAAAAAGACAATATTGAACTGAGAGTTTATAATGGAGAGGCTATGTCCAAAATGTTTTCACACAACAGATGATTGTGAGCACTATTTATGTAAGTGTACATGGGTATTCTTAATAAGTAATTTTATATAATAGAGAAAAAAACTCTGATATCAGTAAATAACTCAAGAAAAATAAATTATTTTTGAGGACTAACCTATATATTATACATGTTCTTTATTTATTGAGAAAATTCATCTGCACAGCTTTTTACAACATGATTTCTACTAAGTGTCATCCTCTTAAAACCCATGACTGCCATTTTTACTTGTATATTGTCAGCTTTATAAGCTGAATTTTGGCATGAGGGACTGCCCGGGCTGGAATGTACTGCATGAGAAACCACTTCACTTTATATCTATAAGTAGAATTACAAACATAGATGAGACACTTAAAGAGTCTCTCAAAAGGTTAATAAAATATCTTATATGAATACATTAGTAGAAAGTTGTAGTGGCCCCATATCAATGACCTGATTAAACTGGTGATGGAGAAAAATAAAATAAGAGAAAGGCACCAGGATATAAATCCAGAAATAGCTATAAATTTCTCCACTATTGTTGCAGAAAACATACATCTGAGATAGGTTATGGGAAATAAATGATACCATATATGAGTAAATGCATGATGTCATTCATGGGTTTCTTTTTGTTGTTTTTCATTCATTTTTCTTCTATCCAATTTCAGTTGTCCTGAATATTTGCACCTTTCTCACCCCGGAAGAGCTTTATGACACTGTCACGAATCTGCTTTGTCTTTACCCCATAAACAATAGGGTTCAGAGTTGGAGGAAGAAGAAGATAAAGATTAGCCACAATAATGTGAAGAGAAGGGGGAATAGTGTGTCCTCCAAAACGGTGGGTAAAGAAAGTGAAAAATGCTGGAACATAGGTGATGATAATGGCAGATAAATGGGCAGTGCAGGTGCTGAAGGCCTTCTGCTGAGCATCTGCTGATGAAAGGTTGACCACTGCACGGAGGATCATAGTGTAAGACACAGATATACAGCAAATGTCAAACACTCCAATCAGAAGGGCAACCATCAGACCATAAATGACATTGATCTTGATGCTAGTAGAGGATAACTTCACCACTGACATGTGGTCACAATATGTATGAGAGATAATATTGCTTTGGCAGAAGGGCAAACGCTTGACCAAGAATGGAAAAGGAATCATTAGCAGCACACCCCTCAAGAAGGTGGCAAGCCCAGCTTTGGCAATGATAGAGTTAGTGAGTATGGTAGCATAACGCAATGGGTAGCAAATAGCCACATAGCGGTCCAGAGCCATGAGCATGAGCACACCAGACTCCACACCTGTGAACCCATGGACAAAGAACATCTGAACTAAGCAGGCATTGAAGTTAATTTCCTTGAGATTAAACCAGAAGATGCAGAGTGCATTGGGTAGAGTGGTGGTGCAGGTAAAGAGGTCAATGAGGGAGAGCATGGCCAGAAAGAAATACATTGGACGATGTAAGGACTCTTCATGATGAATGAGGTACACAAGGCCAAGGTTTCCCACAAGAGAGATGATATACATTGTGCAGAATGGGAGGGAGATCCATACATGTACTCTTCCCAGACCAGGAATTCCATCAAGAATAAAAGATTTTGGAGCCACATATGAATTGTTGGCAGCCAGCATAACTAATTCAATAGATGAATGCTAGTTTTCCAGAAGTATTTATTCTGAGTAGAAATTAAGAAGAAATTTAATTAAGATCATCCTTGAGAAGGCAAACTTAAGTTTGGAATAAAATTGCATTTATAATAGCATTAATAATTTTAATAATAGTGACTGAAAATATACCATTTATTGTATAATGTTATATTACAGGTAATATTTTAAAAGTTTTATAAGCAGCCTAAATGTATTTTTTAAAGTCATAGTTACAAAGTTGTAATTTTTTTATCATCAAAATAGAAGAAGAAACTTAGACACAGAGAGATCCAATAATGTTGAACATTACAAAATTAGATTCAGGGACAGAAATGATATTCATATATGACACTAACATTCATGCAATGTCTTTACATCCTGATTTGACAGAGTATATGACTTATAAATAGCAAGTTATAATTGCAGAAGTATTGCCTGAAATTTGTTTATTGCATTTTGTGAAGATTATGATTATTTAAACCAAATATGATCTTATTCAAATTTCAGGCCTTTCCATACCAATTATATGACTTCATATTTGAAACATCAGTTGCTCATATATAATGAGGTTAATGATAGCTACCTGAAAGAGTTATAAAAAATAATCAAAAGTTGATTTTTACACCTAGGTTAGTATCCTCTGGAATTGGATATACTAACTCAAAATGCAAATGTAGATGCTACATGGATATGAGATGCACAAACAGTGGTCAGGAAGTTTAATCTAGCTTTATTGTCCCATGAAAGAGAAAAAATAAGAAATCTCTCTTTTTTAAAAAACCTTTAATCCCTCAATGTCATTGAGGTCATCTATTTTCTTTTCATGTCTTTTGTTTTAACACAATTTGGAAAAAGCATATTCTCTGGACTCCCTCTTTATTCTCTTTCTTAGAATAATGTCCACTCTCATGACTTTAAGTATAGCCAACAAGAAAATAATTTTCAGAGAACCAAGATGGCGGCATAGGTAAATGCCTGTACTTGCTGCCTCCCACAACTACATCAAAATTACAACTAAAATACAGAAAAACTATCATCCAGAGCTGCCAGAAAGCTGGCTGAGTGGAAGTACTACAAGTAGAGAGGTAAAGAAGAAAGCACATTGAGACTGTTAGGAGATGCAGAGGCACAGAATGGGCTGGACCAGCACCTGGGTGTGACGCTTTTTTAATCGGGAGGGAGATTGCCTCTGCGGAGGCCATCCAGAGGAGCAAGGGGTCCCAACCCCACACCAGAACCTCAACCCAGGGTTCCAGAGCTAGGGAAAGAAGTCCCTACAGGCAGTAAGAACTATGGATTATAAAAACCAGTGCAGATTGGGGCTGAGTGACACACAGGTTGCCGGAGACCCAGCTGCTCCTCTTAAAAGGCTGCCACCATGAACTGAATTTACAAGCTCCCACTTCCTCTGAGCTCCAGCAGTGGGGCAAGGCTCTGGGGGACCCAGAAACATACGGGGAGGAACTGGACTGTAGGGGGCTGCTTTCTTCCAGACAGAGGTGCTCACAGCAGTCATTGCTCTTGTGCTGGGACCTCCCCAGTGTAGGGCTGACTGGCAGCCATTTCTGTTTGTTCTACCCTGGTGACTCCCTGAGACCCCGCCCCACCCAATTTACAACCCCACCCAAGGTGTGTGCAGTGGATTTTGGATATGAATGATCTGCCCTTTGTTAGGCTAAAACTCTGTCAAGTAAGCTGCAGCTGTGTCAAGGAGCCCCAAACCTATCAATAAAAGTCCAAGGCCTGGCACTAGCATCAGCTTGCCTTGCTTCACAGCTGGGCCTTGTCTGGGCACTTCCAATACAAAGAGGAGGAATCTTTAGATCTCTCTGTAGCTCCTGCTGGGTGGTCCCAGGCAGTGGCTGACTTTGCACCTATCTGGACACCCAAGAGCCAGTGTACCCAGTGGTCAGTGTGAGACCATACCAGATTACAACTCTTCACATCCATAAGGAACATTCTCAAGGGGCAGACTCAGTGAGCACCAAAGCCCCAAGTCCTGCTCCATAAGTGTGATCTCCACAACCAACCGGCCTGTATATCAATTCCTCCCAGTGACACCAACAGCAATCAAGGCTCAACTACAACAAAACTGTGCACACAGCCCACAAAAGGATGCAGCAAGAGTGTTCACCTCAAGTGATTGTGGAGGCTGGGCCACTGGGCCCTATAGGACATGTACTACACAAAGCCACTCTATCAACTCAAAGAGACTTAGCAGCTACCCAATACATAGAAACAAACACAGGGAAGCAGCCAAAATGTGGAGACAAAGAAATATGTCACAAATGAAAGAAATGGAGAAAGCAAACTACTGGATATAAAGTTCAAAACCACAGTTATAAGGTTACTCAAGAATCTTCTAGAAACCTCCAAGGAACTTAGTGAGACTTTCAAGGATCTTAGTGAGAATGCCAAAAAATAAAATTAAATTAAAAAAAAAATGGAAAAGGACCAGTCAGAAATTAAGCATACACTGACTGAAATAAAGAATAATATACAGGGACCCAACAGTAGACTAGAGGATCCAGAAAATCAAATAAATGATTTGGAATATGAGGAAGCAAAAAACACCCAACCAGAAAAGAAAAAAGAAAAAAGAATCCAAAAATATGAAGATAGTGTAAAGAGCCTCTGGGATAACTTTAAGCATACCAACATCTGAATTATGGTGGTGCAAGAAGAAGAGAGAAAGCAAGATATTGTAAATCTATTTGAAGAAATAATCACAGAAAACTTCCCCTACCTGGTGAAGGAAATAGACTTACAAGTCCAGGAAGTGCAGAGAACCCCAAACAAAAGAAATCCAAAGAGGACCACACCAAGACACATCATAATTAAAATGCCAAGGGCTAAAGACAAAGAAAAAAAATCTTAAAAGCAGCAAGAGAAAAACAGTTACCTACAAGGGAGTACCCATACAACTGACTGTCAGCTGATTTCTCAACAGAAACTATGCAGGCCAGAAGAGAGTGGCAAGAAATATTCAAAGTGATGAATACCAAGAACCTACGACCAAGATTACTCTACCCAGTAAATCCATCATTTAGAATTGAAGGTCAGATAAAGAGCTTCACAGATAAGAAATAGCTAAAGGAGTTCATCACCACCAAACCAGCATTATATGAAATGCTGAAGGGTATTCTTTAAGAAGAGGAAGAAGAAGAAAAAGGTAAAGATAAAAAATATGAACAACAAAGTGACAACAAATACATTGTATCAACAATTGAATCTAAAAATCAAATGAATAAAAAAATCTGATGAACAGAATAAACTGGTGAATGGAATAGAATCAGGGGCATGGAAATGGAGCAGTCTGACGATTCTCAGAGAGGAGTGGATGTGCGGGGGTGCAGGAAGAGATTAGATAAAGATCTATGCATTTATGCATTACCTATAGACACAGACAGGGTGATGAGGGCCTGGGGTGGGGTGGGAACCAGGTGGAGGGGAGCTATGGGGGGAAAAAAAGGGACATCTTTAATAATCTCAACAATAAAGATTAATTAAAATAAAAAATTTAACCTCCAATAAATAGAATTTATTTATTAAACATTATTAAATAATTAAATATTATTAAATAAATATTATTATATAAATATAAATAATTAAATATTATTAAATAAATATTAATTATTAAATAATTTGCCCTAACCAGTTTGGCTCAGTGGAAGGAGTGTCAGCCTGCAGACTGAGGGGTCCCAGGTTTGATTCCGGTCAAGGGCATGTACCTTGGAGGCAGCTGACCAATGTTTCTCTCTCATCAATGTTTCTAACCCTCTATCCTTCTCCTTTCCTCTCTGTAAAAAATCAATAAAAATATATTTTGGAAAAAAATATATTTAAAAAAAAGAAAATAATTTTCAGATAATGAATTTATTAATAAAGTTATGTCACAATTGTACACTCCTTCTAAGTGCATACTGGATCGTTCCATGGACAGATTAAATTGATCATGTACCAGACTAAACTCGTCACTTAAACCTCTACCCCAGGCTCTATTTCTGGGTTTTGTTTTTTGGATAATAGTGCCATCATCTACTACATGACCTACCAGAATATTTGTGATCTCATCAAGTATCTCTCTACCTCATCTTAGTTAAAATTTCTTTATAACTCAAGTGTCTTGGTTCTTAATCTAAGCAGGTGACATCAGCATGCCTGTTATCTGTACTCTATCTTCAGATAAGAAAAACTTCTATTTTTAATCCAAAAATAGTCTAAGTCAGCTCTTCCTTTCTATTACCACTCTACTGTCTTTTAAAGATCAACTAGATACATCCACCTATTTTTCTGCTTTGTCTCTTTTAAAATAAATTTTGTCTTATAGCAGAATTCTGAAGACATTTTAATCCACTGCTTAAAAATCTTCAATGTCTCCCCACAAATTTGATGATAAGGCTCAAATTTCTTGGCATAGCATTCAATAAAGTTAAATTTAGACCTTATCTAAATTCATTTCCGTTTTATTTCTTTCCATTTCCTAAGCATCCAAAGTGTTCTGGTTTGAATGATAAACTATATCTTAACATTCCATGCTTAAATTTTGCTAGATTACTTGCTAATCCCAAAATACTACATGTACTTCAATACTATCTTGGCTTTGCTCAATTTATTTTTCTTATTTGAAAGTCAGTCTGTCATATACTCATCTTGATAAGTCTTTTTTAAACTCTAAGGTAGAATGTCATTTCCTTTAAAGAGTACTGTGTATTCCAGAGTTCAGGGTAAGTGTTGTCATTAAATTCCCTGACCCAGGCACAGGATGTTTAATTTGCTTGCCCAAAGCTATTAGTAATGAACTGAAAGTGAAATCCAGGTTTTTCTAGCTCAGACTCATATCTGTTTAGCTAAAACAAAATCCTTTATAAAGGCTAACAAACAGTGAATCAGTGACTTATTTTCTCATTTATTTGTTTTTGTGTTTGTTTGCTTCACCCCCTTCCCATCTGTTTCTGACTTGAGACCTCTACAGCTCCTGTTCCTTATAATTTCTGCTAGCCCAGTATTTCAGCCATCTCCCAGGTAAAGAATGAGAGTTTTACGGAATGATTTATACTGTCTCTTTCAAAGGAGAAGGTGGTTTGGTTACAAGTACCATTCAGACTTACCCCAAACCTCCTCCACCTCATTATTTTTGCCTGTGGTTCTGGGGAAGCAAAAAGGAGACAGAATATAGGAAATTATTAGAAGTACAATAATGATTAAAGCACAGGAAGGGAAATCCATCTCAAGGTTTTCTTTCAGTCTTACAGTGAGCCTTTTTCAACGAAAGAAACAAAGCAGCCTTATACTACAAAAAGCATACCACATCAAGATACGCCACACGATACCACCTCTTAAC
Organism: Myotis myotis; assembly: GCF_014108235.1. Classification (NCBI taxonomy): domain Eukaryota; kingdom Metazoa; phylum Chordata; class Mammalia; order Chiroptera; family Vespertilionidae; genus Myotis; species Myotis myotis. The sequence continues at coordinate 43,317,565 of NW_023416314.1, forward strand.
AATCACAGTTTCTCTTTCCTTGTTGATGACAGTAGTTTCCATTACCTGATCCACATGCCTTAGTTTCCAGGATCTGATGATTGATGCTCCCACTGCTGTTTCTGCTATTTCCTCATCCCACTCTGGGCGGCCATTTGGCACAAAGTACATACAGCACCCATTGTTGCCTCTGGCTGTTTAAAACAGAAAACAGGCCCCTTTAGATTATAACTTGAACCCAGTGCCCAAAATAATTAGGATGAACCATCTAGGAAGGCCAACAAGGTCTGCTTTTCCATTTCTTCTCACTTCCATGCTTGCTTCTCTAGAGATGGCCTAGGATCGCATATTTGTAGATGAAGGTAGGGGCTAGGACACAGAATAAAATACTATTAATCATTTCGATAATCCTCTCCCTGATGTCCTGAAGAGGGATGTCACGAAAAAGCTGTATTTAGAAAGAGTTCTATATTTTCTGAGACTGTTTCATCATTTTTGTTGTTCTGAAATGTTTTTCCTGAAATGTCCAATTTAACTTTTTTTTTTTTTTTGGGGGGGGGGGGGTGACACATAGTGTTATCTCTAAACCTGGATATTTCAAGTGTACAGACTCTAACTATAGTTAAACAATTCTATTTGTTAATTTTTATTAAGTTTATTGGGGTGATATTGTTACAGAGCACCAGAATAAATCAAGCAATGCTCAGAGAGTTTGGAGTCACACTTTATTCACTGTGGTGGGCTTAGAGAAAATGAATTTAAATTCTAAGCAGAGCTATAAGCGGAACTTCCCTTTTTATTAAAGATCCAGCCCTATCTGTGCTTAGTGGTTATCTCACTGGTGGCCTTGAAAACTACATAGTTCTATCCAATTAAAAAAATACAGCTGGCATGGCATTGAGAGTATGGACATATCTAGTCTCTGGCCTACAAGGTCAGACAGCTAAGTTTATCTTCCTCATTATTCAAGCAGGCTAGAGCAGGCTAGAAAGCAAAGTTATTTTTTTAGAATACGCGGCCATCTAACAAATAGCAGAGAATTCCAAACAGTAGTTTTACAAAATAGGTGTTAGCCTTCTCAATATTGGCTAATAAGATTATATGAGTTTCAGGTGTACAATTCTAAAACACATCATCTGTATATTGCATTGCGTATTCACCACCCAAAGTCCAGTCTCCTTCTGGGACTATGTATTTGAATCCCTTTACCCTCTTCACCCTCCCCCCTCCTTTCCCTCCGGTAACCATACTATTGCCTGTGTCTGTGAGTTTGTCTGTTTATTCAGTTGTTGCTTTCTGTTTTGTGTCCTTTGATGGATGGTTAGATAAAGAATATGTGGAACATATCTACAATGGAATAGTCCTCAATCCTAAGTAAAGAATGAAATACTGCCATTTGCAACAACATGAATGGTCCTTGAGAATATCATGCTAATGGAAATAAATCAGACAGAAAGCGACAAGAATCATTTGTTAAATTTTCTAAAATTCCATTAATCCTTCATCATGTGCCAGGCAATGAATCCTTTGGCACTTAGGATAGGACTTTCTATGCCTCTACTCTAGGTCTTTAGGTTTATCTTGTACATTAATAGCCAACTGGCATACCAACTCAAACATTTACCCATATTTTTATACCAAAAAAAAAAAATCAGCAGTACTATTTGGTTGTCTGTATTTACCTATTTAAATATATTCACCTATTCATTATTTAAATGTATGTGTTAATTTAATTACATTCCTATAAGGAATCAACCAGTTCAATATTATTATAGCCAGTTTATCTAACCAAGATTCAGTGTGTTTAGCAGCTTGCCAAAAAATATACCGAATTCTGTGCTCTCTACACTGAAAACTGGTGAAATACATCCCTTTCTCTCTTAAGCCAAACCAGTTTGTATACTCGAAAGCTCCTCTTTGTTACTCTCATAGTTTCCCCCATTTTTCATAATGGCCATGACCTGGGGACTTGTGCTAGAACTATTTGTATAATTATCATACCCCTTTACTACATAGGCCAAGTTTGCCACCTATTTTACTTCACGAATGAAGATAGAACCTGGATTTTTTTAAAAGAAGTAAATTGAAGTGTGATTGGTTATTTTTAAGTTATGTTACTGAACTGAAGAAAAGAAATGGGGTGGGGAAGGGTGGACTAGTGACTTGGAGGGAAAAGGAAGTACCTATTTATCTTTTCCTGATCTGAGACATGGTAAGGTTATTATTGTCTAATTCTCTGTCATGTCATTATAAACATATTTGTAAAAATGAATGAATATAAAGAGAAGAATTACCTATACTCTAAAGGAGATGTTGAGAGCATCTAGCTTTTCCCTTGTCCACACGGAAACCCACATCCCTTGCTGACATTGTCTGGCCTTTGAATGTGGAGTGAACATGTTCCTCCTCTTTTTTCCCAGACTAAGAAATCACCAAACATCCTCTGTACCACAATGCCCTTCATCCCTGTGACTACACACAGGCAGAATGGAACAAGACGAGGCTTTGGCACACAGTAAGCCTAGGATCAGCATGTCTGAAAGGCTTTACCTTACCCCCAATACAGCTCCAGACAAGAAGAAATGTGCAAGGTGCTCATGCCAAGAGAGGGCCCAGGAATGCATAAAACGGTGGCACCCTGTTTTCACCTTATAAACCATAAGCCAGAAGTGCTTAGTCTAGCTCACTTCCCAAAGGAAACATACATAATCTCATAATAATCTCGTATCGTGGAGACTCCCAAATCTCAATATGAAACAAGGTTTTAAAAGCCTCCAGGGACCACACAGCCCTGGGGAAAAGCATGGTATAAAACTTCAAATATGTATTCAGGGGAAAATAAAACCCGCAACCATAGCTGGTCTCTAATTGAGGGAAGTCCAGAAAGTAATTCACGTGGTACAGATATGGCACCATTAGGATTAGAAGTTGAAACCTCTCATCCAATCTTTTTCCTCTTTCACAGAATTTATTTTACACCTATTGTACCAAACAGGATTTTAAACATTGACATATAAGCACCCTAATATGATAAAGCAAAGACAAAAGCTTTTATCTTATGATAAACAAGACACATCATCACTTATGGTCTTTAAACATTATTGCACTTTAACTTTCATAATTTGGCAATGAATTCATGATAATTAAAATAAAGCAAAATGCATATATGTGTGCTATTTTACAGGTGCTTAGTAATTTGTTATTCTGAATTCTCAACTATTACACTCATTAATTTCAAAAGAAAAAAATTTAATAATAAAAACATTTTTACATAACAAACTTCTGAGACTGAGAAATCCTGTTATTAAGAATTTATTTTTGGATACATTCTTCCTTTGCCGTAGTAGTTTTCTCTTTTAATGTAAATCCTAAGAGTTAAACTTTTGTTTCCTGGAAAGAATTTCTACATCTCTCCTTCTTAATTTTTTTTAATCGCCTTGTCTTTTTCTTTCTTTTCTGTGATATTTTTGCAACTTTATTTTTCTTTCCTTAAATATTTTTTCATAATTCATTCTTTTCTGTTATAAAAGTTAGTTTCTAATTGTCTACTTGCTTCTTTTTTATAGAAATCCTTTCATTGTTTTATGGGTGAAATATATTATCAGATATTTCTGAAAGATATTGATGCTGAAAATATTTTCCTGCAAAAAATAGTAAGGATGGTGACATTTGACCAATAGAGAGGGAAATATAGTCTTGACTTTGTTGTAAAGTAATATACATTCACACTCCATATTCATATTATTATGCATATAATAATACTAAACCTACTATCAGTTATATGATAGGAAAAACAACTGTTTTTTAAAAATATTTTTTTTATTGACTTCAGAGAGGAAGAGAGAGGGAGAGAGAGACAGAAACCTCAGTGATGAGAGAGAATCATTGATCAGCTGCCTCCTGCACACCCCACATTAAGGATGATCCCGCAACCCGGGCGTGTGCCCCAACCAGGAATGGAACCGTGACCTCCTGGTCTATGCTCAACGACTGAGCCAGGCTGACCAGACAATAACTTTCTAATTCCTCTTATCAATTGGACCTCTTATCCATTTCATTTCTTCCCTTCTAAGTCCTCTCATAAATATGGAAAAATAGTCTTTAATAGGAATCATGGCATGTTTTTGTACCCCCCTAACTAATATTAAGAACTATATATAGATAAACAGATTTCATTTCACCTTTCACACCTATAAGTTCTTACATCATAATATTTATAAACATGTATACTTGGTTAATATAGTTTTTAATTAGAAAAACAGACAAAAAATATTTTAAGCAAGCATATTTCAAAGATTTTCTACCTTAAGAAACTTGGAGTATGTCTGCCATCTGCTAGTTTATTGTTTATGCCATTTAAATAATATATTACCTAATGCTAGTAATCTTGAAATAAAGCATACTTCAAGAGGAAGGCTTGCCTCTAGGCTTTTCACTTATTGTGACTCTCTGCTTAGGAATGAAGCTGTACTTTCTGTGCTTTCAATAATCGACAATTTACTATGGGTAGAAGCTCTGTGGTATAGAGCTAGTTTTGTTTTAGCTTATGTGCTTTAGTGAATGATTCCATTTGCTGCAAAAGAAAAATCTGGATCTGCTGGGTTTCTGCCCATTCTAGCTGCCTGTTCTAGAAGAAAGATGTACCATTACCGGATTCCTTCTCACTGTTTTCACCTTCCAGTATATCCTTCACTCACTTCGACAAACCCAGCGGATATTAAATTGTCATGTTCTCTGCTTCCTTCCCCAAAATCCCCTCACTATTGAAAACATTCAATCCAGTCTTCTATGTGTCCTTAGGCTTGATCAAGATCCACTAAAAAAAATTTTACAACTTTAAGGAAAACTGTATTTCTATTGAGGTAGAGGGGAAACATTGCATTTAACAATGCAATGTTTCAAATTAACATATTATACAAATGTATTAAATAAACTATATTTTAGTAAGTTTCTAGAACAGATTATTCTGAAATTATTTATTAAACACTTTTGAGAAAGCTTTGAGACCTATACATGCTACATAGGTAAAGTTACAGCAAAAGTAAAAAAAAAACTGAAATTGAAGTGTTCTGGGAAGTTAGATACAATTCCAGGCTTATACTTCAATAGATATCAGACACAGTTCATATATTTATTCTAAAAAAAATTGTTAAAATTTGAGGATAATTATTAAGGTTACTTTCTCCCTGCTCAAATATATTTTAAAATACAGATGTAATTTCAACAAAGCTAAATTCACCTCCTCTCCTATCAGGGACCTATGGGACATTTATCTAGGAGCCACAAAGAAATATTCATTCCCCGTTTGCTTGGAAAATCCCCAGAGAAACCACTAAGTGTTGTTAAGTAAGGTTCCCAACCAGTACTGTGCACTTTTTCTGAGCAACATCATCATGAGTGGAAATTTTAAAACATCTGGCCTCAGGGTGAATTTGGGTAACAAAAGAAAATATATAAGATGCACAGAAAATGTGCAACTAAATAGGAGGAATTTGAGTCAGAGGGTAGTTGGTCAAGGAAAACTTGTATTATGTCACTCTTTAGACTTCTGAAAACAAAGAGCATGGCAAACTGCCTTAAAAAGGGAGAAGAAGAAGAAGGGAGAAATGTTAAATGCAGTTTAGGTAGTGGAGGAAGGAGACTCCATGATGCTGATGTGACCAGGAGAAGGGGATAACGTTACAGGCAAGTACATTTCCAACCCATAATAGAAACACTTCTTTGCTCTTGATAGATAGAAAACTCTTTCTTTGGAAAAGACTATGACAATGAATTAGATTAAGAGTTTGGAGGAATCCCAGTGACCATGTAGTCCAACTTCTTATATCATGCATGACACATGTTATCTTCCTTTGCTGCATACAACTGATGGTATTTTTATATTCCTGGGCATTTCTATCTGCATGAATCAACAACATTCCTTGAACCCAAATCTACATTTCTATAACTTCTCCTATTCACCAGATGTACTCCCTTAGCATGTGCAAAATAATAGAAGAGGCAGTTATTTGCATCTAATGTGTGTACTCATCCCAATTATAAATATCTTCAACTTCATTCTTTTAATCTTTAAAGTTTAAGATTTTAGATATCTTGTAACTATGCTTGCCTTCCTCTGATGCACTCTTATTTTTCAATATGCACACTAATTTCTAAAGGTATTTCTATATAACTGAGAAGAATAACCAAAAAGAAGGTTTTGAAAATCATTTACTCATTACACAACATCTTTCTTATAGCAGTCACTATTTAAAGTGCAAAATATATAGCAGTGAACAAAATAACAGAAATTCCTGGAGGGACCAGAGGAAATACTAATTGCAGTGAAGGAAAATGTGGAAAGGGAGATTTTATACCAAGATTGGCAGGGGCCTGGGGTTACAATTTTAAACTGGGAGGTAAGCTTTGCTTTGGGGTTGACACTGAGTCGAGACTGGGAACTGTTGAAGGTATGTGCTATGGTATGATCTGGGATAGCACAATCATGCATTGGAAATAGCAAGTGGAAATGCCCTGAATTGCACACATGTTTACTGAGATTGAGAAACCTCCAGTATGTATGAATAGACTGAGAAGGTCAGAGTTTGAATAGGGGGAGACTCATTCAGAGATTTAAAATGGTCTTAATAGTGTAGGATGTTGTGGCTTTTGCTCTGAGAGAGATGTAAGGCTACTGGAGGTTTAAGGAGTGCATAGACATGGTTTTACTTACATTTACTTTACAAAGCACAATAAGAGTAACAATATTAACAATACTGTGACTGTACTATATATTTTGTTTGTTATGTTCAAAGCTGCGGTGAAAATCTCCATGGTTTACTCCACTTAGAGTTTACAGCATATGGCAGTTGAATAAATTGCTTTATAAAGTCAGTGCTAATATTTTCCTGCTTGTGTCTCTTTTATATGTTGATATTATTTATATAGCATTATTTTAAACGTTTTCTACTGTTTAAAACTAATGGTTTTAAAAAACCCACTTATATAGAAAACCTAGACTAAATCAGCCCCCGCCCCCCCAACCCATCCCAAATAAAATAGAGAGAGAAAAGAGAAGCAATGAGAATTAAAACATTGGAAAAGTTTATTCTATAGAATAATTGTTGAAAATGCTATAAAATATACAATATTATGCTGTGGTAAGATGATTGATCATGAATGATCCAAGTTCATGATCTCAAACAAACAATATCCAAGGAAAAACTTGTAGAAACATAGGATAAAGAAGATTTTTCTCAAAAATAAAAGTTCCTGGAGTCTTATTATTTTCATAAAAAAAAGCTTTCAGGCTAAATTCTTGTCCCAGAATATAATAGAAATATGGAAAGTTAAGTGTTATCAAAATAATTAATTAATGAAGATTCCATCTTATCCAATATAAATTTTCATAGTTATTTGGGGGCTAAAAATAATACACCAAAAGAAGACACAAAATTTATAAATATTTAGAGATATAGGCCATGCTTACCTACATAGTGATTTGAGAAAATTAATAGAAACTTTGAGAATTAATTATAGCTCAATAATGTCATTGGTAAAATGTAAATACTAAAATCTTTCCTGTTTACCAGCAAGAAACAAAAAAGATATAATGCAAAGTGCACATGGCCATTTTTTTTTTAATTTATGTTTATTGTTGAAAGTCTTACAGATGTTCCCTTTTTTTTCCCCATTGACCCCTTCTTGCCTGCACCCAGCCCTGTCTCAGCATAGCCATGTGATATTTTTAAGTTGTACTCAGTATAAAATTTTTTTTAAAAAAAATCCTCACTCATAGATATGCTTAGAGAGAGGAAGGGAGAGAAAGGGAAACATCTATGTGAGAGAGAACATTGTTCTGTTACTTCTGTATGTGCCCCAACTGGAGATCAAACCCAGAACCCAGGTAGTTACCCTGATAGGGAACCAAACCAGCAACCTTTCAGTGCACAGGATGATGCTCAACCAACTGGACGATGCTCAACCAACTAAGCCACTATGGCTGGGCAGTATATTCATTTTTGATTTACTAAATCTTCAGTCCTTGATTATTTTGACTTGGAAAATCCAGACTTGCCAGGTTAAGACTTGTAGATAGATCTTCCTCAGCCACATAATATCTGTGTGCAATCAGTAGGTGGTCACAAAATTTGATTGGCTATAATCCAGTGTACACATCTGAAAGGACTTACTGGAAGAAGGAAAATTATGTGAGGAATGAATGGAACCAGTGTTATTTAAACAAGGTCCATAATTTGGAAATTGGTCAAGAGGGCAAAAGCAAGTATTTGTAACTGGACTGGGAATTTAAGCAGGTACATACAGAAAGAGTTTATAATACAGTATAAAAGTAAGACAGACCATGGCTTTGTTACTATGTTTGCACTATGTTTACATTCTTTTGATTCAGTTACACACTCAAGACCTCTAAGTAGAATCAAACAACTCAGTCTGGGTGTAAAAAGATAATTTCTCTCCTGAAATTATTATTTACTATAGACCTGATGCACAAAATCCATGCAAGAGTAGGCCTTCCTTCCCTTGACTGCTGGCACCAGCTTCCATCTGGCACCTGGGATTGGGGTTCCCTTGCAGCCCCAGCTTTGTCCAGAAGATCATCTGGAAGGATGTCCGGAAGGATGTCTGATATAATTAGCATATTACGCTTTTATTATTATAGATAGTATGCAAAAATACTTACTTTATTCATCTTTTATTTTCAGCTAAAAATAAAACCACTACTATCTTCTTGTATAGGACATCTTTCTTAGTCGGAAAGGTAACATGCTTTGCAATTGACCATTATGCATGGAGCCAACAGTACCAGCCTGACACCAAGATACTTCATCCTCAATGGGATTCCTGGGCTGGAAGCCTCACACATCTGGATCTCCCTGCCATTCTGCTTCATGTACATCATTGCTCTCGTGGGGAACTGTGGTCTCATCTACCTCATCATCCATGAGGAGGCCCTACACCGACCCATGTATTACTTCCTAGCCTTGCTGTCACTTACAGATGTTAGTGGGTGTACTTCATTTGTCCCCAATATGTTAGGTATCTTTTGGTTTAGTCTCAAAGAGATTGACTTTGATGCCTGCCTTGTGCAGATATTTTTCATCCACATGCTGACAGGCATGGAGTCTGGGGTTCTCATGCTTATGGCCCTGGATTGCTATGTGGCCATTTGCTACCCTCTACGCTATTCCACCATCCTCACCAACACCACAATTACCAAGGTTGGGCTTGCCACCTTCTCTTGAAGTGTGTTAGTCATGATCCCATTTACATTCTTGATCAAGCGTCTTCCTTTCTGCAGGGGCAACCTCATCCACCACACCTACTGTGACCATATGTCTGTGGCCAAATTATCCCATGGTAACATCAAGATTAATGCTATTTATGGTCTCATAGCTGCCATATTGATTGGGGGGTTTGATATGTTCTGGATCTCCATGTCTTACACTATGATTATTCATGCTGTAATCAATCTGTCATCTGCAGATGCTCGACACAAAGCCTTCAGCACATGTACATCACACATATGTGCTATTGTCATCACCTATGTCCCAGCCTTCTTCAACTTCTTCACTCACCGCTTCGGAGGACACACCATACCACACCATGTCCACATTTTCATAGCCAATCTCTACCTGTTGTTGCCTCCCACCTTGAATCCAATTGTCTATGGAGTGAAGACCAAGCAGATCCGTGAAGGAGTTATCAAATTGTTCTTTAGAGAGAAAGATATATTGAGTATGAGATAAACATATGAGGGCAGAATTCTGAATTTAGCATAAAGATAAAGAAAAAAGTTATAGTAGAAGAAGAGCATATGCAAAATTAGACCATCACAAGATCAGGATAAAATACATTAATATTCTGTTATAAAATCATGCAATTTTTAACCTACGACCTCTAATTAGATAGAAAAAACATTAAATAGACAGGAAATAATTATATTTTTTGCACAGTTTGACTTTAGTTAAAACCTGCAAAATGGACACAGAGTGGAATAGTTAGGATATTCAGCTTCAAGCAAACTCCTAATGATTCATGCACTGTGGTCTAGGCAGTGTGGGGGATAAAGAAGGTCAGATAGCTTAGGGAGTCACCAGGAGATTGGGAAAGGCACATAAGCAAACTGTTCCTATGTGTTATAGGAAAGCAAGAAACACTTCCCCAGAATGTCTGTGCTGGATTCCAGAGGTCCTTTTAATTTCATATTTATGTGAAATTTGTATAACTTTAGAAACAACTCCTTGTCTGCTCATTTTATCTCTGGCAACTGTTACCTAGGTAATTATTTGTATTCCTATGAATATACTACTGAACATACAAATTAATCTGGAGGAAATAAGAACACTGGAGTTTATCATAATCTGGTAGGCATTCCCTGAAGTGAATATGAAGCAGAAAGACATTTCGAAAGACATTGTGGATACTATTTGGCAGCTGTTTGTGGGAAGGATCTATAAATAGTAGAAAGGAGACTTGAAGAAAATCTAATGTAATTCATCAACCAAGGATGCCTGAGTTTCAGTGCTTTACTTAACTTTAATACAGAAGGAGAAACAGTTGAGTGCTCAGGAACAATGGGAAAAAGAATACTTTATTTACATTTCTGGATATAACAAAGAAAACAATGGAATGATAAATGTGGTATGCAAAAATAATAAGATAGAATGAAAAGTGAGAAAAAATAAGAGCATATCTGACAGGAAATTGGAGTAACACAGTGTGATCAGGTGTGGATACAAATGCATATGTAGGTAGAAATATTAAGTTATATTGATTGAGTATATTCTTATCTGCTATTATGAAAATATATTTTAATATCATATTACATAGTTAAATGATTATAAAATTTATTAATCATACCATGTATTTTTATAATTTTCATATATTTTAAAGCAAAACCTGTGTTTAAAAAAATATTTAGCCCAACTGGCATGGCTCAGTGGTTGAGCATCGACCTATGAACCAAAAGGTCAGTGTTTAATTCCCAGTCAGGACACATGCTTGGGTTGCGGGCTCAATCCCCACAGATGGCCATGCAGGAGGTAGTCAATCAATGATTGTCTCTCATCATTGATGTTTCTATCTTTCTTTTTCTCTCACCCTTCCTCTCTGAAATCAATAAAAATATACATATTTTAAAAATATTTAGATGAGTGGATAAAAAGCTGTGGTACATAGATACTTTTCAAAAGAAGACATAGGAAGGCCAAGAGACATATGAAAACATGCTCAAAGTCACTAATCATCCAAGAGATGCAAATCAAAATGACAATGAGGCACCATCTCACAACTGTCAGAATGGCTATCATCAACAAATCAACAAATAACAAGTGCTGGCGAAGATGTGGAGAAAAAGGAAAACTCATGCACTGCTGGTGGGAATGCAGACTGGTGCAGCCACTGTGGAGAACAGTATGGAGCAGTGATGGCGAACCTATGACACGCGTGTCAGAGGTGACATGCAAACTCATTTTGTGGTTGATTTTTCTTTGTTAAATGGTATTTAAATATATAAAATAAATATCAAAAATGTACATCTTTGTTTTACTATGGTTGCAAATATCAAAAAATTTCTATATGTGACTCGGCATCATAGGTAAGTTAGGGTTTTTCAAAATGCTGACACGCCGAGCTCAAAAGGTTCGCCATCACTGGCTATGGAGTTTCCTCAAAAACCAAAAAATGGAACTTCCATTTGACCCAGTGATCCCACTTCTAGGAATATATCCCAAGAAATCAGAAACACCAATCAGAAAGGATATATGCATCCCTATGTTCATAGCAGAACAATTTATAATAGCTAAGATTTGGAATCAGCCTAAGTGCCCATCAGCATATGAATGGGTTAAAAAACTTTGGCACATCTATGCAATGGAATACTATGCTGCAGTAAAAAGGAAGGAACTCCTACCTTTTTCAACAGCATGGATGGAGCTGGAGAGGATTATGCTAAGTGAAATAAGTTAGTCAGAGAAAGATAAATATCACATGATCACACTCATTTGTGGACTATAATGAACAACATAAACCGATGAACAAAAACAGATCTAGAGACAGAGAAGCATCGATCAAATGCTCAAACCTCAGAGGGAAGGTAAGAGAGGGTGGGGGTAAGAGGGAGAGATCAACCAAAGGACTTGTATGCATGCATATAAGCATAAGCGATGGACACAGGCAACAGGGGGTGAGGGTGAGGGCAAGACTTGGGTGATGAGGGGACAATGGGAGGATAAAGACTCATTTGTAATATCTTAATCAATAAAAAAGTTTTAAAAAGCTGTGGTACATTTACACAATGGAATACTACTCAGCCATAAAAAAAAAGGAAATCTTGCCTTTTATGACAGTAGGGATGAACCTGGAGAGTATTATGCTAAGTGAAATAAGTCAGTCACAGAAATACAAATACCATATGATTTCATTTACATGTAAAATCTAATGAACAAAATAAACAAATAAATAAAATAGAATCAGACTCATAGATACAGAAAACAGACTGATAGCTGTCAGAGGGGAGGGGTGTCGAGGGGATGGCTGAAAAAGGTAAAGGGATTAAGAAAAAAAATCCTCATAGACACAGATAGCACTATGGTGATCACAAGAAGGAAAGGAGATTGAGGGGAGGTAGAAGGAGGGTGAGGTGGTAAATAGTTATAAAAGAAGCCTTGACTTATGGTTCTCAACACACAATACAATATGCAGATGATGTATTATAGAACTGTACACCTGGAGCCTATATAATTTTATTATTCAACTAGAGGCCCAGTGCACAAAAATTTGTGCACTCAGGGCGGGGGGGGGGGGGTCCCTCAGCCCGGCCTGTGCCCTCTTGCAGTCTGAGACCCCTTGGAGGATGACCACCTGCTGGCTTAGGCCTGCTCCCCAGGGGATTGGGCCTAAGCTGGTAATCAGACATCCCTCTGGCAGTCCGGCAGCCCTCGGGGGATGTCCACTTGCCAGCGGGTAGCAGACCTAAGCTGCAGTAGGACATCCTGAGCGCTGCTGAGGAGGCAGGAGAGGCTCCCACCACCACCGCTGCACTGGCAGCCATCAGCCTGGCTTGTGGCTGAGCAGAGCTCCTCCCATGTGAGAGTGCCCTGACCATCAGAGGGCAGCTCCTGCATTGAGTGTCTGTCCCCTGGTGGTCAGTGTGTGTCATAGTGACCAGTCATTCCCAGTCTTTCTGCTGTTAGGTATGTGCATATTACCCTTTTACTATATAGGATAGAGGCCTGGTGCACGGGTGGGGGCCGGCTGGTTTGCCCTGAAGGGTGTCCCGGATCAGGGTGGGGGTCCTTCTTGGGTGCCTGGCCAGCCTGGGTGAAGGGCTGATGGCTGTTTTCAGGCTGCCCGCACCCCCTTTAGGGTGGGGGTCCCCACTGGGGTGCCTGGCCAGTCTGGATGAGGGGCTGATGGCTGTTTTCAGGCTGGCCAAGCTGGCAACTGAAGCTCCCAGCCACTCCTTTTTTTCATTTTTTTTTTATTCTGGGATATATTTACCTTCTGTAATTGAAACTTTGTTGCCGCTCCAGCTCTGAGGCCACAGCCTGCTGAAAGCAGATATCTGGGGTTTGTTTAGCTTCTATAATTGCAACTTGTTGCTTAGAGTGGAGCTCAGAGCCCGGCTGCAGCAGGGAGGAAGCTTGGCTTTCTCCATCACTGGAGCAAGCAAGCCTCCTGCTCGCTTCAGCTGAAGGGCTGCCGGCCGCCATCTTTGTTGGGTTAATTTGCATATCCTGCTGATTAGCCAATGGGAAGTGTAGCGGAGGTATGGTTAATTACCATGTTTGTCTATTATTATATTAGATGTCACCCTAACAAATTGATTAACAATTAAAAAGTAAAGTAAAATTACTTAGATTATGAAATGCCCCCCTACAGGATAGATTATAAATGTATAATCAGTACATTTGCTATCTCTTGGAATTGTGTTTTGGATTTGGTAGATTTTGTTCATCAGGTATTCTCACTTAAACCACACGAAGGCAGTAGCAAACAAATTAAGAAATTATTTTTCCTAAACTGCTTCATATATGATGTCATTAAACTTTTATTCCAAACTATGGGGTTACTGTAATGATCTTTATTTCATAGATGAAGAATATGAACTACAAAAATAGGAAGATTGCATTGGTATCAGAACATTAAGATTATAATTTAAATATCATATGTTAATAGGCTTATGCTGTGTGGAAGGGATGTTGGGGGCAACAATAACAGCATAAGCAACAAGGTACAACTGGAAGATAAACTTAAAAATATGGAGAAATAAAATGTAAAAAATAAAATTTATTTGAGTAACAATCTCCAATTAATTTTGTCATCTTCTTCATTGCAAAATGAAAAATGGATTTGATTGGTGGCTGGGGGGAACACACAACTTTAAAAATGAAGACTCACAACTGAATTAGAGCAAGCAAGCCAGAATCATTGAGAAATTTAAAAATAATTATAAGGTAGATGATGAGGAAAGAAAATTCTATTCACTATTCACAGGAAGAGAGAGAATGAAGGGGAGAGAAAAGGAAAGAATGGGAGAGGTAAGGACTGGGAAAATGGTGTAAGACACTTCATTTCAAATTTCCTCTCCTGCCCTAGAAATCAAGGCAGAGCTCAGTGGGCCTGGCGGAAATGCCCAAACCTCCCACACCCACCTCTCACCATTTGATTAGCTCTAGAACCAATCAAGGTACCAAGTACAAAGAACTCATGCCAATAGTTCAATTTAGTTAAAGCATATTTTCTTTCAAACTATGAGATATTAATATTTCCAAAGCAAAGGAAGTGGAAGGAAATTACAAAGTAATAAATACCAAGGCTAGTGACATTATCTTGTTCCCGCAGAATCTCTAGAACCATTTGGACAACCGTTTCAGACTGGTCATATGTGTAGATGTACAGAGATATGGCAAATGAAACAACAAAACAAAACCATACAAATGGAAGGACACAAAGTACAGTGAGCATTCTATACAACCCTCTCCAAGGTCTCCATAACATGTGTTTTATGCTTTACTACGTGACAATATTAAGTCAAAATATATAATTGGAATCTCATCTCACACCCTGAGTTCTGTCTCATCAGTGAATAGCAAATTTACTTGTCCTTGAAATTAAAAATACCATAGACATGGCTTATCTTTCAAAACAAAAACAAAACCTAAAACTATTTCCAAACCAGTTTTATAGAAAAACTAACAAGAATGGCTTTTGTAGGATGAGAATCAGAGATGAGAATTTTGAATTTAACATTTTTATATTAGAGATCAGAAATCAAAGTGCCTTAGTCAATAGAAAAGTGGTTTGATATTGGTCTGAGATTCTCCCTTGATTCCTTTGAAGCGGTTAATATCTGTAGAAACTATGCATACCTATCTATATTTTGGATGATTTTATGTTAGACTGTCACAGCACAGATTTGTTTTTCCAACTAATGCTATGTTTATGCACCCAAATACACCCTATACCCCACATAACAGTAGGGAATAAAGAGTTTGTAGGCAAATGTGTATGGGTTTGAGGGTGCAAGGTGTTGCCAGGAGGTGGAGAGGTGCTATGCAGGAAGAGTTGTGTGTGAAGTAGGGCATTTTCCTAAGTACATTTAACATTAATACTTTTATTGTTTTGATTTTTACTCCTGCTTAAAAAGCTGATAAATACAGAAATAATCTCAGAAGTCCCAAGGGATCTTTACTCTCACAAGAGCCTCCTGAGGGCATCTACTATGGAGATCCAATCAGGTGTAGACACTCACATCTGGAAAAATCCTCAAAGGGTATAGAAATGCTATGCAGAGTGGAACCTGGTTGTTGTAGAACTCTTTGATGCTCTGGAGTCTCAGCTATGCCCATGAGTCTGGTCTTTGCTGAAACTGAGGTGAGTTTAGATGATTTCCCAAAATTTGTACTTTCTCCAAATGTAAATAAAGCTTGTAGTACAAGAAATACAAGTGTTTGAGATGTGGTTGATTGGAAGCTCAGTAATTCTCCTTAACTTCAGCCAGAATAGATGACCATTTGTGGGACTAAGAAGAAAAGCAGAGTTCCCCTCATTGTAAAGTAAATTTTAAATTACCTCATAATTTAATGAACATAAAAATGTCTAGACAATAGTAGACTCTAACAACTTGGAAAAAAGAGGGTTTTTCCTGAATTGATGAATATCAATATTAACCAGAATAGCTTCTGGTGGAAATGTTCTTTGTGAACAAGTAATAGAAGATTAGGCTTGAATCCCAGAGAGATTTCTGGAAGGGGCTTCCCTATAAAAATCTTTCCATAGAACTCTGTGTATGTGGACAAGTCCAGGAATAGGATGGCAACTATCTCACAGATAGGTTCTCTCTTACAGACAGGTTCTCTCTCATGGACAAGTTCTCTCTCACAGACAGGCATTCTCGATGTAAAGAGCTCCCTTACTAAAGACTAACTTTCTGTGACTTTATACATTTGTTCTATCTCCTCTCTAATATATTATTAAAAATAAGCTTTCTCCTATGCCATCAAGATTTGTTTAAGCTAGTTATGTTCGGTTTATGCAGTTATATCTCAAAATTAGAATCAGTAAGTTAAGACAACAGGTATACATTGATAAAACCCATGGCTTCAAAGTCAAAATCATCTGGATTTGAATCATGGCTGTACCAACTTTTACTATTTGTGGACTTAGGCATTTTATTGATTCACCCTGGATTTACATTTCCTCATGTATAAAATGAGGATAAAAACATATGTCCATGGCATTTTTGTAAGTTTGAATACATGATTAAATATTAACTCCATAAATGTAGAGGGTTTTGTCTGTTTGGCTCAGTAATGTATTCCTAGAAACTAGAAGGATACCTAGCATGTGAAAGACAATCAATAAAGATCTGTTAAATAAGTTTTAGCACATAACATGGCAATTGTTATTTATTATTATAATAGATCATATACATAGATTACCTACTAGATTCCAGGTACCATTTGGAGGATTAACTCTCACTGAATCATTCTAACACCTCTATAATATGTATTTTTATCACCTCCCCTTTAAAAGTCACAAAATTATAAAAAGGACGACCGAGCTTATTCAAGTCCATCCAGCTAGTTAGTATTAGAAACTCATGGAGTCTGCATGTCCATGTCTGTATAAACAAGCATGCAATAAAGCTCTGCTCTCATATTCTCAGAGAGCAGGCACTCATCTGTTTTGTTTTCCTTCTTTGGAATATGCTCTAATCGCAGAATTCATGTGCCTCTTTGAGAAAGAACTGGCCGGGAAGGGGTAAAGAGAGATCATTTACTGAAGAGGGGGGCCGGGGGGTGGGGGGGACTGGCCCGGAGTTTATCTGCTCGTTGTTTGGTTGTGATTTGAGTGTGGATCAATGGTTTAATTAAATGGTGTTGAAGCTTGAAAGAGCATGGGGTTTTCCATGCTGGATGATCAGTTTGAGTTTACCAGCCAGTCCTGCAAAGACAAAACTTCTTCCTCCTCTGACAGCTGAGTATCCTGGCCTTTTCTTTTCAGTCTTGTGGCTCCAGTGCCCTCTGGCTGTCTTAGAAGGAGGTAGACATCAGAGGGGGCATCTCAGCTTTTTTCACTTTCTGCAGAAGTTCCGGTGTCCACGTGCTTAGTTACCGAGACCAGCAGGAGCCCTTCAGGGATTGAACTGGAGAAGATGTCCCCGGTTTTCATTTCAGGGTTGAGACATTTACAATGTTTCCCGTCTAAAATGTGAGATTATATTTTAGTCTCTTGGAGTCCCTAGTAACTAGCATTTGCTTTCTAAAGTTCACTTCTCAATCACCCCATGTAACTGCAATTTTCAAAATCTCATACTACCTTTCCCACCATAAAGTACACAATGGCACTGGAGTTACAGCAGGGTTGAGCAACTTCATTTGATTTTTCTTGATATATTAATAAAGGTAAGTTTGATCACATGGGATGCTTTATACTGTGGTAGAAAATAATAATAGTAGTAGTAATAGCAGTAGTATTACAGTTAATGTTTATTGAGTATTCATCATATACTCTGCACAATTTTAGCACATTACATAACTGGCTTTATTGAATAATCTAAAAATTTTCTAAGTTTGGCACAATTATTAACCCCATTTTAGATTGAGAAAACTGAGCCACAAAATGGCTAAAAAAATGTCAGTATCACATACTAGGTAACAAGATGGAATGTACAGTTTGACAATGTGACTCCAGGGCAACTTGATCACTTCACATTCAAAATGTTATTAGTGGGATTTTCTGTGGTTGTTCGTTTGTTTTGCATTTAGTTTCCAAGTCCTCTACTCACTTTTGAATCACTTCTTTGTCCAGCAAACTTCCACTTTTAAAGGAAGTAAAATGCCCACCTCCTGTCAGCCATTATGTGGGGAGCCAACAGCTCCAGCCTGACTCCCAAATTCTTTATCTTGAATGGTGTTCCTGGGCTGGAAGCTGCACACATCTGGATCTCCCTGCCATTCTGCTTCATGTACATCATTGCTGTCTTGGGGAACTGTGGGCTCATCTACCTCATCAGCCATGAGGAGGCCCTGCACCGGCCCATGTACTACTTCCTGGCCCTGCTCTCCTTCACAGATGTCACTCTGTGCACCACCACTGTCCCCAATATGCTGTGCATATTCTGGTTCAACCTCAAGGAGATTGACTTTAATGCCTGCTTGGCTCAGATGTTTTTTGTGCACATGCTGACGGGGATGGAGTCTGGGGTGCTTATGCTCATGGCTCTGGACCGTTATGTGGCCATCTGCTGCCCTTTACGCTATTCCACCATCCTCACCAACCCTGTCATTGCCAAGGCCGGTCTTGCCACCTTCCTGAGGGGGGTGATGCTCGTCATCCCATTCACATTCCTCACCAAACGCCTGCCCTATTGCCGGGGCAACTTCATTCCCCATACCTACTGTGACCACATGTCTGTGGCCAAAGTGTCCTGTGGCAATTTCAAGGTCAATGCTATTTATGGTCTGATGGTTGCTCTCCTTATCGGTGTGTTTGACATCTGCTGTATTTCCCTGTCTTACACTATGATACTGCGAGCTGTCGTGAGCCTGTCATCTGCAGATGCTCGTTACAAGGCCTTCAGCACCTGTACATCCCATATCTGTGCCATTGTGATCACCTATGTCCCAGCTTTTTTCACTTTCTTCACTCACCGTTTTGGGGGACACACTATCCCCCACCACATACACATCATTGTGGCCAACCTTTATCTGCTACTGCCCCCGACAATGAACCCAATTGTTTATGGAGTCAAAACCAAACAGATTCGGGAGGGTGTCATCAAATTTTTACTTGGAGACAAGGTTGTCTTTACCCAAGACAACTAAATCATAAAGCAGACATATTGCTGGGGTATTGGGGATAAAATAGAGGAGAAATTTGTAAAAGATGTGAGAAAAAATGGTATTAAAAGCATGAGTCCTCATGTATAGAGTCTCTGAAGCATTTGTGAGTATATATTATGAAATGTTTCTTTTGTGTAAAAATCTGCCAAAGAAGAGAATGCAGAAGAAAGAGATAACATATCTATTCCTCATAAATTTTATGTTTTACATAGGGATGTATAGACTCATATGTCTAGTGAGAACAGACAGGAAACAAAATGAGGGTTGCAGGCCTGGTGGTAGTGTATGCATTGCCTATAAGAAAAGGAAGTTGTGGTGATGTGGAGCAAGCATGTCCTCTACACAAAGGACAAATTCTATTCCATTCAAGCATTCAAGCACATGGTTGCCATGGGATACCATAGGCCCACTGTTGCAAAATTTTTCAATATTTTTAAGACAAGCTAGACCTAGATGTTTTGTGAAATCTTCCAATTTTAATTATTGGCTAAATGTTTGTTTGTTTTTAAATACTCTGCATTCCATTTAAGACATGTCTAAGAGTTCTGTTTTCCCCATTTCATCAGGTTGGGACCTCCATGCTTTTACACCTAAAAAATATAATTGTAATTTTACTAGTCAAGCAGCCAAAATCATTGATTAAATTATTAGTATGTAATCCAATGTATCCAATTCTTCATTCATTTTCTGATATATATATTTATGTAGGTGATATTATTGGTCATGCCTAGGGTTTAATGAGAGAGAGAGAGAGAGAGAGAGAGAGAGAGGGAGGGAGAGAGAGAGAAAGAGTTAAATAGGATACAATCCTTGGCCTCAGATAGCTCAGAATCTAGACTTTGGCCAGGGATACACAAAAAGATGCATAAATGAAAGAAAAATGAGAGATAATTTTTTTAAAAAAAGATGCAGTGTAAAGGGAGGGGAAAGAGAGAGAGAGAAGCATTGCTAAGAGAGACACTTAAAATAGACTCAGGAGGCTGCTAAGGAAGTGAGGCATGTGCACATCTTATGCCTCAGTTTTCAGAGCTGCTATTAAGTGGCTAAACTTGTTGTTAAACTCAGCTCAAGGACAACCCTGAAACATACTGGGGCCATAAATATGCTGGAGCAACATGGACGCATATGAACTTCACTTCCTTCCTTGTAGTTTTCATCCCCCCACCTTTCCTTGTTCTCTCTAGAGCACACTTTGGGTTACTACCTGAGTCTGCATCTCTTGGATTTGACCCCAAAATAAACTTTTAGAACAGCCTCAGATATTTATTGGTTAACATACCAACAACATTTTTCATGCCAATCAGTATACTTCCAACTTATAATTTTAGCTTTAGATAATGGTCAACTGTTTTGTTTTTTAAGGGAAGAAAAAGTTTTTCTCTGTGCTTTTATAGTCCCTGGCTGGATCTGAGAGTTAAACTGACAAAAACAGATTAACAGGAGAAAAACACACAAATTGTATTGAATTTTTACGTGTACACAGGAGTCTTTACAAGAAAATGAAGACCTGAAGAAGTGACTAGAGAAGAAAGCTTTTACACTTGTTAGACAAAGAAACAATACATTTGTAAAACAAACAAGCAAACAAACACAAAACAATCCGGAAAGCACTTGACAAACCTTTGGACTGGGGAAGTAAATGGTGAAGAAGTAACTAGGAAGCTAACAGTTTAATAAGGTTTTGTTAGCAGATTCCTTTGGTGCCTTTTCTGGGCTAGCAAGAGTTTGTCTCCCATGAAAGAAGTTATTTCCTGCCTCTAGGCAAAAAGAGGGAGTGCTTTTTCTATTTTTTTACTTACTGCTTCATAGATACATACATACACACACACACACATATCACTTTCTTTAATATTTTGTACTTATTGCTTCTTTGTTGTCTTCAGCACAAAATAATTTTTAAGTCAAAGAAGCATATTTCATAGTAACATATCCTGGTTTCCTTCAGCTTCATATATATATATGTTGGTCACATATGTACAAAATTTAATATTTAAAATTATCAAATTCTGTGTAGTAAATAAAATAAAATTTACCACAACCCACTATTCCTCTCTGGCGGCAACCACCATCATCAAGTCTTGTATGTTCTTCCAGATTCTTCCACAATGATAGGCTTTTAAAATCCAAATGATAGCATACTCAATACTCTTTTTTATTGAACAATATATTGTGATAGTCCTTTATCCCATATAGATAAATATATTGTGATATCTTTTATCTCTGTATAGAATGTCTTTTATCTTTGTATAATCATTTTTTTTCTTTTATGTTTGAAGTGTGTCTGAGAAATATTGGGGTGCATAAACTTTACTAAGCTCATTTTGTCCATTTGGAAGCTTCAAAATTATTTCTAGAAGGAATTGCTAGATCACAGCGCATTGTTCCTTTATTTAGAGAGGCGGTATTACTAATTTTTACCCCAAATTTGTAAAGTAGAAGATGAACTTTTCCCCAACACCCATTAAATAATGTTTTAATAAGTTTCAAATATTTTTTCCATTGGGAGATGTAGAACAATATAACTGTTATTTACATGTTATCCAATTTTGAATTAAATTAACCAGACTTCTATATGCTTATAATTTATTTAGTTTTATGCACACTACATATTTATAACCTTGACTGGTGTTTTATTAGGCATCTAACAATGATTTGGTAGGTCTCTTTACTTATTTAGCTGTTTATTCCTTTGCGCATGATATGAGTCACATCCTTCCATGCCCTCTTATCTCTCTTGATGTTGTTTATGGCTATTTTTTGTCATAAGGAATTTTTTAAAGAGTCAAATGTATTAATATTTTCTTTAATGACTACTAAGTTTCATCTCAGATTTATAATGGTTTTTGCTCATCTGAGATGATTAGAATAAAAATATTCTACCATATTTTCTTCTATATTGTTTCTTTCATTTTAATCTTTACTTTTTGAATAAATGAAATATAACGCATTTGCAAAACAGTGCACAAAGCTCAGTAAATTGTCAACATTCATGTAGCCTTTTTCATTTCATGGCACACATAAACTAATTACTAAAATTCTGCAGCACACCAAAAATATATTCTATTTTTGCCAATCTGACAAAAATAAGTATAATATTGATTCATTTACATAGGGTGGCTATTGTTGTGTTGGCTGTGGTCAATTTTTTATTTGACAATCTAAGGGAAAAAAAGGTCAGTGAACCTGACTAAATAGCCAGGTATTGTATGTTTTAAAAATTCTTGTGGCACACTGGTTGAAATCCCTTCTCTATGTCATACCAAAGTTAAACAAGTGAATTCCCTGACTCTTATCCTCAAACTGAGAGTCTCACTCTTATTGATAGTGGCAGAAATAGAATATTGGGGACCAACAATAATGGTAAGAAATATTAATCATGCTCTGTTAACCGTGATTGTTTTGTTCTGGTTAAAGAAGGCACATTCTAACCTGGCTGGTTGTGGTACAGGACCTAGGAGCTCACCTGGAATTGCAGCCCATTGTCCCCATCAAGGAGCTGCCTATTATCATGGAAAGATTAACAGCCTTGTTGCAGAAGCCAGAGCTGCCAGTGCTTTGAAGCCCCCAGCCTTTGCACACCTGCAGGCCTTTGCAAATCTCCAACCTGAATTACCTATAAACTGCCCGTTTGGCATAACTTTTTGCCTACTGCCCCATGTAATCTTTGTCCTTCTACCCGATATAAGCAGCTGTTGCAGAGAAGATTTTTGTGGATGACCTTCTGCTCTCCCATACTGCCAGGAGTATTCGAATAAACGCTCATATGTGATTCAACCCTGTCTCTGCTTAATTGGCTCAAGTAGTGACAGGCAGCATGGACCCATTGATTGTTCGGTTATATTAGCACACTATCACCACAATGATATTCAACCTCATTAAATGGGAACTAGGAGAGAGGCTTACAGTGTCTGGTACATGTGACCACTTGATTGTGATCTTCCATCTTCTTCCCCGCCCCATCAGGAAGTTAATGATTGCAAAGGAAACCAAGTGAATTCACTGAACTTACAGCTGAGCTTCCCTGGTTAAGAGGACAAATATAATGAGATTTACTGTATTCCCAACTCTGTTTTATGATGAAAACACTGGGATGCAGGGGCTCTTCCCATGATTGTTAAAGGGTTTTCTGCTCATGCACCAATCACTTAGTTCATAGCATACAGAGGATGTTAAGGGAGACTGTGAACCATCTGGAAGATGAGGACAATGAATATTACAAAATTGTACTCTATCCCTTTGAGGTTAGAATTGTCAAGTAGTTATTCCACAGACGTAATCCTGGGTGAATCCCATGCCAAAGGTCTCCCTGGGAGAGTTATCTGATGACTTGAATCAAAGTTACTGACTTCCAACTGTAGTAACAACTCTGCATACCAATTCAAGCACTGTAAAGGAAAATAATTACCACTAGGATATCCAAACTTTTTGTAGTTTTCATTTCATGCCTCATATCTCCCATGGGTCTGGGGGTAAGAGAACATTGACACAAAGACTGACACAAAAACTGCCTGCTTCCCTGAATAATTAAATGAACCATTTGCCTAGTGATACAAACACCCTGAATAAAGTCATTCTTTGGCAGTGTTTATGAGTACATTATTCACCATTGACCAGTATCATCTTCAAAATTGTCACATCTCAGCCTTCTATATTTCAATAAACTGGGTTTCTGATGGAACTGAGTATGACAAGTAGAGACCATTTCTTGGGAATAAGTGGTCCAACTGATAAGTAAGGGTTAATCTTTCAGATTTCCTGCAGGTTGGTTACTCAGAGAAGCAGCTGGTCTCCTATAGAAGAATGCCATGAAAACTGGATACAAATGAGTAATAAATTAAATGATGGAAGAATATTGAGAAAGTGGATCATGTTAATGGTTGACCATGTCACATAGGGCAGTAAATTATTTATTTCTCTGCTATTTATTCCCCTTGTCTTATTCTCCCATTTCTCACTGGCTTCTCAGATTTTCATGCTGCATTTATTTAACTTTTATACACTTATATATTGGAGGATTTCTAGCCTCCAGTTATTTTGTTGTCCTACTTTGGTAAACCTGTTCATCCATGGGGCAGTCTCGACCCTCGGGACTATTATATGTTGGTCTAAACAAAAAGGACATTGAACTTTGAGAGCATGAGAAGGAATGTCTGAGCTCTGAATTCTGACATGGCTAAATAGAGCTGATGCTTCCAATCACAATGGTGTTGGGTCCCAGGAAAAAGGATTCTGGATCTCTGTGTATGGTCCAACCGTAATTTGTAATGATCTAAAAACCTGCTACTGCTCCAATCTCCATGAAATTCCACTAATCAGCACAATTCTAGAAGATTTGACATTGTGCATTGTCTGGCCATTTCCCCTTACTTAACCCTGAGTAGGAATATTTCAGGAGGCCTTAAAGCAGTGGTTCTCAACCTTCCTAATGCCTCAACCCTTTAATACAGTTCCTCATGTTGTGGTGACCCCCAAATTCATTGTTACAAATTGAACATAATTAAAGCATAGTGATTAATCACAAAAACAATATGTAATTATATATGTCTTTTCTGATGGTCTTAGGCAACCCCTGTGAAAGGGTTGTTCAACCCCCAAAGGGGTCGCGTCCCACAGGTTGAGAACCGCTGCCTTAGAGCCTATCTGCTCACTGCTATTCCAGACCATTTTTACATGCCATGGCATTAGCATTATTTTTATACTTATTGTTTCTCCAGTATATATTATACATTTCCAATTATATTATCGTGCTTCTGTTATTGTAAATGAAAGCCAACATCTTTTAAGAGTTTAATGCTGCTAAGCCAAAGGTGAAACTCAGGGGTGGAGTCTGTGGGGTTAGTCCAAGTGGAGACTAATAATGGAAGGTGGTAGCCATAGATCCCATGGTTCAGAAATATAGTCACAGGAGAATAAACTATTTCTTTCAGGAAGAGGAAGCTTCCAGACCCTAAGGATTAATGGTCCTGTGGGAGATGGGCTGGGAGTTGGAAGCCTATTACAGCATAAACATTGATGTTCCTTTGTAGGTATGACAAATAAAGTCAGGAGAGATAATGCTATAATCTGATCCTAAAAGGATCCTGGTCATGGCTAAGACAGGTGATGCTACTCAAGGCTGAGCTCTGGGAGTGAGGCACCAAAAATGAGGTTTGAGAAATAAGTGACAAACTAGAAGCCTCTGAAACTGAAGCTGTGGAACATAGGCCTATAAGGTAGGTGTTGTTTTAATATTCTTGGTAGGGTACAGTGTCCTACTTTATTTCTTCTTAATTTCAGTTTTTTTAAAGTGTAGGTCAAACAGAATGTGTGTGTGTGTTTATAATGTATCTTTATTGTTGAAAGTATTACAGTTGTCCCATCCCTGACCCCCCCGCCTTGAACCCCCCTCCATCACACTCTGGCCCCCTCCCCAGGCATTCATCACACTATAGTCTGTGTCCATGGGTTATGCATATATGCATATAAATTCTTTGGTTCATCTTTTTTAACGTACATTTTCTTTTAATCCAGAATTTGTAAATTTCTGTAGAAATTTCAATAGAAAACTTAAGAAAGCCCTTGGAAGTAAGTTCTTCCTTTGTCTTACCTGAGTCTCACTTAGCTAAGGGAACCTTTCAAGCAAAAGTACCCCTAACTCTGACTTACCACACCATCCATGTATCACAGAAGAAAAAAATAAGGAAAAAGAAGAGGCAGAGTTTGATTTTTTTCTTTATTCCTCCTCACAAACCTGTTTCCTGTTTCCCCAGAAAGTTATTGACTTTCCTAAAGCCCTTGTTTCACAGCTTATTAAAGGGCTAAAAGAATATTCCTTCTGGAATTCAAATTGAAATGTCATCCCATGTCTTAAAGATACTTAATGTTTATTATTAATTTTACGTTAAATCATCCCCATACTGCACTTTTATATCTGCTTAGGTGTCACTTTGTTAGGACTTCCCCATGATAAATTTAAAATGACACCAGTTTCATCATTACCCAATTGTCATCGTTGTTTTCCTTTAAGGCACTTACATCTCCTACATCTATATTTATCTATCTATCTATCTATTACACATTTACATACATATTTTTAATAATATTTAATATTATAAAGTGAGAGATTTTGTCTGATTTCTTTGCTATATTTAGCAGAATTGTTAGTATTTTTTCATATCTAAATGCATCCATACTTTCAAGGATGGTATATAATCTTCACAATGTCCTGCTCATTGGTGCTTCAAATTAATTGTATTGTTTTATTTCATGTGATTTGACTTTAAATGTTTTGATAATGTGTTTGTTTTTCAATTTGATTTCAAAGAAAAAACAGAGAGGGAATGTCCCCCTCCAATGACACCAACTTCCACCCCTCCTCTTTCTTCCTGCTGGGAGTTCCAGGCCTCGAAGAGATGCACTTTTGGATCGGGTTTCCTTTTTGTTCTGTATATCTGATTGCCCTTTTGGGGAATATCACTATCCTGTTTGTGATCAAGAATGAGCACAGTCTTCATCAGCCCATGTTTTATTTCCTGGCTACTTTAGCCTCTGTTGATCTGGGCCTGTCCACATCTACTGTCCCAAAGATGTTGGGCATATTCTGGTTTGTTTTAAATGAGATTAGCTTTGGGGGTTGTGTCACCCAGATGTTCTTCATTCATATGTTCACTGCTATGGAGACTGTCGTGTTGGTTGCCATGGCCTTTGATCGCTATGTTGCCATCTGCAACCCTCTGCGGTACAGCCTGATTCTCACCAACCGAACTATTGGCCTCATCCTTGTTGTGATGTTTGGTGTCGATTTCATTTTGGTTATCCCTCTGGTGTTTCTCATCTTGAGGCTTCCCTTCTGTGGACACCGTAGAATCCCCCACACATACTGTGAGCACATGGGGATCGCTCGGCTGGCCTGTGCCAATATAAAGGTAAACATGATATTTGGATTAATTCTCATATCAATGGTGTTTGTTGATGTGGTTCTGATTGTCATCTCCTATGTGAGAATACTCCGAGCTGTCTTTCGCCTTCCCTCTCGGGATGCCAGGCTCAAAGCTCTTAATACTTGTGGCTCCCATGTCTGTGTTATCCTAGCCTTCTTCACTCCAGCTTTCTTCTCCTACATGACCCATCGGTTTGGCAGGAATGTTCCCACATACATTCACATCCTCCTGGCCAATTTATATGTTGTTGTTCCCCCAGCCTTAAATCCTGTCATCTATGGAGTGAGAACTAAGCAGATTTGGGAGCGGGTTTCAAGCTTCTTTTTGAAAAAAGGCCAACATAAACTTTCTCATAGATACTCATTTTAAAATAGGGAAAAGCAATGTGTTTCTCAATTACAGACTCTTGCAAAAAAAAAAAAAAAAAAAGACTTTGACCTTAATATTTCTCTAGACATCCCAACTAGAATATATAATATGATTACTGTCGAAGCAATCGTGAAAATTTATGGAATACCTACGAGTTTTGGATAATTTAGTTACAAGATTTTACTAGGATTAGGTCTTATAAAAGGATTGTGTGGAATAAAATGCTTCTTTTTATTTGCAGGAAGTCAATTGTGCTGGCCACATTGCCAAATTTATGCACTTGCCTGCATCAAGGACTACAGGTTTTTT
This sequence comes from Myotis myotis, assembly GCF_014108235.1. Lineage (NCBI taxonomy): Eukaryota > Metazoa > Chordata > Mammalia > Chiroptera > Vespertilionidae > Myotis > Myotis myotis. Next base: position 43,345,490 of record NW_023416314.1, read on the forward strand.
TTGTTTGTTTGTTTGTTTTGTTTTGTTTTGTTTTTTTAATATATTTTATTGATTTTTTACAGAGAGGAAGGGAGAGAGATAGAGAGTTAGAAACATCGATGAGAGAGAAACATCGATCAGCTGCCTCCTGCACATCTCCTACTGGGGATGTGCCCGCAACCCAGGTACATGCCCTTGACCGGAATCGAACCTGGGACCCCTCAGTCCGCAGGCCGACGCTCTATCCACTGAGCCAAACCGGTTTCGGCAAGGACTACAGGTTTTTAATACTTGTAACAGATGCATTCATTCCTTCCTTATTTGCTTAATTATTTTTATCCACAATCTTATTGATACTTTATTATGTACCAGAATCTGATGTCATATAAATATAGAAATGTATATGTCATATTAAGGGTCTTATAAGAAGAAGCATTTGGAGAGATTGTGTGGAATTTTCCCAGAGTTATCATGTAGATGCAAATCTCCCATTAAGTAATTTATTGTTCAAAGTGAACTGGTCTGTCTGTAGATGTGTATATATGCAATACTGCAAAAAAATATAAATGTAAATATATTTATATTTTAATCAATCTATCTCCATCTCTATTGAGAGAAAGAGAAAGGGGGAGAGAGTGAGAGATAAAGAACTTCATAGAAGCATCAATATGGCAGGGAAGATAGGTTGCTCAAGAATGAACATTCCTAAATGGGCGAAATCCTATACATGTCAATTATGTTTTCAAAGGTCAAATCTAATGCTAGAGATAGTAATTATTTTTAGATTCATACAGTTTATTCATTCATGAATTCATTAATTATTAAGTGCCTTGTAATGTTGAGCCCTTTCAACTTGCACTTCTTTGTGGCTTATCAGATTAGCCTTAGTATCTTACCCATGTTTTATAGTTTTTGACCAATGATATGCATTTGGTTAATGTCTACCTAATGGTATGCTACTCACAGTGTAAGTGCTTAATAATTGAATTTTTACTTAAAAATATTATCTTCCAAAGAAGATAAACAGCTGGCCAACACACACATCAAAAGGTGCTCAACACCACTAATCATCAGGGAAATATAAATCAAAACCCCATATGAAATCACTTTGTTTTTGTTAGAATGGCTATTATCAAAAATAATAAGGGTGAGTGAGGATGTGGAGAAAAGAGGATACTTCTGCACTGCAGGTAGGGATGCAAATTGGTGCAGCCATTATGGAAAACAGTATTAATGTTCTTCAAAAAGCTAAAACTGAAGTTACCATATGATCCAGCAATTCCACTTCTGGATATTTCTCCAAAGGAAATAAAAATACTAACTTGAAAAGATATATGCACCCCCGTGTTTGTTGCAGCATTATTTACAATTAACAAGATAATGAAGCAACCTAAGTGTCCACTGGTGGATGAATGGGTACGTAAAATATGATATATATACAATAGAATATTACTCAGCCATAAAAAAGGAAATTCTGCCATTTGCCACAACACTGATGGACCTTAAGGGAACTATGCTAAGTAAAGTAAGTTAGACAGAGAAATACAAGTACTGTATGATTTTATTTATATGTAGAATCTTAAAAAAAACTGAGCTCAAAATAGATACAGGAAATAGATTGGACTCTTGAACTCCACCTTAATTTTTTAGGACCTGAGCTAGAAATATAGGTTACCCCATCATAAATCTGAATGGGTGAGACTTTAAGTAGTTATGTCAAGAATAATTAATTGGAGGCAATAGTAGACTAAAGCCATGGTCAAGCTCATTAAAAGTGGAATGAGACCTGTCTGAAGGGCTGAACATAACCATGAATCTCAATAGTCACCAAATCAGGAAAAGATGTCCCATAGCTGCTAGGGTCTCTACCATATGATTTCACTCATATGTGGAATGTATTGAACTAACAAACAAAATAGAGACAGACTCATAGATAGAGAGCAGGCTCACAGCTCTGGAGAGATATGTGTGAAAATATTGAGCAAAAAAGAAAAACAAAAGAGAAAGAACCCATGGACATGGAAAACAGTGTGTGATTCCCAGAGGTAGAGGGGAGAGGGGTATGGGTGGAGATGGGGGAGGGTATAGAGGAGATAAATGGTGATGGAAAAACTAAAATAAAAATATATAGTTAAAAAATACAGCAGTAAAAAAAAATCCAATTTAAAAAATGGGCAGAGGGCCCTACCTATTGTGATTCAGTAGTTAGAGGGTTGGCCAGCACACCTAAGGATCTTGGGATTGATTCCAGGTCAAGGGCACATACCTGGATTGCAGGTTCGATCCTGAGCACAGTTGGGGTATGTGCAGGAGACAACTGATTGATGTGTCTCTCTCACATCAATGTGTGTATGTGTGTGTGTGTGTGTCTCACCCTCTTCCTCTCCCTTCCACTTTCTCTACAAAAAACAATCAATTGAGAAAATATCCTCTGGTAAGCATTAACAACAACAACAACAAAAAAGGACAGTAGACCTGAGTAGCCATTTCTCTAAAGAAGACATACAGATGGCCAACAGACTATCTGCTCAACGTCACTAATCATCAATGAAATGCAAATCAAAACCACAATGAGATATCACATCACATCTGTTAGGATGGTTATTATAAAAAAGACAACAAATAACAAATGTTGATGAAGATGTGGAGAAAAGGGAACCATAATGCACTGTTGGTATGATTGTTAACTAGTGCAGCCACTAAGAAAAGTAGTTTGAAGATTCCTCAAAAAATAAACATATGGCAACATTGCTACCTAGCAATTTCACTTCTGGGTATTTATACAAAGAAAACAAAAATACCAATTCAAAATGATATATGCACCTGTATGTTCATTGCAGCATTGTTTACAATAACCAAAATGTTAAAGCAACCAGATAAGAAAGACGTGGCATTCTTTTTTATGTCATAAAAAAGGATGAAATTTTGTCCACTTGGTGTGCTCAGTGGTTGAACGTCGACCTATGAACCACGAAGTCATGGTCTAATACCTGGTCAGGGCACAAGCCTGGGTTGTGGGCTCGATCCCCAGTAGGGGTGGTGCAGGGGGCAGGGGCAGCTGATCAATAATTTTCTCTTATCATTGATGTTTCTGTCTCTTTCTCCCTCTCCTTTCCTTGCTGAAATCTCCCTTTCTCTCTGAAATATATATTTTTTAAAAAGAATGAAATCTTGCCATTTGTGATAACATGAATGGACCTTGATGGTATTGCATTAAGTAACATAAGTCAAACAGAAAAAGACAAATATATGAGTTCACTTATTTGTGGAATGTAAAAGAGAGAGAGAGAGACAGAGAGAGAGAGAGACAGAGAGAGACTCATAAATACAGAAAACAAACTGATAGTTGCCAGAGGGAAGTAGAGTAGGGGGATGACTGGAAAAGAGGAAGAGGATTAAGAAGTACAAGCTTCCATTAATGAAATAAGTCATGTGGTTATAATGTACAGCATAGGGAATATAGCCAATCACATAGTAATGACTATGTACGGTGACAGATGGTTACTAGACTTAGTGTGGTGATCACTTTGTAAGTGATATAAATATTGAATCACTATGGTGCACACCTGAAACTAATATAGCATCATATGACAACTATAATTAAAAATGAATTAAAATATAATAAGCATTTGAGAATATTAATAATTGTTTCTGTTTCCTTCATTTGAGTAGGAAAAAAATATATTTTTATTTCTTTTGGATTGTTTTATTTTTTTTTTCTTTTGTTTTATATAATTCTACAGTAACTAAATGTGCTTGGTCAAAGCCTCGTCTCCAGAAACAACAAGTAAGGATGAAAATATTATATTAATGACCTGGAATAGAGTATTATAGCAGAGCTCTCCAAATACCTACAAAGGTACATATCCACCCATTAAATATAAACACCCTAGGAACATTCACTGCTTAAATTTATAGTTAGATATTTTATTATATTACAACTAGAGGCCCAGTGCACAAATTTGTGCATGGGTGGGGCCATTCTGGGTGGCCTGCAGGGATCGGGCCGAAATCCACAGTCCAACGCTGCCTGCAGTTACTACCTGCTGCTCCTGCTCATCCTGGCCCCACTGTGCCTGCTGCATGCTCATGTTCAATCAGTCCCAATCGGGAGAGGCTTGGGTGGCCACAGCAGCGCTCACCAGCAATGAGACCTGCATCTGGCACCCTCTCAAGGGGAGTGGCCTGCAGGATCGGGCTGAAACCGGCTCTCCAACATCCCCTGAGGGGTCCCAGACTGCGAGAGAATGCAGGCCAGGCTGAGGGACTCCACCAGTGCAAGATCGGGCCAGGGAGGGACCCAGAGAGGGCTCCGCGCATGTCCAGCCCATCTCGCTCAGTCCCTATGGCTGGACCCCAGAAGTAAGCTAACCTACCAGTCGAAGCATCTGCCCCCTGGTGGTCAGTGCACGTCATAGTGAGCGGTTGAGCAGCCTTAGCATATCATATTTTAATAGTTGTTCGGTTGTTCTGCCATTTGGTCTATTTGCATATTACCCTTTTATTATGTAGGATATTCAACATGCATATATAGAATATTTTAAGAATCATATTTAGCATATGATTGGATTTAAAAACTGTGATACATCTATGGAATACTACGTTACTGTAAAAAGGAAGGAACTCCTACCATTTGCAACAGCATGGATGGAGCTGGAGAGCATTATGCTAAGTAAAATAAGGCAGTCAGAGAAAGATGAAACTATTACAAATAAAGCTGCTATGAACATCCAGGTACAAGTATTTGTGTGAACAATTGTGTTCTTTTGGGTACATACCAAGGAGTACTTTAGTTGGATCATTTGATAGATGTATGTTAAACAATATTTTTAAAACTACAAAACTGTCCTCCAAATCTTTTCCATTTTGCATCTAACTAGCAATGAATGAGAGTTTTGATTGCTCCATATCCTTGCTTATATTTGATAGTGCCAGTCTTTTTAATTTTAGCCATTTTAATTGTATTGCTATCTACTGTGGTTTCAATTTACATTTCCTAATGACCAATAATGGTAAGCATCTTGTCATGTGACTGTGTGCTTAGTGACGATTTTATACTGTTTGTGAAATATGTATTAAAATTTAACCTTATTTTTAATAGGGTTTTGTCTTTTTAAGATTGACTTGTAAAAGTTTTTCATATTCTGCATAAAAATTCATTATCTGACCTATGTGTTGCATGTAACTTCTCTCAGTCCAGAGCTTTCATTTTCTGTCATTTTTTATTTTCTCAATAGTGTGTTCTGGGAAATCCTATATAATAAAAGCCTAATATGCTGTGTCCAACTGTTTGTTATGATGCGCACTGACCACCGGGGGGGGCAGATGCTCCAACCAATAGGTTAGCTTGCTGCTGGGGTCTGGCCAATCAGGACTGGGTGAAATGGGCTGGACACACCCTGGAGCCTTCCCATGGCCCGCCCCCCCGGGGCCCAATCATACACCAGTGGGGTGCCTCGGCCTGGCCTATGCCCTCTCACAATCCAGGACCCCTCAGGGGATGTCAGAGAGCTGGTTTCAGCCTGATCCCTGCAGGCCAGGCCAAGGGACCCCACTGGTGCACAAACCTGTGCACCAGGCCTCTAGTATGTGTATGTGTATATATATACACATTTATTTATCTATTTATTTATTTATTTATTTATTTATTTATTTATTTATTTATGAAGTCTGTACATGAAGAATAGGGACTTTTGAAGGTCAGCTGATCAATGGAGTTTTAGGGCAGGTCCATCTCACAGGGAGCTAATGTGTCCCCAGAGACCATCCTGTGGTTATTTACCCATTTTCAGACAGCATAATTGAAAGACATATACTCAACAGCTGGCAGAATTGTCTCTTTCTTGGGGAAGTTCAGTATTTTGTCCTATTCAGGCACTCAACTGGTTGAATGAGGCCCACCCATGGTTTTGACTATGCCACCAGTAAGGTTTAAAAGACCCCGAGTAAACTGTGCCTTGGCTTGCACAATTTAGGGTGGTTCACATTAACGATAAAGCTCATCCTGTGCAACTGAGAAAGGGTCTCAGAAGTTGTGTTTACCTGCTGTATCTGTTTCTTTCTCCTGCTGTGCTTTACCTTGACCTTAAAGCCTAAAATGAGTATACCCTGTGAAGTCTCATGGGTCCTTTCAGATATTTGACTCTATGTAATTGATGCAGTTGCTATTTTAAAATTTATAAAAATGAAGTACAAAATGCCTACGATGGCTTACTGATTATTTCTTCCATCTGGTTACATGATTAAAAGACCCAACTTTGCCATGGAAGAAGAAAGATCTGTGCTTAACTTCTTTGACTAGTGCTCCTAGAACACACACCCAGCATTGTCTAGTCAGTCCCATTACAATTGTGATAGTTCTTGACAACATAGCACTCCTCTATCATAATCGATGAATTCTAAATAAAGAGACTGTTCACTAGTATTGTACATGAGTTTCAATAAGTCTTTACCTTCAAACCCTGATTTTAATATCCATTACAGAAATAAATGGTATCTATTTATTTAAAAATAAAATTTATATTTAGTCTAGGAACAAATATTTGCTATGTAAATTTATCTCCAGTTTGACGTTGTCCGTAACTGAGGGAACATTGTATTTCACATCATATTCTGTAAAGCATTTACTCCATAATAGCTTAAGGACACTTCCCCTTTTTAAGGATGGAAAGGATAAAGATTTGAGGAGTATTTCCAAATCAAGTGCTCAGAGTCAAACATCATTAAAAAGGAAGATTGTTGCCACCCGATCTCGAATCTGCTTGGTTCTTACGCCATAAATAATAGGGTTGAGAGCAGGAGGAATTATCACATAAAAATTAGCCAGGAGGATGTGGATGTAACGTGGAATATTGTGGCCAAATCGGTGAGTCATAAAGGAGAAAAAGGCTGGAGTGAAGAAAGCTAAGATGACACAGACATGGGAACCACAGGTATTGAGAGCTCTGAGCCTGGCCTCCCAGGATGGAAGTCTGAAGACAGCAAGTAGTATCGTCACATATGAGATAGCAATCAAAATAACATCCAGCAGTATCATGGAGATAAGGATTAATCCAAATATGATATTGACCTTTATGCTGACACAAGCCAGACGGGCAATGCCCATGTGCTCGCAGTAGGTATGGGGTATAATATTATGCCCACAGAATGAAAGCCTCAAAAGGAGAAATACCAGTGGAAAAACAAACACAAAATTTTTCAACATGCCTACAACAGCAATAATACAAATAGTTCTGTCGGTGAGAATTGTGTTGTAACGAAGTGGGTGGCATATGGCAACATAGCGATCAAAAGCCATGGCTACAAGCATGAATGTTTCAAAGCCTGTAAACAGGTGTATGAAGAACATTTGAGCTAAGCATCCCCCAAAGGCAATCTCACTGAGGCCAAACCAGAAGATGCTCAGCATTTTGGGAATGGTGTCAGTGGACAGGCCGAGGTCAGTGAGAGCCAGCATGGCCAACAAGTAGAACATGGGCTGGTGAAGGCTGTGCTCAGTGTGGATCACAAAGAGGATGATGACATTCCCCAAGAGGGCTATGAGATACACTATACCAAATGGGAAGCCAAGCCAGAGCTGCATGTTTTCCAGTCCTGGGATTCCCAGCAGCAGGAAGGATGAGGGGTGAACACATGATGTGTTGGCTGGAGACATACTGGCAAGGGCTTCTGATGGTCACATCCACTCATTTGAAGGAATCTTTTGTTCTGTATAAAGGTTCCCAGTGCTTCATCAATACTGCTAATAGTGAATAAGAACAACAAAAAAAGATGTAATTGGTACATTTTATCTAGGAACACAGAAGTGAGATCCTGTTTTCTCTTAGACTTCTCTTTCTCTTATTTACTTTCATTCATATATATAAGTGAAGGAGAAGATTCCTTTAAAAAAATGGATATTTGGACATTGCGCAAGATGATCTAAATTAATTTTAGTGTGAATGTATATCAACTCAGTTGATATAAGATTCTATATTAGGTTCTAACTTTTTAAAATATTTAATTATAAATTTGGATATTAAATTTATCTTAATTATAATTCATAAAAGATAGCCCATTGAAGAAGTTGAAACAATCTTAATAATGGAAGACATGACCTTTTCCTAGAAGCAAGGGAAGTAGAGACATTGCATAGTACACTGTGCATTTGATGTTTTAGAAAATCAAAGTAGATTTTAAGAATGCAAGAGACATGACCCTATGAAAGACAAGTAAGAAAGATAAAATCTCTAAAAATGGAAATGTACCTGTTCAAAGGATCCCCAAAACAGATGTGAGGAAAAGACAAGAGGAACCAGCATCATCCTGTTGTTAATCCTCAAGGTCTGCACCTTAGACATCCATTCTCAGAGAGATATTCACTGAAATCAATATATCACTGCTAATATTCTCTCTCAGGACCCTCTTATTCTACCACAGAGCTCTTTGTATGGGTACATACTCAATGCCCAAGCTCCCAGAGCTTTGTGAAATTACAGAGGGGGGCAGGAAGTGGTTTTGTTTGTCATTATTTCTCTAGCACAACAGCTATCACTTGAAACATCTATACTGATAAAAAAGTAATATGCTAATTAGACCAGATGTCTTCTGGACAACCTTCCAGATGTCCTTCCTAACAAACCCAGACCCGGGCAAAGCTGCTTGGGGTCCCGGGTGCCTGAGACTGACCCAGGCCAAGCTGCCCAGGGTCCTGGGTGCCTGCAGCTGTGGCCGGCCTGGGTGAAGCCACATGTGGTCCCAGGCGCCTGCAGCCAGCCCAGGCAAAGCAGGCCTGGGTCCTAGGTCCCTGCGACCTGCCAGAGGAGGGAAGCCTGGGTCCTGGGTGCAGGGGCTGAGGAAGAGGCAGTTAGGGGCGATCAGGCTAGCAGGGGAGCAGTTAAGAGTGATCAGGCAGGCAGGTAGAGGTGGTTAGGGGCAATCAGGCAAGCAGGAGAGCAGTTAGGGGCAATCAGGCAGGCAGGCAGGTGAGCAGTTGGGAACCAGGGGTCCTGGATTGCGAGAGAGGGATGTCCGGCCAGGCTGAGGGACTCCCCTCCCCCCCGTGCACATATTTTGTGCACTGGGCCTCTAGTTTGCTAATAAAAGACTAAGTAGGTAATTATTAATTTTAACTCCTGATCAAAAGTCCTCATGTTAGAAGAATGGTGGGCACAATATGCAATATGCAGATGTTGTATAATAGAATTGTACACCTAAAACCTTAGACTTGTAATGAATTCAGGAGACTTCCATGTAGGGAAGCATAAACTAAGACAGAAAGTAGGAAAAGAATTACTGCAAAATCTATCTAGACCTTCATCCTACTTAGAATGCACTACAAAAGCTCAAGAACTACAGAACCACACTAAAACAAGAAATATCTTCCTTCAGATGTCCTGCAGTGCTGAGGAAAGGGGTATTTCTCTCAGATTAGAATTGTTCCTCATGACTGAACAGGCCTAGTTCAGAAGCAGCTGCCATATACCAGATATATGGCAACTAAAATAAGATCCATCCTCCTAATCCATACCAAATAGATAGAAGATGGATAGCTAAATAAATAAATTACATGATCTAGGAGATAGAAAATTGTCTTACTTTTTCCAAGATAGACCCTAGTATTAGTAGAATAGTAAAAGGCAGATAGACTGAAAGAGTCAGTAAGTAGCAATTTCCTCCAATAGCAATTTTTCCAGGAAAGAAAAAATGATATCATTTTAAAAACTCACCATTTTTCAGTTGCTGTGTGTTTTTACCTACAGCTTATATATTTAGTGCTAAAATTGCTTCCCAATATGGAAAACTAAAATAAAAAAGAATATGTATATAAACATGTTCTGATAAGCCAGGATGGAAAAATTCATTATGGTTTTGAAAAGCTATGTACTATTTGGAATCTGAAGGTGTTAAACTATTCAAGCTCTTCACCATTAGTGGCAATGAAATAGAAACAAAATTATTGATTTGGAAAAATGTTGAGAATGCTATTTTTATATGAAATACAAAAAAATAATCTGAAATAACCAGCAGCATGCATGATTAAGTTCAGTAGAATTAGGCTAAAAATGAAAATTAGAAATGGGAGGGAAGGATTGGTTAGGGGAGTGAATGGGGAAGGGGGAAGGAAAAAGGGAAGGGGGAGAGGAAAGGAGAGGAGAGAAGTAGGAACACAGAAGGAAGAGAGGGAGAGAAAAAAAAAGAGGAGATAAACTCAATAATAATCAACAAAACAACTTACTTGTTTGACCGTTTAGTTTTTCCTTTTCCTTTTCCTTATCATTACAAGTAGGTATACTTGTGAAAAAAAAAATGATAAAACACTAAAATATGTAGAATTACTTGAAATGAACATGCAATTATTTTGATTTATCACCTTCAAATTAATATTTATATCATACAAAAGTGAATGAGAGTATTAAATCAATAGTCCAAACCTTCCCAAACTATACGTTCAAATGCCTATAGGAGCTAAGCTATTGAAATCTCACCAGGTATAACCAATATTGAAAGAATTCTGCAAATCGGACTAATCACTGCTCCAAGCATGTCTTAGCATCATCACTGTGGTTCAAGGAGAAAAGTTTACACTGGAATTGAAAGTCCTCTCCCTGAGCAGGAGCAGCTGCTCTTCTTGGGCTGCATGGGATGAGAGCATGGAAGACAATGAATTCGCAAGTTCTCACCACAGGTTTATGAGCATATAAAGAGCACATGGGCAAAGGAATCCTTTGGGACTTTCAAGTCTCTCCCCTTAGGTTCTCAACTTGCAAGAATTTCTCATTTCCCAACAATCCACAGTTTCTCTCTTGCCATCAGTCCCATAAGGATAATGTCTGAGCCAACCTATAATTTTCCATCTTGTCACCAGGGTTGTTATAGTCTCTAATGATTGTGTCACTTTTTTCCAGAAAATGTTATTTACTTGATCTAGAAGTCAGGTTAGCAAGTGTGCACTTGTTTATTTAAGATTAAGTATTGCTCAGATGTGTTTTGCATCTATAGATCTTTCCCCCACTCCAAAGCTTATATTCTGGGTGCATAGATAATACTAACCACTGATACATAAGTATGCAAAAATTAAGTTTTAAGTTATATGGTGCTAACTATAGAGATACAGAAATGGAGATAACCAGTCCATCTTCCAGACTTTCTAGCTCAATTTCTTTTAGAAAGGAGTTGAAAGGTGGCACAATAGAAACTGTAAAGTAAGATAGAAACAGATATTATCTGAGAACATTACAGAAAGACTGGATGTTGTGTGTAGCCTGGATAAGTATAGAATCACAGGAAAATGAATTGCTTTTTTTTTTGATACAGGAAAAAAGGCAGCTCTAACAGCTGTCAGATGAAAGCTGGCATGGCACCAACACCCTGACCATGGTGATGCCCACTGAAAAAATACAATTTCACAAAATATGAACATCAGACAAGGTCACTCTGTGCTCATGATGATGTAGTGAAATGAAAACAAGACCTTTCCATAATCATGCCTGAGCAAAGAGGAAATATATATACTGCCCCCACCCCAAGAACGGTCCTCCCAGGAAATATGAGTGACTGGTTATTTTTTTTTAAAAATATATTTTATTGATTTTTTACAGAGAGGAAGGGAGAGAGATAGAGAGTCAGAAACATCAATGAGAGAGAGAGACATCAATCAGCTGCCTCCTGCACACTCCCCACCGGAGATGTGCCCGCAACCAAGGTACATGCCCTTGACCAGAATCGAACCTGGGACCTTTCAGTCCGCAGGCCGACGCTCTATCCACTGAGCCAAACCAGTTTCGGCAAGTGACTGGTTATTTTTACCAAACATACTTTTAGTCTCCACTCCATTCCTCTGACTTTTTATATATAAACTAGAGGCCCGATGCACGAAATTCATGCAAGAGTAGGTCTTCCTTCCCCCAGCTGCCAGCACCAGCTTCCCTCTGGCACCTGGGACCCGGGCTTCCCTCGCAGCCCTGGCTTCATCTGGAAGGTTGTCTGGAAGGACGTCCAGAAGGACATCTGGTCTAATTAGCATATTATGCTTTTATTATTATAGATATTATGAAGATACCCAATATATAAATTAGCCTTTTTTTAAAAAATATCACCTGCTTCTGAGAAACATCCCCAAAACAAGCCCAGATTCATCCTCAAATCCTTTCTCAAACACTCTGAGTCCCCTAATATTTCCTCACTGCATGTGATGTCACCTATTGTATCAAGTAACAAACCCTGCTTTTCCTTTACCACAAATGTAGTGTTCCTGGTGGTTGTTGGCTAGAGGGCACAGATATTTCCTATGTATAGAGTTTCAGTGGGCCCACATGCTCACCAGAAATTGGCATTCTCGGCATTGTTTCTAAACCATTCTAATTGCTTGTAGTTTGCATTTCCCTGAAGTCAACTGATGCCGAGCAATTTCTTATCTGCTTATTTGCCATCTGCATAATTTCCTTTGGTGACATGCCTGTTCAAATAGTCTGCCCATTTTTAAAATTTTCTTATTATTGAGTTTGAGAATTTGTTATATATTCTGGATACAAGTCTTTTACCACATATGTGTTTTGCAAATATTCTCGCCCAGTCTGTGTTTTGTCTTTTTCTTCCCTGAATAGTGCACTTTAAGAAAGTCCAACTCACCATTTTTTTTTCTTTTAACAACAGTGCCTTGATTTGGTTTGGTTTTGTTATTTAAATAATTATTTAAATAATGTATTAGTTTAATTTCTAATTTAGTAGGGGGGAAAAAGAACAGTGTTTTTGGAGTTATAATTAAGAATTCTTAGCATTAAACAAAGATTTTCTTTCATGTGGTCTTCTAAATGTTTTAGGTATTACCTTTAAAATTTCTGTCATTTCTTTTGAGATATATGTTAATATACTATTATTAAAGTGTAACAGACTTTCTAGGAAAATGCATAAGATGCTGAGTTTAGGTTAATACTTTTTCACTAAGTACCAACACCAAACAGATTAAAAAACAACATAATATTGCTAGTAATTCAGAAGCCACTTCATATCAGCACCCAGTTACTCCTACCTGACTTTTAACACCATACCAAGTGTACCAGTTAATAATGCAGATTTTGTAATCAAATAAAACATGGTAATTTCAAGAGAAACATCAAAAGTGCTTTATTCAAAGTAATGTCCATCGCTAGCTACACATTTCCCCCATCTTTCAGGTAATTTGTGGATACCGTCCAAATACAACTTTTCTTGTTTTGAGGCAAACCATTCAGAGACCCAATTTTCCACTTCTTTGTATGTTTTAAAGTGCTGCTCAGAAAGTGCGTGTGCCATCGATCGGAACAAATGGTAATCTGAAGGAGCAAGGTCTGGTGAATACAGCAGGTGGGTTAATATTTCCCAGGCAAGATCTTTTAAAGTGTCTTTAACTGGTTTTGAAGTGTGTGATGGTGTGTTATTATGAAGCAAAATTACTTTGCCGTGTCTTCTGACCCATTCTGGTCGCTTTACAATCAAAGCATGATTCAAATTGATTATTTGTTGTCGGTAGTGATCAGTATCAGGTGTACCAGTTACTAATGCGGATTTTTTTCAATAGATGGAGTTACACATATATATGCGATTTGATATGTATGCTGTTTTGTTGTATTGTTTTCTCTGATTACAAAATCTGCATTATTAACTGGTACACCCAGTAGACTAGGAAGCAAAGCAAATCTAAAACCATTTTTTCTTTCTTCCCTGGATGGCCCACAGAAAACAATGACTCTAAGGATAAACAATAAGGAGAAATCCTTGGCATTCACTTATGTGAATCTGATTTGACAATTCAGCTCTTGTGTTACCACTCCTTTTTTTAACCTCCGAGTAGATGTAATCTTTTTCTATCTGGCTTATGTGTTGTTTATACTTATAATTTGTACGTTCTAATTGCTGCACAGTATTTTTCTGTTTAAATATATCACACTTGCTTTACAAATTCTACTACTAATGTACATTTGAGTTGTATCAGTTATTGATTATTGCATCTAGTGCTTCTGTGATCATTGATGTATCTTCAGATGGCTTTATGCAATGCTTTTGTTGGGATATTCCTAGGAGCAGAATTTTGATCATAGAATATATATACACGATTATTTTCTGAGATATTGCTAAACAATTTTTAAGATAATTTTAGCAATTTACCTTTCACCAGAAATATGTGAAGATTCTAGTTGCTCCAACATATTGGTTACTACTTAACATTTTTCATTTTATTCATTCTGATCAGTACATAGTAGAATTGCTCAGTGATTTTAAATGTATTTCTCTTCTAAGAAAATAGAGGAGCTTTTCACGTTCATTAGAAATTTGGATATCCTCCTTTGTGAAATCTCTGTACAAGTCCTTTGCTAATTTTTCTATGTGTGGTGTTCCTTTTTCTTATAGAATTATAAGAGTCCCTAAATATTCTGTAATACAAGCCATTTGGCTTGCCTATTCTCTCTGTTAATGGTATATTTGATTAAATATGATGAACACACAATACAATATACAGATGATATATTATAGAATTGTATACTTGAAACTTATATAATTTTTTATTATCAAATGAAGATATATTTATTGATTTTAGAGAGAGGAGAAGGGGGAGAAATAGTGAGAAAGAGAGGAGCATTGACGTTAGAAACATGGATGGGTTGCCTACTGTACTCTCCAAAAACAGGGATTAAACCTGCAGACTAGGTTTGTGCCCCAACTGGGACTCAAACCCACCACATTTTGGTGTTTGGGACAATGCTCCAACCAAATGAGCCACCTCAGGGTACAAAAGAACAGAGGAAAGAAAATGAAGAAGCACATCATCACTCTTTAATATTTCCTCTCAGAATTGACACTAGTCAGGTTACTTCTACAAATACTTTATTTATACTTTAAGTCCCATGGCCAAATCTAACTGCAAGAGGCTGGACACATAAATCTCTCATGTTCCTCGAAAAAAGAGAAAATTGGAAATGTCAGTAAGCACAGGTAATATCCAACTTAAGTATACCAAACAAATATTTTTTATTTTCATCCTTTGATTATTAAAACACATATTTGCAAGTTGTATATTCTTCCTCAAAAGTCTTCAGACAATTTTTTCTTACTGTGATTATTTTATCCAAAGTCTCAAGTTGCTGTAAAATGTTGGTAATTTTCACATCCACTTATATCTGAATATTATATTATTTTTGCTTTGAAGGGACTAATAGTTAAGCTCCTTTGTTGCCTATTTTGATGATTAAAGCTTTCTTGCCTTATTTAGAGTCAAAAGTCTTTGACTATACTGGCTAGCTTGACTTAATTAATTTGTCTGATGTCTGTTTATTAAATTTTGGTCTATTAGATTTTCTAAATACAAAAAAATAATAACTAAAGTCTATGCAAATTTTAAGCAAATATTATATATAAATATCTATGCTGTCCTATTTACAATATTTTGCTATATGTAACTACAAGATTTAGAAGGCAATTGCTAATTTTTTAGAAAGCAATATCTATATTTTCTTGTCAGGAAGTAGAAGTTCTATGCTCATAAATGGAAAAAGTAAGAAGTTTTAGGTGAAGTAAAAGAGATAACATAACTTAGGCAGACTCTCTTGTATGTAGTTTCAAATAACAATTCCTTTTTGACTAGGTCAATAATTTCCATATGAGTATTTTAGAAAGTGAAAACAAGTCAAATATATTTCTAGTTTTATGTGGATATCTTCAATATATTGGCCCAGTATTTGGAATATTTATTGAATATCATTACAAAGTTTCTAAAATGTTCCTCCCAAATGTAAATGAATATACAATCCTATAGCATAAGTTTCTTGTGACATAGGATTCTGTATTTTCATCTATCATTAATATTCATTTAATGAATATATATTTTAGAATTATGTACAATTATTCCCTACTCTCTTTGTTTGTTTCTAAATGTATGCCTTCTTCTCTTTCTGTAGGTGCCAGGAGCCAAAATCTGGATAATAGTTTGTTATGAAGGATCTTCTGATCCACACTTTACTCGTATGAAAATACAAATACTAAGAGTAACCACATCATAGAATTCACATACAAAATAGATGTGCTAAAGTCAGCAAATTATTTAGAACAGTATATGCTAAAGAGTTAAATAATGTCATTGTTATTGGTTTGGGAATTCTGTCACCAAAATTACCTACAACCCTGAGCAAATTTCATTCTGCTACTTTCATATTTTCTTTGGTGATTCAGAAAGTGGACCAATTTAAAAATGACCCTATTTAATAATCTACCTCCCACTAACAGCTGGATTTTCAGATGAATTATATAACCATTATATAATTACATATATATAACAACTAAATATCAAGTTTTCATTTGAAAAGTTGTGACTATAATAACTACATTATAAGGCAATCTGATTATCAGTATAAACATAAACCTTTCTAAAAGATGCGAACCTTAAAATTAGGAAATTATCATCAATAAATTCATTATTATCCTTAAACTCAAAGGATTATTTGCCTTTGTTCCCTCCCTTTAAACCCCTTCTAATGAGCATATAGAGAAAATATGAACAATAAAACATTCTAAGACTACCAATTTTTAACCATCTTTTTTAAAAATCCTTAAAACTCGCTCCCTAATGTGCTTGGTCCGGACCCCATAGATTACAGGATTGAGGGCTGGTGGAACAACCACATATAGATTGGCTAAGAAAATATGGACATATCGGGGAACATTGTGGCCAAAACGGTGTGTCAAGAAAGAGAAAAAGGCAGGAGTGAAAAAGGCTAAGATGACACCAATATGGGATCCACAGGTGTTGAGGGCTTTGAGTCGAGCCTCCCAGGAAGGCAGGCAAAAGACTGCATAGAGGATCCTGGCATAGGAGAGAATAATTAGGAGCACATCCAATAATAAGAGAGAAATGTTGCCAAGGCCAAACATTATATTCAGTTTGATGCTGGCACAGGCCAGACGGGCAATGCCCATGTGCTCACAGTAGGTATGAGGGATGATATGATGCCCACAGAAGGGCAGCCTCAGGAGGAGAAACAACAGTGGGCCCACCATGTACAGGCTCCGCAGAATGGAAATGCCTGCAATAACACTGATGACTTTGCTGGTGAGGATCATGGTATAGCGAAGGGGTTTACAAATGGCAATGTAGCGGTCAAACGCCATGGCCACCAACACAATGCTCTCCATTACAGTGAAGAAGTGGATGAAGAACATCTGGGAAAGGCAGCTTTCAAAAGATATGCTCCTGAGGTTGAACCAGAAAATCCCCAGCATTTTGGGGATGGTGGCTGTGGACAGGCCCAGGTCGATGGTGTCCAACATGGCCAGGAAGTAGTACATGGGCTCATGGAGGCTATGCTCAGTCCGGATCACGAACAGGACAGCAGCATTCCCCAGGAGGGCAACAAGATACACAAAGAGAAAGGGGAATCCAATCCAGACATGCATGTCCTCTAGCCCTGGGATGCCCAGCAAAAGGAATGAGGAAGGATGGAACCGGGTGTCATTAGGCATAGACATCCTTCCTGCCACTGTTGTTGATTTTGCGTATTGGTGTTCGATGTCATCTTCACATGAAGGATGCTTGCTCCACTTCTTCTTTCCCAGTCTCCTGATAAAATTCAAAATAACTGTAATATTCATTTTCTCTCACTCAATATTATTGAAACTATCCTGCCATCCTTACCGGACATCAGATGGCTCCAGGAATCAAGCCAGTCCCACTCTTCCTCAGATCATTCCGATTCACAAAAGGTTGAGCAAGAAGAGAGAGGAGAATGCCCATGAAGTTGATATTCAAGGTAAGGAGTAGAAATAATAAAGGTCTTTGTTTTTTGTACTTTCTGGTGTTACATACACTGTATTTAATGTATATGAAATATACTTTAGCATATGAAATTCAACACATTATTTTATTGAGAAACTTGAGGACCATTTATATATGTATTTGAAAACCATTTATCTATGTATTATGTATATTTATATTTGTAAATATACATGCATGTTTATACATATACTAGAGGCCCCGTGCACAAAGTTCATGCACTGGGGGTTGAGGGGTTCCCTCAGCCTGGCCTGCAACCCTATCACAGTCTGGGGCCCTTGCAGTCTGGGACCCCTCGCTCCTTACTGCCCGCCTGCAGTGGAGGTGGGAGAGGCTCGCACCACAGCTGCTGCACTCGCCAGCCATGAGCCCGGCTTCTGGCTGAACTCCTGCATTGAGTGTCTGCCCCCTGGAGGTCAGTGCCGTAATAGAGACCGGTCATTCCACCAGTCATTCTGCCATTTTAGGGTTTTTTACGTAGGATATGCATATTTTTTTTTTTACTGTGCCTATACCTTTGATTATTTGATCCTGAAACCGGAGGCTGAAATTTTACTTTTGTTTATTCATGCACCTAAAACCGCATCACACATACAAATTCTCAGAAAACAATGTTTCTTAAATGACTGAGTCAGAGAAAATTCATAACAACATCCAGCATACACCAGGTGATTAGTAACATAGTTTCCAACTTACCTAGATAGTCCAACAGCCACCTTCATCCAAAATATTTTGGATCATGAATAAAGACAAGAAAATGAAGGCATGTTGCACAGGGGCTTTTAAAGTTAGGGCAAACTTTGATTTACCAGTATTCTAAATTGAAATGGTCTCATTTTCCATTGAACAAACAAAAACTTAAATTAATTTAAGAAGCTTTCTTGGGAAGTGTAATCAGGGCTACCTGAAGAGTTTTGCATTTTTTTTAGCTCCCATATTCAAGTCCATCTAACTCACTTATACATGGAAAAGGAGGTGTCACCTTGGATACCCTTTAGATTAGAGTTTAGTAAAGCTATACTCTATCCCAGTGGTCGGCAAACTCATTAGTCAACAGAGCCAAATATCAACAGTACAACGATTGAAATTTCTTTTGAGAGCCACATTTGTTAAACTTAAACTATATAGGTAGGTACATTGTTATTAACTTAATTAGGGTACTCCTAAGGCTTAGGAAGGGCCACACTCAAGGGGCCAAAGAGTCGCATGTGGCTCGCGAGCCACAGTTTGCTGACCATAGCTCTATCCCAATCTTGATGTTTTCCTGAATGTCTCCTTTAAGTACTAAATGAAAAAGGAATTTGTTAAATGGTTCTTTATATAGCTTGAGTGGCAAATTCCTGGATTTATTTATCCTGAGTTGATATTTTAAGACAATCAAGAAAGGGGAAGTTGTTTATTGGCTAACTTCCTAAATGGAAGCAATTTTGAAAACAGTGTGGAAATGATAGTGTATGGGGCTAGTTGCCTGGAAATTGGGGGTGTTCATATTTGAGTAGTACCCATCAGAGACAGATGCACAGAAAAAGCCTCCTTTTGCTATAGGACCATCCTGTAGCAAAAAATGTGGCCCCTCTGGGGCCTATTAGGAGTAACAGAAAGAAGGGATGAGACATTGGGTAGAAATTTAGATAGAAAATTTGAATAAGACTTGGCCAATACTCTCACACTGTGATGAGGGTGATATAAAGATGAAATTTTAATAAAATGTTGCATGATGGTAGAAAAATAAAGGAAATACTGTGGGTATGGATTTGAACAAAATAAACTTTATGTAGGATATAAAATGGATCGAAAACTATATTTTACAAAGAAGCACAAGAAGTTTATTGCAGCTAGAAATGAATGTGTGTTTTAAAAACAGGAACTAAAATTATCATGGGCCCTACCCTGAAAGGTGAGTCCATAGGTTGTCCTTTAAGAGCTGGACTCTGTGATCTGTGCAACCTTCTCTAGATTCTGGAGATTAATGGCTCTATCTTTCAGTGAAAACTGTCACCCAAATGAGCTAGAGCATGTGGTGGTAGAATTATTATGGTTTTATCCACAGAAGAAAGCTCTTTCCTATTCTCACCTCTGAATTTCCAGGAGTGCTACACAGAATTGATCAGTTACCAATGAGCAAACCAACCAGTTGCTTACTCATTTCATAAGTAAAAACCAATCTATCCCATCAAAATAGATGTATACAACCTCAGATCTTTGCCAGGTACAATGATGAGACTGGGCCCCAGCTTCTCCTCTTTGAGATCATGGTTTCTAATGTTCTGTAATGAACTTATATCAGACAGTCATTCTCTCGGTTCTGCATCATGTTGGTACTCCACTATATTCCACACCTCCACCTCAGCTACCCCAGTGTACATTAACACCATTTCAAGTCCTCTACCTGATAAAGATAACAAGAAGAGATTCTTTACACCAGCGGTTTGCATCAGGATTGATTGTTTTCCCCTTGGGTAGATTTAGGAATGTCAGGAAACATTTTTTTATTATCACAACTTAAAGGAAGTGTTACTGATGTCTAGATGCCAGGGATGTTGCTAAACATCCTACAATGCACAGAGCATCCCCCCCACCCCCGAAAAAAAAAGAAAAAAAAAACCAACAACACAAAGAAAAATCTGACCCACAATGTAAGTAATACCAAAATTGAAATCCGTACCCTCCACCTTTCATCTTATCTCTGCCTAATTCATAGTCCCATGGCATAGTGGTATGCTACTAGGAAAAGACCTGCACTAGTTACATGTTATCTTATTTCTCAGTTAACTTTTTACCTTGGTCTTGAGTCCTAATAAAATAAAACAAAACAAAATATAAAAAACTTTATTAGTAGTCACAGTTATGCTTCATAATTTATTCAGTCAATTTCTCTGTTCACAAACATACCTGCTTATCTCATTTAGTAGGTCTGAAAATGTACTAGGTGCCAGGAAAGCATAGTCCTTGGTCTCTTGATGTTGTACTTAACATAAAGTTGAAAAAAATAAATGAACTGATATAGAGTTTTCTTCTGTATCTCACCTGCTGTTGTATGTGTGGGACTATGGATGTGAATATATGTTGCCATGAAAATTTATGGTATAAAATTTGTAATGCCCAAAGCTTGCCTGTGTATTCTTTTTATCCTTTTTCCAATGCTGTGTTACACACTTATTTTTTTTTCCTCACTCTATTCTAACACAGCATGAACTCATTCCCAATTTTCCACAACCCTAACTATGAATAACAGTCTTACCTTGCTTTCCATATGTCTCTGAGAGGACAGAGCTTGAAAACATAATCTGACCTCTCTCTGGGTCCACACCTTGCTGGCAAGGAATAGGCATTTATATTGGTGCAGTGGCCCTGCGTCCAGTTGGATGGGGACTGTAGTCTCCCTGGGTTTTTGACAGAGACTAAGTAATATTCACTGGAGAGTTCTTCCTCCCTACACTGCCACTATGGGGCAAGAGTCACCAGCTCTCTATTTTTTCCAATGACAATGTAGCTTTTCTGCTTTCCTACTTAAAAACCTAAATTCCTGATTAACATTTAAATTCCTGATTTAAATGATTATCTGCCTTCTTCAATGATATGTCCCATCAGTCTTCCCTCTTTGTTCTACATCATCTCTGTCATAGCCTAAATTTGATATGCCTATTATTCCTTTGCCCCACTCCTCATGAACTATTTAGGTGAAAGACCAGATAAAGCAACAAAAATGTGATGTGATAACCCAAGATTTTAGAGATAGGAAAGTTCAATAAGGTGAGCTAACTTCTTACTCATGATTACCCCACCAGTTGTTTAATGATTATATGAGCAAGGAAAGAGGCTAATTACCAGGACAGAGAGAAACCACTCAGACTCAAGGAACCTTGCAAAGTTTAGCTCCAGATAAGAGTCTTAGCTGAGCCTAGGCCCAGACATATCAGTAAAGAAACTAGCTTTGGATCACCTACCCCACATATTGCAATCTCTAAATTATTTAAATTGATTTCATCCATTAGAGCTACCCCAACTGAGATGCTATGTTTTGTTGAAAAAAATGAGTCTTCCTTGGTGTGCTTTTTCTGAATTCCTGACTTATAGAATCTGTAAACATAATAAAATATTTGATTTGTTGTTTTATACACTTAAATTTTGGAATTTCTTATACACAAGAATAGAAAACCAAGAGGAAACTTTCTACCTTAAATTAGGTTCCATTTTAATGAACCCAAAACATGTGTTATTTGTTTGAAAGCCATGCATAGAAAGAAAGACTGATGGACCTCGAGGAGAATGAAGGTGAGGACAGAAGAAAAATGAGAAAGGTGGAATTAATAGCTTAAGAAAGGGGATAGTTTTTACATCGAGATATCAAGTTTGGCCAAACTGTTGCCTTTAGTAACATGGAAAATAGAAAACACTTATAATGAACTGGATTTAGGTAAAGTGATTTCCACGCAGAATGTTAGAAGTGTCAAATGGTTTCTTTTATTGATGTACTAGTGGCTCGGCACATGAAATTCATGCACTGGGGCGGTGGTGGTGGTGGTGGTGGGGGGGGGGTGTCCCTCAGCCCAGCCTGCACCATCTTCAATCTGGGACCCCTTAGGGGATGCCTGACTGCCCCCTGACTGCAGGCTGGCGGTGTGGGGCAGTTAGGAGTGACTGCCAGCAGTCGTAATCTGGGATAGCTTGTTCCTAACCGCTCACCTACTTTGCCTGCCTGATTGCCCCCAACTGCCCCCCCTGCTGGCCTGGTTGCCCCCAACTGTCACCCCTATCGGCCTGATCGCCCCAACTGCACCCCTCTGCCAGCCTGCTCAACCCCAACTTCCCCCCTCTGCCAGCCTGGTTGCCCCTAACTGATCCACCCCCCCGCCAGACTGGTTTCTCCCAACTGTCACCCCCACTGACCTAGTTGCCTCTCACTACCCCCCCTGCTGCCAGCCTAATTGCCCCCAACAACCTCCCCTGCTGGCCTGGTCACCCCCACTGCACCCCCCCCCCTGCCTGCCTGGTTGCCCCCAACTGCACCCCCACCCACCGGCCTGGTTTCCCCTAACTGCCCCCCTGCTGGCCTGGTTGCCTGCAACTGCCTGGTTGCCCCACGCAGCCTGCTGTTCAGTCGTTTGGTCATCCCACACTAACCCTCTTGACGGCCTGGTCGCCCCACACAGCCTGCTGCTCAGTCGTTTGGTTGTCCCTCACTAAACCCCCTGACGGCCTTGTTGCCCCACTCAGCCTGTTCAGTCATCCGTTCAGTTGTTTCAGATGTGATGGCCCCTGGCTCTTTATATATATAGAGAGAGAGAGAGATAGACTAGAGGCTCCTGAGGGGGTCCTCGGCCTCTCACTATCTGGGACCCCTCGGGCGATGTCAGACAGCCAGTTTTGTCCCGATCCCTGCAGGCCTGGTCCAGACAGGAGGGAGCCTGATCCTGTGCTTTGAGCGTCTGTCCCCTGGTGGTCAGTACCTGTCATAGCAACTGGTTGACTGGTCTTTTGGATGTTCAGTCACTTAGGCTTTTATATATATAGATAATTGACACTCTACTCATCGATAAATGTGAGTCTGATTCCTCTCTCTTTGAATTTGGAGCTGCATATGACTGCTGGAATCAATAGAGTATGCTGAAGGCAGTGCTATATAACTTCTCAGAATTGAATTTAATAGGCAATGTAACTTCAATCTTATACTGATGGGAAGACTACTTCTTTGGACCTTTATAAGAGGTTGATTCCAAGACCACCCTATTAGAAAAGTTACATGTAAGTTCTCTGCATAAGGATCCCAGGTGAACCTGTATTTCTAATATTCTAGCCTAGAAGCAAGACATGAGAGAAAGAAACCATCCTAGAAATGAGTGGTACAATCCACTTCTAGCCACCAGTCATTTGGATCGCTCTCAGCAATTTGAGTGATTATATCTGAGATCCTAAACATTATGAAGCAGAGAAGAGCAGTCCCTTTCTACCTTCTTTAAATTTCTAGTCAATGAAATCTATGAAATGAATTAACTGATGATCTTTTAAGACTCTAAACTTAGGAAATTTATTAAACAATGATAAATAACCAAACCACTTAAGTTTAATTGGAATCACATGAGGCAAGAGAAGTGAAATTCATATAGAAGCAATATTTGAAAAGATATCAGCCATATTTTTTATAAAAGTAATGAAAGACATATAACCTTACTTTTAAAAAGCTACAGATTTCAATAATAATGATGTATTTTAAAAAAATAAATAGCACATTAAGTAAACTTGTTGAAAATCAAAGACCAAAGTAAATAAAAGCTTCAAGCTAAATAAGACACATTAGCTTTGAAAAATCTCATAACAAAACCATAAAGCATGACACAAAAATGTTGAAAATATGCCATAAAGAAAAGAATACCATCTTCACCTTGGTTCTCTAGAAGACTCTGAGATGGAGATGTTATATAGATTTATTCAAAAGTACTCTAGAGATGTAAACTTTTAAAGAAGTTATAATTGCACAGAGAGCTGATGTTTGTTCCATACTGTGATTTTAATATGCACATGTTTAGTGATTAATTATAAAGAGAAATTTTATATACTTATTGACTAATTGTTTATATGTTTTAATAAATGCATATATAATATTTTGTCTATTTTTTGTTTTCTTTATTGATTAAGGTTACATATGTGTCCTTATCCCCCCATTGCCCCTCCACCCCCCCGCTCATGCCCTCACCCCCCTAGTGTCTGTGTCCATTGGTTATGCTTATATGCATGCAAACAAGTCCTTTGGTTGATCTCTCCCCCTTCATCCCCCCCTCCTCCCCCGCTTTCCCTCTGATTGATGCTTCTCTGTCTCTGGATCTGTTTTTGTTCATCAATTTATGTTGTTCCATTATATTCCACAAATAAGTGAGATCATGTGATATTTATCTTTCTCCAACTGACTTATTGTCTATTTTTTAATTGGGTAATTTGGCTAAGTTTATAATTAAATTATGAGTTCTTTATATATTTTGATACAAATCATTTATCATACATATGATATAAAAATATTTTCTCACAGACTGTGGCTTGCTTTTTCATTTTATTATTAGTATCTTTGAAAGAAAATATACTTTAATTTTAGTGAAGTACAATTAATCATTTAATAATATTTTTGCCATTGTCTTATCTATATAATCTTGTACCAAGGCTCTTATCTTTAGTTCTCTGATCGATTGTAGGTTAATTTTCTCTATGGTGGAAAATAAGGATCTAAATTCATCTTTTTGCATAAAGACCTAAGTTGTTCCAATTCAATATTATCATTAATGTACATATTATTAACATTAAACATAAAGCCTGCAATTCAAAGATAATTAATGTTATTGGTCTCAATATTTTTCTTTGTCTTCCTTTTTTCTAATTGGTTAGACATAAGACAATCTAATTTTACAGTGCACAAAATATGAATTCTATTTAAATCTTTCAAGATCTCTGACTGTTTGTATAGCTTTCTTGAACAAAATTCTCAGCACTCGCTCCCTAATCTGCTTGGTCCGGACCCCATAGATTACAGGATTGAGGGCTGGAGGAACTACCACGTATAGATTGGCTAAGAGAATATGGACATATTGGGGAATATTGTGGCCAAAACGGTGTGTCAAGAAAGAGAAAAAGGCAGGAGTGAAAAAGGCTAAGATGACACCAATATGGGATCCACAGGTGTTGAGGGCTTTGAGTCGAGCCTCCCAGGAAGGCAGGCAAAAGACTGCATAGAGGATCCTGGCATAGGAGAGAATAATTAGGAGCACATCCAATAATAAGAGAGAAATGTTGCCAAGGCCAAACATTATATTCAGTTTGATGCTGGCACAGGCCAGACGGGCAATGCCCATGTGCTCACAGTAGGTATGAGGGATGATATGATGCCCACAGAAGGGCAGCCTCAGGAGGAGAAACACCAGTGGGCCCACCATGTACAGGCTCCGCAGAATGGAAATGCCTGCAATAACGCTGATGACTTTGCTGGTGAGGATCGTGGTATAGCGAAGGGGTTTACAAATGGCAATGTAGCGGTCAAACGCCATGGCCACCAACACAATGCTCTCCATAGCAGTGAAGAAGTGGATGAAAAACATCTGGGAAAGGCAGCTTTCAAAAGATATGTTCCTGAGGTTGAACCAGAAAATCCCCAGCATTTTGGGGATGGTGGCTGTGGACAGGCCCAGGTCGATGGTGTCCAACATGGCCAGGAAGTAGTACATGGGCTCATGGAGGCTATGCTCAGTCCGGATCACGAACAGGACAGCAGCATTCCCCAGGAGGGCAACAAGATACACAAAGAGAAAGGGGAATCCAATCCAGACATGCATGTCCTCTAGCCCTGGGATGCCCAGCAAAAGGAATGAGGAAGGATGGAACCAGGTGTCATTAGGCATAGACATCCTTCCTGCCACTGTTAGCTGCTGTGCATATCAGATACAATTATGGACTCTCCATTGGTGATTCCTGCTCCTCATCCATATGCCTAGATTCCTGAAAAGACACACACACACACACACACACAATACACACAAAGAACAGTTTAATCTCTTTATGTTCCTATTCAAAAAGGACATTAAATAAAGATTTTCATCAACGACACTGTTATATACTTCAAAATTGTTGAGGGACTAACTCTTATATGTTCTGATCACAAAAAAAAGAAATGATAATTATGTGATGTGATAGAAATAATCGCTAAAACTATGGTAGCAATCATATTGTAATATAGAAAGTTATCAAATCAATATGTTCTACACCTTGAACTTACGTACCGTTATGTGTCAGTTATATCTCCATTCTTCAGAAAAGGGAAGGAGCCCTGGTTGGGTGGCTAAGTTTGTTGGAGCATTTTTCATGCACCAGAAAGGTTGCAGGTCAGGACACATGCCTAGGTTGCAGGTTCAGTCCCTGGGGCATGTATGGGAGGCAATCGATCCATGATTGTCTCTCACATCACAACGATGTCTCTCTCTCTCTCTCTCTCTCTCTCTCTCTCTCTCTCTCTCTCTCTCTCTCTTCCTCTCTCTTTCCCCCTCCCTTCCTCCCTTTCTTCCTTTCTTCCTTTCTCTCCAAAATCAATAAACATATCCTCAGGTGAGGATTTTTAAAAGTTTTTTTAAAGGATGGGATTAAATAGACTCCTAATGTTCTGCCAGCTTCCCCTGAGCATCAAATGGTACCAGGAATAAAGCCAGCCTGCTCTGCTACCACTTTCCCTAATTAAAAAAAAAGTCTGCTATAAAGAAGAGAAGATCAAAGAATATCCTCTGCATAATGGAAATTTTAACTCTGGAGGATAGGCAGGAAAAAAAATGGAAAGAATAAATTTCACAGTCTATGTATCTGAGAGTATTCCACGTATTTTTGCTTAATGTGCATGAAGATTCCTTTGGTATTAGTAATCTGAACTATTCCCCTATTATGGAACCTAAAACCCCCAAAATGTGAAATGCATATTACTATGTGCATGTGCGTATGTATTTATGCATTTTATGTGTGTTATAGATACTGGATGGCCTTGTTCTTAGATAGTAATAAGCCATTTATCTTTGTTTATTCATATGCCTGAAAAAAGTTATGCCACATAAAAGTTCTCGATTTTAAAAGTTCAAAAATAGATGAATTGATTAAGAAAGGACGTGACAGCAAGCAACTTCAATGTCATATTTTATAAAATAATGAACTTAGTTCATATCATAATTTGTTTCTGGGGGGAAAAAATCACCGATCAGATTTAGAAATTGAATAATAACAAGAGGAGATACCTGACAAAGAATATTTTGCAGTTATGATGAAACATGAAATGAGAGATTATTTTAATCTAGATGAGCCTATAATGTAGAGTATAACTAATCACATCCTGTAAAAAAACTGTCTAGATATAAGTCAGCTGGGGGAGGAAGACTAAATATTCTGGGCTAAGCAACATCCAAATATATCTCTACCTTTTCTTCATGGAAAGAGGGAAAAAGCATTTAGGATATTCTAAAATTTAGTTCCCACTGAGATTCTATTTTAACTATCATGTCTTTATGGATGTCTTCCTCATAGTAACATAGAAGGAGGAATTCTCAAGTGATTTGGTATTATAGTACTCATCCGTAATATGTGGAAATTCTGAGCTTACTTATAGAAAATTAAACATTTGAAGCTAACAGGGAGAAGTTCATTGCTGTATAATTTATTTGATAAAAACTAGTCATAAAAGAAGATGTGGAAGTGTTTGTGATGCGTACAACTGGGCAGAAAGCTTTGATTCAAATTTAATAATACTTGGATGTTGGGGGAAGTCAGAGTTCAGAGCCTCCCATCAGAGATAAATGCATCTGAAAGTAAGTATATCCTACTTTAAACTCATGCCAAGGCAAATGCCTTTCTAACTGTGCCTATTGGAAACCTATGAAGAGTAGCAAAAATGAGAGATAATTTTACAATTTAGAAAATTCTCAGGAAATACCTATTATGTATATGCCTGTGTGTTTGTGGAGGGGGGAGGTAAAATTGGACTGCTAGGGTTGGAGTGGAGACAGCTGAAGTTCTTAATTTTGTAACGTAAAAATGTTGGAGACAGTATTCTGCCTTTCATTAGAGGAGAATATATAAGTTAAGTGGAGAGGTGATCCCTCTATGTATCAGCATTGGTTTGGCAATTTAAATATAATTTTGAGTAAACTTGTCACATATCCTCAAGGATATGACTGAGCAGTAAGAAAGATAAAATTCTAAAGATGAAATTTGAAAATTGTATTTCAAGTGCTATGTAGAGGTATGTGCAGAATGTTGTAGGTGAGGAGGTGAGAAAAATTCCAGGGAAGAGGTTAGGATAATGCTAAGACTCATAGAATGATTCTTTAGCCAAAGAAGGAAGAAAATTTTATTCTAGATGGAGTGAATAGCAAGGACAAAGTGAAAATAAAAGCACAGTGACAAGTCAAGACATAAAAAGGGAATCTGTCATCCTCCTGATGACCTTCTTCAGAAATTCAGTAGATTGATGACCAGGCTATTGTCTGGTGTCTTGGTCACTCCTGGGGCTTCAAATGGCAGAAACATTTTAAAAAATATATAGCTACATCCCAAGAAAATCAACTCATTCCATTTATTTCTATGGATTTTCTAGGAGGGCTTGAAAATTGGTGCTTCCTTCCTCTCTGAGAGAAAATCATTTCCAGTCGGCAAACATTTATAAAGCAACCACCACTAATCATTCTATAATGCATACTGACTCATTTTTTCCAATATATATTCATACATTGCCCATGCTCTGCTGAATTCAAAAATAAGACTAGATCCCAACTCCTCATTTGAACTCCTAACTCTTAAGTGCTACATGGGATTATATCCAGCCATCCAGCAGCCATTTCCTCAATGTGGAATCTTCTTACTCTACCCTATTCCACCAACCTCCACCAAATACCCATATTCCCATTTCTTGCAACTGATGATCATAAGGAGAAGACATAATATTCACTTTCTTTCTCATCAGGTTAGCCTGTAGTCTCCTGGCCATCCCTTGCTCAGAAGCTTCATCATCATAAACCTAAATCTTATTTTTTGTTTGTTTTTTTATTGTTGATTTTAAAAACAGGAAGAGAGCGGGGGGGGGGGGGGAGAGAGAAACATTAACGTAAGAGAAAAGCATTGATTGGCTCCCCACTCACCCATTCCCCCACCCCACAGGCATCCCATCAGGGATCAAACTATAACCTTAGTATGTGTCCTGAACAGGAATCAAACCCACCACCTTTGGTGTATGGGATGATTCTCCAACCAACTGAGCCACACCACCAGGCTAGGTCTTATTTTCACAAAAGTCTATCCTTCAGAGTCATGCTTCTTGATTCACTTATTCATGAATTTATCATTCAAAGCATTTATTGATTCCCTTTACTATACCTCACACAGTTGTGGAGAATAGAAAAAACCAGTCCCTTACCCTCTTGTTATTCACATCTGTGCACCTGCATACTGGGTCAGAAACAATGCCTACATTGATAAAGGATATAGTGGTCCATCTCCTTCCATAGCGGCTTTTACCCTTTCATTTTGTGTGTGAGATTATATACGTTCATATATATAAGTACATGTAGGTAAATATGTAGCTTCAGAGCTTATGAGTGTGCATCCTCTCTTCACCTCGTTTTCCTTATTTTCACCTTTTCTCCATACTATTTTGGTATAAGCATCCATTCTTTTGCTATTTGTACAATCTAACCATATGTTACTTACCTTGGTCTTTAAATATCTAAGAAAACTTCCTTGCATTTTCTTGGGGCCTGTCATTTATTATGCTGAGTAGAAGGTATTTATATATATAACCCCATTCCCCCTGGGATAGTAATTAATAGTATCTTAAAGATACAGTTCCAGAGGACTGTCATTATTTAACCTATCTGGAAGCTCTCAGGAAATCCCCTCTCACAGGATTGTTAACATAAAAACATTCAAACTTGTAAAGAATTTTTGTGAGTTTATTTGAGCCAAACTATCAACAATTGCCGGGAAGCAGAATCACAACATATTGGGATAATGCTCTAGAGAATGGCAGTTCTTCACCTTGTTTTATATATACATTGTAATCAAAGAAGGAGACATAAGTGGGTTACATGAAGTCCATTGGTGATAGATTAGGGAGGCGGGAGAAAGCAAAACATGGAAACCTCTGGGATTGGATAAAAAGTGAAAAGATGGACACCTGCTTCTTTTACTTAGGCAGGTGCAGGATAGTTCACAGTCAACAATTAACAAGATTACAATAACAATGAAGGAATTTATGGTCCTGGTCCTGGCGCCCAGGTGCATTTGGTTGTGCCCTGAGGAGTTCAGAAAAAGGGAAGTTACAAGTCATCAAGGCATTTCACAAGGATGTTATCTTAGATGCAAAAAGACAATAGGCTCACTTAAGGTAAAGATTGACCTTTACCAGGAAAGATACTGGCCTAGGACATGACTACCCACTACCATCCTTTGTGGTTACTTTAGGTCTTGCAGACCTTCCCTGAGCTAGTCAGGTTAGCATATGGCCTTTCTTTTGTCCACTGGGTGCATCTTTATTTGACCTGACTCAAACTCACTCACTGTGAATGACCTTTTCCCTGGGCTATTAGTCAAAACAATCAATAGAAATTGTTTAACATTGTAGCTGCTTGAAGCTAACAAGAGACTGACCAAAAAAACTTAAAAGGCGAAATTGAGGAATGAATTGGCCACACAGAGTTTTTCCAAGCTCTGAAATATTACTAAACTAGAAAGCCACACACATGTAAATGACTATGCATGGTTCCAGTGAAGTTCTGAGAAATCCTTAATTTGTCACCTCTGGCTAACCTGAGGCAATAATATTAAAATACAGAATGTGGCTCATTCTGCCAGAAAATATATGGCCAATGAAAAAAGTCATTTCACGTGCACAGTGGGGTTTGCTGTTATGTTGCAGATTGTATATTTTTAAATTTATTTTTTATTGTTTGACAACATTACAAATGACCCTCATTTCCCTCCCTTTGCCCCCTCCACCCTGCCCTCGCCCCACCCCAGGCTTTCACCACACTGTTGTCTGTGTCCATAGGATATGCATATAAGTTCTTTTACCATATTTTAGTAAGAAAACTATAGAAAAAAACTAAGAATATAAATCAAAAGTTCTCAACAAAATACTAGCAAACCAAATCCAACAGCATGTCAAAAAAGATTATGCACCATGACCAAGTGTGATTTAGCCCAGGAACACAGGTTTGTTCAAGATAAGAGAATCAATGGATGCATTATACAACATTAATAAAATGCAGGAAAAAACAAATGATCCTCTCAATTGGTGCAAAAAAATTTGACAAAATCTTGAGCTAGCCAGTTCCTCAGTGGTTAGAGCACCTGCCCAAGGATTGAAGAGTCTCGGGTTTGATTCTGGTCAAGGGCACATACCTCAGTTGCAGGCTCAATCTGGGCTCCAGGTCAGGGTGCCTGTAGGAGGCAACCAATCCATGTGTTTCTCTTGTCGTGAATGACCCAGGAGAAGGGACAGCCAGCACCAGAGGAATCGGGAAAGTAAAATCTTTGTTATGCAGCACTGCTAGTTCAGGGGACTTTGATCCAAAGCCTGCACTGACAATGTGGGAAGGTTTTGATATATAGCTCTTCGTGTGGCGGGCCTCTTAGGGTGGGCTTTGCAGCTCTGCCCAAGTCAGTTAGAATGAGGAAGTAAGATTACTGTTTAACTAGATACTGAACTCGGTTGTAAGCTCCAAAAGTTGCCCCCTTATTTTCCTTTTCACTCTCACATCAATGTTTCTCTCCCTCCCTTCCATCCACTCTAAAAATCAATGGAAAAAAATATCCTCAGGTGAGGATTAATAAAAAAAAAATTATAAAGAATACACAAAAAGCTATTAGAGCTAATAAAAATATTCAACAAAATTACACAATACAAGATCAACATACAGAAATTAGTTGTATTGCTATATGCCAGCAATAACCAATCTGAAAAAGAAAATTGAGAAAACAATTTTATTTACAACAGCATCAAAAATAATAAAAAAAATAATAAGATATTTGGGAATAAAGTTAACCAAGGAAGTGCAAGGTTTGTACACTAAAAGCTACAAAACATGGCTGAAGGAAATTTTAAAAGGCCTAAATCAATGGAAAATCATCCTGTATTCATGGATTAGAAGATTCAATGCTGTTGACAACTCTTCCTAAAGTGATCTATATACTCAATGCAATCCTTATCGTAATTCCAATGTCCTTTTCTGCAGAAAAGTGAAAGCTGATTCTAAAATTCATATGGAATATCAAGGGGCCCTGGATAACAAAACAACCTTGAAAATGAAAAATAAAGTTGGAGCACCAGCACTTCCTTATTTCAAAGCTTATTACAAAGCTACAGCATTCAGAAAGAAAGTATACTGGTGAAGCAATAGGCTTTCAGTGAATGGAATAGGATTGTGACTTGAAAAATAAATCCATGCGCTTATGGTCAATTGATTTTTGACAAGGGTGCCATGACCTTTCAATGGGGAAAATAATAGTATCCTCAAAATGGTGCTAGGGCACCTGTGTATCCACATAAAAAGAATAATGTTGGCCCTAGCTGGTTTAGCTCAGTGGATAGAGCATTGGCCTGCAGACCAGAGTCCCAGGTTTGATTCTGCTCAAGGGCATGTACCTTGGTTGCAGGCTTCTTCCTGGCCCAGGCTCTGATAGGTGGCGTGTGCAGGAGGTAACCAATCAGTACGTCTCACATTGATGTTTCTCTGTCTTTCCCTCTCTCTTCCACTCTCCCTAAAAATCAATGGGTGAGGATTAATAACAACAACAAAGAATAATGTTGGACACGTAACTCATACCATTTACAAAAAGTAACTCAAAATGGATCAAAGACCTAAATATAATAACTGAAAAAATAAAACTCTTAGAATAAAACATAGGGGTAAGTCTTCATGAGCTCAAATTTGGCAATGATTTCTTATATTGGACAACAAAAGCAAAGCAATAAAAGAAACATACATAAATTGAACTTCATCAGAATTAAAGACTTTTGTGAATCAAATGACACTATCAAGAGAGTGTTAAGACAAAGATTGGGAGATAATTTGAAAATTATACATCTGATAATAGCCACCAGAATAAAGAAATCTTATAGTTTAACAAAGACAAACAACTCAATCAACAAAAATGGGCAAAGAATTGAATAGACAGGTCTTTAAAGATGTACAAAAAGTCATCATGCCCATAAATGCTTAACATCATTTTATTAGAGAAATATAAATTAAAAATTCATTTAGAAACCATTTGGCACCTATTAAGATAGCTTTAAAAACCACTGTTGGATAGAATGTCGAAAAATGGGGCCCTCGTATATTGCTGATGGAAATGTATATTGATGTAGTCACTGTGGGGAAAAAAACACTTCTTCAAAAAAAATAAGCATAGAATTACCACATGATTCAAAAATTCCACTTCTTGGTGTATATATCTAAAAGAATTGAAAATAGATGTTCAAACAAATCTTTTATAAAAATGTTCACAGCAGCACTATTGACAATAGCCAAACTATGGAAACAACCCAAATGTCCACCAACTGACATAAAACAAAAATGATTTATCCTTATAATAGAATATTGATTGGCCATAAAAAGACAATGAAGTGCTGACATATGCTACAACAAAGATACAACTTAAAAACATTCTGCTAAGTGAAAGAAGCTAAGCAAAAAAGGCCACATGTATGTGATTCCATTTATATGAAATATCCAGAAAAAAATCATTGGCTAAAATCAGATTAGGGGTTTCCAGGGCCTGGAGAGAGAAAAGAATGAGAAGTGACTGCTTATGTGTTTAGTATTTCCGTTTGGAGTGATGACAATATTATGAAACTAGATAGTGGTGATAATTGTACAATATTGTGAATGTACTAAATGTCACTGAATTGTAAATTTTAAAATGGTTAAAATAGTAAATTCTATGTTATGTATATTTTAACCACAATAAAAAGAAGTTGCTGGTTGTATAAATGACCAACAGAGCCCAAAGGGTTAGTCCAAGCAATCCATAGACTAAAAGAAAGATAAGGAAGAAGAAAGGAGAGAAAAAGATAAAATGTACCTGTTCTAACATTATGTGAAATAACTAGAAATTGACTAAGTAGCAGGCAGCAAGGTTCACTGAGATTTCCCTAGAGCCCTTCAGCAGGTGCAATGGCCAAAGGGAATTTCTATTCATTTCATTTTAATTTCAATGCTTGAGACTCTAGTGCCTGGAGACTTCATTACAAATTCTCCCTCAATATATACACACAAAGACATTTTGTTAACATCTCTTAGGGTGTGTTGAGGTTCTATTCTAAAACATATATATGTAAGATTTTCAAGAACCAAATTTACAGCTGCTACATGACTCCCTAAGACAGAAACAAGAAACTTGGTAAGTACTTGTGATCAGTGAGTCTATGCGATGTTTGCTTAAGATTGGAATTTGGATTCACAGAAATTTTGTTAAGACCTAGAGCAGTGGTTCTCAACCTTCCTAACGCTGCGACCCTTTAATACAGTTCCTCATGTTGTGGTGACCCCCCACTTTCATTGTTACAAATTGAACATAATTAAAACATAGTGATTAATCACAAAAATATGTAATTATATATGTGTTTTCCTATGGTCTTAGGCGACCCCTGTGAAAGGGTCGTTCGACCCCCAAAGGGGTCGCGGCCCACAGGTTGAGAACCGCTGACCTAGAGTATGCCCTACCTAGCCTGTTTTGCTCAGTGGATAAAGCGTCGCACTCCAGACCAAAGGATCCCAGGTTCAATTCCAGTCAAGGCCACATACCTTGGTTATGGGCTTTTCCCCAGCAGGGCTCATGCAGATGTGTTTCTCTCACATGTATGTTTCTCTCTCTCTTTCACTCTCCCTTAAAAAAAATCAATGGAAAAATATCCTCAGGTGAGGATTAACCAAAAAAATAAATAAATAAGCAAACAAAAAAGACCTAGAGTACCAGGTGCCACAGAACAGTAGTCTGGAGGGCAGCAGCAAGAAGACTAAGATGGGAAGCTGGAGAAAAAAAATACCTGCTGGGCACCTACAATATTTCATATGTATAATCTCATTTATCCCCCCTATAAGAATGTGAGGTAGATAGTACTGTGCTTATTTCTAGATGAAACTGAAACACAGAACATGATATAACTTAGCTAAAATGTCACAAGGCCAGTAAGAAGAGTCAAGACTCCATTGCATGCTACAATGCCAGTAATATGAAATACTGTATGCTTTTGATTCTTTTTCCTATACATGCTACTGCCTACTCACTTGATAGTGAGTGAGACACAAATTTGGATTAAAAAGCCATAGTAGGCAAATAAAGATAGAATAATGAGTCTTTACTCCCTTATACTTTGCACATATAAAAAAGGATACAATATGGTGATCAGATGTTGGTCTCTCTCCATGCTTCGTATGTCAAAAGGATTAATCTGAATTCAAAAACTTGATTATTAGGAGACCTGAATTTGTGACTGAAGCCATCCATGGCTCAAGATGAGGCATTTGGTTAAAAGCATAGTTACAGCAATAGTAAAAAGTCCATTTGGAACTAAATGAGTAGATGTGCAGTGAAGAAATTGGCATTGCCCAGAGAGTAGCCTTTTGGCCTTTCCTATTGGCTTTTAGGTAATATTGCCTATTTTAAATCCTTGTATTCTTCCCTTCCCTTATTTTTCTTTCTCCCTCCTTTCACTACTTCCACTAACAAGTTTGCTAAGACAGGTCCTAATCAGTGTCATAAAGACTAATTTCAAACTAATTTCAAATTTTGTTGGGGGGAGTGTTATTATTTTATGTTTTAGTAAATGACATAGTTTAATAAGATTATGATTCTGCTGCTTATTTGTTTTGTAACCAATGGGGAATCAATTAGCATCAAAATCTTTCTCTTTTATATACCAGATACCAAGAAGAATTTGTGCAGTAGAATCCTGGAAAGAAGTAAATGAGATAATATATGGAAATAACAGTAAAAAAGATGTCTGAAAAATAGTAGGTACATAATTAATTATATCTATTGTTATTATTGTGGTGGTTGTTATTATTACTATCAATTTTATATCTCCTATAGTATTTATTTCTTGAGGAAGAGGAGAGTTAATGTATTTAATCTGAACCCATAATTTTAAAAGAGCCATATGTTAGCTTATCCGGTGCAGATGAGGAGCTATCCTGGGATTATTTATGGAGAACTGAAAAAAGGAAAAAATAATCAAAGGCCTGTAAAAAAGAAGGCTCTCTTACCCTTTGAGACAGCATGGATGGATGTGGAGAATATTGTGCTAAGCGAAATAAGTCAGTCAGAGAAAGACAAGTATCACATGATTTCACTTACATGTGGAATCTAAGGAACAAAATAAATTGACTAACAAGATAGCACCACAGACATGGAAGCATGAAACAGAATGACAGATCTCAGAGGGAAGGCAGGAAGGAGGGTGGGAAGAGACTAACCAAAGAATTTATAAGCATATATGCATAGCCCATGGGCACAGGCAATAGACAGGCGAAGGCCTGGAAGGGGGAGATGGGTGGAGGGAGGCAAAGAGGGGGAAATGGGGGACACCTGTAATACTCTTAACAATAAAATAAATTTTAAAATAATTATATAGCTCATAGGTGTACAATTCTATAACATATCATCTGTATATTGTATTGTGTGTTCACCACCCCAAATCAAGTGTCCTTCCATCACTATTTATCTCCCATTAACCCTCTTCTTCCTCCCCCACCCAACCTGTCCTCCTATAATCACCATACTGTTATCAGTTTCTATGGGTTGTTGCTGTTTTTACTTAATCCCTTTTATCAATGAGCCTCCAATCCCCTCTCCCTTCTGACAGCTGTCAGTCTGTTCTCTGTTATCAATGAGTCTGGGGTTTTTTTGTTTGTTAGTTTATTTTTGTTGCTTAGAGTACACATATAAATAAAATCATATGGTACTTACCTTTCTCTGACTGGCTTATTTCACTTAGCATAATGTTCTCCAGGTCCATCTATGCTGTCACAAATGTAAGATTTCCTTATTTTCTATGGCTGAGTAGTATTCTATTGTGTAAATGTACCACAGCTTTTTTTTTTTTTTTTAGCTTTTTATTAAAATTATTAAGGTGAAATTTTATTTTTTATTTTTGTAGATCTCCATTAACAGTGGGTGAATTGTCCAATAGGAACCAGCAACTGGTTTGTTTGTTTTTTAAATCATGTCACCATCAGCCTGCAGAAGAATATCTTCTCCCAATGTCACTGAGTCGCACCCTTCTTCATTCCTGTTGCTGGGGATTCCAGGGTTGGAAATGGCACAAATCTGGCTTGGCTTTCCATTCTGTGTAGTGTATCTGATTGCTCTTGTTGGAAATATCATTATTCTTTTTGTTATCTGGACTGATCATAGCCTTCACCAACCCATGTTCTACTTTCTGGCCATGCAATCAGTGATTGACCTGAGTCTCTCTACTGCTACCATCCCCAAGATCCTGGGTATCTTTTGGTTCAGCCTGCAGGAGCTGTGCTTTGGGTGCTGTGTTGCTCAAGTCTTTTTTATTCACTTTTTTTACAGTCATGGAGAGCATTGTACTTCTTGCCATGGGTTTTGATCGCTATGTGGCTATTTGCAACCCCCTCAGATACAGCATGATCTTCACCAACAGAGTCATTGGTGTGATTGCTGTGGTTGTGGTTCTGAGAAGCTTATGCATCATTGTTCCCATTATTTTTCTCCTTCTGAGGCTGCCTTACTGTGGACATAGAATCATTCCTCACCTATTGTGAGCACATGGGAGTGGCACTTCTGGCTTGTGCCAGTATTAGTGCCAATGTCTACTACGGTCTTGGGAATATTTCTATCTTGTTTCTGGATGTGCTTCTGATCATCATCTCCTATGCAAGGATCCTATACACTGTCTTCCACCTCCTTTCCCAGGATGCCTGATTAAAGGCTTTAAATACTTGCAGCTCCCATATCTGTGTCATCTTAGCCTTCTTTGGTCCAGCTCTCTTCTCCTTCCTCACTCACCGCTTTGGTCATAGTATTCCACAGTATATCATTATCCTTCTAGCTAATCTCTATGTAGTCATCCCTCTTGCCCTCAACCCAGTCATTTATGGGATCAGAACCAAGCAGATCCAGAATTGGATACAGAGTATTTTTGTTAAAAAAAAAAATAACAAATGAGATGTAACTGATTCCAGTTATGGAAGTATAAAGTCTGAGAAGACTGAAATTTGTAAAAAAAAAAAAAATTAATAAATAAATTTCTTTCACCAAAATTAACTGTGATATATATATATATAATTGGCTATAATTGTTGGAAGCATGTGTGCCCAAATGTTTACTAGCAATTAAATTCTTTATTGACTCTGGCATAGAATATGTCATATAAGAGTAAACTTCAAGAAGAACTTTAATTCTCTGAAGGGAGAACTAACAGTTTCTGTTAAAACTATATAGTTTTCTAGATCTCTTTAAAAAGATTAGTAATAAGATTTATTTCATACAGATATTCAACTAAAGATCATATGGCCAATGAAAAATGCAAAAAGTTTCTACAAATAATAAAGTACTGCCTGAAAAGAAATATATACTTTTTACTGAAGTGTATGCAAGTCAAAGATGGGGATTAGGCTAGTTTTGTTTTGTGTGTGTGTGTGTGTGTGTGTGTGTGTGTGTGTGTGTGTGTGTGTGTGTGTTTCCTTTCTATGCTCTCAAGTTTCTGATTCTGTGAAGCTCTTCATAAATGACCGTCATTTCATGCACTCTCGTTCTTGAACTGGTGGGTTTAATAGTGCAGTACCAGTGATGGCCCTTTTTTCTTGGCGTTTAAAAATGCTTGTGGAATAAGTAATGAAAATTATATGTGAAGTTAAATTGATGATTAGAAAAACTTGTGAACATATTAGTTTTTGTTTTGTTTTGTTAATCCTCACCCAAGGATATTTTTCCATTGACTTTTAGGGAGAGTGGAAGAGAGAGGGAAAGACAGAGAGAAACATCAATGTGAGAGAAACACATCCATTGGTTGCCTCCTGCATAAGCCCTGACCAAGGAACAGTCTAGAGAGGAGCCTGCAACCGAGGTACATACCCTTGACCTGAAGCTCTTTCTATTGAGCCAAAATGGCTAAGCCTGAACATGTTAGTTTTTATTGTTTTTCCAGCCCATGTCCCCCCACAGAAACAAATATTTGGCAGCCATCCATGGACAAAAAAATGCCTTTGTGGGAGCTTTGGGATCCAGGTAAGAGGTTGTAAAACCCAGGTAGAGCCCATGACTGAGAAAGGCTGCTTTGAGAAGGCAAGCCAATGTCAGATCAGCGGATGGTGTCCTACCTACATACTGAAGCAGTCTTGTCCCCTGTGAACTCGGCTCCAGTCCCATTGTATGAGGTCCTGTCACTAGCTGCTTCTGCCAAGGAACCCAGGAGGTGCCTTGCCCATTTGTGTCTCTAATAAACATGCACACCAACCTCAGATCTGACTGTGATCCCTAAAGCAGTCCTATGACCTGATTCTAGTCCCAATCTACCACAGACCAGGGGCAGCTCTGCCCACATAGAGACCACCCCAGTGACTCAGTGGGAACATGCTCAGCGACTCCGGGAAAGCCACAACTATAAGCAACCTTGTTAACAAGCCTGCCAACTGTGGTCCTGACTGCAAACCAGAAGACAGTCTTAAGACTTGGTTCCAACTCTATTCAACCATGATTTTACAGGTAGTCCCATCAGTCCAGGGACCTAGCGGGAAAAGGACTCTACCTGCCAATGCCAGGTTAAAAACTGAAGGGGTGGGGGCTGGGAGTACCTGTTCCTTCAAATGCACATACCAACTCAAAGCTACAAAGAATCAGACAAACATGACACCAACAAAGGTAACTAATAAAGTTCCAATGACTGGTCCTAAACAAGGGGAGATCCATAAACTATTTGACAAGGAATTCAAAATAATCATCTTAAAGAAACTTAATACACTACAAGAAAAAACAGACAATGAAATGCAATCAGAAAAACAACATATGAACAAAATGAGAGGTCTAACAAAGGAATGGATATAAAAATAAGCCAAACAGAAATCCTGGAGCTTAAAAATATAATGACTAACCACAAAAATGCAATAAAGATAAAGAAAATGTGGCCTATATATGCAATTAAATATGATTCTTTAGAAAGAAAACCATGCTATTGCAACATGAGGACGTTATGCTAAGTGAAATGTCAGTTACGTAAAGACTAATACTGCATAATCTCTCCCATAGAGACCAAACTGATGGCTGCCAGAGGAGAGGAGAATTGGGGCTGGGTGAAAAAAGATGAAGGGATTTAAGAAGCACAAATTGGCAGTCATGAAATAGTAATGGAGATGGAAAGTACAGCATAGGGCATATAGTCAATAATATTGTAATAGCTTTGTATGGTGCTAGGTGAGTACTACACTTACTAGGGTATTACTTCATAAATTACAAAATGTCTAGTCACTATGCTGTATATTCAAAGCTAATATTACTAAACTGAAAAGTTGTTCATGTGGAAAGTAACACAATAATTAATAAAATAATAATACAAGAATAAACTTTTGTGTACTCACAACTGTAAACCTACTTTTGCCAACAGTTTATAACATCCAAAATCAGCTGTAAGTTAAATTTTTTTAATTTAAAAAATCATATTGCATAATTAAGGTTTTATATAGAAACTTAAAAAAAAAAAGCTAAACACACAGTAACAGAGTAGAATGGTGGTTACCAAAAGCTATGGAATGGGGGGAAGGGAAGATAAATAAAAAATAAAAAGTAGAGTGGCAGTTGCCAGGGACTAAGGGGAGGGAGTTATGGGGAGTTTAATGGGTATAGAGTTTAGTTTTTATAAAATAAAAAAGTTTTTCACTGGCTGGTGTGCTCACTGATTAGAGCATCAAACCTCAGACTGAAGGGTTGAGGTTTCAATTCCTAGTCAAAGGCACATACCTGGTTGCAGGTTTGATACCTGGCCCTGGTTGGGGTGAGTGCAGGAGGCAGCCAATCAATGTGTCTTTCTCACACTGATGTTTCTCTCTCTCCTCTTTCTCTCTTCCCCTCTCCCTTTCACTCTATTTAAAAATCAATGGAAAAAATATCCTCAGGTGAGGATTAACAAAGAACAACAACAGCAGCAAAAAAAAAGTTCTGAAAGTGGATGGTGGTT
The DNA here is from genome assembly GCF_014108235.1 of Myotis myotis. Lineage (NCBI taxonomy): Eukaryota > Metazoa > Chordata > Mammalia > Chiroptera > Vespertilionidae > Myotis > Myotis myotis. The sequence goes on from NW_023416314.1 coordinate 43,386,955, forward strand.
ATGGTTGTACAACAATATGAATATACTTAATACTACTGAACTATACACTTAAAAATGGTTAAGATAGTAAATTGTATGTTATGTGTACTCTACCAAAATAAAAACTTGCGAAAAACGGGAAAGACAGAAACACTAAACTGAAGGGGGAAATGTGCATGTTATATTAGCAGTACACACTGATATGAAAACACAAGAGACATAAAGATCAGATCTAGCTGATTCATACAGAACACCATCATGGAGGACATGGTAACTGAGGCAGAGTTGAATGAAAGTGGAAATGAGCAATGGTTATTTCAGAAGTAGAATGTATGATCATCAAAGGCAGGGTAATGTTTTAAAGAGTCATGAAGTAGAATTAAAATTTAAAAGGGTTTTTTATTGTTAACACTATTACAGATGTCCCCCAATTCCCCCTTTACCCACCTCCAAGACTTTGACAACAATAGTGTTTGTACTTTACTATATAAAGCCTATTGTATGCAACAGAGAAATGGAGATCATAGGAAGGGATTTTAACAGATTACATAGTGTCAGAATTGGTTTTCAAAGAAAAATGTTGATACAGTGGAGATGATGTATACCATGAGAGAGTGATCAGAAACTAGGGAATAAGCTTCTCATTAATCAAAAAGAGAACAATGAAATGAGAATACATCAGATGGAGCCAGAATTTCTTTGGGGATAGACAGCATTATCTTCTCTCTCATAACAACTCAAAATTGTCTGAATTTAGAAGATAAAAAATAAAAACTAGAAAAGGAAATGAAGAGGATAAAGATGTACAAATTTCCAGTTATAAAATAAATCATAGGGATGTAATCACAGCATAAGGAATATTGTCAATACTATTGTAATAATTATGTACAGTGACAGATGATTACTAGACTTATGGTGATTGCTTCATAAGGTATATAAATGTTGACTATGTTGTACACATGAAACTAATATAATATTGTATGTCAATTATAATTAAAAATAATTTTTAATAAAACTGACTGTCTAATGTATTCAATTGTACATCAGTCTTTTTCTATCTATACTCAGGAAAGCCATGATCTATGGCATGTCCTGGTACTAACAGGTCTCCTCCATCATTACCCAGGAAGGGAGACTCAAAGAAAACTCTAGATCTTGAGCTCTACCTGGATTCTGTTTTCTCATGAGAATGTGGAGTTTTCTTCACCTTCCTCCAAACGATCTAAAACCCAGGAAAGCCCTACTCCAAAGACTCTATCTATTTATCATTAGCTATAGGTTGGAAGGAGAATCTAGCTGGGTTGGAAGAAAGCTGATGCTGTTACCTACATGTATGGACACTGTCAACAAACAGAGTTGCTACCACAGAGTCTAATGTGTCTATTTCGGGATCTTCTTCATCTTTTGATAGTTGTAAGAATGCTCAACTGCATCATGATTTGCTTATTTACATTAAACAATGCAGAAGAGTTGCTAATGACAGTTACCCAAGAAGTCACACTTTGAAGTTTATGGTATAAACTTAATATTTTCATGCCTTCTGAAGAGGGTAGAATCAGTATCATCCTCCATACAGATCCCTTTCCCTTCAGGATATTGCTCTAACAGCTCATGAGACCTCCCTTCCCCTGAGCTACAAAGCTATATCTGGTATGGTGACGTTTTCTGCAGATGCAGCAGGGAGGAACAAATTGTTAGATGAACTTAATGGCCCATGGGCCCATGTTTATGTCTGAAGGCTACAGGGATTCTGGGTCGTGCCTAGACTTAGGGATATCCCCACTTGTCTATAAAGACTTTCTCCATGTGACAGGACAAACGTGGGACCTGGAGGCTTGCAGGGGCTCCAGTCACCATGTTTAAGCACCTGGGCTTATGTTGAGATATTGCTCAAAGTGAGGACTGGAAGAGGAAATAATAGAAAGGTAAGGATGCATGGGCAGGGGAGATGAGATGCTGCAGAGAAGAGTCAGTGGGGGAAAGAGCTAGTAGCTAAAGGAAAAATAATAACTTCAATGAATTCACTGTGGGTGGCCACTAACTGGGAAAAATCTCTAACTATTATCAATTGAGCTTTTGAAATGAACCTTGGGACTGAGCTCTTTGTGAAGGTGCATATCTAGAAAAAGATAAACTATTACCTTGCCCTCCAGGAATGATCCTTGAGCTTATTGACCCCACTTCCTGCCATTGTTTGTGGCACACAGCTACAGCAGCAAGAAAACAAACATTCTAACCCAAACAGTGAGAGGGTGGATGTCCTGTTGAATTTGAACCCCACTGTCAGAGTAGAGTACCCTTGGCCACTGCCCTGGAAATTCTCTTTAGCTAATAAAATGGCATGTGTTGAGAAATAGCCACCTTAAAGAAGAGGATGACTCTGGACTGTATGTCTCTTGATGTTATCATCCTGTTTCCTCAGACTCTCCAAGTAAATTTCTACAAGCCCTCTGATTTATCAGCCTGGTTCCTCCCCTAAATACTGGAAAGCACATTGACAATTTTCTCTCCAGCTTCTTTGAATACCAGAAATGCTCTTTTTCTTCCTGTGTGGAATAGAGGATTTTAACTCCCTTGCCTGGGCATTTCTACTGTACAATAACTACCTGGCAAAGGTATATGCAACCACATACATAATAAAACTTCTCTCTCTCTCTCTCTCTCCTCTCTCTCTCCTTCTCTATCTCCTCCCCTCTGATTTACACACACACTCACACACGTATACACTCACATAAACACACACTTATACAAATACTGATTCTATTCAACAGCTAATTTCTAAAAAAAATTGGACATCATATCTTCATATGGCAGTTTGAGGGATGTTAAAATGAATATCACCTGGTTCTTTGCCCCCAATCGCAACATTTCTGTTAGTAGACAATAAGTAAATATATAAATGAAGTCATGTCATGTTAGATGCTTCAGAGTTGTACAAAATCCTAGAGACACACAAAATTATAATAATTTTCTTTATTACGGGAATTGAGGAAGATTCACAAAATTGTAATTTCAGTGTCACTTAAACTTGCTAGATATTTGATCTATTCATACCCAAATATAGGCATAATTTCAGGACATAGGTATGATTATATGTTAATTATTGGTGTTATAGGTTGTAAGAAAGATGGACATGATTTAATTGATAAACCAAGGGTAATTTATTGGAAGAACATCAGGGAATCACAGAATAAACAGAAGTCTGGAAATATGGGATTAAAAGCCAAGCCATTCCATAAGATTAGGAAGCATCAAAAATAGTAACCTCTTTTATGTTGTATGAATACATCATATCCATGAGGTAAATCCCTACTTTATATTATGTCAAAACACAAACAATGGTATAAGTCAATTGTTCTCATTTTAACTTAGGACTCATTTTTTAAATATATTTTTTATTGTTGATAGTATTATAGCTATCTCCCATTCCCCTCTCTCCCCCCATAGACTTAGGAGTTTTTAACACACACTGTCTTTGAGAACCACTGTGTATAGTACTTTCCAAAAAGTAACCAAATGGACACTTTTAAAAAGGAATGAAAGGAAATGTAAGTATACCCTACTTTTTGAAATATTCACAATTCCTTCAATATCTCAGATATTAGAAAAAATAAAGCCATGGACATATTACCTATAATGTATATTGAGAAAATTGATCAACTATACTCTGGGGGAAAAAAGAGAATCTCTAATGTTTGTAAATTAATTGCTTCTACCATTCTTTCCAGCATACTGGTTAGAGGCCTTTTCATCTTTCTAGGATCTTGATAAGAAATTATCTTAAAGAAGTGAGATCCTACTCCATAACAGAAATTCAATGACACTTGCTAAGAGAATGTCTTCTTTCAATGATACCCAGCTCCATCCCCCCTTCTTTCTCCTGCTAGGAATATCAGGACTAGAAACTGTGCATATATGGATTGCTTTCCCATTCTTTATTGTGTACCTGATCGCCTTAGTGGGGAACATCACCATTCTCTTTGTGATCAAGACTGAACATAGTCTCCACCAGCCCATGTTCTACTTTCTGGCCATGTTGTCTATGATTGACCTGGGTCTGTCCACATCTACCATCCCCAAAATGCTGGGCATCTTCTGGTTCAACCTCCAAGAAATCAGCTTTGGTAGTTGCCTAGCTCAGATGTTCTTTATCCACATGTTTACAGGCATGGAGACAGTTCTACTGGTGGCCATGGCTTATGACCGCTTTGTTGCCATCTGCAACCCTCTCCAGTACACAATGATCCTCACCAATAAAACAATCAGCATCCTAGTCTCTGTTGTTGTTGGAAGAAATTTTCTCCTTGTGACTCCATTTGTGTTTCTCATTCTGAGGCTGCCCTTCTGTGGACATTACATCATCCCTCACACATACTGTGAGCACATGGGTCTTCCCAGGCTGGCCTGTGCACCCATCAAGATCAACATTATCATTGGGTAATGGTGATTTCTAATATCATTGTAGATGTGATCCTGATTGCCTCTTCTTATGTGCTTATCCTTCAAGCTGTTTTCCGCCTTCCCTCTAAGGAAGCTCAACTAAAGGCTCTTAATACCTGTGGTTCACATGTCTGTGTCATGCTGTGCTTTTACACACCAGCATTTTTTTCTTTTATGACACACCGCTTTGGTCAAAACATTCCACATTATATCCACATTCTTTTGGCTAATGTATACGTGGTTGTCCCACCTGCTCTTAACCCGGTCATTTATGGAATCAGGACCAAGCAAATTCGAGAGCGGGTTGTAAAGATATTTATACAGAAATAATATTTGTAAAGATTGGGGAAATATATCCACATACTACTTATTGTTAATCTGAGCATTGTATTAAATTTTCTATTATATTGGATTGTAGTGTCCAGATTTTTCATTTTTATTGAAAGTGGTTTGGGATTGACAGATAGAGCAAAGCTACTTTTGCTGCCCACTCTGCTCACCCACCCTCATGTAACTGCACGAATGGAAAAGGAAGATATTCAAGAGGCAGCAGTGTTTGGGGAAGAGAATGGCTGGTGGAAAAGGGTGTGAACTCTTCCCATTTCTCCATATGGCTTTTCTCTAAATCAGTTTAGAGCCTGAGAAACACTGCCCTAATGAATAAATAGAATTTGGAAATGCTAGAAGTAAGATGATTTATATTGTTCTGAAAGCTATTGTAAGTAATTACAGTTTTATTGTAGCAGAATTGAAATGTCCAGAAATGATCTATTTTGACAATAAAAAAATATAAAGAGATGGTTTATGAGACTAAACAGAAAAGGAAAAATGCCTGAACACTAGAAAGAATCTTTACGTACAGTGATTGAACAACAATCAAATATATAATTATTTTTACCCATTAATCTGTTTTCATTAATAAATTATTATATATCACATAGATCCATGAATTTTGTAATACATTTTTTTAGTCAAATGGTCAGTGACCTCACAAAAATATTGGTCCCAGGCCTAATATACAGTGGTAGTGGAGTGGGAAAAGACATGTAATGAATATAGAGCCACAGTTGTCTAATAATTATTCACCTTACTGTCTCTCTTTTTGTTCATAGAGTTCCCTTAGAAGAGATTTAAATTCCTTTTTATCCTGTTAGACAGTTATCTAAAATAATACGTATTTTTTAAAAATCATGTGGACAAATACACTTTGAAATCAAAACTAGCATGTTTTCCTTGGGGATTAAAATTTTTTAAAAGATGGAATAAAATAGTCATGTAATTGCCATCCATGTTCTATGTTTGTATTCCTAGATACTCTCACACAATTTTAGAGTATTCTCTCCCTAGGGCCTAAAGTAGGATAAAGGGGGGAAAAACTCGTATGCCAGGAGTATTTTTATATGTTTTATAAGATTTATGGGTATTGAGGAAAATATTGAGCTTTCTAAAGCTTTAACTGATAATGAAATTTAAAAACTTGATACAAAAATGTATAGCCAGATATATCAGATTTTGTAGAGAATCCTATATAATAAAAGGCTAATATGCAAATCGACCAAGCTGCAAAATGACTGGTCGCTATGACATGCACTGACCACCAGGGGGGAGACGCTCAACACAGGAGCTTCCCCCTGGTGGTCAGTGCACTCCCACAGGAGAAACACCACACAACCAGAAGCTGGCTGAGTGCAGAAGCCAGCTGGCAAGTGCAGCGGTGGTGTCGGAAGCCTCTCCTGCCTCTGTGGTAGTTCTAAGGATGTCCAACTGGGCCTAAGCCAGTATGTCTGGGCCTAAGCCATCAGTCAGACATCCCCTGAGGGCTCCCACTGCAAGAGGGCACAGGCTGGGCTGAGGGGATTCCCCCCGCCCCCCAGTTCATGAATTTCCTGCACCAGGCCTCTAGTATTATAAATAATTAAGAAGAGGCATTAACGTTTTTTCTTTAAATTCCTTTATTACAAAACAAATCAAGGCTCCCTGGAGAGAAGATGGTTATTAACTTTGGAGTTATATACATAAAGATATATATGTAAAATATCTTGAAAACTTAAGTTAGCCTTCCTGATAACTCACATGAGATCTTCTGTTATTTGTTCAAGAATGTAGATGATTTGACCATTACAAAAAAATGCTAAAATGACAAGCACTTGTATTGATTTAGCTTATATTCATTGAGCCTAATTAGTGTGTTATCTAACTCATGGGAGAAGCTTAGTAAATGTAGGTTGGGTCAAGGAATATTTGCTTGTCATATGAGCATTACTGACATCTAGTGGTAAAATTAAATACATTCTTAAACGAATTGTTTATATGAGCAATCTAGTGAACTAAAAAGTAACTAGAGTTTTTCTATTGAAAATCCACACCAAAAAAACACATCTGTTTCATATAAGTAATAAAGGTGATATCAATTTTAATAATAGTTTGGATCTGTTTTTAAATGCTGCTATTTTAGTTAAATGCATTTTCTCACTTAATGGGGGGGGGGGGGGCATGTGAAATGTGTATGGTCATTTTCATTAGCCTTTTGAATCTATAGGAGTAACATAAGCCTCAGAGAAGTTAAGATATGTGTTCAACATCGCTCAGCTATTACCACAGGGAAGATATTTGTTTATTATTTAATTTATAATAAACAGTTGCTGGGTACTTTCTAGGCATTATCCTATTATATCACTAAAAACAATCCTATTCTATCTAATAAAGAGGTAATATGCAAATTGACTGTCACTCCAACACACAAGATGGCCACCTCCATGTGAACACAAGATGGCCAGCAGGGGAGGGCAGTTGGGAGGGACCAGGCCTGCAAAAGAGGACAGTTGGGGGTGACCAGGCCTGCAGGGGAGGACAGTTAGGGGTGACCAGGCTGGCAGTGGAGGGCAGTTGGGGGCAATGGGGCAGGCAGGGGAGCAGTTAGGTGTCGATCAGGCTGGCAGGGGAGTGGTTAGGGGGTAATCAGGCTGGCAGGCAGGTGAGCAGTCCTGGATTGGAGAGGGTGCAGGCTGGGCTGAGGGACACGCACACACACACACACACACACACACACTCACACACACACACCCATGCACAAATTTCATGCACCGGGGCTCTAGTAAGTCAATGTAATTTTTCTCATTTTGCCTGTAAGAAAATCAAGGCTTCAAATGGCAAATTAAATTGGCCAAGGTCACAGAACAAATAAGTGGACAAAAAAGTCATGTTCTTAGTATGTATGATAAGCTGGTTTTCCTTTGTGTAATTATATTTATCTTCATGTTTTTATTAATATTATACATAATATTCAAAGCACTATATTCTCACAACAAATTATCTAATGCAATTCTTAAAACAGGGATAGCTCAGGATTTGGAAACTTACATTAGAATTGTGGCTCTGCCATTTACTGAGTGTACATATATTTCTGAGGAGATAGTGGGGTTTTTCTATGGTGCTCTTGCCCTGTGTTCACTGCCTGCCTTTCATAAGTAGCTATTCAGGTGGTACCTTAGTGAGGTTTAAAGTATCGGCCATTATGCCTCTGACTGACTAGACTCCTGGGACTTATTTGGGGAGGATACTTGCTGCATGATGCAAATTCCAAATCATCTATAACCAGAAGGTATCTCTGACCAGAATCATAGAGCTTGATCCTCAGGGATATGGAAATTTTCTGCCCAGGGACACAACCCACTGTGTGGAGATCCTTCCCAAGGGACTAGAGTTCAGTATAACTCCTTGGCCCTGGCTATTGAGAATGCAGTCACATTCAGGTTGCAGTCTGTGGCATCCGATTGCAGTTCTTCGCAAATGATTTCTCCGATGCTGGGCAGAGGTAAGTGAGTCAGCTCCTGGTTGTGCTGAAGGAGGGTTCACAGTGAAAGTAACTAAAGTGATTTGTGTGAGTGATGGAGCTCCTGTGAATCGGCCAGAGTATTTAGATAGAGCCATCTCCAAGCAATGTAGCCAAAGAGAAAGGAGTTATGTTGACAATAACTAGATTTATCACCGCATGTCATTTGCTAACACAGAAGCCCACAGTAAAACACAATAAACAGCTATCAACAAACCCAGGAACATGCATGGAGATACAGATATATGAATAAAGAATGTTGTTTGCAAACACGAAGGGAAATACCAATGCTAACTCTTATTAGCTAGCACAAATGAGGCCTTTTCTTCCCTGCTTACTTCTATTTTGTCACCTCAGAAGAGAACTTCTCACACTGGGCACAGTCATCCCAGTAGGAGGAAGTTCCAGTATGTTTAGAAATGGGACATAGAGGGTTGAGAGATGGGAAGACTGAGCACCTGGAAAAAGAGCTTATCCATTTTTGCTACAAAGAATAGAAACCAGTCCCTAGTAGAAGATCAGTTTACCTCAAGAATTGAGTGTCTGAAAGGAAAGAGAGAGGTTCAGAAAGGGAGAGGAAGAGAGAACCTCAGAGATTTATGGTAAAGGTAAACTTAGAAAATATACATGGAAGAGTTTATTAAACATTAAAAAATGACTAAACCAAGAAAAGGTAAAGATGACTTCATCAACCATGGCCATAGTAATGATAGTGGTGGTCACAGAGGCAGTGACCTAGGTAGACAATACATTTTGCCAAGGACAACAAGCTTATTGACCAGAAGAATTCTGAATTTGTAGTATATTTAGAATACCAAAGCGCCTTTTTAAACATTTCCCTGTGAGGACTATTAAAAAATGAAAGAATTACTATGTGTGAGACCAAGAAGCAAAATACTAGCATACTCTATAAATATTTGTCATATATATTAAAGATTAAGAACTAGAAACTTCTATAATATAACAGATGAGGGCAGAGAGTGGTAGTGGTGGTAAGTTTGTAGATGATCGTAAATATAGAAGGAATAAAATGCAAGTAATTGGAAGCAATAACAAAATAAATATAAAAAATCGAGACATGTTAATAACCTCCACCCTCCCTGCCCACCCCAAGTGCCACCACAAGTAATTAACAGAGGACTTCTCAAACTATGTATAAGTCCTCACTCTCCCTCCCTACTTCTGCACAGAGCCCCCTGGTAAAGGCCAACTTAGAAAATATACATGGAAGAATTGGTTGTTGTCCAGCCAGCATGATTCAGTGGTTGAGTGTCAACCTATAAACCAAGAGGTCACAGTTTGATTCCCAGTCAGGGGAATGCCCCAGTTGGGGGCTCGAACCTCAGTGTGGGGCATGCAGGAGACAGCTGATCAATGATTCCTTCTTATCACTGATGTTTCTATCTCTCTCTTCCTCTCGCTTCCTCTCTGAAATCAGTTAAAAAGTATATTTTAAAAAGAAGAAAATATACATGGACAAGCTTATTAAACATAAAAAAGCTTAGGGTGTGAATCACTACTACTCAACCACATTTTATTAATGGGATTATACAGGCTGGGGAAAAGGTAAGTCTACAGTTGTTCAAATGGAAAATAATACAATAATTCATAAATAATAATACAAGAATAAACTGTTCTGCATACTCACAACAGTAAACCTACTGTTGCCCCACTTTGTATTGATCAGTCACATGTTTTCCAAAGGAAAAGCACTGAGGTCCATTGGTGAAGAGGAAATAATTATAGAAAAAGTTATATACAATATTATAAACATCTTAATTAACACATTACATGTGAAGGGGAAGAAAAATAGGTTTGGTAGCTATTTCTGAAAACTAATGCTATTAAACACAGAAAGTTGACCTGCTCCAAGCAGTCACTAACAACATGATACAAGATAACATTGTCTTCAACCTGGGCACCAGTGATAACCTAACTGATCTGATTACAAATGCACTTGCTGCCTTTAATAATTTTTGACAGTGCAGCCAGAGTGATATTTTTGAAATGCAAATTTGATCATGCTACACTGTAGCTTAAAATCCCTGTTTCTTCCCATTGTTTCTAGGATGAAGACAAAACTCATTAAAATCAACCACATGGACCATTGCACAGTCTCTGCATCCTCTGTTCCTATGAACTAGAAATATTTTCTCTGCTCAATTCCCTCTTCCACTTCTTAGTGAATTCTCATCCATCAGTTATCAGTTTAGTTAACACTTCCTCAGGAAAGCATACCCCAGGAACTAAGACTTTGAAGTTCTAGGAGAAATTGCTGTTTTGCTGTAATTATATAATAGTCTCCTAACATGTCTAAATGTTTTAATTCAATTCCTTAACTCAGATCCAAACACCAACTATCCAGTCCTTCACTTTTACTGGGTTCTCTCCCACAGAGATTTTTTTTAATTTTTCATACTTTGAAAGAATATGTCATTGCCTTGAACCACTAGACCAGCTGAGTCATTATCTCTACCTCAATTCCAGTCCAGTGATATTTTACACACACGTGCACACACACACACCATCATATTTATGCTTAACTTCCTGATTAACAGATATGATTGACAACAGATATTTGTGAATTTAATGCAATACACAGGTTTTTCCTTAGAGACTGAAGGGAAGAAAGACATGAGAAGTGCAGAGTTGTATTTGAATATTTTCTGCATGGTTTTCTACGTAGGTGAAGCAAATACTTTGAGGTGAGAGTGTCTTTTTAACTGTGGCCCCTATTCCCTCTCTAGGTCTCCTCTGCTGTATTATGGAATTAAAGAATGGCTTTTCTGTTTCTCCAGAAAATAGGCATCATTCTATAAAGGAGGTTAGGTTTTCTCACTGGAAGACAGAAAACTCCTGCAAGAAATGTGTCTATAACCAATTTGCACCGATATGCTGCATACCAACAATACCCAGTTCCACCCTCCTTCCTTCCTTCTGATGGGCATTCCAGGGCTGGAAGATGTGCACATCTGGATTGGCTTCCCCTTCTTTGCAGTGTATCTAATAGCCCTCCTGGGGAACATCACTATCCTCTTTGTGATCCAGACTGAACGCAGCCTCCACCAACCCATGTTTTACTTCTTGGCCATGTTGGCCTTCACTGATCTTGGCTTGTCCACAGCCACCATCCCCAAAATGCTGGGTATTTTCTGGTTCAACCTCAGGGACATGGTATTTGGTGCTTGCATCACACAAATGTACATTATCCATATATGCACTGGCCTGGAGTCCGTGGTGCTGACGGTCATGGCCATAGATCGCTATATTGCCATCTGCTACCCACTCAGATATAGCTTAATCCTCACCAATAAGGTGATAGCCATCCTAGGCCTATTCATCATAGTCAGGACTTTGGTGTTTGTGACTCCATTCATATTTCTCATTCTGAGATTGCCATTCTGTGGTGTGCGCATTATCCCTCACACCTATTGTGAACACATGGGCTTAGCAAAATTGGCTTGTGCCAGTATTAGGGTCAATGTTATCTATGGCTTGATTGCTTTCTCAGTGGGATACATTGACCTTTCTGTAATTGGATTTTCCTATGTTCAAATCCTCCGAGCAGTCTTCCATCTCCCATCCTGGGATGCCCGGCACAAGGCTCTCAGCACATGTGGCTCCCATGTCTGTGTCATGTTAGCGTTCTACCTGCCAGCCCTTTTCTCCTTCACGACACATCGTTTTGGTCATAACATCCCTCATTACATCCATATACTTCTGGCCAATCTGTACGTAATTATTCCTCCTGCTCTCAACCCTATAATCTATGGGGTTAGAACAAAACAGATAAGAGAGCGTGTGCTAAGGATGTTTAACCCTAAAAGTTATTGACACTGCCCTGGCCAGTGTGTCTAAGTGGTTAGAGTGTCGGCCCATGCAAGGAAGGGTCTCAGGTTTGATTCCTGGTCAAGGGCACGTACTTGGGTTTCAGCTTTGCTTCCTGCCTCTGGTATGAGCAGGTGCCAGAGGCAACCAGTTGATGTGTCTCTCTCAAATCAACGTTTCTCCATTGAAAAGGTTTTTTTTAGAGACAGTGAAGGGGAGGGAGGAGGGGTGGAAAGACAAAGAGAAACATGAATGTCAGAAAGACATATCGACTAGTTGCCTACCTTTTGCACCCCAACTGGAGCTGGGGATCGAGCTTGCAACCGAGGTACATGCCACTTTCTGAAAAGCAATGGGGGGGAAAATCCTCAGGGAGGATTAACAAAAAAAGAAAAAAGAAATAATAAGTTATTGACATTGAGTCCCACAAGGATCTTCCACAATAGTTCATGAAAACAATCATGAGATCAAAACAGATGAAAATACTTTTATTACACTCCTCTGGCATTCCCACACAAGCCAATCACATTACATTTTCTCCATTCCTCATAATATGTACACCCCTTTGCAAGGCATAGCTAAAATATTCCTAAACAATCTCACTACTTTGCCACAGAAAGGTACAAAAATTACCTCACATCTAAACCCATTGGTAGTACAAAACTTCTAAAGGGAGAAAAGGGTTTCCAAAAAGTCATGCCTTGAAATAACTGCTTTGAATAATTTCTCTTCACACAGAGATGCTCTTCATTCACATGTCAGAAGCTGAAATTCATGCCTTAAAAATGATGTGCAATTTTGTGAAAACCCAGCAGAATACAATGGTAAAGAAATTAACCAGGAGTCATAAGACCCAGATTTAAATTCATGCTTTACCCTTGACTAAAACCTGAGAATTTCACTTAGAGCTCTTTGAGCTCCAGTATCCTTGCCAATAAAATGCTATAAAGCAATATTAACTTGTCACTGTGAACTCAAAAAAAAAATGTTGTGAAAAATTTTGCACCTTGCAAACATTAAAAGATTTGGAAATAAACAAATGTATTTCTAGTGTGGTGGCTAGTTCTAGCACATCTAGATTTAGTTTACCAAATCCAACCCTAGTGCAGTCACTGGTACGAAGTAAGGTCTCCAGCTCCAGCTTATCCCAGTGCTTGGGGCTCTTCATAGACTTGCAGCCCTTACCTTGGTCAGAGGGTCTTTCAGTCAGGAGACTATAAAGCCTGAAGAGTTAAGACAGCTCTACCTTGGCTTGAGGACTCAGTAGAACCCCATTCCCTTGTTAGGGTGAGTTTTAGGACAGACTGAAAGAGAGGGTGGCTACTCAGATTGCATAAAGTCATTCTCATTAGAGTATGGAAGCTAGATCAGATTTGATTTGGGGAGGGGGGTTTATTCTAGAAACTGAAAAATAAGAAATTGTCTTCTAATTGGTTGACACTCAAGGTAGGATGAGCAAGCAAGGAATATGCAGAGAATAGTGCTAAGGTGACAGTAATGTAAACTGAGAGGAAATGAACTGAAGAAGTTATGCTTTGTATAAATATATAAAGAAAAATGGTAAAATGATTATTTTCTAAATAAAAATTACAATATTGACACCAACAAGATTTCAAAATCTAAGCAAATCAAAACTATGAAGGAAGATGACCAAAAAAAAGTCTTTGCAGATTTTCCTCCAAGTAAGATGTGAAGCCATGATAGCTTTGTGTGTTTCTTGTGAAATCTCTCACCATACTAAAAAATTTGCAAAGCTTTCAAAATCATTTTAGAAAATTTTCTGAACATTATTCTGTTCAGAAAATAGGTAAAAAGGGGGAAATACAGAAGAAAAAATTCAGAAGAAATAAAAATACAAATTTTTCTTTCCACATATAGAAATTCAGGTACAAAATTATAAATAAATTTAACAAGCTAATTTGGCTATATATTTTTTAAATAATATAATATATATAATTAAAAGAGTTTTTACTGAATGCCAAGTGCTTTATTTCTATTCATTTAATTTTCAAAATAATCCTAAAAAAGAGATACCACTATTAATGTCAGTTTACATAAATTAAAATTGACTTCAAAGTGATAATTTTTTCACTAATATTATGTAACAACTAAGAGTATCAGACTCTTTTTACATAGAATAATTACAGAGAAAAATAATGTTTCAGCATTAGAAAATACATAAATTAATGCATAAATGTTATACAGTAAACTCCATGAATTTTGAGGCTAGTAAAAAAATGTAAAATGTAAATTATTTTTTAAATTGTAGAACAAGATAAATATTCTGTTTTGTGTGTGTGTGTGTGTGTGTGTGTCTTTTGTTTGTTTGTTTTGTTTTGTTTTTGGCTAATCCTCACCTGAGGATATTTTTCCATTGATTTTTAAAGAGAATGGAAGGGAGGGAGAGAAACAGAAAGAGAGAAACATTAATATGAGAGAAACATATTGTTTGGTTACCTCCTGCACACATCCCAACAAGGAAACAGGGATTGAGCATACAACCCAAGTGTGTGCCCTTGACTGGAATCAAACCTGAGACCCTTAGTCTGCAGGCTGACTTTCTATCCACTGAGCCAAACCAGTTAGGACAAAATCCTGTTTATTAACATGGAACAATTCTTTTTTTAACTATATATTTTCTATTAAAATCAGAAATAAGTTAAGGTTTTTCCAATTAACTTTTCAAAATTATAGTAAATATTTCTTATAATATCAACTTGATACAATAAAACTCAACTAATAAATGAAGAAAACATATGTATAAAACAAAGATGTATTTTTGTATTATTATTACTAGTGTAATTCTTTTTTTAATATATTTTTACTGATTTCAGAGAGGAAGGGAGAGGGAGAGAGAGAGATAGAAACATCATTGATGAGAGAGAATCATTGATCGGCCGCCTCTTGCATGCCCCCTACTGGGATCGAGCTCACAACCTGGGCATGTATCCTTGACTGGAATCAAACTCAGGACCCTTCAGTCCATAAGCCAATGCTCTATGCACTGAATCAAACCAGCAAGAGCACTAGTGTAATTCTTGGTGTAATTTAAGTTTTACTCTCCTTCTCTAAAGTGGCAGAAACCATTCTTTGATGTACCATTCTGTCTAACCTGTAATAAAGTGCTTTGAACAAAATAGGGTCATAATGTTAACTCAATGAAAATGTAAAAACAATTTTATTCTTTAAACACCCCTCTGTGAAAAGGTTCAATATCCCCATATTTAAAATGAGAAAATTGCGCTTCTGAGAACTTATGCAGTTGTCCAAAGAGAACTAATCATGAAATGGTAGGACAAGGGTTCAAACTTAAGCCTCTAGTTGTCTCTTTGTTACATCCTATGATTTGAGAGTGGAGAGGGATTATTTATTTTTAAAAAGCTTGAGGACCAAGATATTTTGCCCAATGTAAACTGCATGCTTTAACAACATACTTTTATTGAATGACGATTGACTCATGTAATAGTTTTCTTCATTGAAATGTCAATCAACTTTATTTGATGCTACCAAAGTCTTTGATGCTTTATTCAGAACCTCTAGGTAACAAGATAGAGGTAGGGCAGAAGAGAAATTAGTGCACAGAGGGAATAGGATTACATTCCGTCTGCATCTCTACCTTGAAGATGTGAGTAAGAAAGTGTAAGACCTAGAACCAGGCTCCACTTGCTCTCCTGTCTCCAGGATTCCTGCGTCCAAAGCACAAAAGATCCTAACTTTAGCCTGAATATTCTTGTCCTAACAATCATCTGGAGACCTTAACAGGAGAGGCTATTTTCCAGGTCCTATTATGCATCAATTCAGAATGGTGGCTATACTAGTGGCAATTCCACTGTTTTCCCAAGGAATCAATGCTAAGTGCTACTCTGTGGAAAGTGAGTACTGTTAACAGTTGCATTTTCTACAGCTCTCCAGAGGAAACAGAGTTTAGACAAAAAAAAAAAAAAGGCCATAAAGGTAAAATGTAAACATTAGACCATGTGTGTAGACAAGGTCACTCCCGGGGATTTACTTGGGTCCAGACTAATGTTCCCACTGCAGGAGAAGAGCTCAGAGGGAAAGTGCTCCCTGCCTGCCTCAGTTGTCCTTTGAGAAAGAAGTATGCTCCTCTGATTGCTGGGGATATTCCTCTATAATCTCCCTCTACAGAGTTACAGACCAGTCCTTACCCACAGGTCTATCCATATAAACTTTTCCTGAAGAGATCCTCATCACTCAACTTCCCCCATTCTTTTCCCAGAGTTTCTTCTTCTTTATTTAGATTCCCCAAGAGCCTTTGAGCCCCCCTCCCTCTCTCTATTCACAATGCTGAATTAAGCTTTTTATAATATACTCTCTTGGGAAATAGACCAGAGACTCAGGGTACAGGTGTCTAACTAGGACACATGTCCTGTAAACAATGAGGAGGGAAGGAGTATCGTGGAGCCAGGGCCCATAAAAACAGCCTCTAGAGCCTTTGGAAGGGCCAGTCTCAGTGCTTTTTCCAAGAGCCAGAAACAGCAGCTGTGCAGGCTTCTGAAGACGGTGAGTCTCAGGTTGGGATCAGGAACATGATGATGAAGTTGATAATGATGAAGGTAGAAACTGGTATGTACAGGAAATTGAATTCTCAATAGATGACAAAGCTGCCAAAATGCTTAAATCCTGGTACGAGTATGATTGGCACAAACTGACCTAAAGCTGTTATTTCACTCAGAGCTGAGGCTGAGTCATTCTGTGACAATACAGAGTAGTTGTGCCCAGAACGTCTGTAGACTCAAAGACTCCCACCCACATCATGGCTAGGAGGTCAAGGCTCTGTGTCTGGTTGAGTCAGAATCTTCCTTTCTACCCTAGCCTAAATTCATCTATGAGCCAAGGTTATCACTCTTTTTCTAGGAATTATAGCTGGGTTTGGATCTTCTGCTGTAATTTTGGTTAATTCAGTACTTCTCTGATATTTCCAGACAGCCAGTATCTTATGTCAGAGACCATGAATTTTTCATTAGCGCTTAGAACAAGGAACCACTACACAGCACCTTTATGAATATCAGTCCATAGATACAAACTGATGGAATTTGAGCATTGAAATCAAAACAATGCTCAGATAGCCAAAATCCTTCATTTCTCAGATTAGGAGACCAGTTTCACTGAGTCGATACAGACAGAGAGGGTAAAAATGGACACAGCTATTAAGAAATTTAAAAGGGACTCTAACACAAAGCAGAAATTGTATTACTACCCAAAAGAATATATCTGTACTATAGGAAGCCTGAAAGGGATATTTCTTCCCTGTATCAGTTCAAAGACCATCAGTGATATTCTTAACTCCAGTCTTTCTCTGCTCCCTCAACTTTTCTTACACTAAATTCTATAGTCCTCCCACCCCTCAAATACTTCCTTTCTTCTCCACTTGTAAGGTCTTTTTTCAGACTGTAATCACTCCTTCTGTGGACTATTCATACCTTCTGTATGATTACCCTTTGTCTCATAGCACATCAACTCTCTGTTTCAAATCTTCTGTGGTTCCTTACAGTGTACATGACATCTACTGCTACCTGGTGGACCTCACATGGCTGAGTGTTTGATCATTGTCTCCTGACACTCTGGTCTCCTAACTCCTTGCCCCAAAGAACTAGGATCTACCAGCACCTACACCTCATCACTAATCATTACTAACCATCCATGTAGGTAGGCCTTTCTTCTCTTACCACTGTCTACAAGAATAGTTCTTTTCCCTCAGGTGAATGTTGCCTCTTTTTTCCTTTTCTTTTCTGATGCTCCCAGCTTGTTATGTCTCTGGGTCTAATAGAACACAACAATGTTTTAAACTTAAATATCACTTATTTATTTCATAAATGAGAAAACTAGGCACCATGTGGTTTAAATGGATATCAGGGTCATAGGAGAATTTTAAGAGGAAGACTTGAAATGTATCTAAGGCCAACTTTTTAACCATAGCTTTATTCATCTTTACTTCCATCCCTTTCCCACTGTTTGTCAGATCATCTTTATTAGAGCAACAACTATATTTTATTTTAAATGCTTTTTCTTCTATTAAGTTATTAGAAACTTTTTTCTAAATCCATGCTGTACATGATTATGCCTAACATTAAGACCAGATACAGAGAAGGCACTGACTATTTTCTGGCTTGTTCAAATAGGTGGAGTCACTCTGAAGATCTAGAACTGAGGTTATTAGAAAGGAGAAGTCTTTTCAGAAAATGGGAGTATGCCGTCTATTCTTTCTATATCTCTGATTCACACTGAGGGTCATTTCCCCAATCACATATGAAATTACAGGACAGATCTGATACATAATTGTCCCTACCACTGTTAGAACCACAGAGCCGTGTGTGTGTGTGTGTGTGTGTGTGTGTGTGTGTGTGTGTGTGTGTGTGTGTGTACACTGTATTTGGAAAGTCTGGGATATTCAAAATGAAAGTCCTTGGATCTTATGTTCTCTGACAGCTAGAGTTTGATATGTTTTCATTCACATTTCACTGTCCTAAAAGAGACTATCAGATGGGATGGGTGAGCAGTATCAGTAATCTCAACTATACTGATTATATGCCTCCTGGGCTCCCTCCTTCCTCCTGCCATGACTCCCAGTTTTTTTTCCTTTTCCTTTGCTGTGCACCCCTTAACTATTACCCTTCCTAGCACTTGGCCACCCTGCTCTTTATTTAGCAGTGAGGAAAATAAGACAGTACCAACTGGATAAACAACTGGAATTAAAGCAGATAAGTAGACAGAACACAAATTCCATAGGCTAGAAATAGTGGATCTTTGCTCCAAGAAATCATATACAAGTTTTAATATGTTTTATTGATTTCAGAGAGATAAATGGAGAAAGAGAGATGGAAACATCGCTGATGAGAAAGAATCATTGATCGGCTGCCTCCTGCACTGGTGATTGAGCCCACAACCCAGGCATGTGCCCTGACCTGGAATCAAACCATGACCTCCTGGTTCATGTGTCAATACTCAACCACTGAGCAACACCAAACAGGCAATCAGACGATTTTTTTATTACCAGGTTAATGGATTTCTATGTAATCTTATATGACTATATCAACTCACTAACTAGCTTCCATTCTGCCTTTGGAAAACATCTCAGTGTGCCCCTCAATACTAACTGTCACCAGAGTTGGGTCCTTCTGAAGGATCTAAACCAGAGAAGACACTATTGAACCTTCACAAAGAGAAACAAAAGCAAATAATCTAGCAAGAGAATTATAAATGCTATGCCTTTAAACTAAAATCCTCTTCCAAACTGAAAGAAATCACTGTCTTTGGTAGGGGTCAAGGGCTGCTCTACCTCTAGCCGAATATTTCCTAATGAGTGAAAATATAGACTCCCAATGTTGGGCTCTGTCCAGTTGTATGGAGTCAGATAACAGAGCTCCCCATACAGCTATCTTTTCTACACTGTAGGAAGGAGGGCTTAGTTAAGTAATTGTTCTAGTTGAGTGCAAATCTTGTGTGGTGACTGGAAGCATGAACACAAGAGTCAGATTCCCTGGTTCTTTACCACTACTGGCTCTCTGATTTAGTTCAGACTACTCTGCTCCCTCTTTCATTATCTGTGAAATTAGTATAATATTAATTACTCTTAAATGTTTTTAAATGATAGTGAGATTGCGAATATAAACATTCTGCATAATGCCTAGCACATGAAAATTGTTGAGTTAAATGTCAGTGATGATTGATGATGATGATGATTTAAAAACTCTTGGGACATGCCGAAACCGGTTTGGCTCAGTGGATAGAGCATTGGCCTGCGGACTTAAGGGTCCTGGGTTCGATTCCGGTCAAGGGCATGTACCTGGGTTGCGGGCATATCCCCAGTAGGAGATGTGCAGGAGGCAGCTGATCGATGTTTCTCTCTCATTGATGTTTCTAACTCTCTATCTCTCTCCCTTCCTCTATGTAAAAAATCAATAAAATATATTTAAAAAAAATAAAAATAATAAAAACTCTTGGGACAGATTGAGAGCCCCAATGGAAACTGAGTTCTACTGCATCTTAGAGCATATACTTTCAATGGTGATATATTCTGTTCTCATTTTTAGGGACTCTGAATTTCTAGCTTGTACAGGATTTTTTTCATGGCATCACCCAGCAACTACTCCACTGCTCCAGTCTCTGAATTCCTCCTCATCTGCTTCCCTAACTACCAGAGTTGGCAGCACTGGCTGTCTCTGCCCCTCGGCCTCCTCTTCCTTCTGGCCATGGGGGCCAATACCACCCTCCTGATCACCATTCGGCTGGAGGCTTCACTGCACGAGCCCATGTACTACCTGCTCAGCCTCCTCTCTCTGCTGGACATGGTGCTCTGCCTCACCGTCATCCCCAAAGTCCTGGCCATGTTCTGGTTTGACCTCAGGTCCATCAGCTTCTCTGCCTGCTTCCTCCAGATGTTCATCATGAATTGCTTCCTTGCCATGGAGTCCTGCACATTCATGGTCATGGCCTATGACCGCTATGTGGCCATCTGCCACCCACTACGGTACCCATCCATCATCACTGATCAATTTGTGGCTAGGGCTACCATGTTTGTTGTAGCCCGAAATGCCATGTTTTTTCTTCCTGTCCCAATCCTTTCTTCCAGACTCAGATACTGTGCAGAGAACATCATCAAGAACTGCATCTGCACTAACTTGTCTGTGTCCAAACTCTCCTGTGATGATATCACCTTCAATCAACTTTACCAGCTTGTGACAGCCTGGACTTTACTGGGCTCTGACCTCATCCTTATTGTTCTCTCTTACTCCTTCATCCTGAGAGCTGTGCTAAGGATCAAGGCTGAGGGTGCTGCGGCCAAGGCCCTGAGCACATGTGGTTCCCACTTCATCCTCATCCTGTTCTTCAGCACAGTCCTGCTGGTTCTGGTCATCACTAACCTGGCCAGGAAGAGAATCCCCCCAGATGTCCCCATCCTGCTCAACATCCTGCACCACCTGATCCCCCCAGCTCTGAACCCCATTGTTTATGGCGTGAGAACCAAGGAGATCAAGCAGGGAATTCTAAAGCTCCTGAGGAATCTGTAAGAGGTAAAAGGGATCAGGTCCATCTTTGGAATTGTCAATGAAAGTCAGGAATTATTTTTATGTTGGAAAGGAAATTTCACTTCTAGTCATGGAATGAGTTCTGATTCTTCTTTTTCTTAATATCTCAGACAACAATAGAAACATTCCTCTGTGGATTTTTATTTCTTATTGCTTCAAAGGAAACCTCCCTTTCCTGGACTTTTTGATTACTTGGGAAATATCCTAGATCAAATTTTTAACCAAGGTCTTACTAAGCCTTAGCAAAGTGGAGCTGGTTTAGAGTGATAGTGTTTGTCCACTCAAGAAACAAAGTCTATACGTTGACTTTTAAAAGATCTGCCTGTCCCCTGATTTGCAAAGAAAATTGATTCCTATCCTGTCTCCTGTTTCAGCCTGACAGAGTCCTACATGGCTTGTGTTGTAAAGGGCTGACTGGTCAATGTATAGATGTTTACCTCAGAACTTTGGCTTTTGGGGTTGAATACTTTACCCTGAACACCCCTGACTCTCTTCTTTGGCAACTGTGGCAGACATACTGTCTTCCGCCTTCTCAGATCCTTTTACTAGTAGACCCTGTAAGATTTTCCATCTGTACAATCTCTCTTTATTACTTATTGTTGTTTTGAAGAGTGAATAAACTAAGTATAAAAATTTTTGTTCAGTACCTTAAATGTATACACATTACTGTATATGTATAATACATAGACATAAATGAGTTCTTCTGATCCTTCTTTTTCTCCTCCACTTCCTCCATTACCTCCTTCTCATCCTTGTTTTTCTAATGACAGTTCTTTTCCTGTTGCCCTCTGAATGGGAGCAGATCATTATCTCATGCCCCATTTACCTTATGGTATAAGATATCCATGATATTTAGTGTTTCTCCATCCCTAGAGTCATTTTTATTACTAGTTTATTTTCTTGAGAAATCTTTTGCCTAAACAATAGGGTGCTCCATATAACAGTCAATTTAATATATTCTATTCATATTCATTTCAGCCTAGGTGTGCCATGAGGCTTCCTACAAACATACCTTCTGGAGTTCCAAAAGGCCGCCTCAAGTGATATGTGGCCATGACACCACATCTTACTCACATTCTTTGGGGCTACATGGCTTCCAGTGTCACTTATCCCAAAAAATTTCTCCACATCCCATTCTGTGTTATGGAGGGAGCAAAACAGGCTCTGACACACTAGTCATGATAAAGCAATCTGCTTTCACCACGCTACACTTTCTGCATCTGTCTTAGTAAAGTGTCTAATTGATTTATGACCACATAGTGTACAGATGTTTGGTTGCTTTGCAACCCCTACCCAGAGCAGTACAAAGGAATATTACTCTCAGTTTACCTCTAAAATAACCAAAAAAAATAAATGGAGCCCACAATACTGCATCACATATTTTCTTCAGATCCCTTGGAGTCCTTTCCTTAGTCCAATTTTTATTTTTAGGGTAGTAGAGCTTCTGATCTGGTGAAGGAAATAGACATACAAGTCCAGGAAGCTCAGAGTCCCAAACAGGATGAACCTAAAGAGGCCCACACCAAGACACATCATAATTAAAATGCCAAAGGTTAAAGACAAAGAGAGAATTTTAAAATCAGCAGAAAGTAGCTTTTTACCTACAAGGGAGCTCCCATAAGACTGTCAGCTGATTTCTCAACATAAATTTTGCAGGCCAGAAAGGATTGGAATGAATATTCAAAGTGATGAAAAGCAAGGACCTACAACTAAGATTACTGCACCCAGAAAAGCTATCATTTAGAATCTAAGACAGATAGTTTCCCAAACAAGAAAAAGCTAAAGGAATTCATTACCAACAAACCAGTATTACAAGAAATGTTAAAGGGTTTTCTTTAAGATGGGAGTGGGATTAGTGCAATGGCTGAAAAAGGCAAGGGGATTAAGAAGTACAAATTAATAGTCACAGAACAGTCATGGGGATGTAAAGTGCAACATAGAGAATGTAGTCAATAATATTATAATAACTATATATGGTGTCAGGTAGGTACTAGATTTATGAGGGTGATAAGTTAGTAAGCTTTCTAATGTCTAATCACTAGATTGTACACCTTAAACTAATATAATAGTGTATTCCAACTCTAATTAAAAAATAAAAATATTATTTAAAGTCAAAACAAATAATAAGTAAATAAATGTTTCACTTGTTTGTTCCTGTTTCTAATTAAGCTACTGCACTGTGGGTGATAAGGGAAAAATAATCCTATCTAATAATAGACAAACATGGTAATTGACTGTACCTTCACTATGCCTTCCATTGGCTAATCAGTGTGATATGCAAATTAACCCCCAACAAAGATGGCGGCTAATTTGCATACTGCAGGCAGATCCTGCTGTGCCACCCCACCTGGGGCTGGAGGCAGCCCAATCCCCAGCCGCTGGCCACCCCAGCGCAAGATCTGGGCCTGCCGTGTGCATGGCAGGGTGGGCGGGGTGGGCAGCTGCACAATCTGAGAGGCTGCCTGCCCCAGCATGGGATCCAGGCCTGCTGTGTGCAAGTCAGGGTGGGCGGGGCGGGCGGCAGCGCGATCCCAAGCTGCCGCCCACCCCAGCGAGAGATCTGGGCCTGCTGTGTGTGTGGGGCGCGGTGGACGGGGCAGGCAGCAGCACGATCTGAACCACTGCCCGCCCCAGCGCGGGATCTGGGCCTGCCATCTGCGACAGGGGGAGATGGGCCAGGCACCACGGGATCTGGCGTGCCATCTGCCACCTGGGGAGAGGGCCTAAGCCAGCAGGTGGTTATCTCCTGAGGGGTCTCAGACTGTGAGAGGGCACAGGTTGGGCTGAGGGACCCCCATTCTCCTCCGCCAGTGCACAAATTTTTGTGCATGGGGCTTCTAGTCTATATTATAAAAACCCACTGTCCCTAATGCCATAACAACCAAAGACCAGCGTGGGTGGGCAGGGCTGTGAGCATGGCGAGGCCTCGCGCTGGGCTTCTAGTGTTTCTATAAAATGTTATACTTCATAGCCCATGAAATTACCCCAATTTAAGGATAATATTGAATCTTCACTTAAACATAAATTTTCTAAGAGTATGCTTAATATCTAAAATACATTTCTGTTTATCCTAAGTCTAGAAATAGATGTTTCATTCAAACATATACACTATTTTTGTAGACCCCCCCTCCACCTTCCTGGCTCCTCTCAACTCTCTCCCTGTTCTTCAATACTTTGATATTGAATTTTGTCTTCTCTTTTCTTGCTGCTCTCTTCCCTCTTTTGCCCCATTCTCCCCTGCCCCCAGGAGTGAGCTTTATTCTCAAGGTTCAGATGCCTAAAATGGTCTTAGCTCTGTGGGCTACAGGTAGGGGAGGGACAGAGTTGAGCTCAGGGACCTGAAAATAGCCTCTGGAGCCTCTGAGGAACCGATGGTACAGTAAGCAGTCATAAGTAGCAGCAGTACAGTACAGCCTCCTCGAGCTAGTAGGTCTGCTGTGGAGCCAGGAAAGTCCTAACGATGGGAATGATGAGGCATGTAGCATTCCACATATACAATATAAGCTGGGAGTGGAAATTATTCTGACAGGACTACTATACATCTGATGCTGCAGATTCATAAGCTACCAATTACCACAAATCTGGTGGGTTGCTGCTTTCATATGGGAACACATTTTTCTAGTGTAAGCTGTACAGTACCCATTTAGGAAAGCCAAGATTTTCAAGGTGAGTGTTCTTGAATTAAATCTATACCTTTATTATTAACTAGAGACCCAATGCATGAAATTCGTGCAAGAGTAGGCCTCCCTTTCCCCGGCTGGCAGCACCGGCTCCCCTCTGGCACCCAGGCTTCCCACCAGCACCCAGGACCCGGGCTTCCCTCTGGCTGCCGGCAGGCACCTGAGACCCGAGCTTCCCTTGCAGCCCCAGCTTCATTCAGAATGTCATCCAGAAGGATGTCCAGTCTAATTAGCATACTATGCTTTTATTATTATAAATTGTCTATGGCAACTGGAGACCAGGAGTCTATATTCTTTTTTTTTTCTATATGCTGCCATTGTTATTTCCCAAAACAGATTCTAAAATGTTGGGTATAGAGCATGTGATCAAAAATATTAGTGACTGATTTTTTTTTTATTGATTAAGGTATTACATATGTGTCCTTATCCCCCCTGGTGTCTGTGTCCATTGGTTAGACTTATATGCATGCATACAAGTCCTTTGGTTGATCTCTCCCTCTTTCTCCCACCCTCCCCTACCTTCCCTCTGAGGTTTGACAGTCTGATTGATGCTTCTCTGTCTTTGGATCTGTTCTCATTCATCAGTTTATGTTGTTCATGAAGAGTCTATATTCTTAACTGCAATTTGGCCACCCCTAGAGAAGATTACCCTAGAATTACCAGATGTGATAGGACAGTAATCACACTTCCTGATTACTCCCTCTTGGCTCTCTGGCTCATCCTGCTTTGTCTCCCAGTGTTCCTTCCTGCTTCTCTGGGTGGGATAGAATAGCTTTTTCATTGCTCAAGCAACCATGCTCCCCAGAAGACTCCATACTAGGTATAGAATTAATTGCTTATTTGTGGTTTATCGATCCACTATAACCAACTGAAAACAAAGCAGATGAGTTCATAGGAATAGATTTATTTCTTTAAGGTAACTGGAATCTGGCTACAGATAAGTTTGTATGATCGGACTAACAGGATAGTTTTTATTTGGATTTATGTCTGAAAGTATAGTTTTTTTCCAATTTTGATTCTCTCTTTTGAACCTCAGATCTTTGGCCACTCTTTGTTAACAAAATCTAGTTTTGGTTCCCAAATATATCTTATGTAAAAGAATTATCTTCCTGTGAACACATTTGGAAATATCTGGACACTTAGGCATTCTTTACTGAATAGTGAAATTGATTCTTAAAAAAAAAAAAAAAAAAAAAAAAAAAAAAAACTCCCCTGGCTTAAGGAAGGAGTAGGAGAATAGTAGTATCTAGTCTGAGTCAAGGAGGTCAGGGTTGCTGGAAAGTCCTAGGCTCTGTGTCAATTAAACTGGGAGCACTTCATATGCTGATTATCTCTGTCTTAAAGAGGTATTAACAACCTGAATTTGAAAGATCACTTTGCTAAGAAATTTTTAAAGAAAACTTGATAGAGACTATTGAAAAAGAAAATTTAAAAAAACTATAATTTTGAGCTGATCCAGAAATAGAACTAAAAAGGGAATTCTCTATATAACCCAAGAGTCATAGATACCATATGGCTAACACCAAGAGAACACTCATATGTTAAGCAAACTCAAAAGAAAAATGTTTAGTTTTCCAAAAGTCCAGACTTGTACTATCCATTAGACTAGCCACTAGCAGTATGTGACTATTGAGCACTTCAACTGTGGATTGTCAGAACTGAGATATGTCAAATACACACCTGATTTTGAAGACATAGTAGAAAAATAAAAACAAAGAATCAGTTTTTTTGTCCTATCTATAATTCATAAATTAGCTCTTTAACAGTTTTTACATTGATTACATGTTAAAGTGATAATATTTTGGATGTACTCAGTAAAACAACATATGTTATTAAAATTAATTTGCATGTTTCCATTTAATGTTTTAAATGTCTAATGGAAATTGAAGTTTTGTATGTGGCTCACACTGTATTTCTATTGAAAGTGCTGCTATAGATTATATGGAAAGTGATAATATCTTAGGCAAAACAGAAGAGCAAATTTTTTTTTTCTAACTTCCAAATCTTCAAATATTCACAATTACTTCTTAACTATAAGGCTCTCACTTTCCCAGAAAATAAAGAGAAGCTGATTCATTGGGAACACTGCCATTGTTGACAAAAACTGGTTAAGATTGGACTGTCTCAGAGCATTAAAAACAAATAGTGTCATGGGGTATGTCAACCAGTGTTATCAGATAGGCTTCTCATGGCAACCATATAAAGGTTATCTCATAAGTGTCTTGATTTTGTTCATAACCACTTATGATATTCTAGGCCTTGAACCCATGAGATCCTATTTAGTCAAGTTAGGATTGTGACTGACTGAGAGAGAATCCATGATGGAATCAGATGAAGACAGAAAGACGCTCTTATCCCTTACTCTTGGAATAGTCCTGTTGGACCAAAATTGATGACTTTTGAAATTTTTTTTTCTTATCTTGACTACTTGCTTAGAATATTAGGAAACTTTTTAATGTCTTCTCTATGGTCCTGTAAAATGATAATCCTAACTCTAATGAAGCCTTCAGATATTTTCTGGTGATGAACTAAGGCTTGATTTCTCCTTTGCCTATGATGTCCTCTCTTGGAGAAAAAACAGGGGCAGACATATCTTTGGGGCAATGGCTTTTCTGCTCTGCATAAGGGATTTTGTTTATAGAGACAGAAAAGGTAACAAGAGTTGTAATTCAGACTTCATGGTCCCATGACACGGCTTCACTACTGTGATTTTAGTGAAATGACTTTTATTGCCTTTGATTCTTCATCTACAAAATTGGGATAGCAATGGAATTGTCTTATAAAAAGGATGATCATGTAATTTATCAATCAAATTCAGAAACTATTAAGAGTGAAAAGGGGTATAAATAGCTATTTCACCAGTCAGGTAAGAAATACAATCATCCTACTATCATTCTACTTACAGGATTTTTAACAAAATTAATTGGTTTATATTTACTGAGGACTTAGATAGTACCAGACACTTAACTATGATTATTTTTCAATGGTTCTTTGGAATATTAATTCTTTTTCCATGGGTATTTATTATGTCTTACCCTTCAAGGTTTTCTAAAGTGTCAGTTGTGATCAGAATATTTTGCATGGCATTGCCCAGCAACTACTCCACTGCTCCAGTCTCTGAATTCCTCCTCATCTGCTTCCCTAACTACCAGAGTTGGCAGCACTGGCTGTCCCTGCCCCTCAGCCTCCTCTTCCTCCTGGCCATGGGGGCCAACACCACCCTCCTGATCACCATCCGGCTGGAGGCCTCTCTGCATGAGCCCATGTACTACCTGCTCAGCCTCCTCTCTCTGCTGGACATGGTGCTCTGCCTCACCGTCATCCCCAAAGTCCTGGCCATGTTCTGGTTTGACCTCAGGTCCATCAGCTTCTCTGCCTGCTTCCTCCAGATGTTCATCATGAATAGTTTCTTGACCATGGAGTCCTGCACATTCATGGTCATGGCCTATGACCGCTATGTGGCCATCTGCCACCCACTACGGTACCCATCCATCATCACTGACCAATTTGTGGCTAGGGCTGCTGTATTTGTTGTGGCCCGGAATGGCATTCTTACCATGCCTATCCCAATCCTTTCTTCCAGACTCAGATACTGTGCAGAGAACATCATCAAGAATTGCATCTGCACTAACCTATCTGTGTCCAAACTCTCCTGTGATGACATCACCTTCCACCGGCTCTACCAGTTTGTGACAGGCTGGACTTTACTAGGTTCTGACCTCATCCTTATTGTTCTCTCCTACTCCTTCATCCTGAAAGCTGTGCTAAGGATCAAGGCTGAGGGTGCTGCGGCCAAGGCCCTGAGCACATGTGGTTCCCACTTCATCCTCATCCTGTTCTTCAGCACAGTCCTGCTGGTTCTGGTCATCACTAACTTGGCCAGGAAGAGAATCCCCCCAGATGTCCCCATCCTGCTCAACATCCTGCACCACCTGATCCCCCCAGCTCTGAACCCCATTGTTTATGGAGTGAGAACCAAGGAGATCAAGCAGGGAATCCAGAAAATTCTGAGGAAGCTGTAAGAACATAAGTGAGATTTGACCTTGGAAACAGAAACTGATAATGGGGAATAATTTTCATGATGCATAGAAAATGTAAATGATTACTACAGAAATAAGTATGGATTTTTCTTTCTCTAATGTTTCATTTGATCCTGGAGATATCCATATTTTGACTCCTGTTTTCTATTTCACTGACTGTTTTTGCATTCTGGAGTTACCTAGAAGTTTCTCCTGGCCTCACTTATGTGAAAGGGACTTGTCAAGCCATAATCACAGGAGCTTAATTAGAGTGCTATTGTTTTTTTAAATAAATAATAAATGGTAGTCTAATCACTTTCAATGCCTCTCAATCTCCTCAATTACTTAATATTTAGATATGTATTAGATCCCTTGATTCTACTTGAGATCTGATATACACAGATCAAATTGGTTTTGTACCATGAATGGCTCTCTCGTGAACATATAGAAAGTTCACTCCAGAACTTGGATTCTTATAGTTGAGTGAATGCCATGCACCATCCATTGCCTCCTCTAGCCCTGTCAGATCCTATTTGGATAAATACTAGTATTTATCCAATGACACTTCTCTGTAGCATAAATTTCCTGTTATTCTTTTCTTTTTAAAAAAATGTTTAAATAAATTTTAGGATCACTCAATTGTGTGTGTGTGTGTGTGTGTGTTTTAAGTGAGAGGTTTTTTGTTTCAGATGTGCTTTATCAACTTCTGAATTCATATGATCTTACCTGAATTTTCCATCAGATTTTAGGCATGATCCATCCACACTCTCTCCTGCTTATCTTAGATATACTTAAATTGACTTAGCCTATTTTCATTCCTATTGTGTCAATCATTATATTCTGTGCTGATGCCAACATAGTTTCTTATGGCATCCAGACCTTTGGATTAGTGAGTTATTTGAATAAGGATATGTCTGTTTTACTCTTTGCTTTTCCCTTCCTGACCATGCCCTGAAAATGGTGGCAACTCAGATACTGATCCAATATTTCTTGGGATTAATTTACATTGTTAACTAGGCTCTTTTTTGAATACTGAGAACTTCATATATGAGAATCATTTGAAAATTTCCTCAAATGTAGCTCATCTACGATAAAGTTAGCCATTCTTGGTGGGGGGGGAGCTTATAACATCATTTTTATGACATTGTCCTTTATAAAAGTATTAGCTTTGCTCTACTCTCTCTTCTCTGTTTTACAACTCTAAAGACTGATCCTAACTAAAATACAAAACACTCTTCTTAAACCCTCTTCTGTTCACCCATATTTCAGTTAGTCCTAGCTCATTATTTTTAGATTATGTGCTCCAAGATTTTTTCTTAAAGTCTATGCAGAAGTATCTTTTTCCACATAAAAAAAACCAACAACAACAACTTTATTTGACAAACTATGTTCATTCTACAAGCCTCAATTTAAACTCTACCTACTCCAAAATTCCTTCCCTTGTTCACCCCAATGGAATGAATCTGACTATATGGAACTATGTATAAATCTCTTTCTGATACTGGTTTATAAATTCCTCTGAGTATGTGGAGGAGTTTCATTCATCTTGTTAACTTAATATACTTAAGAGTTGTGAATACAATAATTTATATATTGTAGTTTTTAATTTAATAAAAGTGAATAATTCATATGTGTTTAACTTGTTTCTTATTTCCCCTGAAAACTTTTTAAGGAAAGGATCAAGTTGTTAATATATTGTATACCCCAAAGCACCTTACAAGAAGTATTTTACAAGTCACAGTTCAAAGCAATTTTATATATTATAGAACCTAAGATTGCTTATATTGGAATGAGATAACAAAGACTTTTATTGAAATCCCAGGTATACCAATTTGGCCACTGGTTAGATGTGTAACTTTTGACTCACCAATCTAGTTCTAGTTTTCTCATTAAAGAAGAATGATGTCCAATCATCACAAAGTGCTTATTTTAAATACATTTCTAGAATGCAGCTAACATGCACGTTGGGGTCATCCCATAAGTATAATGACCTTTGTCTTCTTAAAGGATCTCTTAGACACATCCTCCAAGTCCCTGAGTGATATTCTTTGCTATAACACATAATATATCTGTTTACATAACTCTCAGACATCTGAAGAGAAACTATAAGCTGATCAACTCTCTTTCACTTCACCTTAGTTTAGATGCAGAAATCTCTCCTTTTACATTGGAAATGTGTATGTGCCTGAAGGGAGGCCACAGCTCCTGGGAACAGGATTCCCAGACCAGTTCTTCATGTTTTTAACCACAGGAGAGTGGCTTTTATAGAATCAGCATCTTCATAAAGTTGTCCAGTTGCTAAAGCCACAATAGAAGGCCAGAGAGAAGTTGAGGAGTCACACATTGCCTGGAAGCAGTTGAATGATCAAACTGCTACTTGGAGCACTTTCTCGGTAAGGCTTTTGGGAACAGTACAGTGGAAAGTGAATCATAAGTGAGACTGTAAGTTTGGTCTTCTACTTAATTCTTTGTTTATTTTAGAGAATGTTATGGCACCTTCATATATGAGTTTGGAAAGACCTTGAAAATCACTGACATAAAAAAGCATGAGCCCATTAGAGCACGGGCAGCTGAGCTCACAGTAGCTAAGCTCTAGTCTGTCTCCAGCAGAACAGTTGACCAGCAAGTATTCCCACTTTGAGCAATAGAGGTATATTGTTAGTGTCTGGATTTGTGCCAACTGTCACAAAGAAAAATGAATCAAACCTCGTCCTTGACCGTAATGAGCTTTGGTCTTCCTAGGAGAGGTGGTTAAGAACTATGGATCCAGTCGGAGAGATAAAACTACAAAAAAGGAACCTACAAACTTCCCAGAGAGTCCATGTAAGGAAGATCACTTTTAAATTGGAACACTAGAGGGGCCAGACTGCGCTGAAATAACTACAGATCATGGGAGAAGAACCAGTTGGATGTCTGAATCTGAGCAGAGCTGTGGCCAGAGCTGCTAAAATGTGGCAGCAGCCTTGAATTAGAGTCAATTTAAATCAGTGGTTAGGTCAGTTGTCACGGTTGGGTGTAGCTCTGTCCTTCTCAAAGTATTATTCCTGGAAAGGCAATATCACCATTACTGGGAATTTGTTAGAAGGACAACATTTTGGGCTTTCCACTCAGATGTATGTACAAAATTGGTAACTGGGGGTTGTGTTCAGCAATCTGTGTTTCAACAAGAAATCCAGGTGATTTGATGCATACTCACATTTGAGAACTAGTGGTCTAGATAAAAGAAAGTCATGGTGAGAATACCATACCATATATTTGAGAAAAAATAAAATAACTCTAAACCTTGATTAGGACATTTTGTGTGTCCAGGGGTGCCCCGACCAGATGTCCAAAACATCCATCTGTGAGAGATGACCTTCCCTCTGCTTCAGGGGAGAGCACAGCAGAACCTGGCAACTTCTTCACCAGCAGGATCCTGGATGGTTAAGGAGATACTCAAAGAGAGCTAAAGCTGCTGTCTGTGTAGCATCGTATCCTGAGGCATGTTTAAGGATTCCTTCAGTTCTCCCCTTGTCCTCAATCCCTCACTCCCTGATTTTTCCTCCTTTTCCAGGCAATTGCAGAGGAGGTTTTATTTTCTTAGGCGGTTACTTACTGAATATATATACAAATACAGATACTGCATAGGTATTTTTTGTGTTTATTGTTATATCACAAGGTTACATTTTTTTCATCACTAAATTATTTTTTATTTGATTCTGCTTTGTTCAGCTTTTTACTGAGTGTTAAGCAAGAATGCTGAAGGTTTATAGTAGAGCAAGATATGGAGATGCTATATTAAATTAGTCAAGGGTGTCGTGACACTTTCAAAAATCTGTCAGTCCATAGTTTCTGAACTATACTTATGGAGTGCCTATTATGTCTCCAGGTGCATTGTGTTTTCCTCTGTGCTATAATATAAATATAAGATTCGATTGCTGGCAGATGGAGCACAGACTTTTTGCAAAACAATTAGGAAACACCAATGAGTATAGAAAACTTTTATCAATATTTGATAGCAGCATGATCAGAGAAACAATGGAGAGAAGAGGCATCTATGTATGTAAAAAAGAATAATAATTTTAAAAATTGTAAGAGGTATAATTCTTGGTACAGGTAGAATAGGACAAGCAGAAGTTAGTTATCTGAGGGCAAGAGAGTTGATTCTATAAGAAACATATGACATATACAAAAGCACCAAGATGAGACCAAGCAAAGTATGTTCAATAGGTGCCTGAGTCTATGTGGGTGAGGTAGGAACATACTTGAAGGGAGTTATTCTTTATTCATAAAGTTATGAACACTAAGAAGATTGTTTAATATGGAGTGATGTGATACAATTTACATTGTAGAGAGATTTTATGCCAATAGAATTGTGAAGAAACTTTACAGCCCAGAATGGAGGCAAAGAGATAAGATAAGAGGTTTTTAATGAAACAGTCAAACCCTGAATTCATGTGTCTTTTCTTTCAGCCAGTTCCAGGTCCACCTGCCAGTCATGGTATCATCTCTCAACAGCACAGGAACCCAGGTGACTGAATTCCTGATGATGTGCCTGCCGGGAATGCAGGACACACAGCATTGGCTGTCTGTAGCCCTGGCTCCCCTCCTGGTTTTGGCGCTAGGTGCCAATTTTGTGTTATTACTTGCCATCTGGCAGGAGGCATCTCTACATGAGCCCATGTACTACCTGCTTGCCATCCTCTCCCTGCTGGATGTCATCCTCTGTCTCACAGTCATCCCCAAGGTCAGTGCCTCCCTGAATTCACGCTCAGGCAGCCAATCCTCTTTCTTGGTTTGTTTGTTTTTTCCTGCTGTAAATCTGCTTACACCTGAATAAAAATACTCAATGAACAGCCTGCACCATTACATTTGGTCTATCTGAGCTAAGATATGCCACCTCTCATTCTCCAGGTCCCTGTTTTTCTAAGGCTTTACTCTTTCCCAAATAACAGGTCCTCTCTCAATGTCTGAATCAGTGATTTTTCCAACTTCTGCCCTTCTTTTTACTTCCAGGGTGATTCTCCTTGACTGTGAATGACCCCACCTTTACATCCAAGGCCTCTAGAATTTACTTTCTAAGATGTGACTGGATGTATGCATATGTCATTTACTGATATAGGAAACATAGTTGGAAAAGGGTTCTTATGAATATGTAGAGGTTGGAGTCTTTAAATATAAATATTGGATTACTGGGCTTAATGTCTTGTGATACATTTAGATGGGCAGATGTGTCAGCTGGAGTTTGGGTAAAAACTATAAAGATCAAGAGAAGACAGGCTATAAATATTTTTAAATAAAAATCATGCTCTATAGATAAAGGGAAATGGTTGTAAATCAAGCTCTGGAGGTGAGATTTGGATGCACAAAGAGGGAACTTTAAAAACAGGATACTGTCCCAGAGGGGATTATGGGGCTGTGGCTTGGGGATATGGAAGGTTGAAGCCATCTGAGTGTTTTCCATGTTAGGTACCTCAGGGTGGGAATGGATGCACAGTTTTTGAGAATGATGATTTGGCAGGTCCTGCTCATCTTCTGGTTCAACCTGAAGCCCATCAGCTTTGCTGGCTGCTTCCTGCAGATGTTCATCATGAATACATTCCTTCCCATGGAGTCCTCCACCTTTCTAGTCATGGCCTATGACCGCTATGTAGCTATCTGCCACCCACTTCGCTACCCATCCCTCATCACTGAACAGTTTATCATTAATGCAGCCATTTTCATTGTCTTGCGAAATTTTCTGGCCACACTGCCCACACCTGTTCTGGCTGCCAGGCTCAACTACTGTGCCAGCAATGTGGTGGAGAACTGCATCTGTGCCAACATCTCTGTGGCAAAGCTTTCCTGTGGGGATATTTACCTAAATAAACTCTACCAGTTTGTGAGTGTTTGGTGCCTACTGGGTTCTGATCTGGTACTCATCTTACTATCCTACTGCTTCATCCTGAGGGCTGTGATGCGTCTGCAGTCAGGAGGTGCAGCCACCAAGGCCTTGAGTACTTGTGGTTCCCACCTCATTCTTATACTATTCTTCTATACATTGCTGCTGGTATTCATCTTCACAAACAAGGCAGGAAAGAAGGTGCCCTCAGAGGTACCCATTCTTCTCAATGTCTTGCATCACCTTATTCCACCAGCCCTGAACCCCATTGTTTATGGAGTGCGAACCCAGGAGATCAAGCAAGGAATTATCAAGCTACTGAAGCACCACTATTGAGAGGTGAGAATCAAAGATCAGGGATTATGGAATTTGGGGCATATATTAGTGATGGTTTCATCTGAATTCCATAAGAAACAATATGATATTCATGCTGTTACCCTCATCTTGAACTTAAACCTTTCTCAACCACTATTACAATATTTACCCTCACTGCCCCAATGGGATATGCTTCAGCCATATAAAAGAAGAAAATCTTGCCACTTGCAACAATACTGATGGACCTTGTAGGCATTTTGTTAGGTAAATTAAGTCAGGGAAAGACAAACACTGTGTGATCTCACTTACATGTGGAATCTAAAACGCAAAGCAAAACAAAACAAAATGTGAGCTCACAGATACAGAGAACAGATTACAAGGATGGTTGCCAGAGGCAGGGATAGGAGGTGGGCAAAATAGGAAAGGGGGTCAAAAGATACTAACTTTGAATTTTTAAAAAATTAGACATGGGGATGTAATGCACAGCATGGTACTGTATTACATATATCATAGTTGTTAAGAACATAGATCTTAAAAGTTCTCATAATAATAAAAACAATTGTAACCATATGTGATGATGGATTTAACCAGTCTTATGTGGTGACTATTTGACAACATATACAATTATCTAATCATTATGTTATACACCTGAAACTAAAATAATTTTACATGTCAATTGTACTTCAATAAAAAATAAGAATGTGAATACATTATGGTGTACCAAATATTTAGTCAATAGAAAGAAAACTTAAAATCCCTAAAGGACCAGGCTGAATTTGCCTCACCCCACCCTGCTCTATCCCAGATCTTTAAATCCCTGGTAAAGTATATCAAGAAAGGTAATTGTTTTAGCTCTCCTTTATTTACAGCTACCCCAGCAATATTCACTGTCCATTTGCTCATATCTGCCTCCTGTGGCATCCAGCCTAGGAGTAATGCAGATGCAATTATTCAATCAAGCAATATTTGAAGAGAATGCTTTAGTGTTGAGCATTATTCCAATGAAACCCAAAATATAACATCTCTGTGCTGTATCATTCCCTCTCTAGTAACATTATGATGATAGGGTCTGGCCATAAAACGCCAGCCTCTTCTTTTGTAGGTCTCTAGTTTGTAGGATTTAGTCCCTGCTTTGATTCTGACCTGAGTTCTCATTCTATTATCCTACATTAGTCTCCACGTCTCTGCTAGTTCTAGGATGATAGTCATCTCTTTGCCACAGCCCTGGACCTCTGTCTTTGTCTCCCCATGGCTGTTTCCCACCCACTACAGGAATCTCCATTACTTCTTGGGCTTCTGTTTGTTCTTGACTTAGGCCTCTGTACTTATTGCTCCATCTGGTTGGAAAGTCTTACTCTGTATGTTCAAATGATTAACTTCTCAGCATTAACATTTTAATTCAAATATTACCTCTATTGAGTGTACGTTCCCAAATTTGCACCCAGAATGGCTTTCTTCTGCTATTTCAGATCTCTCAAACACAATATGCCATCTCTTTTTCTTTTTTTATTTATTCATTTACCTATTTAATAATTACATTTCCCTTAAATCGAATTCACCTTAAAAGGTACCTGGATTGCAAGCAGCTTGTCTTTTTTGTTCATGATCTTATCCTCAGTTCCTAGGTCCTGACATATCTGGCACATATCAGGTGTTGAATATATATTAGATGTATTGGTCCAAAAAAAAAAATGGTTCCTTAAGTTTAGTGTGCACGGCCACTGCCACATCTGTGACCATACTGAAATATATTCTTAGGTCAATCTCCAGAGTTGGTTGGAATGTCCTCTAAGATATCTGCTTGATGCACTTAACAGTGATAGGAGACAAGTCTTTGACATGCATAAAGCTAATCAACAAGACCTTTGAGATTCTAATCTTTTAACCCTGTTTTCAAATATTTTATATTCTGCATTCTCATTGTTTTCATGCAAAGAACTCAGAATTCACCCTAATTCTCTGGTTTCCTTTTCTCTTTGTGGTTAAGCAGACACAAATCAGAGAGATTTCATTTATTATTGTGATCATTTATTAAACATTTTAAACCAGTTAACTTGCTTTTTCTTTTTCTTTTTTTAACCTCACCCAGGAATATGTTTTTATTGATTTGAGAGAGAGAGAAAGGAACATCAATGTGAGAGAGAAACATCCACTGGTTGCCTCCCATATAAGCCCTGACTGGGAATCGAACCCAAAATCTTTTAGTATATGGGACAATGCTGCAAACAATTGAGTCACCGGCAAGGGATAACTTGCTTTTCCTATCCATTTCCTGAGTTTTACATCAATATCTGAGGAGAATATTAATTCATATAATATGTTGTGAGTGAAATACAGCCACTGTTGTTCTTTATTGTGTTTTTCACATAGAAATAGGGCATAAAACTCTATAAGTAAGCCAGAATTTCTGTTTTTAAAAATTAGTAGACAAACAATGCAGATATTTTAATAATACAAAAAAATTCAAAATTCTCTTTTAGTAAAAAAAAGCTTGTTATAAATTCCTCAGCTCTGCAAAGTCATTTCATATGTTTCATTCTGCCATTTTATTTTTTTAAAAATCTGTGTTTGTTTTGAGATAAGTTGATGTGAATCAATATTAAGCCTCATAATTTTTTGAGCATTGATCAAAAGATGCTGGTAAATACCATTTAGAAGTTGCAAGCATTATATTTTTTACAGTAGCAGTTGATTAAATTTGCTTTAGAAGTATATCATATGTTTATTTTGAGAATCCTTCTCATTGATATTTAATTAGAAATATGTTGAATTAAGAACTTCTTCTGAAATAGTATGGTTTGCAAGAGTGAGATTTTACTTGGCTATACTGGTATCACAGAGAATGTATTGTATAAATGGAATTTGAACATAATAGTACTTGAAATTACTGTTCATTGTTAGGATGATGTAAATGCGTTTTCATTTTCAAGCAGCTAATAATAGGAGTCCAACGTTTATGTAAATAAAGACCATCAGATAAAGTTCAAGATTGATTTATTTTCATTACTGGATGGAGGATTAAAGAAATTGACAAAGCATAGAACACTGTACCTTAAACAGATCAGTGTTTTATCCAATATTTTAACTCAAGTTAAATGGCCTAGACTTTGGGAACTGTACTGATAGTAGACTTTGACACATTTTCTTTCTGGGGTCAGAAGGCAGGAACCCATAATTTGGGGTGTACCAAGACTTTCCCTGAATGGAATTGATATTTCCCACATCAGTAATCCTCAGAAACTTGTCAATGTTTGAGTCTTCAACTTGTCAATCCTAAAGACAAAAGGAAGACTCAAATAGCATAACTTAGTTTTTTCAGAGGGAAATGCTTTGTTTATTGGAGCTTCTTGGCTATTGGACCAAGGAGGAAACATACCTGGGCAGGTGAATACAGGCTGGGATCTATACATGATGTGAATGTATAAATGATCTTCCAAATATGCTTGGATTTTGGCCTGTGAACAAAATTATAAATTATAGTATTTGGAGAGGAGAAAACAAGATGGTGGCATAGGTTAACACCGGAGATTCCTGCCTTGAACAATCACTTCAAAAAACAACTAAAGACGGGAACGGACATCATCCAGAACCACAGGAAGGCTGGCTGAGTGGAAATTCTACAACTAAGAAGAAAGAGAATATCATACCCAGACTCAGAGGAGGCGCAGTGCTGAAGTGAAATACTCAGGTGTGGAGTGCACGCGGAGCGGGCTGGCGGCAGAGGGCGCGGTTGTTGTTTTCAATCGGGAGGGAGTTTCAGACTCTGAGCTCCAGATCCTGGAGAGTCTCTAGGGACCCAGACTCAAACAGGAGAAGCGGGACTGTCTGGCTTCGGTCAGAACTCGAAGGCAGCTTTCTCTCCGAGGTTTGCAGCGGTTGCTGGGACCCTGTAAGGCAGAGCCCTAGGGACGGAACTGAGAGCAGCCATAACTGCTCTCCTTGTAGATCCCCTGGGACCCGCCCCGCCCAAGCCCTGCACAGAGCCATTTGCCGGATAGCCTCAGGCAAACGCTAGATTAGCACCGCCCAAGAGATCCAGCACAGAAGCTCTCCCACTGCAGACACAGCGGACTCTCATAGCCAGTTATCCTGGAGGTCAAATCACCCCCAGTATTGCCATCAACAATAAAGGCTTAACTACAACAAGACTGCGCACAAAGACCAATAGGGGGTGTACCAAGAAAGCATAAAAAATGCGGAGACAAAGAAACAGGACAAAACTGTCAATGGAGGATATTGAGTTCAGAACCACACTATTAAGGTCTCTTAAGAACTGTCTAGAAGCCACCGATAAATGTAGTGAGATCCTCAAGAAAACTAATGAGACCCTTGATGTTATGATAAAGAACCAACTAGAAATTAAGCATACACGGACTGAAATAACGAATACTATACAGACTCCCAACAGCAGACCAGAGGAGCACAAGAATCAAGGCAAAGATTTTAAATGTGAAGAAGCAAAAAACACCCAACCAGAAAAGCAAAATGAAATAAGAATCCGAAAATACGAAGACAGTGTAAGGAGCCTCTGGGACAGCTTCAAGCATACCAACATCAGAATTATAGGGGTGCCAGAAGATGAGAGAGACCAAGATATTGAAAACCTATTTGAAGAAATAATGACAGAAAACTTCCCCCACCTGGTGAAAGAAATAGACTTACAGGTCCAGGAAATGCAGAGAACCCCAAACAAAAGGAATCCAAAGAGGACCACAGCAAGACACATCATAATTAAAATGCCAAGAGCAAAAGACAAAGAGAGAATCTTAAAAGCAGCAAGAGAAAGAAACTCAGTTACCTACAAGGGAATACCCATACGACTGTCAGCTGATTTCTCAACAGAAACTTTGCAGGCCAGAAGGGAATGGCAAGAAATATTCAAAGTGATGAATAGCAAGAACCTACAACCAAGATTACTTTATCCAGCAAAGCTATCATTCAGAACTGAAGGTCAGATAAAGAGCTTCACAGATAAGGAAAAGCTAAAGGAGTTCATCACCACCAAACCAGTATTATATGAAATGCTGAAAGGTATCCTTTAAGAAGAGGAAGAAGAAGAAAAAGGTAAAGATACAAATTATGCACAACAAACATGCATCTATCAACAAGTGAATCTAAGAATCAAGTGAATAAATGATCTGGTGATCATAATAGAATCAGGGACATAGAAAGGGAATGGACTGACTATTCTTGGGGGGGAAAGGGGTGTGGGAGATGCAGGAAGAGACTGGACAAAAAATCCTGCACCTATGGATGAGGACAGTGGGTGGGGAGTGAGGGCGGAAGGTGTAGCGGGAACTGGGAGGAGGGGAGTTATGGGGGGAAAAAGAGGAACAAATGTAATAATCTGAACAATAAAGATTTAATTTTTAAAAAATAAATAAATAAATAAATAATAAATTATAGTATTTGGAAATTAACCTTGACACAATGTTCAAATTTCCCATTTAGTTTCACTGGTTATGAGACAATGTGGGAAGTATATACACCTGTGTTTAAAGGGAAAAAGTATAGCTCAGATTGAAAGACAGACACATATCAAAAGTAAAGGAATGGAAAAGGCATTTCATGAAGATGAAAACAAAACAAACAAAGCTGTGGTAGCAATACTTATACCAGACAAAACAGACTTAAAACAAGAGACAAAGAAGGACTCAGCCAGCAATTCCACTTCTAGGAATTAATCCAAAACATTAATTTGAAAGGACATATGCATCCACATGTTCACTACAGCATTATTTACAACTAGAGGCCCATTGCACGAAGAGATTTGTGCAATAGGCCTTCCTTCCCCTGGCTGCTGACACTGGTTTTCCTCCTGCACCAGGGACCCAGGCCTTTGGTCCCACTGCAGTGATGCTTGGCTTCTCTGCTGCGGCCCCAGCGAGGCTCTTCAGTCTTCAGGCTTCAGTCTTCAGTCTTTAGTCTTCACTCCAGCTGGAGCCTTCAGACTTCAGTCTTCAGTCTTCAGTCCACCCAGAGCCTTCAGTCTTCGCTCCGCACCTGCATATGCAAATTAATTGCCATCTTTGTTGGGTTAATTTGCATACTCATCCAATTGGCTGGTGGGCGTAGCGGACTGACACCAATTTGCATGTTTCTCTTTTATTAGTGTAGACTAGTGGCCTGGTGCACAAAATTCATGCACTGAGGGGTGGGGTTCCCTCAGCCCAGCCTGCCCCTCTCACAGTCCTGGAGCCCAAGAGTGGATGTCCTACTGATGGCCACAGTCTGGCAGCAGAGGCTCGGAACAAGCGTCCCATGTGTGTGTCTGTGTGTGTGTGTGTGTGTGTGTGTGTGTGTGTGTCTGTCTGCTAGGACCTGCCCCCAGCCGCGCCATGTAGGCTCGAAGCAGTTGCCGTGTGTGTGTGTGTGTGTGTATGTGTGTGTCTGCTGCACACCATGGAGGCTTGGAGCAGGAGCCCCTCTGTGTTGATCTCTCAGGCTCCTGGTCTCCACTGCATGTTGTACTCTCCCTTGAGCTATGGCCAGGATAGGGGTGCTGCTTGCAAGCTGGGCTTTCCTGCTCCCGGATTGCCATGGTGACCGGGGAGCAGGCTAGGCTTGGAGCTGCCCACAGGCCTGGCTTGCTCTCCTACTCCCGGATCCCCATGGCGACCAGGTAGCAGGCCCATCTGGGGGCTGTCCACAGGCCAGGCTTTCCTGCTCCAGTTTCAGGCCCAGCTTGGGGATGCCCGCAGGCCAGGCTTGCTTTCCTGCTCCTGGATCCTCATGGCGACCAGGGAGAAGGCGCAGCTGGGGGCTGCCCGTAGGCCAGGCTTGATTTCCTGCTCCCGGATCAGGCGCAGCTGGGGGCTGCCTACAGGCCACACTTTTCTACTTACCAATGGCCGGATCACCACAGTGACCCAGGGCCCAGCGGCACTTTCCTGCTCTCCAATAATCATAGGG
This sequence comes from Myotis myotis, assembly GCF_014108235.1. NCBI lineage: Eukaryota > Metazoa > Chordata > Mammalia > Chiroptera > Vespertilionidae > Myotis > Myotis myotis. The sequence goes on from NW_023416314.1 coordinate 43,428,867, forward strand.
TCCCGGCTGGGGGCGGGGCTTAGCAGTGTGGGGCTTAGGTGGCACGGGGGTCCCTGCTGGGGGCTCAGGTGGCACACAGGGGTCCCAGCTGGGGGCGGGGCTTATGCCCCACTGCCCAGGGCTGCACATGGGTCCCAGATGGCAGCTCACACTGTCCCACTCTGCCTGTAGTATAGGATAGAGGCCTGGTGCACAGGTGGGGGCCAGCTGGTTTGCCCTGAAAGTGTCCTGGATCAGGGTGGGGGTCCCGCTTGGGTGCCTGGCCAGCATGGATGACAGGCTGAAGGCTGTTTGCAGCTGGTCACACCCCCTTCAGGGTGGGGGTCCCCACTGGGGTGCCTGGCCAGTCTGGGTGAGGGCCTGAGAGCCGCTTTCAGGCTGGAGGGCAACTTAAGATCCCAGCCTCTCCTTTTTTTCTTTTTTCATTTATTCTGGGATTTATTTACCTTCTATAGCTGTCACTGGAGCTGAGAGCCAGCTCCAGCTCTGAGGGCTGAAAGCAGGTTTCTGGGTCTGTTTGGCTTCTATAATTGAAATTCTGTTGCCATCACAGCAGCTCTAAGCTCTGAGGCCGAAGCTGGCTGAAAGCAAGTTTCTGGAGCTTGTTTAGCTTCTATAATTGCAACATAGTTGCTTAGAGTGCAGCTCAGAGCTGGGCTGCAGCAGACGGGGAACCTTGGCTTCCTCCGTCACTGGAGCAAGCAAGCCTCCTGTTTGCTTCAGCTGCGTGGCTTCCGGCCGCCATCTTGGTTGGCAGTTAATTTGCATATCCTGCTGATTAGCCAATGGGAAGGGTGTCGGGGTTATGGTCAATTTGCATGTTTCTCTTTTATTAGATAGGATAGCCGAGATGTGGAAGCAACATTAGTGTCCATCAATAGATGAATGGATAAAGAAGTGATGCACATATACAAGGAATATGACTCAGCCATAGAAAATAATGAAATATTGCCATTGGCAGCAACATGAATAGACCTAGAGGGCATTATGCTATGTGAAATAAGTCAGACATAGAAAGACAAATACCATATGATTTCACTTATATGTGGAATCTAAAAAAAAAAAAAAAAAGTAAACATGCACTGGCCAGTGTTGCTCAGTTGATTTGAGCAATATCCCATTCACTGAAAGATCATAGTTCAATTTTTGGTCAGGGCACAAATGGGAGGCAACCAATAGATGTTTCTCTCTCACATTGACCTTTCTCACTCTCTTTCCTTATCCTTTCCTCTCTCTCTAAAATACATTTAAAAATAAAAAACAAAACAAAATAAACAAACAAAACAGAAACAAGCTCATAGATACAGAGAACGTTTTGATGGTTGCCAGATGGGAGGCAGGTGGTTTGAGGGATGGGTGAAAAAGGGGAAGAGATTCAGAAGTACAAATTGGTAATTACAAAATAGTGACAGGGATGTAAAGTACAGTCAATCATATTATAATAATTATGTAAGATGTCACATGGGTACTAGATTTATTGGTGTGATCATGCCGTAAGTTATATAAATGCCCAATCCCTATATTGTACACCTGCAACTAATATAATATTGTATGTGAACTGTAACTAAGAAATAAAAATTATGTTTAAAAAAAGGGAAGAAGTATGAAAAAAGAGAATCAGTGTGAGTGATGGCTGTCTTGAGACAGAAGATGGTAATATAGACCTTAGAACTAGAAATATGTTTTAAAATAACTAGTTCACTGTCTTCATGTAACAGATGAGGACTCTGAAACTCAGTGAGGCTGCTGATTTGCTCCCTGTCATGCATCTTATTTGTGGCTGTGCAAGGCCTAGACTTCAGAACTTCTAACTCACCAACTCATGCCTTTTCTTTTTTTCAAGTCACTCCCTTTATACTTCTTTATACTTTCTTCTATGTAGAAGAAAACATTCCTTCAACATTCCTTCGTAGATTGCTTTATATGCTATCTAAACAGCATATGAGTTCCTCAATGATTGAAATTTTTTCTTTGCATCTTCATACCCTGGTGCTCTAACAAAGTTCCTGCATTGGAGTAGTTGCTTGAAAGTCTTTCTTTAATTAATAACATGCCCTAGTATATTTCAGTGTCGTTGCTGGAATATCTTCTGATACTGTGCCATATTAGTACACCAAGGCAGAGCTCTACATGCACATCACAAACTGAGTCCTCATGAATCCTGAAGAGGAGATTTAAAACACAGACAATGGTGTGAAGACATTGAGAAACAGACTTTACATGATAATTCCTTCTCCTACACCCAGTAAATCTCATTTCTCCACATGTGAGCAATTCTTTCAAGAGCTATACCCTTTTGAGAGTATAGACACAGGCTTTGCTTGATTAAGAATAAGGAGAAAAAAGTTATTGGCCTTGTTGGAGAAAAGTAAAAGAGTCCTATTTATAGACTTTTCATTATTTGGTACTGACATTTAAAATACTGTGGTCTTCTGCAGAGTATTATGCTGAGAAAAATAAGCAAGTCAGAGAAATATAAGTATCACATGATCTCACTCATATGTGGAATTTAATGAACCAAATAAACTGATGATCAAAAATAGAAGCAAGAAGAGACTTAAACCTCAGAGGGAAGGCAGGGAAAGATGGGTGGGAAGAAATCAGCCAATGAACTTGTATGAATATATGCATGACCCATGGATAGAGACAATAGGGTGGTGAGGGTCTGGGGTGGGAGGAGGATGGAAGCGGGCTGGAAGAGGTTTATGGGAGGGAGGGGAAGAGAACCTATGTAATACTTTCAACAATAAATATTTAAAAATAAAATACTGTGGTCTTTTCACAACAGTATTATGCAACTAGGTTAATAATAAGTTACAGGCATGAACATTTCCATCTATAGTTATTTAATTACATGTACAGAAATAGTAAATACAATATTAAGTGGGGTTTATTTCTACACTATAGGATTCATCCTCCTGAGTTCTCACATTTTAGACTAAACAGAATCATAAAGACTAGAAGAAATTTTAAGTTACAGAAATAATAGGGGGAAGCATTGGAGTTTAAAGGGAAGGGAAAGAGTCAAGAAATTGTTTCAGAATTAAAATCACCTTTCTCCTTTTTTTAGAATCATATATGAGTGTTGATTTCAATAATGCTGGCAGTATGAGAGAACAAAAGATCATCACAAAAATCTGCTCTTTACTTTTCTCCTTGAACTTATGTCTCTGAGCTATGAGTTTCAACCCAAGTTCCCATTACCTGATTTTTAAGTCATTCTGTTTTAAGAATTCAGAGATCTAGTTGTCCTTATTACCATCCTTTCTTCAGTAACCTCTGGATTCCTTGCTTTATCTCCTGGGTTCGCACTCCATAAACAATAGGGTTGAGGGCTGCAGGGATGACATGATGAAGGACATTGAGCAAGACTGGAACATCAGGGGAGACCTTCTTCTTAGCCACATGAGTGAGTACAAAGACAAGAAGGATGGTACTGAAGAAGAGGATAAGGATGAAGTGAGAACCACATGTGCTTAGGGCCTTGGTCATGGCACCCACTGCCTTGAGTCTCAGCACAGCTCGCAGTATGAAAGTGTAGGAGAGGAAGATGAGGATGAGGTCTGATCCTAGCAGAGTCCAGCCTCCAGCAAATTGGTAGAGACGATTGATGGTGATGTCATCACAGGAGAGCCTGGAGACTGACATATTGGCACAGATGCAGTTCTCGATGACAGTTCTCCCACAATAATGGAGTTGGACGGAGAGAATGGGTATGGGCACTGTAAGAAGGACATTTCTGACCAAAATAAAAATGGCAGCCTTAGCTACAAATTGATCAGTGATGATGGATGGGTATCGTAGAGGGTGGCAGATGGCTACATAGCGGTCATAGGCCATGACCATGAATGTGCAGGACTCCATGGCAAAGAAGCAATTCATTATGAACATCTGAAGGAAGCAAGCAGAGAAGCTGATGGGCTTGAGGTCAAACCAGAAGATGGCCAGGACCTTGGGGATGACAGTAAGGCAGAGCACAATGTCCAGCAGTGAGAGCAGGCTGAGCAGGTAGTACATGGGTTCGTGCAGAGATGTCTCTAGCCAGATGGTGATTAGTAGAATACCATTGGCCCCCATGGCCAGGAGGAAGAGGAGGCTGAGGGGCAGGGACAGCCAGTGCTGCCAACTGGTTGACCTGACAAAACAATTCAGGAGAAAGTCTGAAACCTCAATAGAGGTGGTTTCATTTTGGTGTGCTGTCATATTTTGTCATATATTTCTATAGCTTCATTTTAGTGATCTGTAAAATTAAGATATAATTAGCTTCTACTCAAAATATATGAAGACACACTTTGCTCTACCTAGATTAACTAGTGGATCCTCTCGGTTATCCAGAGGCAACTGAATTTTTCTGTATGTGCCATGCTATATAGAGAGTACTGAAGTAATATGATTTATACAGATTTGTTTTGTTTAAGGTTTATTTTGAATAGATTATTATGTCTTCACAGTAAAGAATAGGAGAAAATTACTTAGAAATCTACTTTGTGACAAGTGAGTCTCTAAATTTGTATTTATAAGTTTGTTTCCTTTTATAATAGCCAAAATTATATATATATAATTCAACCATAATGATATACCCAAGTAACCCTGGCAAAAACTAGGGACTCAGATAAATTCCCCTAGACCTCCATGCCATCCCTATTCTGACCTTTCAGTAGTATTTATTTTGCTTTAACTAGAGATTTTTAAAATTATACACTGAAAATAAAAATCTGCATGTTTTCTCTTAAGTCATTTTAATTTGATAGGTATGGACCCTGCTCAAAAAAATTACTTTTATTCTATTTCTCATGTCTTCATATTTGTAGAATTCTTAACTTCTGGAAGAAATGGCCTTAAAAGGAAAATTAGCAATGTCACAGGAGTGACACCTGTCATTAAACAAGATGAAAAGTTGATTCTTCTGATTGAAATAGTGTGAGAGTGATGAAGTCCACTTTTAAAGTCCTTCCATCTCCTTTCTATTGCCCTTTCCATCTTCAATATAATGATCCGGGTACACACTCTCCCCTCCCAGGCACTAGTGCAATGTTGCCATTATCATTCAACCTTTCCCCCAGCATTCTTCCAGGTACTAGGCCTGCAGCCGTGGGCAAACTACGGCCGCGGGCCGGATCCGGGCCGTTTGAAATGAATAAAACTAAAAAAAAAAAAAGACCGTACCCTTTTATGTAATGATGTTTACTTTGAATTTATATTAGTTCACACAAACACTCCATCCATGCTTTTGTTCCGGCCCTCCAGTCCAGTTTAAGAACCCATTGTGGCCCTCGAGTCAAAAAGTTTGCCCACCCCTGGTGGGTCACAGCATTAAATAAGAAATTGTCCGTATTCTCTAAAATGAATGCAATCCTGGAGACATTGGATAATAATACCAAGTAATGTGAGCAATGCCAGGGTCTTTCACCAACTATTATGAGACTTGACTAACTCTGACATATGGAATAGGCTGGAGAAAAAGAATTATAAAATAAAGCAATGTGGTGCTCTCATTTACATTAAAGAAAAAGTATTCTACTAAGGTTCTTTCTTAAGTGTCATTTTAGACAATATCAACTGGATCCAGCAACAGGTAATTTTGATATCCTGGGCATAATTTTCTGTTTATAGCAGCAGTAGCTTTTAGAAATTCTTTAGCATCAGCTGAAATCTGAAGTACTACTTTCTAATCCCCACTTGCCACCAATTGTGTTCTTTGTTCTCAACCTCTGAAGTTATATAGAATAAATTTAATTCCTACCTTATGATTTAAACATTGTGGACAGGTTTTTCTTCCTAAATCCCCTAAATCTTTATATTCGTTGTTAAAAACCCAATTTTCACTTCAATGCACTTCCTAGCTCTTTCATGCCCATTAACCTCCTATGGACAAACCCCGGCCTCTCTGTATCTGTCACTATCAAACAAAAGAGCAGAGAAGGCAAAAGGAGGACAAAAGAGAAGTTTCCAGAGCACAGGGCCTCACATGTGCGCCCTGACCTGAGACAGGCCAGTCCCTGCTACCCCATCTTTGGACTACTTCAGCTTTACTGACTCAGGAATGAACAGAAGCACAGACCTGGGCTGAAGAAATGGGTCTCTCCTGTCTTGTGGATAATCTTGGTCTAGCTGCCTCTCAGACACACATAGGACATGAATTGTGGAGTCTGGTTCCACTGACATTTGTGCTCTGATTAATTCCTCAAATATTAGGGGTAATTATAACTCTAGAGCTTAAGGGACTCTGCCCTCTGGGAACTTCTCCATACCTACTTCCTTGGGCCCAAAAGGCCATTTCAGAATAGACAGGCAGCCAGATGAGAAAATGATGTTATAGGTTTTTATTTTTTTTCTTAAAAGACCTTTGGTATTCCAGCCTTACATTGACAGTGTGTAATGTAGGCAACAAATCAGTCTCCTGGGTATAGGGATCTACAAATATTCACACATGTTCATACTCATTTGCACCTGCACATTTGGCACCCTCCATGAATCCAAAGGCTCACTCAGAAGTCCTTCTGAGCTTCTGCACATGTTTTTTAGATAGGTACATTCCAAACCATGATACTGAATGGATCATTGTTAACTTATTGTAACACTAGAAGCCCGATGCACGGATTCATGCACTGGTGAGGTCCCTCAGCCTGGCCTGCACCCTCTTGCAATCCGGGATCCCGCCCTCAGGAGATGTCAGATAGCTGGTTTCTGCCTGATCCCCACAGGCCCAATCCAGACAAAAGAGAGCCTGATCCTGTGCATTGAAAGTCTGTCCCCTGTTGGTCAGTGCACATCATAGCAATCAGTCGACAGGTTGTTCAGTTGTTCAGTGCTTAGACTTTTATATATATAGATAGATTACAGTGATAAAATGCAGGGAATTTTTAAATGGAATATTACTGAGGAAATGCAATGTGTTTTTCAGAGAGAGAATCCTACAATAATTTTTGCCATAGTGAAAGATTTTTAAACAGGATAGAATATACAACTGGTTATTACAAAACATGATTTGTTCCTTTATTTTTTAAATTTTCTTTTTTGACCTTATGTGAATTATTCACATTCCTCGTGTTATGGAAATAAGTGTCATCAGTTTCTTTAAAGCCCTTCTTTTGCTTTATTTTTCTTTCTTCTGCATATCTCGACCTTGCTCCTATTTCTTTTCCCTTTAGGAAAGTGAAAACTCTAGTGTACTTAAAATGTGTCTTTCTAATGAATCTCCAGTATGCTTATTTAGCTGTATGTTCATTTATGGGAGAATTTTTATATAATTATATTACTTTTATTTATTATTTATTTATTTAATTTATATAAATGTCATAGACTTATAAATCTGATGTAATTATTTTTAATCAACTCTAATTTTTTAAAAATCTATACATATTGCTATGTGTAAGTCAACTTAATTATTTTTTCACTGCTGTTTAATTTTTATTATGTGCATTATTCTTTATTATATATGTAGCCAACACCTACAGTGACCTATAATTAATTGCTACCAAAAATAATGCTACTGTCAAAATCCTTATACATCTTTCTTTATGGACCTATTTTAAAAATGTATGTGCAGAAATTTTTTCCAGTATGGCATATAATCATATTTAATTTCACTAGAAATAACCAAATTTTTCTCCAAAATATTTACTAAATCTCACTAGAAATTACTTAAGTTTTCTTTATTTTTCACATTCTGTACACTATTTGATGCTTTTTTTTATAAAATTCAATGGATGTAAAATAGTACCTCATGATTTTAATTTTATTTTCTTCTAATAACTGGGCAGTCTTTTTTTTTTTTAATATATTTTATTGATTTTTTTACAGAGAAGAAGGGAGAAGGATAGAGAGTTAGAAACATCGATGAGAGAGATCGATCAGCTGCCTCCTGCACGCCCCCTACTGGGGATGTGCCCGCAACCAAGGTACATGCCCTTGACCGGAATCGAACCCGGGACCCCTCAGTCCGCAGGCCGACGCTCTATCCACTGAGCCAAACCGGTTCGGCAACTGGGCATTCTTTATATGCCGTTTATCCACTTGTTTTTATGCTGTGAATTACATATTCACATCTTTTGCCTTTTTCTATTAATTCTTTGTTTTTCTTGCATATTTACAAAATTTCCTTGCATGTTTTAAATATTAGAGCCCCTTATTGGCTAGATACTGATAATATTTCTTCAATTCTATGGTATATCTGTCCATTATTCCACAGAAATCTTCCAATTTGGTTAAGTCAAACTCTCTATTTTCCTTTTCTTTAAAAAATTTTTATTAAATGTATTGGGATGACATTGGTTAATAAAATTATATAGGTTTCAAGTATATAATTCTATAATACATCATCTGTATATTACATTGTGTGTTCACACCCAAAGTCAAATCTGTTTTCGTCACCATATATTTAACTCCATTTATCCTTTGCTACCTCCCTAGCCCCTCTTTCTCTCTGGTAGCCACCATACTGTTACCTGTGTCTATAAGGTTTTTGGGGTTGTTTGTTTGTTTGTTTGTTAATCCTCACCCAAGGATATTTTTCCATTGATTTTTAGGAAGAGTGGAAGAGAGAGGGAAAGACAGAGAGAAACATCAATGTTGGATAAACACATTGATTAGTTGCTTCCTGCAGGAGCCCCAAGCAGGGCCATGGCTGGGGAGGAACCTTCAACCAAGATACATGCCCTTGACCAGAATCGAACCCGAGACTCTTTGGTCTGCAGGCCAACATTCTATCCACTGAGCCAAACCAGCTAGGGCTATGAGTTTTTGTTTGTCTGTTTGTCTTGTTGGTTTATTTGTTGCTCTCGGTTTTGTCTCACATATGAGTTCTTGACTTTCTTCTATCTTATTTTGCTTAGTATGATATTCTCCAGATCCATCCATTTTGTCACAAATGGCAGTATTTCATCTCTTCTTATGGCTGAGTAATATTCCATAGTATCAATGTGCCACATCTTCCTTACCCAATCCTTTTTCAAGAGACACTTTGGCTATTCCCATCTATTAGCCACTGTGAATAATGCTTCAATGAATACAGGGGTCTATATATCTTTATGAATAAATATTTTCAAATTTTTTATTAAATACCCAGAAGAGAGTTTGCTGGTCATATGGTAACTCTGTTCCTAATTTTTTGAGTAACCTTCACACTGTTTTCCACAGTGGCTGCACCAGTTTACATTCCCACCAGCAGTGAATGAGGGTTCCTTTTTCTCCACACCCTCTCCGACACTTATTACTTGCCATTCTAACAGGTGTGAGGTGGTATCTAATTGTAGTTTTGATTTTCTTCTCCCTACTAGCTAGTGAAGTTGAACATCTTTTGATATGTCTGTTGGTCATTTATATGTATATTTTTCTATTACTAGGTTTTCTTTGGGGAATTCATGTAAGGAACATTCCACAATATCACAGAAGTGCTTTTGTTTTGGTTGTCTTAATTTTTTTTAACTTAGTGTCTTATGTTTTATATTGCTGTATTTATATCTACTGTGGTTTAGATTGCCAAGAGTAAAGACTGATAGTAAGTTAGTATACACTACTGTAGTCACATCAGCCATGAAAGAACTAATAATACTGCATGCTATTTTTATAAATATCCTCTACTTTGGGCCTCCAAGTGCTATCAATTCTACCTTGGACACTGTCATGGTGTCTCCTACACCCCCTCCATGATCATCAAGTAGTGGGGTAATGCCAGCAGAGCAGGGTGCATCCGTGTCCAGGTCCAGTGCACGGGCTGAATAGGCAACTGTTTTGTTGGTGTAAGTGCTGTACCAGTTATGAGGTATTTTTGAATATCACTCCTGTTTATAGTGTTAAATATAGGTCTAACTTTATTTTTCTACATATCTACCTATATAAAACCCTAATATGCAAATAGACAGAACAGCAGAACAACTGGTGGAATGACCAGTCTCTATGATGTGCACTGACCACCAGGGGGCAGATGCTCAATGCAGGAGCTGCCCCCAGCCCGCAGGCCCCAACCGGCAGTGGCAGTGGGAGGCGAGACTGATGAGCAGGCCATGCCAGCCCAGCCAAGGCAGGTGTGAGTGGGGGCTCCCTAATCGCCCCCCCACTCCCGGGTCGCCCACAGAGGGAGGCAACTGCTGGCAGCAGTGGCAGGGGGCGGGGTCAGAGAGCTGGCAGTGCCAAGAGAGCCAAGATGGGTGTGAGTGCGAGCTCCTGATGGCCCCACTGGTCACCCCACAGAGGGAGGTGACCGGCAGCAACAGCGGGGTTGGGGCTGGCGAGTGGGCAGCACCAGGCCAGCCAAGGAGGGTGTGAGTGGGGAACCCTGGTTGTCCCACCAGTCGCCCCACAGATTGGCCCTGATTGCCGGCCAGGCCTAGGGACCCTACCCATGCCCAAATTTCGTTCCCCAGGCCTCTAGTAGAGATAATAACTGATCTTTTTCCCACTACTTTGAAATGTCAGCTCTATTATTTACCAAGTCCTTACATTTATATGGTTGTGTTTCTTTTCCATCATTGATGTTTTTTACTTTTCTTACAGCAATGCCACAACATTTTTATTATTAATCTTTTTAACGTATACTATTATATGATAAGGTAAGTTCCCATTGGAATTCTGTCAGGAATTTTTAGGGGGTTTTGTATATTTTATTTTCTACACATTTTATAATCAACACCACTCTGTCACATCCTATTGGTTACAAGTGAGTCACTAAAGAGAAGGGAGACTGGACTTGACTTCTTCATGGGAGAAATGTCAAAGAATTAGTGGCTATCTTTAAAACTTCCATACGTAATGTTAATTTTTCTCCTTTGTGACTTTTTTGTTCATTACTAAAATTGAAACTATGATTTACTTTTGTTTTTCCATACTGTTTATATCTTGAGTGCCAAAGCTGTAAGTCCAAGAGCTTACTATGTACTTCCACTTATATGTCTCATGGGTAATCAAACTCAACGTGCCTAAAAATGTACTTCTGATCTTACCCTTGAGCCTCTACCTCTTCCTATAATGATGTTCCATATAGTTTCTCAGATCATAACCTCATGCATGAATATGCTCTCTCCCACACTCTTGCCATCTAATGTAATAACCCAGAAGACAAGGACCATGTTTGAATTATAATCCTAGTTACTAGCATACATTCAATCATTTGTACAACATTTATTTAATCATTTATTTAACAAACATTTATGGGTCTCTCCCATACACCAAGCACTGTTCTGGCAATGAAGATACAGCAGTGAACATAACAGAACAAAATTCCTGCCCTTATGCTGTTTACATTTTAGTGAATGGAGACTAACTGAACAAATAAATGAGTAAAATGTTATGGTCATTGACAGTGATAAATCCTATGCAGACCAGTGAAACACAGAAGGCATTAAGAAAATATTTGTGTTTGGGGGGAATATTGTTGAATACTATTTTAAATACTGTGGTCAAGAAGACCCATGGGCAGAGGAACAAACAGTAAAATTTCCCAAAGGCAGAAATATGGTTCACATTTTTTGCAAAATTGCTAGGAAGGCAGTTTACATGTAGTAAACTGAAGGAGGAAGTCAAATAGGTAAGTGAGTCCCACCTAGAGAAATAAATTCCTCTCCCTTCTGGGCTTCAAAACTGCCTTATTGCCCTAATCGGTTTGGCTCAATGGATAGAGCGTCAGCCTGCGGACTGAAAGGTCCCAGGTTCGATTCCGGTCAAGGGCATGTACCTTGGTTGCAGGCACATCCCCAGTAGAGGGTGTGCAGGAGGCAGCTGATTGATGTTTGTCTCTCATCGATGTTTCTAACTCTCTATCCCTCTCTCTTCCTCTCTGTAAAAAATCAATAAAATATATTTTTTTAAAAAACTGCCTTATTTATGTATTTTAATCTAACTCTTATTACATTGCAATATAATTTATTTTACATATGCGTGTCTTTCCCACCAGACTATGTGTTGTTTTTTTATATAATGGGATCAAGATTATTTTTTGAGATTCCCATTTTCTAGCACTCTGCTGTACATAAAATAACTTTCAATAAATATTTTTAAATGCCCAAAGAAAAATGTTAAAGCATAGTGGCTATTTTAAAAGTTGTTTTTTAATCTATTTACCCTTCCAAAGCCCATGTACTATCTTTAAGTACTGATACTTCCCACCAACTACACATCTTTAATTAGTATAGAATTTCCATCTCCACTGGCTCTACTGGAGATTTCATCAGGATCAGGCAATTAGTTTTGATGCTTGACTCATCAAAATTCATAGCCCCCGGTCTGAGTAGCATAGTGAGCAATTACACAACTATATCCTTAGTTTCTGTCAGGATACCATAAAATAATAAGAAATAAGATGTAATCCTGCATATGAGGGAAACAATACAGTTCATATCATTAAGCGTGTCCAGAGAGATTAGGATTTGCATTTCTTTCAATCCCTGCCTTCTGATCGTGATTGTGAGTATTCTTTATTGTGAAAAGCAAAGCAAGAACACAATTACTTTCTTCTGTCACCTACCTCTCCTTAATAATTTCCAAATCCCCTGTTTAATCTCCTGGGTGCGTACGCCATAGACAATGGGGTTGAGAGCTGCAGGAATTACATGGTGCAGGACATTAAGTAAGACAGGGATATCAGGGGAAACCTTTTTCTTGGCCATATGGGTAAAAACAAAAACCAGCAGGATGGTGCTGAAGAAGAGGATGAGAATAAAATGAGAGCCGCAAGTGCTCAGAGCTTTGCCAGCTGCCCCTTTTGCCTTGAGTCTAAGCACAGCTCGAAGGATGAATGTGTAAGAGAGGAAGATGAGGATGAGGTCAGAGCCCAGGAGAGTCCAGGCCACAATTAACTGGTAGATTTTATTAAGGGCAACTTTATCACAGGAGAGCTTGGACACAGAGAGGTTGGCACAGATACAGTTCTCAATGATATTTTTTCCACAATAATGGAGCCAGGCAGAGAGGATAGGGATTGGTGCAGTGAGAAATGTATTCCGGATCAAGATGAAGACAATGGCTTTTGCCACAAATTGGTCAGTGATGATGGATGGGTAGTGCAGAGGCTTACAGATGGCCACATAGCGGTCATAGGCCATGGCTAGGAATGTGCAGGATTCCATTGGCAGGAAGTTGTTCATGATGAACATCTGAAGGAAGCAGGCCGAGAAGCTGATGGACCTGAGGTCAAACCAAAAGATGGCCAGGACCTTGGGAATAACAGTAAGACAGAGCACCATGTCCAGCAGAGAGAGGAGGCCGAGCAGGTAGTACATGGGCTCATGCAGAGACTCCTCCAGCCAGATGGTGATCAGGAGGGTGGCGTTGGCCCCCATGGCCAAAAGGAAGAGGAAGCTGAGAGGCAGGGACAACCAGAGTTGCCACTTGGGGGATCTGACAAAACAATTCAGGAGGAATTCAGACACTTCAGTGGCAAGGGAGCTGTTGCTATCAGGCAGCATTGGCAGTGACTTTCATGAGGTAGATGTCTTTGAGTAGCTGAAGAAGAAAAAAAGGAGTTAATTCTATCATAGACTCTGATAACTACATACTTAGCTTGCAAGATCCATGAAGATAAGGACACAGCCCACCTCATCTATCCCACAACCCTTGTACCTAGCACACTTTTTAACACATAAGAGGTGGCTAAAAAATATTTGTTGAATGTGTAAAATAATGTTTCCCTGTTGTTCTTTCATCTGTGTTTCATTTTATAATCTTCTCCTGTGTGAACTGGAGAAATCTTTTTAGTGTTTCCTTGGTTAATACTTAATGAGTAAAAAATCATTTGAGCATCAAATGTTATTTTAATGAAACATATAAAATCAAAGAGAACATTTTAGTTTAAATTTTTAAAATGTATAAGTATACATTTTATAGGCTATAGTATCCCCAATTAAGTTTTTAAGGAAGTAAAAGATAAAAGCACTTTAGAGGCATGATGGTCTGGGTACATAGAGTAAATCTCCTTATGTAAATGAACAACAATCATATCTATGGTTAGTCTATGTCTCTATATATGCCAGTATCCTTTTCTATAGCTATAGCTATACCTATATGTATATTTGAATACCTTGAATGTATCCATAGCAGGCAAAAAGAAAGAATTATCAGGCTACAGATTGAGTGACATCCAGACATGAAAATCAAACACTGATGTTGGCTTTCAACCGGAGGGCATTTGTGGTATTACATGAACTAAAGCACCAGTTTTCATTACCTAATAGACCTCAGGGACAGAAGTAAAATCCACGCTGAAGCAGGTGACAAACCTATTAGGTGATATTCCACATGCTAGGCCTTTACAGCACTATATCCTGAATAAAGGGGCTAGAAATAAACTCACTTTTTCATCCCCATCCCTCATCCCCACCTGAATTCAAAGAAAACTTGGAAAAATTCCTCAGACTCATTGTATACTGGTAGAAGTTTCCCTGTAAAACCTGAACTGCAGGCTGGTCCTCATGTGACTTTGCAGCCTGAGTTCACATCAACAGTTTGGCTCAAAGAGGAATTCAGAGTTATCCTAAATTGTAGTGGCCCCAGAAAATATAAGATGAAACACCGATGAGAGAAGTAAGCCCAAATCCTTTTTTGAGGAACCAGCTTTTATCTCAGGCCTCAGAGAACTTCAACACAGATCCTTCTGAAGATAGAGTTGCTTGCAGTAAAAAAAATAAATAAATAAAATAAAATAATTAAGAAAAATATCATGAGTAAAAAGCCCACAAAAACGATAGAGGATAGAATAACTTACATATGGTCAGAGTTCCAGATTGAGGGGGAGAGAGAATGGATAGAGACTTATGAATTTTTCAGCAGAGGTGAAATACATCAATAACTAAATTCAAGAATTCAAGTGAATCTCAGTGAGATAAATAAAAATAATTTCACACCTAGATATATCTAAGTGTGTAAGCCTTGATTTCATCTTCTAACTTCAAATACCAAAGGCAAAGAAAAGACCTTAAAGATTAATGTGACTATAACAATCAGAGGAATCAGTGTGTGCCAGGACACTGATACTAGAGTTGCACACTAGTCTTAGGATTCTTGACCTCTTTTTTGAAAGGTACCTTTACTCTCACAGTACCTCCTCATGCTTCTCCTTCTAACCTGCTGTATTTATATTATTCTTCCCTCTTTTCCCCAATTGTTAGATTTCTTTGTGCAGCTTAAATGGTGTCACTGTCCACTTCATTGTCTCCGATAGCCTGTAGACAGCCTTCCTGGGGCAAAATTATTATCTCTAATGGGCTATTTCACGAGCAAACCAGTGATCCAACCTGTAAGATTGCTGCTTTTTGATTTGCATCTATCGGATGATTAGTGACTTTGAGCATGTTTTCATATGTCTCTTGGTTTTCTGAATGTCCTCTTTTGAGAGGTGTCTATTTAGATCCTTTGCCCATTTTTTGATTGGATTGTTTATCTTCTTTTTGTTACGTTGTATGAGTTCCCTATAAATTTTGGAGATTGGGCCCTTATCAGTCAGACTGGCTATCATCAACAAATCAACAAACGACAAGTGCTGGAGAGGATGTGGAGAAAAAGGAACACTCGTGCACTGCTAGTGGGAATGCAGACTGATGCAGCCACTATGGACGAGAGTATGGGGTTTCCTCAAAAAACTAAAAATGGAACTCCCATTTGACCCTGTGATCCCACTTCTAGGAATGTATCCCAAGAAACCAGAAACACCAATCAGAAAGGATATGTGCACCCATATGTTCATAGCAGCACAATTCACCATAGCTAAGATCTGGAAACAGCCTAAGTGCCCATCAGTAGATGAATGGATTAGAAAACTGTGGTACATCTACACAATGGAATACTATGCTGCTGTAAAAAAGAAGGAACTCTTACCATTTGCAACAGCATGGATGGAACTGGAGAGCATTATGCTAAGTGAAATAAGCCAGTCAATGAAGGAAAAATACCACATGATCTCACTCATTCGTGGATAATAAAGACCATTATAAACTTTTGAACAATAATAGATATAGAGGCAGAGCTGCCTCAAACAGATTGTCAAACTGCAGCGGGAAGGCCAGGGAGGGTTGGGGGGCAGGAGGGAGGCGGGTAAGAGATCAACCGAAGGACTTGTATGCATGCATATAAGCATAACCTATGGACATAAGACACTGGGGGGTAGGGGAGGCCAGGGGATTGTCAAGGGCAGGGGAAAAAAGGACACATATGTAATACCCTTTGTAATAATTAAAGCAATAAAACAATTTAAAAAAAAAAAGATTGTTCCTTTTTGTGACTACAGGGCCCACATCTGGGCAGAGACTTTTCTGTTACCTTTTTGGGCACTAAATTAAGAGTATAGAGAAGGTGGCTATGAATTTGTCTTAATCTTAAAAAAATAGTATTTCTGATGTCAAACCTGTTCAATAGGACCTGGAGGCAAGAGAGGGGTAAGGAATGTAATAATGGTGAAGGGAGCAGAGAACGTTATTGAGTGGAACACAATAATCTAAGCTTGCTTCCCTGGGTACCTCTGTTGGCGTGGAGGAAGCTGTTAACAGTGGAGTGAATCTCAGCCAATAGGTGGAGGATAGACTGAGAGAGTGAGTGGAAAGAATGGGGAGAACAGAAGCATACATGCCCAGGAAATAGATGGTGGAGAGAAGATGGAAAAGAGAAAACTGAAATCAAAACAGAAGAGATTGGATATAAGTAGAAAGGACAAGGAAGTAAAGATCAGAAAGGGACCAGAGTACTTTTAGGGAATGAGAAAGGCAGTAAAAGGCAGACTAGTCAAGATTTCTTAGTAATGATAATCAAGGGTGTGTGACTGGGAATCCTTTTTCCCTTTTAAATCTGCATTCTTCATTTTCCCTTAATAGTATGATTAAGGCTCTTTAAGACATCGCCCACATGATACTCTGCCACAGATCCTTGAGCCTCCATCTGGACCTCACCTCTCCCCAGAGCACACAGAAGTCTGGGCTCTGCTTTGGCACAGCCATCTGTATCTAGCCCTGTCATTTTTCTCCCCTACTTTCCCTTCAAGCTCCTATCCTCAACTTCAATCCTACAGCTTTTCCAGTTGAAAGCCCAGTTTTAGTTCCACCACAGTCCCTGCTCTAGCCAGCTGTCCAATACCACAATGGTAGCTTAGTGCCTTCCCATTCTATTGGAGCCAGACTTACAGGATGGAGACAGTGATCTCTGCCAGGAAGGGCTATTTCCAGCTCTATCTGTCTGAGTCTGTTATACTCTGGCTTTCAGAAGGTAGAATTATGCTTGAGCTTCCCCAGGGAAAGACTGCCTTGTTGACCCTGAAGGGGCCAGAGACTCAAGAGCCCAGCATCTTCTTATTCCTGAGGTAGAAAGCTTTCCTCTCAGTTCTTCACATTCTGTGATCCCTAAGCAATTAATTTTTCCCATAAAGGCATAGGTAGAATCTCAGAGTCATCATCCTGTACCAGTTGAATGAGTAGAATGTTAATACTTAGGAAATACAAGTAATAATTGTTATTTATTTATTAATTATACAAAAGCAAAGTCTTAGGGCAAGAGGGTTTAGGCAAAATGTCAGTGGGTACTAAGTTCTGATTTCCCAAAAATGTATTAATAAAAAAAATAAATAAATCCAATTATGTGCACTCCTATAGTTTGTAGTAACTATAAAACACTCAGGTCACTCCTTAACTTTTTAATGTCTGACCAATGGTTCTACTTCAATGAAATGTTTTCAAGAAGCCCTATTCTTATGACATTTTTAGTATAAAAATCCAAGATGTTTTTGGTTGCTTATGTCTAACTAATCTATAATAATAAAAGCATAATATGCAAATTGACTGAACGACTAAACAGCAAAACCACTGAACAGCAGAACAACCGTCCGGACCACCTTTTTGATGACCACGCTATGACACACACTGGTGCCAAGGCAGGTGCGATGCAATTGGTCGGGGAGCCCCACCATCGCCCCACGATCATCTTGCAGAGGGATGCCAAGGCCAGCCAAGCAATCGCACCCCACACCTGTTGCCTGCAGAAGGGGGTGACTGATGGCAGGGGAGGGGGAGGTAGCACCACACAGATGGCAAGTAGTGGCAGCAGCATGGGGGGAAAGAAAACCCTGATAGGCCCTGATCTCTGGCCAGGCTTTAGGACCCTACCTGAGGGGTTCCAGATTGCTGCAGGGTGCAGGCTGGGCTGAGGGACATCCCCCACCCACACCCGCATCCCTACCCCATGCACGAATTTCATGCACCAGGCCTCTACTTACTACATAATATATGCCTTTTGCTAGGTAGCAATCCTAAGAGTTTTAATGTCTGTCCCAATTTTCAAACAATACACTGGGATCTGTTTTATTATGTTTGGTTATACATTCATTTACTTAATCAATAATATTGTAGCCCAACAACTGCTGTGCCAGATTAGGCATCTTTACTAAAACAGTCAAGGTGTCTAACATTTACTATGTGAATATTATTCTCACTGATGTGCTCTTTTCAGTTAATCTCTATCAAGAAAACAGTTGTCAGCCAACTAGGGTAGGCAGCAGTGCGCATAGAAGGACTTTGTGTAGGGTACATTTACCTTTTTGCTCTGTCACAGAACAGACTGAAACAACCTGGATCATTTAGATGCTTCCTATCACACTGATCCAGTACATCAATGTCATCATATGAATTAGACTGCTTAAGCAGAAAATTTCAAGGACCCTGGATTCTCTGATAAGACACACGCACATGACAGAGTGGAAGATAAGTATCACAAAAATTCAGAAGCTTGCCATATTAAGGGTGTTTTTACAATTCCAATGGTGGGGAGCATGGTCAGACATCACCCCCATGTTAACAAATTACCTTAACGTGCATCTCCTACCACTAAGAAAGAAGCATCTCTGGATTTTGGAGACAGCATAAACAACCCTTGAAAATTCTGGTCTAACATATGATTTATCTGGTGACATCGAAGGCTGAGAGTTTTGATTGGGACCAAGAGCAAGGAAGAACTCTATAGCAAGTTTAGACTGAGGTTCAAGCAGCCTGCTTTTCAGACTACAGGATATGGGAGATACAGGCGGTGCTCCTGGCATTCGTGGTAGATAAAGAAATAGGGGGGAGTCTCTGATAAGTCCTAATATGAGTCCCAGAATAAACCCGTAGAGTCTGCAGCAAAGAATGCAACAGAGAATTAGCCACTATTTGAAACAGCTACAACTGTCTGAAACAAGAAGCAATTAAGTTATATAGGCATAGCAGCAACCCATTGTATCAAGAGAATAGTATTTAAGGGGGTTGTCCCAGACCTTATTTTGCCTACCTCATTTGCATGAATGCCTTCCCCTCTCCTCACACATGGTCTCAGGGAGACTCCCTATGATCAGATAAAAGGAGAAAAAAAAGCTCTGTCCTGGTAATGAATGAATCATTTCACTATGTGCAGGCCAAGAGCAGTTTCCACATTATAGTCCTAATCGTGGGAAAACCACAAAGATGGAAACAGGGTTCTGAACAGTGCATCTGGACATTAACCAGATGAATTAGCAAGACTTGAACATCAGAGACAAAGAAGTCTGGGGAGAAAGCACATGAATTCCCCCCAATGCATTTGTCACATGCAGATCTTAATAGTTCACACTAATGCCCCCCTCAGAGCATGAGTTATGGAGGAAGAGGCAGCCAGAAGTAGCAGTGACTTCTAAAAGCTCTGATTTCCGCCCTGGCCGGTTTGGCTCAGTGGATAGAGCGTCCTCCTGCGGACTCAAGGGTCCCAGGTGGGGAGTGTGCAGGAGGCGGCTGATCAATGTTTCTCTCTCATAGATGTTTCTAACTCTCTATCCCTCTCCCTTCCTCTCTGTAAAAAATCAGTAAAATATATTTTAAAAGCTCTGATTGCCTGTGAGCAGAATCTAGAATGGGCGAGAAAGGAAAGAGGGAAAGAAAGTTATTGTAGCCTATAGACAAACTGCAGTGGCAGAAATGTATCTTTCTATCCTCAGAAATTGTGATAACCCACATCTTGAAGAACTAGAAACAGGACAGAGCTAAAAAAAACATAGAGAATAAGATCTTACCAGTGCAGGGTAAGCTGTAGCAGACATAGTCAGTGCCCTGTCCCTGTCCCTTCTGCACTTTGATTACACACCAACATATTTCTCTTGCCAACACCTGGGAGTGTGTCTTGGAGCGCCCTCTGGCTGTGGAAGCATGCTAGACTTGTGGTTGGGGCAGGGCTGGAAGTGTCAGGGGATGAAAGCCTTGAGCAACAGTTACCAAACAATGATGGACAGAAGTTATGGCAATAGCTTTCCAATCATTCTGATCATCACTTGGATCTGCTACTACCACAGTTCTCTCCTGATTTGATTCAGTGGCCATCATTTTGTTTGTTTGTTTTTTAAATTATTTATCGTATTATATGAGTCTCCTTTTCCCCTCATTGACTTTTCCCCAGCTTCTCCAATCCCCCAGCACATACCTTCACCACCCTACTGTGTCCATTGGTTATGTTCATATGCATGCATACACATCCTTTGGTTGATTTCTTACCTCCCCATCCCCCACCTTCCCTCATAGGTTGGGCAGTCTGCTCGATGCTTCTATGTATCTGGTTCTATATTTGTTAATCAGTTTATGTTGTTCATTATAATCCATAAATGAGTGAGATCGTGTGATATTTATCTTTCTCTGACTGGCTTATTTCGCTTAGCATAATGCTCTTCAGTTCCATCCATGCTGTTGCGAATTGTAAGAATTCCTTCTTTTTTACAGCAGCATAGTATTCCATTGTGTAGATGTACCAGTTTTTTAATCCACGCATCTGCTGGTGGGTACTTAGGCTGTTTTTAAATCTTAGCTATTGTAAATTGTGCTTCTATGAACATATATCCTTTCTGATTGGTGCAGAGACCATTGTTTCAATAATGGCGCCAAAAGCAGGTTACATTACATAAAATCCCTGCATATATGCTGGAGAGATATCTGAGATATTATTAGTGAGTCTCTCTTGATTCAAAATTTACTTCTATGGTCATTGAGGTATGTGGATCGCTAGGGCGTATTCCAGGAACACTAGAGGCCAGACTTAAAAGAATAATATTAAGGTAACACATACTTGCTAAGGGAATGAGATTACCTTCGAAGTTGTTTTCTTTTAGAAAATTGCACAAAAGCCCTTAAGTCCTCTCAATGGAAAATTTTTTGTACATAAATAACACACAATATAACTCATACATGGCAAATATTCTGGCACTAAAGTTTCTATTAAACGTTTTAGCTTCTTTGGTGAACTCGTTATTTCTCTTAGATTTCAAATGGCCTTTTAGAAATGCAAAAATCTAGTTAATTATACTAAATAAAGCCAACCTATGGCAAATTTTGACAAGTTGAGTCAGTTGTGGAAAGTAAGGTTGGATCACACACACGCAGCACAGCTGTATAATGGAACATGTGACAGACATGTGATGAGGGCAGGGAGATAATAATTAATGTCTCTAGAAAAGCTTTGTCAAGTTGGTTCAGAAAGTCAGTAGGGTGAAACATGGGTATAATGCAATAGTGCTTGAGTGTTTAGAATACAAACATTGTACTCGGCCTTGGTTTCTCCTTCTAACTGAATCCAAACACAAATACATACATATATGATTCATATATATATTAGAAGTCCGTTGCACGAAGATTCGCGTAATAGGCCTTCCTTCCCCTGGCTGTTGGCACTGGTTTTCCTCCGGCACCCGGGACCCAGGCCTTTGGTCAAGACGCAGCGAGACTTGGCTTTTCCCCTCCTGCCACAGCGAGGCTTCTTCACTCCAGCCAGAGCCTTCTGTCTTCGCTCCACGCCTGCATATGCAAATTAACCACCATCTTTTTTGGGTTAATTCGCATAGTCACTCTGATTGGCTGGTGGGCGTAGCAGAGTGACACCAGTTTGCATGTTTCTCTTTTAATAGTGTAGATCTATCACAATACCATACATATCATCATGATTGAGGCAGCTGAGGAACAAACATTTTTAGGGTTAAGAATTCTTAGAACTTGCTCCCGGATCTGTTTTGTCCTGACCCCATAGATAACAGGGTTGAGTGCTGGTGGAACAACCATATATAAATTGGCCAGAAATATATGAACATAGCCAGGGATGCTATGACCAAAGCGGTGGGTCAGAAATGAGAAAAATGCTGGGATGTAGAAGATGAGCATGACACAGACATGGGAGCCACAGGTATTGAGAGCCTTGAATCGGGCATTCCATGATGGTAAATGAAACACTGTGCAGAGTATCTTCACGTAGGAGAAACCAATTACTATAAGGTCAATGAATCCCACAGAAAAGGCAGCCATCCCAAACAAATTGTTAGCCCTGATACTGGCACAAGAAAGACGGGCAATGCCCATGTGCTCACAGTAAGTGTGGGGAATGGTCCTGGCACCACAGAATGACAACAGCAAGATGAGAAACACAAAAGGGATAACAAAGATTAAAGATCTCACTATCATGGCTACACCTAGAATGGCCACTACCTTGTCTGTGAGTATCATGGTATATCTAAGAGGATTGCATATAGCAACATAGCGGTCTATGGCCATTACTGTCAGTACCCCAGATTCCAGACCAGTGCACAGATGAATCATAAACATCTGTGCAAGACAGGCACCAAAAAGAATTTCCCTTAAATTGAACCAGAAGATGCCCAGCATCTTGGGGATAGTGGCAGTGGACAGGCATAGGTCAGTGCAGGCCAGCATTGCCAAGAAATAAAACATGGGCTGATGGAGGGTAGGCTCAGCCTGAATTATAAACAGGATTGTAATGTTCCCCAGGAGGGCAATCAGATAGACAGCACAAAAGGGAAAACCAATCCAGATATGAAGATTTTCCAGTCCTGGAATCCCCAAGAGGACAAAGGAGAAAGGACGGAATTGGGTGGTGTTCTGATGGGCCATCTTTATGGCTGCTGGTCAGTTTTTTCACTCAACTCAAGACTCCAATCCCATTCATGTCATTTTTTCAGGTCACGGAAATACACGGCATCAATTCTCTGACTTAATACAGCAGAAGACCCTGGAGTGAAAAATGAAAAAAGGTTTAAAAAGCTCCCAATGTAGAATTGACCAGATTCATGACATCTTGTTTTCCTGTCCAAAGTACATTCCAAATTTGATGTTCTACTACAGTCCCAGCAATGATGTAATTTCAGTTACATTTTAGAGGGACTTCTGTAATGTTACAATGGATAATAGATTGAAGGGGCAAGTAAGAGTTTGCAGTAAACTGAGAGATATATTGCTTGCCTAATCTAAATAAATAGTACTGGAGATGGCAAGGCAATGATATATAAAATAAATTGGCAGGAAACACTTTCTGATATGATTTGGGGGATGGAAGAGAGTAATAAGTCATGTTTAATTTCCAGTATTCTGTCCTTGGTTATTAAGTGACTATTGGTGCTATTCACTGAGATATGAGAGAGTTTTATTTGTTTATCTTAATTTATGAGTGAAGTTGTTGAAATTAATTCTGCAATGAGTAGATATGAAATTCATATTGAATCAAGCACAAATTCTCAGCAGGCAGAATGTGAGTTAATCTCCCATTTTCACTGAAGTCCAGTTTTTGGACATCAGTGAGTTTATAAAACACTAAAAGTTCCATTCACGTGACTCTAAAAATAATAGGATTCCTACTGTGATTAAGTTAATATCATATTTTTTTCATATTAAAAATATTTACAATCTCTGCAGAACTATGCTACTTAGAAATTACAATCTTACTGACCTCACTCTTTCACTCATTTCCAATTAAATTACTCACTTTCTGGGCTAAGTTACATTTACCAAAACCTCAGAAATGGACATCATTAGTGTCCATATGGACATCATTAGAAAAGCTCTCAGATGGTAGAAGTGTTCATGGATGATACTAAAATTAAGTTTTCTGGAAATTCAATACATTTGCAAAAAAAAGAGTAAACATATATTAAAAAGATATTTCTTCTATAGGTCTTATTATAGGCTTTAAATATATAAATGCAAATATTCAGCTCTAAGAATAAGATTTTGTAATTAAATATTAAATAATAAATTACCATTAAATATTAAAATAAGTTTGCAGCATATCCTTAAGTTATGATCACAAGAAATCCATTTAATTAAACAGCTAAAATTTAGTTCTTAAGGGAATACAATGTTATTCTATGGTAACGTTTGGGTGTCGTGGGTCCTCTAAGTCTTTCTGAGACATAAATGTTTCAAGTGTTTATTTAATATTTATTATTTACTTTATAGCTAGTGTTGGATGTGAAAATACCTAAGATACATGGCCATGATAAAGAAACAGTCTTTTTTTCCTAACTCTTACATTCTAAATTAGCAAAAAAGACAATAAGCTTGCAAAAATAATTACTCCACATAATCTTTTATGAAAATAAAGTTGAATAACTTTAAAAATCAGCACTAAGAATACAAAAGAATCAATTAAAAAGAAAAAAAGATGAACATACACTTTTATAGAAGATATACAAGTGGTTAATAGCAAATGAAAAGATACTCAGCATCATTAGTCAGCAGGGAAATGAAAATTAGTATCACAAAATGATTTCATTTTATTCTCCTTGAATGGCTAAAGGAACAATGAATAATATTATAATATATTAAAGAAGACGTGGAATAACTGAAATTCTCATACATTAATGTTTGGTATGTGAAATATACAACTACTTTGGAAAACTGGCTTATTTCTTATGAAGTGAAAAATACATCTTCACTATTTTCAACAATGCCACTCCTAGATATTTACCAAAAAAATATCCAGTGAACATATCAAATAGACAATTACACATATAATTGAAAAAATAATTACTCCAGATAATGTTTTATGAAAATAAAATATATACATGCCTGACTCTGGAAAAGTCATGGCTGCTAATAAATATTTGGAAGTCATCAGTGTATGATGTCTTTGATACACATCATCTGCATTGTATATATGGATGGGAGATTGAAGAGAAAAAGCTCTAAAACAAAAAGTAGTGATGAATATTCTTATTTATTTCTGTTCTAATCAATATTTTAGGATCCACTGCTGATAATAAAAAACATACAGAAAAAAGTTTATAATTCAACTCTATTTGAAGAGAGAGAGAGAGAGAGAGAGATTACTGGTCATTGAATAAGGTGTAACAGAATCATAGATGGTCTTCATAAAAATCAGGGATGCTCCATGCCACCCTTTCCCCCTCTATTATCAAGATTAATTAAGAATTATTTTCTTTTTCCCAATCCTTTCTTTCAATGACTTTATAACAAATGGGCCTAAGTCCTCTTACTCTTTTCATTATCTCTTCCTCTGCCCGGATTTCTTTGCCTTTATTTCTACTAGAGCTCCATTATTTAATAGGAAGCCAACTTACCAACTCCTTTAGCAGCTCATCCATATTCCAGAAGAGTCATCTGCTTGGATGCTACAACCTCTGGGCTTTGTGAAGTCATAACTTATAGTAGTAAGAATTTATAGTGATATTTCCCAGATGCATTTGCCCTTGGGGCTCCCAAGGGCCTGAGGATGGAGAGAAAAAAAAGAATTCCCTAGTTGCCAAACTAAAGCTGATTATTTCCCCAATGCTGGTTCAGGTCCGTAGTTCAGTCATACTCTTGCATTGCCTGTGGGCTTTGTACTGGCCGAGATGGTGCTAGAAGAAGCCACTTCATGGAAGCAACAAACAATTAGAATAGAATGAGATAATTTTTCACTTTTTTAATCATTCCACAATTTTTACAAGTCCCTGTAAGGGACTCGGGGATATCAAGAGTAGAAACACCTACTATTTTTATTTAATAGGAAATGAGACTCAGAAAGATGAGATACATTATTAGGTCATAGCCGAGCAATGCCAGAAAAGAAACTGAAATCCAAGTCCATTGAATTCCTAAACCAGTATTATTTTCAATAAATGCTTCTGTGTATCCTCCTTTATTCATAGGTTATTTATACAGATTTAACCTTGATATTTGTGCTACAAACTATGATAATAATAATGAGGCAGAGATTGCTAGTTAGGCAGTTTCCTACAATGCCATGGCTTAAATATCTTTAATAAGTCCTAGCCTAATGCTAGTATTAATGGTAGTCAGAAAGGCAATGCTGAGATTCCAGTTGAATTCTGAAGGCTTGAGAACCAGAGCTCTGATGGTGTAAGTCCTAGTGTTAGAGTAGGTGAATACTGAGTTCCAGATCATTAGGAAAGAGAGAGAGAGAGAGAGAGAGAGAGAGAGAGAGAGAGAGAGAGAGAGAGAGAGAGAGAGAGAGAAAGTGATCTAATGGCCAGGGGATAAGAAGCTGCTGGGGAAGCTGTTGTAGCAGACCCTAATTGTGAAGCACCATATGTAATGGATTGTAACTTAGGGGAAGGCTGGACCTATGCCCTGGTCAGCCACTGGAGAAGAATGAGATCTTTGTCCTGTGTTTGAACAATGGTTTCCCATGACTGAAGATGAGGCAAGGTCTGCACAGAATGAGGTGTATGGGTTAAGGCATATCCTGTTGAGCCTGAATTTGAAGAATGAAAAGGTGTGGATGATGGTGGTTGGAAGCCAAGATTTATTAAACTAGGAAGGGCTGCATTTTGCTGAAACAAAACTGGAACAAATTCTTGACTAGAGGTAGCATGAATAGAAAGGCAAGAAGGTTCATTGTACACATTAGTTTGCATAGGCTGATAGGAAGACCCCATAGAAGATGTTAGTGTGACTGGAAAAGGTTGGTGCATGACTGAAGAACGTGTCATATGCTATTCTTTACCATAACTCTCATCCCTACATTGCAATTGTGTCAGATGAAATGAGTGTTTTTTTAGTTTTTTTAATTGGACACCTAACTCTGTAGGTCAGAAGTGGTGGGAAGCCAAGTGGTTGGTTTTTGGCTTCAGGGTCTCCCAAAATTGCAATCAAGATTTTAGGAAAGACTCTAGTTTCATCTGAGGCTTACTCTAGCTATTTACCTATCATCTATCTATCTCAGATATATGCTATAGATACAATGCATATAATTGAGAAAACTGGACAATAACATGCAAAAAAATTAAACTGGGCCCCTGTCTTACACCACACACAACAGTCAAAACAAAATGGATTAACATCTTGAACAAAAGACCTGAAACCATAAACCTCCTGGAAGAAAACATAGGGATTAAGCTATTAATGATTTTGACAATATTTTCTTTTAATTTGACACCAAAAGCAGAGACAACAAAAGCAATAATAAACAATTGGGAGTACATAAAACTAAAAAGCTTCTGCATAACAAAGAAAACCATTAATAAAATTAAAAGGCAAATTATGGAATGTGAGAAATATTTGTAAATCTTATATCTGATAAGAGATTAACATCCTAAATATATAAAGATATTCTACAACACAATAGCAAAAAAAAATCCAATTTAAAAATGGGCAGAGGATTTGAATAGATATGTTTGCAAAGATAATGTACAAATGGCCAGCAAATATATGTAAAGATGCACAACATCATTAATCATTTCAATAAAGCAAATCACAGTCAATAATATTGTGATATGTTTACATGGTGACAAATGTTTACCAGAATTGGTGATGTGATCACAGTGCAAGGTATAAAAATGTTGAGTTACTATATTGTCTACCTAAAACTAATATAATATTGTATACCAACTGTACTTAATTTTTTTACATCTTTATTGTTGAAAGTATTACATAGTTCACTTTTTTTCCTCATTGACCCCCTTTAGCTGCTCCCCACCCTTGCCCCAGGCCTTCACCACATTATTATCTGTATCCATGGGTTATACATATATGAATAAAAGTTCTTTGGTTGATCTCTTCCCACCCACCCACCCGGCCTTCTCTCTGAGATTTCATAGTCTGTTCCATGTTTCTATGTCTCTGAATCTATTTTGTTCATAGTTTATTTTGTTCATTAGATTCCACATATGAGTGAGATCATGTGATACTTGTCTTTCTTTGACGGGCTTATTTTGCTCTTATACTCTTCAGGTCCCTCCATGCTGTCTCAAAGGGTAAGTGATTTATCTTTTTTACTGCTGCATAGTAGTCCATGGTTTTAATTTAAAAAAAAATAAGCTATCACTTCATACCTTTTAAATTGATTATCATCAAGAAGACAAGAGAGACACGTAGAAACATGAAACAGACTGGGGAATCTCAGGGGGAAGGAAAGAAGGGGCAGGAAGAGATTAACCAAACAATTTTTATGGGTATGCATTGTCCATGAACACAGACAATAGGGTGGTGAAGACCTGGAGTAAGGCAGGAGCTGGATAGTGGAGGTCAAGTGCAGGGGGAAGGTAAGGAGAGACATCATCAATACTGTCAACAATAAAGGTTTTTTTTAAAAGAAGACAAGAGATAAGTGTTAGCAAAGATGTGGCGAAAGGGAACGCTTTTGTACACTTGGTAGGAATGTATATTGTTTCAGCCACTATGGAAAACAATATGGATATCTCTTAAAAATTAAAAATTAAACTACCATATGACCCAGGAATTTTACTTCTGGGTATATATATATCCAAAGGAAATGAAATCAAGATATTGGTGAGATACTGTACTCCCATGCAGCATTATTCACAATAGCCAGGATATAGAACAACCTAATTTCCATCAACAGATAAATGGATAAAGATGATGTGGTATATGTATGCAATAGAATATTATACAGCCATGAGGAAAAAGAGCATCCTGCCATTTGCAAAATATGAATGGACCTAAAGGGTATTATGCCAAGTAAACTAAGTTAGACAGAGAAAGCTTCATGCTGCATAGCCTCACTTACATGTGAAATTTAAAAAACTAAACTCATAGAAACAGAAAAGAGATATGTTGTTGCCAGAAGTGTGTGTGTGGGGGGGAGGTGGTCATGAAAATGGGTAAAAGTGGTCAAAAGATACAAAATTCCAGTTATAAGATAAATAAGTTCTGGGGATGTGATATATAGTATGGTTACTATAGTTAACAATACTGTATTGTGCATTTGAAGTTTAAGAGAATAGATCATAAAAGTTGTCATCACAAGAAAAAAAAAGTGTAACTATATGAGGTGAGAGATGCTAACTACACTTTCGTGGTAATCACTTCACAATATACATATATCTGATAATGACGTTGTACACTTTATACTAACATGTAATATATCAATTATATTTTAATAAAACTGAAAAATATGAAGTAAATATATATAAAATTAGAAAAGTTATTTTAAAAAGAGTTGTGGTAATGCATGAAGCAAGGACCTATGTCTTTTCAACAACCATGTTGGGACTTGTTTACAAGTACATAATCATTCTATGACTCAGACATTCTAGATTGCTTCCCACCTGCCCTAAACTGCTGGGCATCAAATTAATATTTATAATGTCAGTAATAAGTGCCAGACACCAAGTCTGGCTGGGGATATAAGAAGCTTGGGATGTAACTCAAGGGTTTTTAAAAATTCAATAAGTTATTCTGTTGCCAAGGTTGGGACAAGCAGTTTTGTGTAAAGAGTTCAAGCTTCAGAAATCCAAGTGACATGGATTCATCCTGCTCAATTGCTTGGGAGTTTGTTTCTTCATCTAGAGCCAACATAAAAACCTCTCAGAGCAAAAGTAGAGGTAAAATAAGAATGTATTTAAAGTGTCTGGCACATGGTAACTATTCAAATAGTAAGTTTATAAAAAGGAGAGATTAGAAGGGATGAAAGAAAAGGACAGAGAGCTCAGCCAAATCAATCTTTTGATACCTTCATGAGGCCAATGTTATGAAATGGGATATAACAGACCCTAAAAGAAGACTCTTTCAGAGAAACCAAGATGGCGGCATAGGTTAACGCCGGAGATTGCTGCCTCGAACAACCACTTCAAAAAACAACTAAAAGACGGAACAGACATCATCCAGAACCACAGGAAGGCTGGCTGAGTGGAAATTCTACGACTAGGAGGAAAGAGAATATCATACCCAGACTCAGAGGAGGCACAGTGCTGAAGTGAAATACTCAGGTGCGGAGTGCGCCCGAAGCGGGCTGGAGGCGGAGGGCGCGGTTGTTGTTTTCAATCGGGAGGGAGTTTCAGACTCTGAGCTCCAGATCCGGGTGAGTCTCTAGGGACCCAGACTCAAACAGGAGAAGCAGGACTATCTGACTTCGGTTGGAACTCGAAGGCAGCTTTCTCTCCGAGGTTTGCAGCAGTTGCTGGGACTCTGTGAGGCAGAGCCCCTAGGGACGGAACTGAGAGCAGCCATAACTGCTCGCTCCGGCCCGCCCTGTGCAGAGCCATTTGCCGGATAGCCTCAGGCAAACGCTAGATTAGCACTGCCCTAGAGATCCAGCACAGAAGCTCTCCCACTGCAGACACAGCGGACTCTCATAGCCAGTTATCCTGGAGGTCAAATCACCCCCAGTATTGCCGACAACAATCAAGGCTTAACTACAACAAGACTGCCCACAAAGACCACTAGGGGGTGCACCAAGAAAGCATAAAAAATGCGGAGACAAAGAAACAGGACAAAACTGTCAATGGAGGATATTGAGTTCAGAACCACACTATTAAGGTCTCTTAAGAACTTTCTAGAAGCCGCCGATAAATGTAGTGAGATCCTCAAGAAATCTAATGAGACCCTCGATGTTATGATAAAGAACCAACTAGAAATTAAGCATACACGGACTGAAATAACGAATACTATACAGACTCCCAACAGCAGACCAGAGGAGCGCAAGAATCAAGTCAAAGATTTGAAATGTGAAGAAGCAAAAACACCCAATCAGAAAAGCAAAATGAAAAAAGAATCCAAAAATACGAAGACAGTGTAAGGAGCCTCTGGGACAGCTTCAAGCGTACCAACATCAGAATTATAGGGGTGCCAGAAGATGAGAGAGACCAAGATATTGAAAACCTATTTGAAGAAATAATGACAGAAAACTTCCCCCACCTGGTGAAAGAAATAGACTTACAGGTCCAGGAAGTGCAGAGAACCCCAAACAAAAGGAATCCAAAGAGGACCACACCAAGACACATCAAAATTAAGATGCCAAGAGCAAAAGACAAAGAGAGAATCTTAAAAGCAGCAAGAGAAAGAAACTCAGTTACCTACAAGGGAATACCCATACGACTGTCAGCTGATTTCTCAACAGAAACTTTGCAGGCCAGAAGAGAGTGGCAAGAAATATTCAAAGTGATGAATAGCAAGAACCTACAACCAAGATTACTTTATCCAGCAAAGCTATCATTCAGAATTGAAGGTCAGATAAAGAGCTTCACAGATAAGGAAAAGCTAAAGGAGTTCATCACCACCAACCCAGTATTATATGAAATGCTGAAAAGTATCCTTTAAGAAGAGGAAGGAGAAGAAAAAGGTAAAGATACAAATTATGAACAACAAACATGCATCTATCAACAAGTGAATCTAAGAATCAAGTGAACAAATAATCTGGTGATCATAATAGAATCAGGGACATAGAAAGGGAATGGACTGACTATTCTTGGGGGGGAAAGGGGTGTGGGAGATGCAGGAAGAGACTGGACAAAAATCGTGCACCTATGGATGAGGACAGTGGGTGGGGAGTGAGGGCGGAGGGTGGGGCGGGAACTGGGAGGAGGGGAGTTATGGGGGGAAAAAGAGGAACAAATGTAATAATCTGAACAATAAAGATTTAATTTAAAAAAAAGAAGAAGAAAAAAAAAAGAAGTCTCTTTCAAAATCAGCACTTCAAAAAGGCATGCATAGAGTGAAATTTAGCCTTCTCAAATGTAGAGCAGGACCAGGTACCTGTGCCAAAGAAAGACATCCTAAAAAAAAATCCCATCACAAAAAACAACATTGTAACTATGTGAGGTGATGGATGTTAACTAAAGTTACTGTGGTAATCATTTTGCAATATACAGGTATATCAAGTCACTATGTTATATACTTTAAATTAATACATTGCTATATGTCAGTTATCCTATATAATAAAGAGGTAATATGCAAATTGACCCTCATGCCCTCACGTCATCACAAGATGGCCACCCCAACGTTGTCACAAGATGGCTGCCCCCACATTGTCACAAGATGGCCTCCCCCACATGATCACAAGATGGACACCACAAGATGGCCACCCCCACATCGTGAGATGATGGCCACCCCCACGTCGTCACAAGATGGACACCATAAAATGGCCGCCCCCACGTCATCACAAAATGGCCGCCCCCACATTGTCACAAGATGGCCAGCAGGGGAGGGCAGTAGGGGACCATCAGACCAGCAGGGGAGGGCAGTTGAGGGCGATTGGACCAGCAGGGGAGCAGTTAGGTGTCAATCAGGCTGGCAGAGGAGTGGTTAAG
The DNA here is from genome assembly GCF_014108235.1 of Myotis myotis. NCBI lineage: Eukaryota > Metazoa > Chordata > Mammalia > Chiroptera > Vespertilionidae > Myotis > Myotis myotis. Next base: position 43,461,115 of record NW_023416314.1, read on the forward strand.
GGGTGATCAGGCTGGCAGGCAGAAGTGGTTAGGTGCAATCAGTCAGGCAGGCAGGCAGGTGAGTGGTTAGGAGCCAGCCATCCTGGATTGTGAAAGGGATGTCTGACCTGTAGGATCAGGCCTAAACCAGCAGCGGACATCCCTCATGGGGTCCCAAATTGCAGAGGGTGCAGGCTGAGCTGAGAGACAATGCCCCCCCCCCCCCCCCGCCACCTCCAGTACACAAATTTTGTGCACCGGGCCTCTAGTATTCAATAAAACTAGAAAAAATAAGTAAAGTGATATACAAAAGAAAAAATACTGTAGAAATACTACATTTGAATTAAAGTCATTTGGCAAACATAGCTTCAATACAAAAAAAAGTAGGATCATCCAATTGGGAAAATTATTTAAATAATCTTTGGGAAAATGCAGAACTTGACACAATATCATCTTCAAAAGAGATAGGCTGCTCCTGAAAAACATTTCTTGGAAATATTGGACCATTGTGCCATCATGAAGAAGGGGATTAAAAAAGGGCAAAACACACTTATGAAAATCAAACCTTAGCACTTTCATGCCTCAAACACTGGACAGCAGCACCAGCCACAGCTTTGGATGGAGGCTGAAACAAACAGGACAACAGAGAGGATGAACAGGATAGTTTATTTGTGTCTAGAAAGGACAGGTCATAGTGGAATTGAGATGTTACCTGAAATTTTATCAAAAGTTCTAAGGTCCTTATAGGCTGATGAGATGGAATAATGTAAAGATTTTAAAGTCATAAAGATGAAGATAATGAAAAAAAGAGCACATCACTTTGAAGAATACAACCCCTTCACTGATCTCCTCCCCCAAAACTAAAAAGCTGTCTATCTCCTTTACAGACAAAACAAACAAACAAACAAAATACTAAATAAAGAACATCCTAGTAGAAAGAAAGAAAAATTAGGAAATGCTGTGCCCAGGGAGTTTCACAGACAGAAAATCTAAGCAGGATCTGAGAGTCTCTGAGGAACCAGAAGATGGCATGCCTGCCATAGGTGCCAGAGAAAAGAGTCAAGAGATGCTCGGGTTAAACCATTCAACTTCAAGAGCCTAAGTTTTGGGGTAAATGTCTACACTTCAGCCCAAGAAAAAATTCACAACACAAAGGCCATGCTGAATCAAGAGATAGGAGAGGCATGTGTATCCCATACAATTCAGAGAACATGCAGATCTTTTTAAAGTTATTGTATCAAGTTTGTTTCCTTAGCTACCAAACACTCCATTCCCACTCCATTTTGCTAATGCTGGGCAAGGCCTTGGTTAAGGATTTGGTCTAGGATATTTCCCAAGTAACAAGAAAATCCAGGAAAGGGAAGTTTTCTTTGAAGCAACAGGAAACAATGAGTCACAGAGGAACGTTTCCATTGTTGTTTGAGGTAATAAGGAAAAGAAAAGTCAACACTCATTCCACTCATTAAAAGTGAAATTTCCTTTCCAACATAAAAATAATTCCTGACTTTTGTTAATAATTCCAAAGACGAACCTGATCCTTTTTGTGTCTTACAGTCTTCTCAGTAGCTTCAGGATTCCCTGCTTGATCTCCTTGGTTCTCACGCCATAAACAATGGGGTTCAGAGCTGGGGGGATCAGGTGGTGCAGGATGTTGAGCAGGATGGGGACATCTGGGGGGATTCTCTTCTTGGCCAGGTTAGTGATGACCAGAACCAGCAGGACTGTGCTGAAGAACAGGATGAGGATGAAGTGGGAACCGCACGTGCTCAGGGCCTTGGCCGCAGCACCCTCAGCCTTGATCCTTAGCACAGCTCTCAGGATGAAGGAGTAGGAGAGAACAATAAGGATGAGGTCAGAGCCCAGTAAGGTCCAGCCTGCCACAAACTGGTAGAGCCGGTTGAAGGTGATGTCATCACAGGAGAGTTTGGACACAGACAGGTTAGTGCAGATGCAGTTCTTGATGATGTTCTCTGCACAATATCTGAGTCGGGAAGAAAGGATTGGAACAGGAAGAGAAAAGAGAGCATTCCGGGCCACAACAAATACGGCAGCCCTAGCCACAAATTGGTCAGTGATGATGGATGGGTACCGTAGAGGGTGGCAGATGGCCACATAGCGGTCATAGGCCATGACCATGAATGTGCAGGACTCCATGGTCAAGAAACTGTTCATGATGAACATCTGGAGGAAGCAGGCAAAGAAGCTGATGGACCTACGGTCAAACCAGAAGATGGCCAGGACCTTGGGGATGACGGTGAGGCAGAGCACAACGTCCAGTAGTGAGAGCAGGCTGAGCAGGTAGTACATGGGCTCATGCAGAGAGGCCTCCAGTAGGATGGTGATCAAAAGAATACCATTGGCCCCCATGGCCAGGAGGAAGAGGAGGCTGAGGGGCAGGGACAGCCAGTGTTGCCAACTCTGGTAGTTAGGGAAGCAGACGAGGAAAAATTCAAAGACTGGAGCAGTGGAGTAATTGCTGGGTGATGCCATGTAAAGGCTCCTGTACAAGCTAGAAATTTGGAGTCCCTGAAAATGACAACAGAATATATCACAGTTGAAAGTATATATTCTAGATTCAGTAGAACTCCGTGTCCATTAAGAACTCAGTTTCTTAGCCTGTCCCAATCGAGTTTTTATTTATTTATTTTTCTTTCTGACAAATGTACCAATATTTATTTAACCAATCCCCTTGCTATACATTTAGTTTGTTTCTAGATTATCCCTGCTCCTATAGAGTTTGTAATCATCATCAATCATCACTGACATTTAACTGAACACTTGTCATGTGCTAGGCATTATGTTTATAATCACAATCTTACTCTATACTTTTTAAAAACACTTAAGAATAATCAATACTGTTATACTAATTTCACAGAAAATGAAAGGGTATCGATAAAAGGGAACAAAGTCATTTGAACAAAATCAGGAGAGCCAGTAAATTGTGAAGAACCAGGGAATCTGACTCTAGTTTCCATGCTTCCAACCACCACACAAGATTTACACTCAACCAGAATAATTCCTTCCTTCAGTATAGAAGAGATAGCTATATGGGGAGCTCTGCTACCTGACTCCCTACAATTGGACAGAACTCAACATCGGGATTCTGTGTTTTCACTCATCAGAATATACTGGGTTAGTGGTAGAGCAGCCCTTGATCCCACCCAAAGGCAGTGATTTCTCTTAGCTCCAAAGAGGGTTTTGGTTTAAAGGCATAGAGTTTATCATTCTCTTACTGGATTACTTGCTGTTGTTTATCTTTTTTGAAGGATCAAGAGTATCTTTGGATCCTTTAGTCAGTACTGAAAGATACAGGAGGAGGTTCATCGAAGGCAGAATGGAAGATAGTTAGTAGTGAATAAGTGTAGGCATATAAACCTACATAGGGATTCATCTGCTCTTATGGTAAGCAAAGCTGTCAGGATCCAATTTTCCTAGCCTGGCCTGTGTAATCTGTGTTCTGTAAATGCATCAGCTTTGATTCCAGGTGTCTCTTTAGTTGGGTACTGTCTTATTTTCCTTACTGCTAAACAGAGAGCAGGTGACCAAGGGTGACCAAGTGCTAGAAAGGGTAATAGTAATGGCTGTCACATCAAAGAATCAGGGAAAAGCCCAGGATTTATGGCAGGTGTAGAGGAAGCCCAGGAGGCATATAATCAGTATAGTTGGGATTACTGATCCTGCTCACCCATCTCATCTAATAGTCTTCTCCAGGACATCAAGTGTGTCTGAGAAAGTATCAGACTTCAGCTGCCAGAGAAGGTAAGACCCAAGGCCTTTCATTCTTTCATTTTTAACATCCCATACTCTCCAAAACAGTACACACACACACACACACACACACACACACACACACACACACACACAACTTTCTACCCATTGTGGGGCTTTAAGAAACCAAGGATTCGAAGGTTAAAGCTAGGTTAAGGACAAGTATATATCAGTTCTGTCCTGTAGTTTCATATGTGATTAGGAAAATGACCCTCATTGAGAATCAAAGAAATAAGGATAAAAAACATACCTGCTTTTCTGAAAACATACCTTCCTTTCCAATAATCTCAAGTTCAGGACCAGAGAGTGACTTGATCTATTTGAACAAGTGAGAAAATAGTCAGTGCCTTCCCTGTACTTGGTCTTAATGTTAGGCATACTAATATGCATCATGGATTTAGCAAATATCTTCTGAGAACTTAATAGAGAAAAATTTTAAAAAGCACTTATAATGCAGTATAAATGTTGGTCTACTAAAGATGAAAGGGACATACATACAGATAAATAAAGCAATGTGCTGTGGTTAGAAAGTTGGCTTCAGCCCGACCAGTGTGGCTCAGTGATTATCAACCTATGAACTAGGAGGTTGCAGTTCAATTCCCGGTCAGGGCACATGCTCAGGTTGGGGCTCAGGGTTGTGGGCTCAGGGTCGTGGGCTCGATCCCCAGTGGGGGATGTGCAGGAGGCAGCCAACCAACGATTCTCTCTCATCATTGATGTTCTCTCTCTCCCTCTCCTTTTTCTCTGAAATCAATAAAAATATTTTTAAGTTGGCCTCAGATAAATTCAAATCTTGCTCTTAAACTTATTCTATGACCCTGATGTCTATTTAAACTCCAAGGTACCTAGTTTTCTCATTTATGAAACAAAGAAATAATATTTAAGCTTACGGTGTTGTGTGGAGGGAAAGGGGCTATCAGTTCCTGAGGTGCTCTTTGGCCCAGAGACATAGCAAGCTGGGAGCATGAGTGAAGAAAAGAAAAAAAGAGCCAACATTTACCTGAGGGAAAGAACTATCCTTATAGGCAATGGTAAGAGAAGAAAGCCCTGCCTGGGCGGATGTTCGGTAATGATTAGTTATGAGGTGTAGGTGCTGGTAGATCCTAGTTCTTTGAGGAAAGGAGGTAGGAGAGCAGAGTGTCCAGAGACAATGACCAAAGGTATGCAGTAGTACATCCAACCATGTGAGGTCTGTAGCAGTAGATATCTTATACACTGCAAGGAAGCACAGAATATTTGAAACAGAGAGTGATGTGCTATCGGTGGGACAAAGGGGAATCACACAGAAGGTAGGGACTCTCTTTTTGGTGAGTTCTGAATAGTTCAAAAGAGAAGTGATTACAATCTGAACAAAGCCCATGCAAGTGAAGAAGAAAGACTGTATTTGAGGGTGGGAGGACTACAGAATTTAGTATAAATAATAATTAAGGGGTCAGGGAGAGACTGGAGTCAAAAATGCCACTGAGGATCTCTAAAACATATTTAAAGGATCTTTAAAAGAGGATCTTTTAACTGATAAGGGAAGAAATGTCACTTTCAGACCTATAGCAAAGACATATTCTCTCAGGCAGTTATATACTTTCAGCTCTGTTTTGTAGTTCCTTTTAAATTCCTTAATAGGTGAACCATTCTTCCTTTCTGACTGTATACTCCTCCGTAAAACTGAGGCTCCTAATCTGAGAAATAGGGAATTGTTGGCTATCTGGGCATTGTTTTGATCTCCAATATTCAATGCTATTAGTTTGCATTCACGGGCTGATATTCACAAAGAAGTTGTAATGGTTCCTTGTTCTAAGCACTCATGAGCAAAACATAGTCTCTCACTGTAAAATATCGACAGTCTGGGAAGGTCAGACAAGTACTGAGGTAGCTAAAATTACAGCAGAAGATTCAAGCCCAGCTATGATTGCCCAGAAAAGGAGTGATCACCTTGGCTGATCACTTTGGGTCAGAAAGAAGATGATGGCCCAATCAGACACAGAGGCTTGACCTCCCAGCCATGATGTGCGTGGTAGTCTTTGATCTACAGAAGTTTTGGACACACAACTCTATATTATCACAGAATGACTCAGCCTCAGCTCTAAATGAAATAACAGCTTTAGGTCACCCTTACACCCTTACACCAAGATCTACTAGTAAGTATCTTGGCAGTTTTGGCATCTGCACCCTATTAAAAGAGTTATATCTTCTATATATATATATATACCAGGCTCCCAAATTCCCCTTCTTTCTCGCAGTTTTCCTGGACTTAACTTAAGACTCACCGTCTTCAGAAGCCTGCACAATTGCTGTTTCTGCCTGTTAGAAAAAGCACCGAAACTGGCTCCTCCATGGACTCTAGAAGCTGTTTATATATCGGCCCTGGCTCCACTATGCCTCTTCCCTCTCCATTACTCCCAGGACATGTGCTCTTGTTAGGAACCTGTACCCTAATCTCTGGTCTATTTCTCAAGAGAGTATACTATAAAAAGCTTAATTTAGCATTGTGAATTGAGGGAGGGAGGGGAGATCAAAAGCTCTCGGGGAGTCTAAATAAAGAAAAAGAAACTCTGGGTGAAGGAGGGGGGAAGTTGAGTGAATAGGTTCCTCGGGAAAAAATTCTATGTGGGTAAGACCTGGAATAACCTACCCTCAGCCCTGTAGCTCCTTAGAGGGAGATGATAGAGGAACATCCCCAGCAATCAAAGGAGCATACTTCTCAAAGGACAACGAGGTGGGCAGGGAGCACTGTCCCTCTGAGCCCTCTCCTGCAATGGGAATATTAGTCTGGACCCACGCAAATCCGTGGGAATGACCTCGTTTATCATATGGTCTTATGTTTAAATTTTCCCTTTTTGTCTAAAGTCCGTTTCTTAAGTATAGTTGTAGAAATGCCAGCTGTTAACCATACTCACCTTCCACAGAGCATCACTTAGCATTGATTCCTTGGGAAAACAGTGGGATTGTCACCAGCACAGCCACCACTCTGAACTGATGCACAATAGGACCTGGAAAACAGCCTCTCCAGTGAAGGTCTCCAGATGCGTCTTAGAACAGGGATACTCAGTCTAAGTGTAGGCTCTTTGGGGCTTTGAGGACAGGAATCCTGGAGAGAGGAGAGTAAGTGGACTTGGGTTCTAGGTCTTACACTTTCTTACCTACACTTTCTCCCATTCCCTCCATGCAGTAACTCCTCTCCTGCTCTACCTCTACCTTGGGACCTGGAGGTTCTGAGTGCAACAGCAATGACCTTGGCAGCATCAAATAAAGTTCATCAATGAAGAAAATGATTACATGACTCAATCACATCCAATGAAAGTATGTTGCCAGAGCATGTAGTTTATACTGAGCAAAATATCCTGATCCTCAAGGTTACTTATAAATAAGCAATCCCTCTCCACTCTCAAATCACAGGGATATGGCAAAGAGACAACTGGAGGCTTAAGTGAAATGACATATAATAAAACTAATTTTGCCATAGGCTAATTGATATAAACAAAGAAATAAGTTTCTACAGCATATTCCTGGTCACAAAAATATTACCAAACTTCTAAATAAAGACCCCAAACATGTATTATATTGAACATTGAAATACATGTGAGCTATACATACATTTTTTAAAAAAATTAATAGAAATAAGTAAGATAATTCTTTCCCAACCTGCTATTTCAGTTCATGGTGGGAAGTGGCTGGAACCTATCCCAGCAGCTCAGATAACAGGGTGGAAGCCTTCACAGGACGCCCTTCCATCAAGGGCACACTCACACACACGCACACTTACTCAAATGGCAGGGTTTACCCACATCAACTCGTCTAGCATGCACATCGTGAGGATGTGGGAGGAAGCTGGAGTACCTGGAGAAAACCCATGCAGACGTGGGGAGAGCACACGAACTCCACACTCACAGTGGTCCAGGCCACAGTAAATTTTTTTCCTCATCAACATTATAATGAAACAATGTTGAATAAAATGATATTATTTGAGGACTTCTGTATATGTCATATATAATATATATGTAATATATACTAGTAAATGTGTACATATACATGTAATATATATATATATATATATATATATATATATATCCACAGCTTTCTTGCACCTATTGTTGCTGTTGAGAATATGCTGTCAGTAAAATTGCTGTTCCTTTGTAAATTATGTATCACCTCTCTGGGTCTTTTCAGAACATTTTGTATTTGGGGTTTTAGAATGTTAGCAAATGTGCATAGATTTTTCAACATAATTCTGTTTATGATTAATTAGGCTTCTTGAGTCTGAATATAATTTAGCCATTGTTTGAATAGTCCTCTTCCCCTATTTTCTATATTCCAATTAAGAGTATATTGGGCCTTTTTAGTCAATTATCTTTTCACTTCTGTTTCACATTCCATTCTCTTTCAAATTGCACTGCTTTTAGATTAAGCTCTTCAACTTTTGCTCCTTTTGACCTATCCTCAACTTAGCTTTGTCAATCTTTTGTAATATGTTATTCTTTTATTTATATCAGTTTCTTGTAACTTATAAACCATTGCCTAATCCAAAGTCATGAAGATTTACCCCCATGTTTTCTCCTAAGAGTTTTATGGTTTTAACTCTTACATTTAGGTTTGCATACATCTTAAATTAATTTTTGTAGTGTGATTTCATTTATTTCTTATAGTAACAGTTTATAGATTTGAACCGATATTTTTTCTATTTCTCCTAATTTTGCTGATAGAGTTCCTAGTTCAAGAGCACCCTTTCCAGTCAGCATGAAGATCAGTTTATTTGAAGAATAATAACATTGCTGGGAGAGCAGGGAGAGGTTGCCCTGTCTGTGATCTTCTTTTATTTCTTTAGGATCTTGAGCCTCCCACTTCGCTCCTCTTTTCTTTTCTTACCACCTCTCTAAAGAGGCACCTTTTGCCTTCAGTTGTCCCCTATGTCCCCAGAAGCAATGCCTTTCTGCGGCTGTCACCTCTGGGCCTACTCATTTTGAATCCACTTTCGTGTAGCCAGTGTTGTTTCAATGACACCCTTGACCTTTGTTTGACATTTTAGAATTTCATGTACATTTCTTATTTGTGGAGAGTTTATTTGTGCTATGTATATTTCTTCCACACCCTCTCCTCTCTACCACTTAACGTTGTAAACTGCCCTTTACCTACACTCTGAACCTACAGTTAGTGACATCTGTAATTCTTTTTCTCTTTTTAAAACAATTTGAAATTGTGCCTGTCTGTTTTCTATTGTTCAAGGAGTGGACCAACGTGGTTTTATTTACACTCCTTCTGATGTTATGGCTTCTTGGGGAGGATGGTGAGGCTCAGAATCAGGCAGCCATCATTTTCCCAGGGCCAATGAGAATATATGCACAGACACATTTACATATGTATGTATGTATATGTGTATGTATGTATGCATTAGTTTGCAACCTCGGGACATCTCTGGGTGAAATCTGAAACCGGCCCCACATATGGAGGGCAAGAAGAGAATGAAGAAAGAGACAGACCACTGCAGATTTTAGGTGGCAGGTTTAATGAGCAAGAGAACTTACAAACAAGGCTTGTCTTAGGTGGCCACTATGTAAGTAGATCTGCTAGAATCTTAAAATGTTCATATAGCCCTAGCTAGTTTGCCTCAGCGAATACATATTATTTTTTAAATATATTTTAAGAAAGCAGATACTATTTTTAAATATATTTTTATTGTTTTCAGAGAGAAATGGAGAGGGAGAGAGATAGAAACATCAATGATGAGAGAGAGTCATTGATTGGCTGCCTCCTACATGCCCCACACTGGGGACTGAGCCTGCAATCCAGGCAGGTGCCCTGACCAGGAATCAAACCTTGACCTCCTGGTTTATAGGTCGACACTCAACCACTGAGCCATGCCAGCCAGGCAACAGATACTATTTTTTTTAAAGTGCTTATACAGATTCCCTCGACAACATTTTACTCTCTTAAGACTGTGTCCTTGAAACAGCCTTTAGTGTGTGAATGGTAGGTGGAAGTACATTTCACCTCCCACGAACAGGGGAGTGGATGAGAAGTCTGATTACCCAGGTCAAGCTTGCTGGTCAACCTGTGATCACGTTCTGTCAATGATCCTCAACAGTGCATATATGTGCACTTGCAGTTGTTACTGTGGTTTTGCACTTTGGCTATTATATTAACTGGTTTTATTGTCATAAGATATAGCTGGGTTTTTAGTTGACAACACTGGAGATCTTGTGAATAGCAATTTTTTCAGACTATTCTGTCAATATTTTAGGAAGAATATTGTATTACTTACAAATAGTGATTAATTTTAATTTTTTATATATGTTTCCTTCATTTACTAGTTGAATTTTATTATATCAAGTTGATATTATAATACTTTAGTAAATAATTTCAAGAAACTTATTAGAATAAAACAACTTATTTCTGATTTTAAAAGCAATTATATACTTAAAAAGAAAGAATTATTCTTCCATGTTAATAAACTGACTTTTAATTGTTGTTCTATACATTTTTTTAAATAATTCATTTTTTAACTTTTTCACTAGCCTCAAAATTTATGGAGTTTTTTATGGAATATTTATAAATTAATTTATTGCATAACCTATTGTTGATCTAATGGATTTAATTTCTATGTTTTCTCACATTAAAACATTATTTTTCTCTGTAATTATTCAATATAGGTTTAGAACTTGGAATGTAAAACTAGAGCGAGACTAAATTGCTACATGATATTAATGAAAAAATTTATCATGTTGAAGTCACAATTTTCTTATCTTAAATATGGAGATATTAAATCTTCTGACAGAGGGTTGTTGAAAGGATAAACTCACTTTTACTTTTTCATGGAACAAACATTTGACCTTTTTGTACAAAACACTATACTAATGTTAGAAATAACGTACATCAAAGAATGGTTTCTCCCACCTTAAAGAAGGAAACCAAAACTGAGCATAAAGTTACACCAAGGATTACACTAGCAAGAGTAATGATGTCATTGTTGAATCCTGAATATGTCATATTATTCCAGTTATTACCTAATATTTTATTTTATTTTCATAACTAGAGGCCTGGTGCATGAAATTTGTGCACAGGGAGAAGAGGGGGGGGGGGTCCCCTCAGACCAGCCTACACCCTCTGCAATCTGGGACCCTTCAGGTGATGTCCCACTGCCAGTTTAGGCCCGATCCTGGAGATCAGGCCTAACCCGGCAGTCGGACATTCCTCTCACAATCCTGGACTGCTGGCTCCTAATTGCTCACCTGCCTGCCTGCCTGATCACCCCTAACTGCCCCCCCCCCCCGACAGCCTGGTTGCCCCCAACTGCCCCCCCCCCCCGCCGGCCTCGTCACCCCTCACTGCCCCCCATGCCAGCCTAATCGCCCCAACTACCCCCCCCCCCCAGTGGCCTGGTTGCCCCACACAGCCTGCTTGTTCAGTCATTGTTCGTTCCTCACTAACCCCACCCCTGCCAGCCTGGTTGTAGGCAGCCATCTTGTGAGGGTGTGTGGGTTAATTTGCATATTACCTCTATTACATAGGATGAACTAAGAAAATACATATTATAGTCAACAACTATATGAACAATTTGTAATAAGGAATAAAAAAATGTTATAGCTGGAAATGTGCCCCCAAAAAGATATGTTAAAGTCCTAATCCCAGATAACTATGAATGCAACCTTATTTAGAAGTATGGATCTTGTAGATGTAATCAAGTTAAGAGCTACCAGTTAACAAAAAGATTAATGAGTTTCATTTCAACCACACCCTGTTTATATATCCCCAGTTTAAAATGTGTGTTGGGAAGATAATTATCAGAATCTATTTTTGGCAAATGCTGGCCTTTGTTTTTTATCTCCTCATGCCTGGAAGTTGCCAAATTTTTGCTCCATTTCATACTGATTTCTTCATGATTTAAATCCTGAGTTTATCTGTCAGGATAACCTTCTCTAGTTTTGACTTTCATTCTTAACTCTTTTGTGTTTTTAAAAGTATGTTTCTATTTCATTAGTTCAAGCAAATTTTTAGTGACAATTTAGCTGGATAAATGTTTGAATATTGACAAGTATTTTATGCATATATAAATAGAGTAATACAAATATGTGTTTTACATATAATTTGTGTCATATGTATGTACTTCTACAGTTTTTTGACATATATTGTTGCTGTTGAAAATATACTGTCAGTTAAATTGTCTCCTGGAGTTCCTAACTGGTGACCTTTAAATGTGCACCTGAATTCATCGGTTTTCTTCTCATAAACACGGATGTGCTTTTCCCACCATTCTAATACTTATCCTTTGTATTCTCATCCTGAACAAAACAGCACAATGAACAGAAATTTTTAATTTTTCCTTTTATTATAAAATGATACATCGACATGCTAGCATTCAAATTACATGATATTATCATTTGAAGTCCAGCAAAATGTCACCCATCAGAAATAACTGGTATAACTATCTGTTATGTATTTTTCATCTGTTTTTCTACATATATATCAGGATTGGGATTGTGTAATTGTAGCAGTCTGTTGCCTCGATGGAGCTATGTATATAAGTAAATTATACGATCCCATATCATTTAACTTCTATGCATTTGTCTGTTATAAACTCTTTATAATGTCCCAGGCCTTTATGCTAAGCACCCCCATTTTATTTTTTTAATCTTTATTGTTAATAATATTACATATGCCTCCTCTCCCCCCCCCTTAACCCCTTTCTAGCCCACCTCCATCCCCTCCCCAGGCCTTCACCACCCTATTGTCTGTATCCATGGCTTATGAATATATACATACAAGTTCTTTTTAAAAATATATTTTTATTGATTTCAGAGAGGAAGGGAGAGGGAGAGATAGAAACATAAATGATGAAAGAGAATCATTGCTCGGCTGCCTCCTGCACTACTGGGGATCAAGCCTGAGCCAGGAACGGAACTGTGACCTCCTGGTTTGTAAGTCAACACTCAACCACTGAGCCACGCCGCCGCGGGGGAAACAGAAACAATGATTGATCCTAATAGTTTACAACCGGAAGTAGGCTCCAAATGTAGCGTCTGCAAATGAAGTCATGTGCTCCAATGCCTGCTTCACTTGATGTCAATTGAAGACACTGAAGAAGGGACAATCCCCCAAAGTCAGAACAAGAGAACAGAGAAGACAATGGCCAGGAGAGTTCCTCCGGAGAACATAACCAGTGTCTAATCAGGGAACTTACCTGACTAACATGAGGTAAAACTGTTGTGATGCCTGCCCCCAAAGTATTCCAGCATTACCATTGGCAAATTATTCCTAAATGAATTCCATGCTTCACTTCCAACTGGGAATCTTTATGTCTGGTCCCCAGTGTCTGCTCCACCTTAAATATGTAGTGGGAGGGAAAAGATGACTTGTCTAATAGGAATCACACCTGGAACCCATGGAGAAGACCACACCCCCAGAGGTCTTGGGCTTTGTGCTACACACAGGGACTAGATGAGAATTTGTATAGTCTGATTTGGGATGCAGTAACGTATATTTTACATGCAAGAGTCTCTCAGATAATGTCTCCTAAGAAATGAATATTCAGTGACCTAGTGTCTCCTTTGGGCGGTTGGATCTATGTGAGGGGTCTGGCAAATGGAATGATAGAGAGAATGATGTAAATATCTGTAGATTGAGTCCTTAAAACCTTCTACACATTCCCTCCCTTTGCTTGTATGACATCCAGGTTCAGAAGCACCATTAGACATGGAGGTCCACGTATGGAAGAAGCACAAGTCCCTAAATATTGACATGAAGCAAAGCCCCAATGCATTGGAATGGGGTATGGATGAGAAGTAAACTTTTACTGTGTTAACTTACTGTGATATCTTTGTTGTAGCAACTAACTTTATTTGCAGTGTCTAATTCAATATATGGAGGGCTTGTGTGTGCAATGCCTTTGCTACTATATTCTGTAGTATGTAAAACTTCAGAAAACTACAAAGCTATCCTGTTGAAGTCTAAAAATGTAGCTCACTCCCTAAACAATGTAATTAGGAAAATGGATTTAGGTAGCAAACATGCCTAATTTCTCATTCTAGCTTCTAGTCCCTATTAGTTTGAATAACCATTAGTAATTTATCTTTTTTGCTGAATTGCCTAATCTGCATAATTGGGAATAATGATCCTTCATGGGCTATTTTGTCCATAATCTCCCTGCAGGTAATTTACCTCTTGGTAATTATCTATGCTAATCATTACTATGTTCATATATAAAATACTCAATAACTTATTTTTTGGTTGAGCAGGTTTTTAAAAAGTTACTACTATATATATTCTGTAGCCAAATACAGCTAATATAACATCTTATTAAATACCAATATACAGTCTACCTTTTTGAATACTTGACTCATATCATTGATGATATTGACTCTTAAATGTCACTGGGGACAGAAAACCAGAGTATGAATTGTTATGTCTTTTATTTTTGAAATTGATCATTCAAATCTCCCTGTGCCTTCAGGAAATACAGTATGTTCTTCTTGAAGCTACCCGCTACCCTCCCCCTAAGTGTTGGAGATCTCAGGAGTTTTCTCAGCCCAGAATTGTCCGTCCCTTTCAAACACCAAGCAGAGGTTGAGAAGGGAATTCACTCCAGTGTTGCTATTTCCATTGATGGCCACAAGGGGGCACTGTGGATTTCCCCACAATGAAGCTTTTATTTAATCGTGGCAGTAAAGCCAGTATGTTTAGACTCCGTGGCCGCACAGACTTGCTGTCCCACATTGAGCATCTAATACTATATGTTTAGAATATATCCCAGAGCTCCATAGAGCTTCAGGATCACTATGTACTAAGAGGCTCCCCTGGTTTTATTTCATAATACAGAGAAAACATAGTTTTGTTTGCTCAACAATATTTAGGTCTTTGTTTTGAGCAATGGTCGCCAACACAGACTCTCTTTTTCCTCCAGATATTTAATTCCAGGGCACTTGTTGCTCTCTCTTGTCAGTAGGTCTTGATTTAAATCTGCTCTTTTCCTGAATAGCAGCATACAGTGGTTTCAAATATTCTTTCTCAAAAGGCTCTGTGTTCGTTGCAAATTTCTCATGCAAATGTGACTGGCCTTCAAACCAGCCAGTGAGGTGAGTGGCTATTGGTAAGCCATTCCCCTCCCCTTCCTCATGTTCTTAATACACCCCCTTCCAGTACAATTGGACCATAGTCAGCTTATATTAGCAAAGTGACTCTTCACAGATTTTCTCAGTTAAGCTGACAAAACAACTGTACCTCGTCAATTTATTTTTTCTTTCCATTTTATTGAGATGTAACTGATATACAGCCCCTTATAAGTTTAAAGTGTGCAGCATAATGATTTTACTTACATTTGTTGGGAAATGATTAACACAATTAGTTTAGTTAATATCCAACATCTCACACAAATACAAAAAAAAAAAAAGCCTTTTTCCCCTTGTAATAAGAACTTTTAGGATTTACTCAGCTTTCCAATATACCATACACAGTGCTAACTATAGTTATCATTTTATAAATTACATCCCTAATACTTATAACTGGACATTTATTCCTTTTATACCCCACCAATTTAAAGTGCCTGAAGCTTATGATAGTTCATTGTATCCACTTGGGACAGTGTTCAAAGATTTCTACCAGAGTTCATTTTTAATGCGATGGGAACTTTAAGCAGAGTTCTGTTTGCCCTTCCATATCTGCTTTCTTGAGTAATCCTGTTTCCCCATCACCTTTACCTGGTATGGATTCACCCCAAAACCTGTCTTAGGACCATTGTGACCAGTTTCTTGACCATTCTGTGAGAAACAATGGTCTTAACTTCTCCCCCTCAGAACAGAGCAGAGAGCCAACCTTAAGGATGCGGCTTGTCCATTCCTTTTATTTAGGGCTTTACTACTGTGAAACTAGAGACCCGTTGAAAACACTATTTGTCAAGCCTTCATTTAGCCACTTCAATATGGTAAGTAAGAGACTGTTTACTGAGCCCCTCAATGGGCTACAATTGTGCTAGTTACTATGATGAATGACAACTGGTGTGCTAGTCTCTGTATATTTTAACAACCCCTACAATAAATTGGTAGTTTCTATTCCTGTGTATACCACTTTGAGTAAACTTCTCATAATTATGATGGCTATTTGAATTAATCTAGAGAAGCCAGATTCAGGAATTAGGATCAGAAATTAGAATCTATATTTTGATCAGCTAATAAACTCCTCTTCGAGTCCCTTCTGGGTTTGCACGTGGGTGAAAGCATAGCAGAGTTAGAGAAAGCACTCCGAGAAAGACCAACAGAGGGGACCAAATGTGTGAAAATATTACCGGGCCACATGTGTCATACTTCTATGAATTCTATCCCCTCTGCTGGATTTAAAAAAACAAACCTCATTTTATAATCATCCACAGAAGGCTCTTATTAAAGATTATCTTGCACAGACACTGATAGTTTACTAGTGCTCAAAACACTTGAGCACTTTATTTTATTATGATTGCTGTCCTTGTGATCAATATATGAGGATACTGAGATTATTAGTATCATTTTGAGCAATCGGTGTTAAAATTGGCCATTCTGTCCTGGGAGGGACAATAGGAAGATGGTGGGGGATAAAACCCTTCTAGCAGCCAGGAATGTAGAGAAGCCCTAGTAGAGAATGCTCTTCTTTATAACAGTGACAAGTATCAAGTCACACTTGTGGCTCTGGCTTGAGAAAATGAGAACCAAGTCTGAGAACATAAGAGTGTTAAAAGCCCCTTCTTGTAGGCGAATGGGTGTCGTTTTCTTTCCTGCTATTATTGGGTGTGGCCTTGGAGAACCTGGAGCCCACACGAGCAGTGAGTTGCAGTTACTCAATCTAATTGCTAGTGTGGGGCAGCCAATCTCTATTCCTGCTGCCAACTTCATGCAGATTTTTTCATAGTTATGAAAGTTGCCCCTGTGACATTACGTAGTGTCTCTTTGCCTACTTGCAACGGAGGACTTGATTCTGACTCCAGTTCCCTGGGATGCATTGTGCACTGCAGGGCGCCGTTACAGATGTCACTCATGTCTTTCAAAGCTTTCTGACTCAACCAGGAGGAGCCATACAGTCATTAACTCCTGTCTCTCAGCCTTAAAGCCTGTCATTCACAGTCTGCTTTGTGATGCCCAGGCTGGTCTTAGCCCCAGCTCTAAGGGTACCTCCTCAGAGTTCCTGTGACATCAGTAGTTCCTGAACCCATCCGTTCAGTGGGTTCTATGTTTTAATGACCCAAACTCTTCCTAAATGTAAGGTTCTTCCTGCAGGTACTATCTCCATGTTACACCATCCTCTTTTTTTCTGTTCAATTCTCCAATACCCATTTAATCAATTGCTTACATTAAATTTTCTAAAAACAATGGGTGTGATATCTTCTCTCCTGACTTGCCCACTGTTATCCAGAAACCTGATAGTATGCCATGCCTTCCCACCTTCAGCTAGAGTGCTTGGGCAGAGTCAACAGATCAAATGAGACTAGATTTTCAGTTCACTGCATGGGTAACTCAAGCACATAGGGAAAGTGGCCAACTCACTGTTCTGGTCCGTTTCTCCATTTTCCACCCCATTGGTATCCTCTCTCTCCACCTGTATCCTCATTTTCAAGTCTCCCTGAAGGTAATAAGGTTGTGGAGGATAGAATAAAAAGCTGGTATTGTATTATACCATTGTGAACACTCTTCTCCCTTGGTCCTGCAGATGGTTTGTTGGGCAGGACTCTGCCTTCTCTAAGAACACCCTGGCTCTCAAGGAAGTAGGTATAGGCAGGAAATACATATGGACAGCCAGAAGGACAATCACAGGCCAAAGGAGAGTAGGGTGGAAGACTGGTCTCCAGCTTCAATTGCACTTGAAAAAGCATTTCTGTAGAAAGAACTTAGACTCTATAGCCTGGATTTTGATATCTACTCTATACCTCTCCAGATATGTGATCTTTGCCAGTTACCTCTCTTAAAAGCATTTTTTACTTTGTTAAATGTAAGTAATGATGCATTCAGGGATGTTGTGAAGATGAAATTACTTAAATATGATTGTCTAGGCTCAAAGCAGTTACTCAAGAAATATGTGTTTCTCCCTCTTGCCTAACTTTACCTGAACCAAGCAAAGAGAATAAAGAAAGGTGTCTGGATAGATTATGAAGTAAGCCTCCATGTGCATAATACTTTCTCACTCACAGGCATTTCTAGGCATTGCTACCCAAGCAAAATCACTAAGCAAAAAGGGGAGAAGGATTTAGACACCTTTTCTACATATTCACATTTCTCTGTGCAGCAATTTCTGAATTCCTTGTTTTATCTCTTTGGTCCGAACCCCATATACAATGGGGTTCAAGGCAGGGGGTATGAGGTGATGAAGGACATTGAGCAGGATCAGGATGTCCATAGGGACCCTCTTTCTGGCCACATTTGTCAACACCACAACCAGCAGGATGGTGCTAAAGAAGAGGATGAGGATGAAGTGGGAGCTGCACGTGCTCAGGGCTTTGACTGCAGCCCCCTCGGCCTTGAATCTAAGCACAGCTCTTAGGATGAAGGTGTAGGAGAGGAAGATAAGGATGAAATCTGAGCCCAGTAGGGTCCAACCAGCCACAAATTGATAGAGTCTGTTCAGGGTGAAATTGTCACAGGAGAGCCTGGACACAGACAGGTTGGCACAGATGCAGTTCTCAATGACATTTTTTCCACAATAATGGAGCTGGGCAGAGAGAATAGGAATGGGCGCAGTGAGAAGGGCATTTCGTGCGACAATAAAGATACTAGCCTTGGTCACAAATTGATCAGTGATGATGGATGGGTACCGTAGTGGGTGGCAGATGGCCACGTAGCGGTCATAAGCCATGACCATGAATGTGCAGGACTCCATGGGGAGGAAACTGTTCATGATGAACATCTGGAAGAAGCAGGCAGAGAAGCTGATGGACCTGAGGTCAAACCAGAAGATGGCCAGGACCTTGGGGATGACGGTGAGACAGAGCACAACGTCCAGTAGTGAGAGCAGGCTGAGCAGGTAGTACATGGGCTCATGCAGAGAGGCCTCCAGTCGGATGGTGATCAAAAGAATACCATTGGCCCCCATGGCCAGGAGGAAGAGGAGGCTGAGGGGCAGGGACAGCCAGTGCTGCCAACTCTGGTAGTTAGGGAAGCAGATGAGGAGGAATTCGGAGACTGGAGCAGTGGAGTAGTTGCTGGGTGAAGCCATTGAATTAATCTTGAGCTGAGAAGGTTTCTCTTAACTATTTGTACAGTCAGATGTAAGACGTAATTTTTTAAATTGACTTCAAAAGTATTCCTCTCACTTACTCTTTAGGAAGCTAATTATATATAGGATATTTCCCAAATAAGGAAAATTCCAGTCAATGTTTTATTTTGTTTTTAGTGCAATAATCAGGAATGGTTAATATTCAAAATGTTATCTGAACATCCATACACATATCATGTTGGTAATATGCCATTTAAATTAGATAGTGAGTAGTTTAAAAGGAGGGTGAAGACTTTTTGAGAGATCTAAGTATAGATAAAAAGGCATGTCAATTCCTTCCAAAAGAATTTTTTTCTTTTTCTTTTTCTTTTTCTTTTCTCTTTTGGTAGAGTGGTGAGACTTAACAAATAATGCCACAGTCTATGGAGAAAAAATGGATCCGTGAAATAATTAGATTTTCAAGTTAGATCAGCATGGTACCAGTTTAAGAAAAGAACAATGTTAGTAGTATAAAGGAGAGAGGCTAAAAACATTCCTACTTTGTATAGTAATCTCATATATGTTGAGGGAGGCAACTAACCTATGGTGAATACGATGTTTTTTTAATGGGTGTTATTTTAAATTTTTAAATAGGTGTTTTGAGATAATTGTTGACATTTCAAGGGGGAA
This sequence comes from Myotis myotis, assembly GCF_014108235.1. Lineage (NCBI taxonomy): Eukaryota > Metazoa > Chordata > Mammalia > Chiroptera > Vespertilionidae > Myotis > Myotis myotis. The sequence goes on from NW_023416314.1 coordinate 43,480,687, forward strand.
AAGCACCTATTTAGGTCCTCACCTACTACCATATACCAATATAAGTTAAGATGGATAATATTGTTGTATCCCCTCCCCAAACTTATGATAATCTAGAAGAGAATAGAATATAAATTTGCTTAAATTCAACCTTTACTAAAATCCCAATACTATTGGAATATAACCATTTCTTTTCCTGGAACTCTTAGAATAAACCAACAGGAAAGGCTGATTGCACTATAAATTTATAGTTACCAACTTCAAATGGGCCCACAATATTTCCTGTCCATCCTACAAAGCTTTCCTAATCAACTCTTCCCTCTTGCCAAGGCCCTTTTCAACCTTTATTCTTTTCAATCCTTGAACTCTTCTTCTCTTGGAAGGTGACATCAATTACTACCTCACAGAGAAAAGGGAATGTGCCCAGTGAGATTTTCTTCAACTTCCTAAGAGAAAAATTACAATTTTACTTGCACAGTCTCCCATCCTTTCACTGCTTACTCACATTAAATAGAATCTGTCCGTCCTCAAAATGTCAAACCTTCCATCTCTACATTGACTCCTAGCCCTCTCAGCCTGTATTTATACAATCAATTGTGCATTCTAGTTCCCAATTTTGATTCATAGTTGCTTCTTTACTGAATCCGCCTTGTCTTTCAAACATTATCAGTATCTTTCATCTTTAAATATAAAAAATTAGAAAGCCTCCTTTTTGCCTTTCAGCTATTTCTTTCTTTCCTTTCCTTCACATCCAAACTTCTCACAGCACTGTTATACTTACCACCTCCATTTCCTCCCTGCATATCCATTCCATAACTCACTTCAGTGTGGCTTCTTTTCCATTAATTTCCACAAAAACTCTCTCAAAAAATTACTTGTAGGTTGCTGAATCTTGCTAAAACAATTGACCAGCTCCTCGTCCTTGAAACATTCCCTTCGGCTTAGTTTGCACCCTGGTTTATCTCAGACCTCCTGGTCTCCTTCTCATTGTTTCTGACATGTCTTACATCCACCACCTTGGTATCAGTTTCAAGATTCAATCCTGAGTTCTCTTTGATTTCCTTTTCTCATCTGTGCTAGTCTGTTTTCCTCTTTCTTCCACTTATTTTCTCTGCTCTGTATCCTCAGATAATTATCACCATCTCTGTGTTGATTATTACTGAGTTATATACCTCAAACCTAGAATTCTTTAAAAGCCTACATGACATATTAACTTGGGTCTCTCAAAGATATCCAAAACTCATCAAGTCCAAAATCAACTCCAAATTTTTCTTCCAAACTTGGTCTTTTTGTAGCATCTCCTATCTCAGTGAATGGCATATAGATCCGGACTCCTCCACAAGCTAAAGACTAGACATTTGAACATATTCTTCACCTATATCACCCATTACAAACCTACCATTCAAGACCTGTCAAACTTCCCTTTTAATTAGCTCTTTAGTCCACTTACTTCTCTACTAGTATCTCCACTGTCACCACCCAAGACTAAAGTACCATTATCTCTTAAATGAAATTACCTCCTAATGCATTCTAGGTTTCATTATAAAACTATTCCTTACATTGAAATTAGAGAAATATTTTAATACAGAAATCTGATCTTGCCACTCATCTGCTTAAAATATGTTATTGGTTTTTCATTGTTGATAGAATAAAACAGAAGCTTTAATTTGAGCAATATTAGATCACCAGAGGCCTGGTGCACGAATTCAAGCATGGGTAGGATCCCTATGCCTGGCTGGCAATCCGGTTCCTAGGCCTGGCCAGCAATCAGAGCCGATTGGGGCTGTCTCACCCAGTCCTGATCAGGGCCAGGCCAATCAGGGCCTGCTGGCTGGGGGGTAGGACCGGAGGGAGAAACTGTGAGAGGTTGGCCAGCCGGCCCCAATCAGGGCAGATCAGGGCTAGCCAGCCAGGGGGAGGGACCATGGGAGGTTGGCCAACCATGGGAGGTTGGCTGTGGGAGCACACTGACCACCAGGGGCAGCTCCTGCATTGAGTGTCTGCCCCTTGGTGGGCAGTGTGTGTCATAGAAACTGATTGACTGGTCGTTCCAGTCATTCTGATCATTTGGTCATAACGGTCACTTAGGTTTTTATATAGATAGATAGATAGATAGATAGATAGATAGATAAGTTCATGAGAAAAGAAACCATGTCCGTTGGGTGGGAGTTTTTTCATCACTATAGGTACAGTGTATAAGTAGATTCCTTCATAGGTCCTCCTGGTTCAATGAATAAATTACTTAGTAAATAAGTAAATGAGTGAATAAATACAAGGTGATATATCCTTTAACTCCTTACTCATTTTTTAATCTCATCTGATACCCCTCTATCTCTTGCCTCCTGAACTCCAGCCATACTGTTCTTTCAGCTCTTCAAATACAACTTGCATTTCTGATCCCATTTCTCCCAAAGACTGTGCATCCTATGCTTCTACACATGCACCCACATACTTTCTACACATCCTTTCCATCTCAGTTCAAATATTCCCTTCTCTGGGAGATTTTTTCTAACCCTCTCTAGACAACATCAAAATCTCCTATTTTATGTTTCTACTAGAGGCCCGGTGCACGAATTCGTGCACAGTGGGGTCCCTAGGCCTAGCCAGCGATCAGGGCCAATCAGGGTCATCTTGCCCAGTCCTAACTGGGGCTGGGCCAATTGGGACTGGGGTGGTCAGGGCCTGCCAACCTGGGAGACAAATGGGGAGAGAGACTGCAGGAGGTTGGCTGGCCATCACGATCAGGCCAATCTAGGTGGCTGGCCGGGAGGAGGGACCAGCTGGGGGGAGAGACTGTGGGAGGTTGGCCAGCCATGGGAGGTTGGCTGTAGGTGCACACTGACCACCAGAGGGTAGGTCCTGCATTGAGCATCTGCCCCCTGGTGGTCAGTGTGCATCATAGCGACTGGTCATTCTGGTCGTTCAGTCGTAACAGTCACTTAGGCTTTTTTATATATAGATAGTATTCTGCTTTACCCTCACAATTTATAGTTACACATGTGTGATAATTTGGTTAAATACATTTCCCCTGAAGTCCAATTAGACATTTCATGCCATGAAAGAAGGGGCCATTGGCACATTGTTTGGCATGAAGTGGTGCCCAAAATATTTGTAGGATGAATTCATTGCTAGTCCTATGAGCAGAGTGATAAAGTGATACAAAATAAAATATCCTAATCAGCCTGAGGGGGAAAAAAGGAAAGCCTTTCTAAAGTTGCTAGCACCTTAGTTGAGTTTTGATGGATGTGGAAGGCATAACTGTAGGTTGGATATTTCAGGTAGTATATGAAATGGATTGTGTAAAGGCATGGCAATGAGTTGGAGAAAAACTTTGGAGGGAAATTCTATGTAATATTTAATCTGGCTGGAGCCAAGAAGATGGTTAGTTGAAACAAAGAGCAGAAAATGGAGTTTTATAAAAAGAGAGAAAGTCAGATCATGAAGGACCTTTGCTATGCTAAAGATTTTAGAATTAATTTTATAGATAAAGAGAAGACAAAAATATTTCTACTAGAGAGAGATATGACTAGATAGGGGCTATGGGAATATGATTCTGGATGCAATGTTATGGATAGATTTGGGTAAAAAGAGATCAGAAGCAGAAAGAAAGGATGATACAATAGTCCAGATGGGAAATAGTAAGCATCTGAACAAAGACTGAAGCACTGAGAATGGAAAGAAGGGGCATATTTCAATGGTTAGGTAGACAGAGAATTCAGTGACAAATCAGTTATGAAAGAGACAGTAGGTGAGAAGCCCAGAGTGATGCCCTGTTTTCCTATTTGAATAAGTAAATAAAACCACATACTTTCCTTAAACAAATAAGCATGAGCAGTATGTTTCTTTTTTCGTCTTGCCTTTTACTTTACTTACAAGCTTGAGATGAGGCTCGTTAGCTACATAGTCAATCTTCCCTATTTACACTTCCAACTGCTTTCATTCTGGTTTCTATTGTCACCAGTCTAATGAGGTCCAGATTACTAATGAAACACAGGCAAATAGATGAAACACAGGCAAATAGCATGTTTAATGCACATGGGTTTATGTCAAAGCTGAGTTGTTTATAATCTCCACATGGAGATTTATCTTGGGCTGTCGGAAATGAAGAATTTGAACAGATTAGTAGGATCCTGGTTTAAGGTAAAAATTGAAAGAGCATCAGTACATAGCTGATGGAGTCAGAAAATTATAAGGCTGAGATTGAAACCCTGGAAAACAGCAACCTTAAAAAAATTTCAAAAAAAGAGAAACAGAGAGACATAAACAGAGAGTCTGGAAAAGCATGAAGAAAATTAGAAGAATATGGTAGCCTAGAAACATTGAGGGGAAAATTACTAGGAGTGAATGACCAACTTTTCAGTTAAGCAGACACTCAGGATAACATGAGAATAAGAATAGCTAATACATTTGTTTTATCCTCACCCCAAGGATATGTTTTTATTGATATTTTTAGAGAGAGAGCGAAAGAGGAAGAGAGAGAGATATATTTCAATGTAAGAGAGAAACATTGATTGGTTGCCTCCCATATGCTCCCCAACCCAAGATCGAACCCACAACCTAGGTATGTGCCCTGACCAGAAATAGAACCACCAACCTTTCAGTGTACAAGACAATGCTCCAACCAACTGAGCCACCCAGTCAGGGCTGGAAAGCTATTAATTTTTATTAAAAGGTTGTCATTAGTAATCTGGACCTCATTAGACTGGTGACAATAGAAACCAGAATGAAAGCAGTTGGAAGTGTAAATAGGGAAGATTGACTATGTAGCTAAAGAGCCTCATCTCAAGCTTGTAAGTAAAGTAAAAGGCAAGACGAAAAAAGAAACATACTGCTCATGTTTATTTGTTTAAGGAAAGTATAAAATTCAGAAGGAAAGTAAGATAATTGGAGTAGTTAGTCCGTCAAGTAAGCAACTTCTATTATTGCTATAATTTTCTTTGAAACCCTTAACACATAGCTTTTGTTCCTTGCCCTATACCCCTATATGTAAGGACAACTAAAGTGCACTTTTCCATTTATACAGCCTAATATTATCTAATATCTCATAGATTCTTAATAAAAGTCCATTGAAAAATATTTTGAATTACTGTGACTTAGTGTTTTATCTTGCTGGGAAATTTCAAGAAGAGAATGTAAGAGGAGAGAATTAATCAGAGTTTCAGTGTGCTGAAGAGGACACCGAGGCAGGGAAAAGAAGTTCTACTCAACACTACGAATGATTGTTTCTGTGGGCTTGTGTGGTGGGCTGCAAGGGTCAGGGAATGGCACAAAATGCATGTTGGAACTTGGGGGCTTACCCGTGCTGCTGCATGCAGGTGATCCTCAAGAGCCTGTCCTTGTTGATGGTAAAAACCTGGGATAGGGCTCTGACATAAGTCTTTTGCCCTTGCCCTAATACAAACACAAAACAACTCTATTGTCCCTAATTATTTCGGTAAGAATTTTCTCAAATTTCTTTCAGTCCAAATCATTACCAACTTCTCCATACAAAATCTCCTCTCCCCGCATCCTCCTTGACCCATAGCGTCCCATATCCTATTTCCTCATCCCTACTGAACGCCCTTCTTAGCACTTGGTCCTTTCCTAGCATTGTTTCACATGATCTTCATACCGCTTATGTTCCTTCTCAAAGGCCACTTGCTAATCAATTCTCCTGTGTACTTGCTTCCAGTCATCATATGTTGGCCATTTACTTGTGGAAAAGTCAAACCTCTATTGCCTGAAACTCATTAGCCCAGGACATTTGCCTTCAGCCAGCCAGCATTATCACTTTAGCTCCAAGTCTATTAAAGTCCATTTCTTTACCATTTAACGTTGGAGAAGAGAAGGAAGGAAGGAAGACATGAGAAAATCTGAAATAGGAGAGAACGAAACGGGAACAGATTCCTAGATGTTCTGACAGGTGGAAGTGCATCCGTGAACATTGACTGATAATGTGGTACATAGAGTAAAAGTTAATGCAGGGACTCTAAAACTGGATTGACAAATTTAGTTGACATATCCATTGTCCAGAATATACCAGCCATTCTCTTAAGTGTACTCTATGTATTAATTTATTTCATAGAAGCACAGTGTCAAGAGCAAAGTAGTTGAGAATCTTTCTCAACTCTGTTCTGGTTAGTTTGCCTGGAGTATTCTATCCAATTCAGGACACTATGTATTAAGAAATTCCTTGTCAAACTGAGATGTAATCGTGTTACAGGATGATACAAAGCATGGTTTCCTTTTGGAGAGGTATTGCTACAAATTATAGATGTGTGGCCTGCCAAAAGACAAAGAACATTGGTGATAATTTTAAAATATATGAATAGGTAACTTGGGAAAAAAGAGCGAAAGAAGAGAGAGGGATGGGAGAGAGAGATAGAGGAGGAGAGAGAATATCACAGAAAAACTGAGTTTGGTGAAATATGAATAAGAGCTTTCTATCCATCTAAAGAAAAATTTCTCTCTCCAGTTTAAGCTGTGTACTGGAACAGAGTTGAGTGGAAGCTTCTTCATCAATATTTTCTTCTGAATTCAGGTTCAGGTGTCCAGTGATATACTAAATGCATCATTTTATACACTTTATCAATTGTCGAATGCATAGACCTCCATTCTTTACTGATCAGAAAAGATGAAGCCCAATTATCTTCTTGCACTAAGTCTCCTAACCAAGCAAGGAATGCAGAGGGAAAAAGAGAAAGTAGAAGGCATCTTACAGGATATTTGGATGCTAACACATCCAGAATCACCATACCTCTCCTTCAACCTCCGCGTTGCCTTTTCTCCCTGTTTACTGGAGCTTGCCTATTAGAAAAGGACTCCTGCCTGCCTTGTCACTCTTCCTACATAGATCCAATACAGCCTGTAATACTCTCCCTTGACCCTGGAACTTACAGAAGATGTAAAAGGATGAGTCCATGATGATGTATCAGCTGCAGTGGTAACCATACTGCGACTTGGATAAATAAATCTTGAGAGGTTTATGAGATCCTTATTCCTCTTCTGCCCCCACCTTCTTAGACCCAGGTGGGAAAAAGTGGCTTAGGAAACAGAGACTTGGGTGATGAGTTGCTGAGTCCTTTGGGAACTCTGACTTATGGTGCTCCTGCATGTAAGGAGTTGCAATATAAAGGATGGAGTGGTTTGAAACTAAAATAAGAACTTTCCTAGAATCCAGAAGTCAGGGGTCTGGTGCATAAGCCTGAAACACAAACATGAATGAAAATGTAGGAAAAGAGACTAAAAATCAAGATCCTTTATTACAATAATAACTCCAATGTTTTGAGTGCTTTCTGAATGACCAAAACCTTTTGTGTCCTTTATATGTATTTTTTTCATTGACTCATCCCCCTTAGACATGAATGAGCAACTCTTCAGAGTAGAAACTATTATCCCCAATACATTCAACAATAAAGATTTTTTAAATAAATAAATAAAAATAAAATACAAAAAATTAAAAATAATAAAAAAGGAGCTATTATCCCCACTGTGTAGGGGACAGATAGAGAGGTGATAGCCAAAGTCACACAGTTACCCACCTTGGTCACCACTTGTCTGATTCCAAAATCTGTGTTTTATTGACTCTTCTCTACAGTCTCCACTAGACTGAGGAATGTGACTGTAGGTATTGCTATCCGAAAGAAAATCCTAGCAAATCGAGTTCAGCAAACGGCTAACATTTTTTTAACCAATAAATACATTTATCTCCTAAAGAATGCAAAGAGAGTTCAATATAATTTAACACATCAAGGTTGTACATAAGACCATGGAAATGAAATCATTCCAATCACAAGCATATTAGAATCTTACTCTGGCATTTGCTATTTGTGTGCCCCATCCATTAAACAAATGCTTACTAACTACTTACTGCTGTGTATACTGGTGAATGAGGCAAACGTGGTCCTACCCTTATAAGAGCTCATTCTAAGTGTGTGGTTGTCAAAAGAAAATAGGCATCTCTAAATGTACTTATTAGGATAATTTCAAAGATATATTGATTAACAAACAAACAAGAGGCAGCCCTTGCGGGTTTGGCTCACTGGATAGAGTGTCGGCCTGGGGACTAAAGAGTCCCAGGTTCGATTCTGGTCAAGGGCATGTACCTTGGTTGTGGGCACATCTCTAGTAGGGGGTGTGCAGGAGGCAGCTGATCGATGCTTCTCTCTCATCGATGTTTCTAACTCTCTATCCCTCTCCCTTCCTCTCTGTAAAAAATCAATAAAATACATTAAAAAAAAAAAACAAGAGGCAAAACAGTACATAGAATGTTACACAAAATAATTTTGTAATACTATATGACAAATACATATAAATTAATATATCTTTATCATATACTAGAGGCCCAGTGCATGAAATTCGTGCACAGGTAGAGTCCCTAGGCTTGGCGGGCAATCAGGGACGATCAGGGCCTTCCTTCTCCCAGTAGCTGGATGCCAGGTGGGGCCTTCCTTCATTCTGCGCTGCCCCTGGTGGTCAGCACACATCATAGCAAGCAGTCAAACTCCTGAGGGGACAATTTGCATATTAACCTTTTATTATATAGGATATTTCATATATAATCAAGTTATCTCTGGAAGAATACATAAGAAACCTACAAGAGTAAGACAATTGTGTGTGTGGCAGACAGGAATAAAATGGTATGTTAAAGATTGCTAGTTGTTTACCCAATACCCCCCATTCTTCCTTAGCAACAAAAACCATGGTTTTATTTGGTTACCCACATATACTGCCAAATACAGATTCCAAATGTTAGTAGATGTCACTTGGTGGGGTTTCCAAGAAGACCCTTTAGTGTGGACTAACTCAGTTGAGAAATGAAAGCCATTTGCCTTCATTCTTTCCTCATGGAACAGGCACAAGATTGATGCCTGAATTTCTAACAACCGCCTGAAACATTCAGCAACTCTGAGAACTAAAGTCAGATTCTTAGCATAATAAAACAAAAAGAGAGACATTGGTGAAGCTCCAGAAGCCCTGAATATTCACCTCTGAAACTCTTTTACATGGAAGGAAAAAAATGTTTGCTTAAGCCATCATTATTTGGATATTCTATTATATGCAATCAAAAGTAATGCTAACTGAATCATGTGCACATATTATCTAATTTTACATAATTTTAAATCTTATTCTTTTAAACACAGAGATAAAGTTATAGAACAAATATATGCAGCTTTAATAATCATACATAAGAAAATGTGCAGACTCCTGCCATGTGCCATCCTAGGGCATTACCATAGGAGCAACACTTTAGATAAGGTAGACCAGAGGCTTTAAGGAAGAAAGATATGAACTGAAGGGAAAACAAGAGTAGAAACAGAGAAGCCAGCAGAAGACTATTACATGATCCAGGCAAGGGAGGGTGGTGGCCTGAACCAGACTGGCGATAGAGGAAATAAATTGGAATGAACATATTTTGGAAGAATTATCAAGTAGATATACTGATGAATTAGAAATTAGGTATTCAATGTAGAAATCAAATATGATTCTTAGGATTCTGTCTTAGAGAATTTGGTGGATATGAGCCTATTTACTAGAATGGCATCAGACAGCAAGATTTCTGGGTATTGTTGAGTTTACATGTGATAATAAATTTAATGTAAAATCAATAAATTTATGTAGGGGAATTTTTCTAGCAACTTTCAATCTTTCACAGAGGAAATGGGCTTTTATATTTGAATAGAGTTTGGGGTTTTTTCCAGCAACTACAATGGAGGGAGAGAACAAAGAAGGTTAGATTGTTTTCAAGAGAATAATTAAACAACACATTATAGAATCTAAGCTAGACAAAGAATAAAGCCAGGGCAAGAGAAATGAATAGATATAGAGTGGATTCTATCAATGGCTCTGTAATCTTGCTGTCCAACAACTGTGATTGTACTGAGGATAGTTGAAAATGTGAGTCAGAAATTAGTATGTTTCAAATCTAACTTTTACAAGTAGATCAACCACAGAAATTAGATAAGTCAAAAAATGGGAGTTTCAACAAGGCAAGTTAAATTTTGAGAACAGGCTGAACTAATTATTCAACCAATTTCAGTTTTCCCAGCAATGGGACTTCCATTGCATGCAAATGACATTCTAATGAAAACTAAATGCATATAAATGAATTAATAATTATAGGAGGAGATACATATACTATAATTACTTATATCTGAAAGGACTCAGGCAAAAAATATGTTTAACAGAGGAATAATTTGATATATGAATTTTTTTGTTAGGTAATAATCTGTTTAATTTCTTTGTCTCATTTGATCCACCTGCAGCTGTCACTGCCTAAGCTACCTTACATTGGAAAATGGGCAGAAACATTCTCCTGGTGCCCTTTTATAAATGTGTTTGGGACTGAGGTAATTGTAGCAGTCTGCTGCCTCGCTGGAGCTTCCTGTCCTTTTATATTGCACAGTTGCGGGGGGAGTGGGAGGTTAGGCCCATCCGTAACAGATACAACGAGAAGAACAAAGAGATAACAACTCAGTGAACAAGCTGGGCAGGAGCCTTTCTGCTGGGAACGTGGTAACACAGCTCCATTCACTTGTGCTGGGAGTAGTGCACCTGGAAAGCAGTAGGGCTGTGAAGATAGCCCCGAAACTGATGGCCAAAACTGAACTTTCAAAAGGGTTGCTACAATCAAGCCAATAACGAGTGAAAGGACTGCTTTGTAGTTCCTATGCCTTCCATCCTTATTTTTGTTTCTCCTGGAGTTCCGAACTAGTGACCTTTAAATGTGCACCTGAATTCATCAGTTTTCTTCTCATAAACACGGATGTGTTTTTCCCCCCATTCTAATAGTTATGCTTTGTATTCTCATCCTGAACAAAACAGCCCAATGAACAGAAGTTTTTAATTTTTCCTTTGATTATAAAAATAATACATCAACATGCTAGCATTCATTTGAAGTCCAGCAAAATGTCACCCATCAGAAATAACTGGTATAAACAATCTGTTATGTATTTTTCATCTATGTTTTTCTACATAAGATTGGGATTGCGTAATTGTAGCAGTCTGTTGCCTTGATGGAGCTACGTATATAAGTAAATTATACGATCCCATATTGTTTAACTTCTATGCATTTGTCTATTTATTAAGTCCCAGGCCTTTATGCTAAGCACCCCCATTTTATTTTTTTAATCTTTATTGTTAAAAGTATTACATATGCCTCCTCCCCCCCCCCATTGACTTCCTTCTAGCCCACCTCCATCCCCCACCCCAGGCCTTCCCCACCCTATTTTCTGTATCCATGGCTAATGCATATATGCATACAAGCTCTTTTTTAAAATATATATTCTTTTTATTTTAGAGAGGAAGGGAGAGGGAGAAAGATAGAAACATCAATGATGATAGAGAATCATTGATCGGCTACCTCTTGCCGCCCCCCCCACCACCACCACCACCTGGGGATTGAGCCCACAACCCAGGCATGTGTCCTGACTGGGAGTCAAACTGTGACCTCCTGGTTCATAGGTCAATGCACAACCACTGAGCTGTGCCGGCCAGGCTGCATACAAGTACTTTAGTTGATCTCTTCCCACCCATCCACCCACCTCCACCTTCCCTCTGAGATTCCACAGCCTGTTCCATGCTTCTTTGTCTCTGGATCTATTTTGTTCATCAGTTTGTTTATTAGATTCCACATATGAGTGAGATCATGTGATACTTGTCTTTCTCTGACTGGCTTATTTCGCTTAGCATAATACTCTCCAGATCCCCCCATGCTGTATCAAAGAGTAAGAGATCCTTCTTTTTTACTACTGCATAGTATTCCATGATATAAATGGACCACAGCCTTTTTCTCTGCTCATCTAGTGATGGACACTTGGGCTGTTTCCAGATCTTGGCTATTATAAATTGCACTGCTATGAATATAGGGGTGCATACATTCTTTCTGATTGGTGTTTCAGATTTCTTAGGATATATTCCTAGAAGTGGAAGCACTGGGTCAAATGGCAGTTCCATATTTAATTTGGGGGGGAAATTCCATACTGTTTTACATAATGGCTGCATCAGTCTGCATTCCCACCAGCAGTGAACTAGTGTTCCCTTTTCTCCACACCCTTGCCAGCACTTGACTTTTGTTGATTTGTTGATGGTAGCCATTCTGACAGGTGTGAGGTGATACCTCATTGTCATTTTAATTTGCATCTCTCTGATGATCATTTTTCATGTCTCTTGGCCCTCTGTATGTCCACTTTGGAGAAGTGTCTATTTAGGTCCTTTGCCGTTTTTTAATTGGATTTTTGTCTTCCTTTTGTTAAGTTGTATGAGTTCCTAATATCTTTTGGATATTAACCATTTATCAGATGTTTCACTGGTAAATATGTTCTCCCATGCAGTGGGCTTTCTTGTTGTTTTGTTGAAGGTTTCTTTTGTTGTACAGAAGCTTTTTATTTTTATGTAGTCCCATTTGTTTATTTTCTCCTTAGTTCTCTTTGCCCTAGGAGACATATCTGCAAACATATTGCTATGAGAGATATCTGAGTTTTGCTGCCTATGGTTTCTTCTAAGATTTTTATGGTTTCACGACTTAACCATAAGTCGTGAAAGCACCTCCATTTTGTATACTATGAGTTTGTATTATGTTTTATTATCTGGTATGGTGTGACTCTAATCTTTTTGAAAACTCTCCTTCATTCAGTGAAATTTTCACCTTCCATATACATTTTAGAATAACTATAACAAACGTCCCCGAATGTCTTGCTGAAAAGCTTCTTGAAAATGCATTGAATTTATCAATTAATTTAGGAGAACTGACATCTTTGAAATGTTCACGTCTTTTTCACGTACAGGGTTTATCTCTGCATTTAAGCAGATCTTCACTTAAATATTTTTTTAATTAAATCTTTATTGTTCAGATTATTACATCTGTTCCTCTTTTTCCCCCCCCATAACTCCCCTCCTCCCAGTTCCCGCCCCACCCTCCGCCCTCACTCCCCACCCACTGTCCTCATCCATAGGTGCAGGATTTTTGTCCAGTCTCTTCCTGCATCTCCCACACCTCTTTCCCCCCCAAGAATAGTCAGTCCATTCCCTTTCTATGTCCCTGATTCTATTATGATCACCAGATTATTTGTTCACTTGATTCTTAGATTCACTTGTTGATAGATGCATGTTTGTTGTTCATAATTTGTATCTTTACCTTTTTCTTCTTCTTCCTCTTCTTAAAGGATACCTTTCAGCATTTCATATAATACTGGGTTGGTGGTGATGAACTCCTTTAGCTTTTCCTTATCTGTGAAGCTCTTTATCTGACCTTCAATTCTGAATGATAGCTTTGCTGGATAAAGTAATCTTGGTTGTAGGTTCTTGCTATTCATCACTTTGAATATTTCTTGCCATTCCCTTCTGGCCTGCAAAGTTTCTGTTGAGAAATCAGCTGACAGTCGTATGGGTATTCCCTTGTAGGTAACTGAGTTTCTTTCTCTTGTTGCTTTTAGGATTTTCTCTTTGTCTTTTGCTCTTGGCATTTTAATTATGATGTGTCTTGGTGTGGTCCTCTTTGGATTCCTTTTGTTTGGGGTTCTCTGAGCTTCCTGAACCTGTAAGTCTATTTCTTTCACCAGGTGGGGGAAGTTTTCTGTCATTATTTCTTCAAATAGATTTTCAATATCTTGCTCTCTCTCATCTTCTGGCACCCCTATAATTCTGATGTTGGTAGGCTTGAAGCTGTCCCAGAGGCTCCTTACACTATCTTCGTATTTTCGGATTCTTTTTTCATTTTGCTTTTCCAGTTGGGTGTTTTTTGCTTCTTCACATTTCAAATCTTTGACTTGATTCTTGCGCTCCTCTGGTCTGCTGTTGGGAGTCTGTATAGTATTGTTTATTTCAGTCGGTGTATGCTTAGTTTCTAGTTGGTTCTTTATCATAACATCGAGGGTCTCATTAGATTTCTTGTAGATCTCATTAAGTTTATCGGCAGCTTCTAAACAGTTCTTGAGAGACCTTAAAAGTGTGGTTCTGAACTCTATATCTTCCATTGACAATTTTGTCCTGTTTCTTTGTCTCTGCATTTTTTTTAATGCTTTCTTGGTGCACCCCCTAGTGGTCTTTGTGGGCAGTCTTGTTGTAGCCTTGATTGTTGTAGTTAATACTGGGGGGATTTGACCTCCAGGCCAAGTGGCTGTGAGAATCAGCTGTGTCTGCAGTGGGAAAACTTCTGTCCTCTAGGGAGGTGCTAATCTAGCCTTTGCCTGAGGCTATCTGGCAAATGGCTCTGTGCAGGGCTTGGGCGGGGCGGGTCGCACGGGATCAAACAGGGCGGGTGGAGCGAGCAGTTATGGCTGCTCTCAGTTCTGTCCCTAGGGGCTCTGCCTCTCTGAGTCCCAGCAACCGCTGCAAACCTCGGAGAGAAAGCTGCACTCGCTCTGACCAAAGCCAGACAGTCCCACTTCTCCCGTTTGAGTCTGGGTCCCTAGAGACTCGCCCGGATCTGTAGCTCAGAGTCTGAAACTCCCTCCCGATTGAAAACAACAACCACGCCCTCCACCGCCAGCCCGCTCATCGAGCACTCCGCACCTGAGTATTTCACTTCAGCACTGCGCCTCCTCTGAGTCTGGGTATGATATTCTCTTTCCTCCTAGTTGTAGAATTTCCACTCAGCCAGCCTTCCTGTGGTTCTGGATGATGTCCGTTCTGTCTTTTAGGTGTACCCTTGAATTGGTTGTTCGAGGCAGCAATCTCCAGCGTTAACCTATGCCGCCATATTGGTTCTCCAATATTTTAAGCATAATTTTAAAGTAGTACCCTTAAACATCTTGCATGTTTGTTATGATGCCAATTTCTTTTGTTATGTTTTGTTTTGTTTTGTTTTTATTGCTTAAAGTATTACAAAGGGTATTACATATGTGTCCTTTTTTTTCCCCCCACCCTTGACAATCCCCTGGCCTCCCCTATCCCCCAGTGTCTTATGTCCATTGGTTATGCTTATATGCATGCATACAAGCCTTCGGTTGATCTCTTACCCCCCTCCCTCCTGCCCCCCAACCGTCCCCGGTCTTCCCGCTGCCAATTTCTACATATTAAGAAGTTTCTTCCTGCTGTGAATGGCATATTAACTGCTAATATTTTTAGATGATTTTTGCTGGTGTAAAGAAAACTTGCTTTTTAAAGTTCATCTTATACCTGATCATCTTACTGAACATATAACTAATTTTAAAAATCTGTTTATTTTGTATGATCATATCATATGAAAACAATGATAGTTTAACCATTTTTATTCTGATCCCTAAAACTCTCCTTTCTTTCATACGTTGGTCAGGAATTTCTATTTTACTTTGATAAGGGCATTCAACTGCATTCCTCTTGGTGCATTGCTCCCCAAAAGGGAGCTGCCTCCTCCAAAGTTGCCTCCTGAGGTAAACGCTATCCAAAGACTAGCTCATAAGACAGAAAAGAGGCCTGGCCCAAATGCTTCAAATTAGGCAACTCTGAAAAGGGCCATCCCAAAGCTCCTTGTGTGATTATATGTGATTTATTGTTTTTATTTCTGTTTCCTCAAATATTTGTGGAAAATTTTGCACATGCATGCACTGGTCCATACTATGCTGAATACCAAAGGAAGCCCCTCTGAAGATCTTTAGAATTATCTCTTTATGCAGTTCTCTCTTTTTCAATAAAAGCAAACATGCCTCTGGGGGAATCTGAGGTCAGAGTGATTTGGGGACTCCAAAGTATATCAAAGGAATTTGAAGAAAACATACTTTAGGATGGAGGAAGGGCACTGGTGTACAGAAATGGAAAATCAAGTGAGATGTGACTACTTCAGGATATCCAAGATGAAGATGGTACTTAGGTTTATTTTTAAGTGAAGAGTCTATCAAAATTTTCTTCCTTGAGTGTGGAGATATTAGGATGTATATTTAGGATGAAAATGAGTGTCTCAGGGAAGAACATGTAACTATGGGGTTTTTTACAGGGTTAAGCAAGGACAGCTGCATGACCAGGCCTCTAGGTTAATTATATTTAGTTCTGGGAAACCGATTTCTGTCTTCACCCATAAGAAGAGAACCTTATGTCAAAACTTCTTGAGTTGTCAAAGACTAGATGACAAGCAAACCCACAGAGTGTCAGCATGAAAATATAGTCATTGTTCTCTCCCTCTCCCACATTCAAATGAAAATCAAGTTCTGCTCATTCTTCAAAGAAATTCCTTTAAAATACTTTCTACTCACTTTTTGTGCCCTTTGCAATTGAAGGAATTAAGCAGCTCCCCAGGCTTCCACCTTTCCCTAACTTTTTGTTACACTCTAACACCATATAATAATTACATTTTCATCCAGTACTTACCATTTACAGTCAAGAGACATTTCAAAAGCCAAAGAAGATCATTGCTCTTACATTCCAAATGCCTTTAATAATTGTGGAATCTACTCAGCAAAACCAACGTTTAAGGACCTCTTAACAGAGTGGTCCTTGCTTTCACCCTACAGAATTTTGCAAATAAAAATTATGTCTAACCTTTGGGTTTGATTATTGGATGAGCCTGAGCCCTAAATTTCCTACTACCTGTGAACAAAAAACAAGGGACTATATAATAAGCCTGACAAGCTCAGCAGGCTACATGGCAGGCCCGACAAGCGCAGTGACCAAAAGTAACCACACAGGATGGTCTGATCATAAATTCCTAACTGGGCAAGTCATGGCAAGTAATCATATCCCAGGCCCATAGCTTCCTTATCAAAGGTCAATCTTTACCTGAAGCCAACCCTGTCCATTGTTCTTATGTATCTACAGTGGTCAGCAAACTCATTAGTCAACAGAGCCAAATATCAACAGTACAACGATTGAAATTTCTTTTGAGAGCCACATTTGTTAAACTTAAACTATATAGGTAGGTACATTGTTATTAACTTAATTAGGGTACTCCTAAGGCTTAGGAAGGGCCACACTCAAGGGGCCAAAGAGTCTCATGTGGCTCGGGAGCCACAGTTTGCCGACCACGGAGATAACATGCCCTTGAAATGTCAGTGTTACCTTTTCCAAATCCCTGGTAGGCATAACCACTTGGCAAGGTACCCAGTGGAACACTATGACCCTTATTTGTCAAAGAAGCTTGAACAGTCATGATCAGGAAAAGGTGATAATCTCTCTGAATTCTGTGCCTCTGCTTAGTTCTTCCTGACTCTGATGAGGGTCTACAGAGAATAAGCCTATGGACAGCAACAGGTTCACAAAAACGATAGTCATGGCCTGAAGAGCAGAGCTAGAGCTTCAACTGTACCTGAGGAAGAAGTGCTGTGTCATGGAACATGTTATTGTTAAGAGATCCAGGGGACACTCCACGCTTAGAATCAATCAATAGAAAAGATAACAGAAATGGAGAGCAATCCATTAGCAAATCGAGAAGGTAATTGTTCTTGTATTGCCAGAGAAGCTGGGTCAGTTTTATACTCAGCAACAAGGAGATCAGCTCCCTATATAAAATGAAGGAGATGCTTCTGTATCTCCACACCCTGTCATTGCAATGAGACCAAATAGAGAGAATTAGAGTCAATTCCAAGATAAGGCTGGTTCTCCAGGTTAGAAATAGAGAAAAAACATGGAATGCCAGCTCCACAGATCCACAAAACATACTGTAGCATCTCTGGTTCTCAGCATAAAATCTCTTTTTTAGCAAAAGAGAGAGAACACAGCTCACCTCTTCATTTTCCTCTTGACAGCCTGCAGGGAATTCTACCTGTCAGCAAATCCCTGCACAATGACCTACAGAGTCCTGCAATCTTGGCACAGAAGCAAAGCCTCTGAAGAAACTCACCCTAAGTACCCAAACCAATTAATTCTCATATATGAACAGATAGATAAGAGTCAGAATCTATAGATATTTGAGGAAAATAGAATGAAAAGGAAAGACACACACACACACACACACACACACACACACACACACACTAAACAAGTAGAAAGGCTAATCCATTAGAAGAGTGCATAGAGAAAAAAGGGACATTTATAAAATATGTAATAATTTTTTAAATGGCCTCTTTAATGAAAATTTGAGGTGGTAGAATCATAAAGAAATCTCAGCCAGCAGTAAAAACAAGAAAAGGATAATCCAAAGAGCCAATGCTAACATTTAGCTGAGTAATTATACCGTTCAGATATTTAAATGTTTAATTTTTTAATGTTTTTATAATATTAATAAATGTTTAGTATGGATGACCAAGGAAAACAGAAAAAACACACAAATATAATGAAATAGATGTATAGCAGACACAGAAAATAAAACAATAAGAAAATGATGCAAACAATCTTCTGATAATAAATTTGAATGAGAGTAAAATAAAGAGATTTTTAGATAAAAACTATAAACCTTTTCAAAAGGAAATTTTAAAAAACATACATCAGGCAGAATACATATCCCATGTGGAAGACCTGAGATGATAAACATATACTTACTAGGCTATAAGGTTACTCAGCTGCAACCAAAGATTCCCAGAAATACAGGGATGGGCAAAGATAGGTTTACAGTTGTATGGACAAAGACATACAGAGTATTATAATAATAATAATACAAGAATAAACTCTGTTTTGCATACTCACAACTGTAAGCTTACTTTTGCCAACCCCTATATGGTGTCTTAAACCAGGTACAAGTTTACTTATATCTCAGGTGTAAGTTAGGGTTGGTGGCCAAACAGCCTCAGGAGCACAGGTTCTTCTGAAGTGTCGTCCTGCATCTTCAGCTCATAATTCCATCTTGTGATCGAAGGAAACTGCTTTAGACTCCACCATACTATCCCTGTCCTAAGCTTCAACCAGTGGTTTAGGTGGGAAGAGAGAACAAACCCCTTCCTTTTATAAAGTACCTCTAGACTCAAGGAAGTTGCTTTCCAATGGGTGTGATACACCATAGCCTGGGCTTCCCCAGGACAACTTACCACCTAGAACCAAGGTGATGACAATGTGTAATTCCTCCAGCAATAAGAACAACTCACACCACTCGTTTCTATTTCATCCATGTGTGCCAACCAAATTAAAGACTTAATTCTCAGTCTCTGTAACAGACAACTCTTTATTGGGAATAAAATTTGCAAAGAAAGGAAAAATTGAAAACACTAACCATCCACTCCACTCCTTCTACCACTATTGAATCCCAAAATAGGATCCTCTCCTCACTTGAGCATCCTACGTGAAGGTAGCAGTGACTTGACTTCTTCCAGGACTTAACAAATAAAAATGTGTTTTTTCCCATCCAGTTTTGCTCAGTGGATAGAGCATTGGTCTGTGGACCAAAGGGTCCTGAGTTTGATTCTGGTGAAGGGCACGTAACTCGGTTACAGGCTCCTCCCAGACCCAGGCCCTAGTCAGAGCATGTGCAGGAGACAACCAATCGATGTGTTTCTCTCACACTGATATTTCTCTCTGTCTTTCCCTCTTTCTTCCACTCTCTCTAAAAATCAATGGAAAAATATCCGCGGGTGAGGATTTTTTTAAAAAGTGTTCTTTTTAAGTCACACAAAAGAGTTAAGCCAAATCTTAGGACAATAACCAACAAACAGGAGGCAATACACCAATTGTGACAATCCTCTTGTAGGTTTTTAACCAGTTCCTGTGAGCAGAAATGAGAGGCCTAATTGACCTCACTCCATATCCACATTTCAGAAAGAGAAATTCATTTTTCAGATGGCATAACTATTTCCATATCTATATATATATATAAAACCCTAATATGCAAATAGACCAAACGGCAGAACAATAGAGCAACTGGTTGCTATGATGTGTGCTGACCACCAGAGGGTGCGCACGGAACATGGCGGGAATCTGCAGCAGACAGCAGAGCACAGAACATGGCCAGCATCAGCAGTGGCAGGATAGTGGAGCAGGTGAGCGGGGTCACCAGACCAAGGTGGGGCATTGGTCACTGTCATTGAGGCAAGCCTCTAGTGGTTACTGAAAATTCTTTGCTCTCGCATGCCATGGTCCCACCAGGCATTCGTACCTGCTGGTGCCAGTTCCGCTCATACCCACTGCCGGCGCCAGAGCCACTGCTCACACCCACTGCTGGTGCCCAGCACCAGCCCCAATCACTCGGCACTGTCAGCAGGTGCGAGTGGCGGCTGCCGGCCCTGATTGCCCCTCAGAGCTTCTTCATCTCCCCCTGCTCCTGTGGGGTGATCGGGGCAGCAGCTGCTGCTCACACCACTGACTGTGCCGGCCCTGCTCATACCCGCTGCCGGAGCCAGCCCCAATAGCACAACACCATCAGCGGGTGTGAGTGGGGCTGGCGCTGTCAGCATTTGGGAGCAGTGGTGGCAGGAGCAAGAATGCCAGCAGAGAGGGGACCAGGGGCCATGGGGGGGGGGGGGGGGCGGGGGCACTGAGGGTGGGTCAAGACCTGCCCCTGTGCCCACAACAGCCTTGCAGCCCACAGTTCCTTTTAAGGTGCATGAATTCGTGCAATGGGCCCCTAGTTTATTAATAAGGCTATGTTTACCAACACCAGACTCTAGCACATTTTATAGTTATTAGATAACCACTCTCTATGTAATGTAATGGTTACTTTTGCTTTGTTAAATTAACACTTATAAAACACACATATACTCAATACTTGGTCTTATTCTCTCTTTATTCTAAGTAAATATATAAATAAATTAAAATACAATGAATTTTAAATACAGGCTTATTTTACTTTTTTAACTAGGGATTATAACATTTTATGCTTAGAACCGATTACAGTACCTTTCTCACACACTGTGAACATCTCAAATGCGTTGAGAGGGCCCTTACCACACAGAAGTCCAGTGACCTAGAGCTCACAGCAATTTTAGGATTTGAGGGCACTCTAAAACTAAAACCACACATTCTGCATTCTGTGTGATGTTGCACAGTCAGAAAAATATCATATCCAGAGTCAATTTATCCTATCTACCAGTTTCTCCATCACAAGGAGTAGGGCAATGTTGGGATCAGGAGGAAAATGAATGCAGGAAATATTCACAAATCCAGCTATCCAGGTACATCTCAATCCCCTGTGCAACCAAGTGCTCATGACTACTTTGCCATGAGACTAATAGGGCTAGATGGACTTCTAACTGTGGAATGGCCTCCACCAATACATCCATAGGCAGTGTCTTTGGCAGGAGCCTCTGAAAAAAAAATGTATTGATATCTACTCTTTTATGTAGAATACCCTGAGTACTCGCTGGCGGATCTGTGCAGTCTTCACCCCATAGACAAATGGATTGAGTGCAGGGGGCACAAAGAGGTAGAGTGTGGCCAGAAGAACATGAACATGATGGGGCACATGATGGCCAAAACGGTGAGTGAGGAAAGAAAACATTCCAGGGACATAGAAGGCCAGGATGACACAAATATGAGACCCACATGTACTAAAGGCCTTTAATCGGGCCTCGACCCCTGGTAACTTTACCACTGCTTGGAGGATGAGGGCATAGGAAATACCAATGGCCAGGACATCTAGTCCAACCACAAGCAGTGCCACTGCCAACCCATAGGCTCGATTCACTGTGGTTTCTGAGCAAGCAAGTTTTACCACAGCCATATGTTCACAATACGCATGGCCTATGACAGTGGCCTGGCAGAAGGTAAGTCTCCCCAAAAGGATAGGAAAGGGGAGGAGGAGGACTAATCCCCGCAGCGGCACTGCCATTCCAATGCGCCCTATGACCCCTGGATGCAAGATGGTAGAGTGGTGCAGAGGATGACATATGGCTACATAGCGATCAAGAGCCATGGCCACAAGTACACCTGATTCCATAGAAGAGAACGCATGAATGAAGAACATCTGTATCAGGCAAAGAGTATACCCAATCTCATGGGCATCAACCAGGAGCACTGCAAGCATTTTGGGTGCAGTGGAGGAGGCCAGGACCAGGTCAATGCCAGATAGCATAGCCAGAAAGATGTACATAGGCTTGTGCAAGCATGGGTCAGTCCAGATGATGAAGAGGATGGTGACATTGCCCACGAGAGCAAAGAGGTAAAGGGCACACAGTGGCAATGCTATCCAGTGCTGGCTTTCCTCTAAACCTGGGATGCCAATTAGGAAAAAAGAAGGATGGAGAGGACTCCAGCTGTAATTACTAAGGGTCATCATGAATGGTGCAGAAAGGGGAGAGAGAAAAGAAACCAAAATCATTTCTCCATTGCTGGTGGGTTATCACATTGTCCAGACCTGGCTGCCATCTTCATGAGAAGAAGAAAGAGGCTTAAACTGCAACACAAGGGAATAAAGGGAATAAAGATACAAGGAAGAACATTTCCTTTTCTTGAAATAACTTTTTTAGAGATGAGACATCCTCATATCTGAATTAGCATAGGTCTCACTTCATTTACAGACATAAGTAAGCATATGCTGATTTTAGAGACATGTTTAAAGTCTGCCATTCAATTACTTGTAATTTGGAACTGTCTACTCAAAGGTTTTTCTGTATTAACTCTTGGCATTACTGAACACTATAAATCAATCTGCTATTCTTCAAACGTTTCCCTCAGTTCATTGCATAGCACTCTACAATTGTTTCTTCTGTATCCCCAGTCTCAGCACCTTCTCCATCTACCTATCCATTATATGTTGTTCATTCCAGGGTTCCGTCTTCCCCTCTCTTCCAGATTCTGTACATTATGTCTGATTGAGTTCATCCTTTTAAGTGGTTTTAACTATTTAAATATGTTACTTTCTTTCATGTCTATGTATCTAAGCCAAATAGCTTTTTGAAACAGAAATCCATTTTTTCCTGTGCTTTCTAAACAGCTAGCCACACACTCAATATATTCAAGACCAAATCTGCTCTACCTCCCTTTTGTCCATCTTTTTGTGAATTAGATCACCATCTACCTATCCAACCTAATGTAGAAAAGTGAAACTATCCTTCCTCATTTATACCTCTCATCCCTTTCATCTAGTCACCAGTTCCTATTGAATTTATTTTTAAACCTCTTATATCTACTCCTTTTTCTTAACCCCCAATGTCACTGCCAAGTTCACACTCCCAACTCCTCTTACCTGGATCATTTCCTTAGATCTCCCTGCCTTTGCTATTATACCCTTCCCAATCACTCTCCATCCTGAAGTCAGAGGGTTTTTCCTGAAATGCAGATGTCATCATGTCACATCTGAAGTTAAAATTCTTTACTGAGTTTAATTCATGAAAAAATACACATTTAAGACTGGCATACAAGATCTTCAAGAGTTATCTTATATAAAGTCTCTTATGTCAATATAGCTACTGTTATTAGCATTAATAATAAAAGATCATTGACTTTGAGATCACTGGCCTCTTTCCTTTTCTCCTTGTCTTCATGAGCCTGCTTCTCTGTTTCAAACTTTTGCTATGTCTGTCTCGTCATGATGTGATGCTAATTCAGTGTTTTTTACACCCGTATATTAACGAAGAGTACTAATTAAATAGGTGCTCTGATTAACTTTCTCCATGTGAGTCACCTCCTGGGCATTGAAACAAAAAACTTGAAACTGGATATATTTGTTTGTGTGTGCTTGTCTTAAAAGCTGTTCACAGTCTGCAATAATTATATTTGTTACCTGAGGGGTGGAGTGGGGGTATATATATGTATATGTTTTTATTAAAAGAGTCAGAAATGACTCAGTCCTGGTGAATTATGCATGAATAGACCACTTCAATTGTCTTTTTTAAATAAATCAATAATGGCTACAATATTGCCACCAAACCTATGAACATACACCTAAAAAGTCAGAAATCCCTGGTAGCTGGTAGGCATTATCTTCCAGCCTTTGTTTTCCTTCCAGATTCAAAACCACTATTAGCTTCAAGTAACAGTGACATAGTTTTATTGAGATCTCACCCCCACCCCAGGAGAACCTCATAATCTTATAAAAAGTCACATTTCAAGTGCTTAATACTCTAAGCAGTGAGAAAGTTAATTCTATTTCTTAATCACTCCCTTCTACTACAAGATTCAGGCCACTTCTTATTTTCCAGCTGAGAAGTCAGAGAACAGCTGAGCATCTGTGGAAGGCCGCTCATCTCTTTGAGAGAGGACCTGTCAACAGAGCCATGAAGAATGAAGCCAGGCTGTAGTGGGCAGAGAGAGCAGCAGCGAGCCTGTGCTGCGTGTTCTGTGAGTCTGGGAAAGCCTAGAGCTGCTTAGTAAGCACTAACTGCTAAAGTAAACAAGAGGTCCCTCTGTTATTCTTAGAAGAAAGCAGAAGGGACTTTATTCCCAGGAACGTAAAAGTGAAGATATATTTAGCTCTCTGACCAGAATGCAACGTACAATTAGCAAAGAACTGATGTTGTGAACTACTTATTCATGTCAATTCAGTTCAAGTGAGCTGTCATCTATAAAGCTGTCCCCCAATTCTGTAATGCAGTATCAAAACTCTTAGCCAGCCTGTCATTGCACTGATTACCTTGTGCTGAAAACCTGTCCATCGTTGAAGAGCTGCGACTGTGCCTAGCTTATGGCAGCAGTCACAAGGCAAGTTCCAGAAGAGCTGGAATCTAATTGGTATCAGTAGTGTTTGCTGAATAAATTAATAATTATATAATTACATTTTTAAATAAATAGGTGAGTATATAAAACAACCAGGAATCGAGCGAGGGAACTTGACAAAACACATTGAACTTACAGGATGGGAAGGATGTAGCAGACAGGGGGGTGTCCCAGAGGAATGGACTAATTCCTGAATTCTTCTCAGCTGAAGTGAAATTCTGGGTGCTTTATGGAAAAGGAACCTTATTAAATCTCTCTGCCATAAAGAAAATCACCAAATCCTGGGTGTATCAGAAATTAAGGTCTCCTATGTTCACCACTGATCACTTCTGTCACTGCAGGCAAGGAAGCTCCTCTATGGGCTATTACCTGTCCCTGTCTCCTTAATCTCCTTAACAGTGTCTTGGACTTGATATCAGTGGTAACAGGGAGATGCAGAAACACACAAGTTATCTTGCAGTGATATGTGATCTGAAGGGCAGAAGCTAAGGGGAATGGACCATAGGGAGTTTGTTTTGAGGAGTCAGACCTGAGGAGAGCAGCTACTCTGAGACAAGAAGTCATACATTTAAGACTACTAAGAGGTGTCAGATCACAGGTATCAGAAGACTTGGAGCCATAATAGCCAACCAAGAAATAACTCCTATCACAAGGGCTATAAGATAAGCAGAAGAAGGGAGCCATCAACAGTCTTCCCTAAAACCATAAGCCCCAAACCTGACTTCATTTTCCCACCTGAAATCTCATAATGAACTTTTAGCTGGTTCTGTCATCTTCACTCTGAAAGGCAAGTTTATTCTCGATACTTCCCCAAGGCAGGGCTGGTGACTGTGAACAAAGCATTGGGCAGGCGAGATGTTATTACCATTAGTGGATCCCAGAGGACACTCATACATACATGGACATAGCCTGCAGATTGGCTGGAGATGCACAGAGCTAAGTCTACTGCTCCAGGAATAGATAATTGGGCAGATAGGCAGAGCAGGGAATGGCATGTGCACCTGCCCAAGAGGCCCACATCTGTCCAGTGTTGGTCATCACCCTTAAGGCTTTACATCCTTGTTAGGAAACCTCATGCTCAATGAGCTAGAAAAATTCACATTGCTCTATAAGCCCATATTTCTCATTCTTGCAGGTCAAACTCAGACCCAAAATGCTCTTTTTTTTTTAATTGTTTGTTAGTTTATCTTGTTCATTAGATACCACATATAAGTGAAATCATATGGTATTTTTCTTTCTCTGACTGGCTTATTTCACTTAGGATAATACTTTCCAGGTCCATCCATGCTGTAGCAAAAGGTCCAGTAGTTTCTTCTGTCTTATGGCCAAGTAGTATTCCACTGTGTAAAGGTACTTACAGCTATTTTATCCACTCCTCTACTGATGGACACTTGGGCTGAAAATCTTGGCTATTGTAAATAATGCTGCAATGAGTATATTGTTTCAGATTTCTTCGGATATATTCCCAGAAATGGAATCACTGGAACATAAAGCAGTTCGATTTTTAACTTTTTCAGGAAATGCCATTTCCACAGTAACTGCATCAATCTGCATTCCCACCAACAGTGCATGCGGGTTCCCTTTTCTCCACATCCTCGGCAACATTTGTTGTTTGTTGATTTATTGATGATAACCATTCTGACAGGTGTGAGGTGATATCTCATTATGGTTTTAATTTGCATTTCTCTGAAGATTAGTGACATTGAGCATCTTTTCATATGTTTAATGGTCATCTGTATGTCCTATTTGGAGAAGTGTCTATTCAGGTCCTTTGCCCATTTCTTAACTGGATTGTTTGTTGTTTGGGGTGTTGGGTTTTATTAGTTCTTCATAAATTTTAGATATTAACCCCTTATCAGATGTATCATTGGTAAATATGTTCTCCCATTCAGTGGGTTATCTTTTCATTTTGTTGATGGTTTCCTTTGCTGTGCAAAAACTTTTTAGTTTGATGTAGTCCCATTCCTTTATTTTTTCTTTTGTTTCCCTTGCCCAAGGCTGGACATTGCTATGAGAAATGTCCAAGATCTTACTGCCTGTGTTTTCTTCTAGGATTTTTATAGTTTCGAATTTAACCTATAAGTCTTTAATCCATTTTGAATATATTCTTATGTATGGGGTGAGAAGGAGGTCTAATATCAATTATTTTTGCATGTATCCTTCCAATTTTCCCACCACCATGTATTGAATAGACTGTCTTTCTTCCATTGTATGTTCCTGCCTCCTTTGTCACATATTAATTGACCACAAAGGTGTGAATTTATTTTTGGACTCTCTATTCTGTTCCATTGTTCTACATGTTTGTTTTTATGTGAGTACCATGCTGTTTTGATCACTATGGCCTTGTATTATAGTTTGATATAATTCTTCCAACTTTGTTCTTCTTTCTCACTATTGCTATGGCTATGGGTCTTTTGTGGTTCCATATAAATTTTTGGAATATTTGTTCTGGTTTTGTGAAATGCACCATTGGTATTTTGATAGGAAATCTATAGATTGCTTTGGATAGTATGAACATTTTAGTGATGTTAATTCTTCCTGTCCATAAACACGCTATATGCTTCCACTTATTTGTATCCTCTTCAATTTCTTTCTTCAGTGTCTTATAATTTTCTGTGTACAGGTCGTTTACATCCTTGGTTGAATTTATTCCTAGATATTTTATTCTTTTTGAAGCAATTGTGAATTGGATTGTTTGTTGTTGTTGTTTTTCAGTTTCCCTTTCTGAGAGTTTATTTTTGGTATGTAAAAATGCAACTGATTTTGGATATTTATTTTGAATCCCACTACTTTACTGAATTCATTGATCAGTTCTAGTAGTTTTTTTGTGGAGTCTTTGGGGTTCTCTCTATACAGTATCATTATGTGCAAATATTGACAGTCTTACTTCTTTCCAAAAATTTCCTTAGTGAATTCTGGGTTAAATGTGTTCATTTCTCCATCTTCTGTGAGTGTTGGCTACTAAAAGCTCATAATTGAGTCACTCTCTCTTGGACAAATAGAGCTGCATTATCCAAGACTAATGTTCCTTTCTGAGTGTAGCTCTCAATCACTGACGGTTCTATATAGGAATACAAAGACCTGATCCTCTTTCTTTTATATGAAACAACACTGAAAAACCATTCCCCTCAAGAACCTACCCTATAATCAGCTCAGACTCTGGGGAAATTGGATCATAGTTTAACTGCTCTCTCTGGTCCATCCTGTTTTCCCCCCTTTTGACAAGTGTCATTCCTAAGTCTACTTCACAATAAGCTTCTTGCATGCAGATATCTGCCTCAGAGTCTATTTCTAGATAATCCAACCTAAAATAAATGGCACTTGTCTCAGGTTAATTGAGTTCTCTGCTTCTCTTCTGGTGGATTGTGGCAGGTCTATGGACATCCAGTCCAGTGTACCATAGCAGATATGAGGTGTATAGACTCTCAGACTATCCATCCCAGCAAGTTCCCAAAGAGATGGGCTAAGACCTACTTTCACATAAGCAAGAAAATCTTTCCCTTAGTCCTATCCCTGATAAAGCAGCTACCAGTTCACCCTCGTGGCCACATTTCTCCTTTGGAATAGTGTTTCAAATGCACAGTCTATTTATTCATCTAGTCAACAAGTATTTCATTCACAGATTGTGAGAAGCCTCATTTTTCATTCAATGGATATTAAATATCTAGCAAACTGATGTACTCTGCTAAATGTCAGAAAAAAACAATCAATATAACAAATGTCTGTTGTCATCATAGCTCGTGGCATGATATATGTTAAGTATGTAATCACTGATACCTAATAATAATTATATGTGTCATAAATTAAAACTACAGTGTGATAAAGCACATAAAAGAAAAACCATCTCAGTCTGGGGAGTTCAGGAAAGTCCTCCCTCATTTAAGTTAGTGATAGAAGAATGGGTTAAAATTGAAGAGAGATTTAGGAGTATGCTGTAGATACAAAATCCCTGATGCTGCAGGGAAGGGAACTTGACATTGTCAAAGACCTGATAGAATAGTGAAATTTGGGATTGCAGTACCAGGAACTGAGCCTGGAGTGTAAGCAGAAACCTTAGCATGCACATTGTAGGTCATGTGAAAGGGCAATGGAAAGTTGTGAGGATTTTAAGCAGAAGAGTGAGACACAATTAGAATTTCATTGTCAAATGTCATGCTGGATGTATGGATAGAAAAGAGTGAAGCACAGATGCTGGGAGAACTGTTGGAAACAAATACAGTGATCTCTCAAGAGGTTAGAGTATATGCCTTGGGAATGGGTATAAGGAAGGGATCTTTAGGGGTAAAGAAATCAAGAATAAAAAAAATCAATGAGTGAATGAAGTCCCCACCAGGATCACAGGTGGCCAAAAAGTACTGACCAAGTTATCATTTAATGAAGGAGAACATCCAGGAGATATTTCCATAAGTGGGAGAGGTAGTGATAAAATATATGAATGACATGAACCTCAAAAGCACCAGTCTGTGTTTGTTTGTTAGCTGGTCTGTTTTATAAGAAAAAAAATTAAAAATTTCATTAGGGAACAAAACAGTGAACTTACTACTAAAACAGAGGTAGAAGAGGTAGAAGAGGTGCGATAAAATAAATGGTCCTTAGTCAGTAGAAAGAATAAGATTTTCATGAGAGGAAAAGAAATTGAAAATAATGAAAACATCCTCTTCATTTGCATTTGTGGGCATTAAATGAGAGTTTATGTGCAGCATTTTCTTGTCAAGGTTTCACGGTACCATGGAGTAAGAGGTGAACAACAGGAGCGACTCATGTCATGAAGGTTTTATGCTAATCGATATATTCAGACTAACATTGTTCAAAACTAGTTTGGCCAAAAGCACCTAGACACTTCTAAGCCCTCATCCTCCACCCACTGAGGAATCTTCCTCTGCAATCCTGTCGCTGCTCCTCCTCTCCTGCAGAACTTTCTTCCACTTCAACTTCGCTGCCCATGAAGCACAGGCAAAAGTTGGTGAGGAGTGTCCACTTTTGCCTTTTCTTTGAAGAGCTATCTTCTCACTACTAATATTGAAGATTAATATTTAACAGAGGAAAGAGGGACAATAGAGTATGGCATAGAGCAGGAGCTGCTCAGGAAAAGATTTAGCCCAGACCCACCTCTTACCCACTCAATAACCCAGGCCCCTTGTCTTCTAAGCCATGATCATTTATACTATCACTTCAACCAGTCCCGACTCATGTCCCATTCCTGCCCAATACCTCCTGTTGAGAACTAGTCCCCTAGGATTTGGACCCAATTCTACCACAGCACTATCACATTTCATTTCTATATTTTCAACTTCATTTCACTGTCACACTGAGAGCCTGATAAATACTCAGGACAAGGAAGAAAATAATGAAGGAAAGGGGAGCAAACGAAGAATGAAAAAGAAGGCAACTGCTAGTTCTCTATTTGTTCTATGCTCGCACAATGCAATGAGTGTTCATTGTAAGAGTAACCATGACCTCTACTGTATCTGCACAGCATCCAAAATACCACCAGTTGAAATTACACCATTTGAAAAGACTAAGTGAAAGTGGTGTTAGTCATGATGACAGCAGTGAAGACAAGAGTGTTAACAGTGATTGCGATAGCAAAGGTAATTTTGTGACAAATTACTTCATTTCTTCAATAAAAATTTATTGAGTGCCTACTGTGCTACACTTTGGACATTTACATATTCATATTTTCAAAACACACATATGTCAATGTGACTGATGAGGAAATATGCTAAAATGACAGTCTTCTAAATAATGAGATTTATTTCCTGGTCAATATACACAGAGATCTCAGTTCAGAAAACAAGTGACTGATTTAATTATAAAAATCTTCAAGGGGGTGAGGTTTGAACTGAAGTTCAAAATAAGTAGGCATGTTGAGGATAAGGATAGATATATGCGTTTCTATTAGAAATAACCCACAATACCCATGGCTGGAGGAAGCATAAAAACCTGAGGAACTAAAAAAGGGTATTTATTTATATTAGGAATACATAACACTTAGTCAATACTACATATATTGCAAGGACATGTAAATACTTCAGAACAAATAAATATATTAAAATAAGTGCCAATGGTTGAAACCAGAAGAAAATGAGCAAGAGAGTTAGGAATGAAGACAGGAAAACAAAAGTTAAAACAATTATTGTTGTGTGCAATAAACTTGACTCATATTTCTGTGCCTGAGACTAAAAGTGAAGAAATAAAAGAATTTTTATTACTCTCAGAGCATAAAACTACATAATACATAGAAGGTCATTCACTCAAAACCAGGCTGAAAAAATACATGGAATAAATTAAAGCTTTAGCTGCAATTCTGGAGTGAGAAGGAACATGACTATATAAGGAGTTTCTCTCATAAACTGGATACTCTAAAGTATCTCCATAATTTTTGAACCCGTTTTCTGTGATGCCAACATTTTTCTGATGAGAGAGCCTCTCCACTCCCACAAACTTTCCATATATCTGTGTCAAGTGCTGGGAAGTAGTCCATGTTTTCGTATGGTTAAAATTGGCACCCAGTTCATCTCTTCCTGAACTAAGTCACTTGATTCATGTTCATCAAAGTCCTAATTGTTTCTTCATTACATAATGCATTTATCTTATCAACACAATAAATCATAAGCTTTTAGAAGAAAAGGGTATCAAAAATTATTTGTTGGTTCATCAGTTGAGATACCCAACCCTTCTCAATTTTCCATCACAAAATCTAAACACCATAGGCCTCAGAAGAGATTTCCCAACTTCCAAATACTCAGGACAATTTTATTTCGTTTCCCTTCACTGTCCTCACCAGGTAAATAACCTGAGCTGTGGGTCTCCCACCCCAGAGGGGTGGTCATCCTGGTCCTTGAGGTCCAGATGATGAGAACTATAATTAGGTGGGATCAATTCTCTTGGAGGTTAGAATTTTAAACAGTTGCTCCCGGATCTGCTTGGTCTTGACCCCATAGATAATGGGGTCCAGTGCAGGGGGAAAGAGCAAGTAGAGATTTGCAAGGATGACCTTGACAGCAGAGGCTGTGGGTGGGCCAAAGCGCTGCATGACCACAGAGAGAAAGCCTGGGCCGTAGAAGAAGAGGATAACACAGACATGAGCAGTGCATGTGCTGCCTGCTTTAGCACGTGCTTCGGATGAAGGAAAATTAATTACGGTCCTCACAATCTGCCCATAGGTGTAGGCAATAAAGGCCACATCCCCCACACCAAGAAAGATTGCCACAGCAAAGGCATAGAGGTTATCCACAGTGGTGTTTCCACAGGCCAGTTTCACCACTGCCATATGCTCACAGTAGGTATAGGCAATTGTGTGGGAACCACAATAGGGCAACCGATGGGCCAGGCTTGGAAAGGAGATGGTCAACCCCACACCTCGCAGCACCACTAGGCCTCCAATCTTGGCCACAACAACTGGCGTAAGAATGGTTGCATAACGCAGTGGGTTACAGATGGCCACAAAGCGGTCCAGGGCCATGGCCACTAGCACTCCTGACTCCATGGCAGAGAATGCATGGATGAAGAACATCTGGAAAAGACAGGAGTGGGAGCTGATGGCTGTAGCGCCAAACCAGAAAATGGCCAGCATCTTGGGCAGAGTGGAGAGGGAAAGAACCAGGTCAGCAAAGGAGAGCATGGCAAGAAAGAAAAACATGGGCTGGTGAAGGCAGCGTTCTGTTCGAATAAGAAAGAGCAGAACACCATTCCCAGTCACTGACAGGAAGAACATGAAGCAAAACGGAAGTGAAATCCAAATGTGTGCGGCAGTCAGTCCTGGAATGCCAGCCAAGAAGAAAGTATGTGGGAAGAGATAAGAAGTATTGGAAAGAATCATGGTGATCACCTCACTCAGAAGAGCAAAGAACCACTGCAAAAAAAAAAAAAATAGCAGATTAAAGTCAATGATATGAGGGTTGGAAGCTCACGATAAACACCACCATCACCATCACTCTTTCCCCATACTTCTCAGAAAACAAAAATAATTTTCAAATTAGTCAATATTTCTGCAAGATCTTAAGACACAGACAAGGCAAGACAACTGAGTCCAGTGGAAATGCAGTGGACAAGAAGTTCAGAAACCAGGTTCCAGTATTATATATCCTAATACATCTATAATCTGGGGCAATTCACATAACCAGATTTAAATGCTCGGGAGCTGATGTTAAAAAGAAATTTTCCTCTCATGCTCATAGTCCCAAGTTCTGAATGCTGCTGCTAGAGGTAATCAACATTGGCTCCCTAGTATTATACCACTAACCTTCATCAGAAACTGCCCCAAGATCCCAGTATCTGGAAAATTTCTTTAATTTGAAGATATCCGGCTTCCCCAAACTTCACTTGACTGCTAGGTTACAGATTACATGGTGCTTAATGACTTCAATAACCATCAGGTTCTTCCTTGGATTATTCCCCAGTCATTTCATAAATGCGTATCTTGTTTCTCTCTCCAGTATCTCTAAATGGCTATCTGATTTCACCACCTCCTGCATCTCCCTCTCCTTCAAGGTGCTGTTGTACAGGGGTAGACACAAAGTTCGGAGTTGTGGTGACCTGAAATAAACAGAATCTCTTGGTAATAACAACCACATAAAAGCCAAAGAATTCTGTATCACAGCCACGTTATTGAGAACAGGAGGGAAAATTGGCAGATATGTCCTCCAGTTCCATTTTCCATGTAATTACACTATGTGTATGAAATTATTCAGATTTCCAACATATACTATTCCCCAATCATCATTTTGCAAAGCCAGAAAACTAAACTCTAGAAGGAAGTCATGGTCCACAGTCCCAGATCTATTTTGTGACAGAATCAGACAAGAACTTACAATCACTGATCCCTGAGCTAGAAAGTCATCATCCTGTCTCCATGTTAGCAGTGACTGCTGCAGGGCCAAGGAAGAACATTCAGGACCTGTGGCCAAGGGTAAGCAGTAGAGGACTCAAATAGCTAAGGAGTGATTTAGGCATCACATGGCTCCCCAACACCCGCTAATAACTCCAAGACCACAGTTCTCTCATATGAAAGAAAAACACAAGGACACACAGAGACCTGGGCCAGGGTCTGAGAGGACTTTGGATTGTAACATAACTGATTCACATTCCAAGTGGAAAAAGTGCAGCTGAGTTGATCCCACAGTTTCGATGACAACAAGAAAAGGTCTCTAAACATGAGGGGGAAAATCAGAAGTTTATACAGAAAAAAGAAATAGCACAGCTTTAAAATAGCCAATAACCTTCTCCGTGAGAAACCATGGGATTACTGCCCATACTGTCAGCCACAGCTCCTAAAGACACTATGTGATGACCGCAGAAGGCATGAGAGCTGGAAGACGGGAGAGCTGAGTGGACCTACAGTTCTGAGTCGTGGAACAAACTCTGGACTAGGAGTCAAGATCCTGAGCCAGGTAATATTTCTGCCATGTATCAGCTGTGTGAATTTAAGCAAAGCATCAAACGACTTTCAAGTTTCCTCACAGGTGAAATGAGTATACAAATACCTACCTCACTGGATCGTTGTGAGAATACCATGAGATATAAATGCATAAATGCTTTATCAAATTCTGAAAATGGTATAATTTTCATTGAAGTAAAAGAAAGAAGTGATGCATTAGGATAAATCTGTTTAAGAAAAACAGAAAATTTAGAGATTCTGAAACAATGCATTTTATTTAACAAGACATAAGAGATTTATCCACTGGGCAGATGTCAGTATAGTAGTAACCTGGAGCAATCCAGTCAAAAACACTCCATAAAACAAATCATTCTTTTTTCCTTAATATACAAGATGATAATAAGGAACATTTGCTGGGTCCTGAGGGAATAGTTGGGATATCAGGTGTAATTATTTGTTTCCTTTGTTTTATGAAGCCGAAGGAAAAGCAAGAACAAAAACATGCAAATTCATAGTTCAGGACTCAGCTAGACCTGTGTGTCTTCACAATGATAATTCTTTCTCAGAAAGACAGAGGTCAACACAGGCTATATTGGAAGAGAATAGCACAGGTTTATTTCCCTAACACTGCTCCCATCTTTCCTCCCAATCGCATGTGTCCCCAGCACCCCCAGAATATAGTATTGAGTGGGGAGGTGAAGGGTGTCAAGAAATGTGGCTCTGATCACCTGAGCATCTGCTCCAAATTATCTTCAAAGCTGGACCAACCTGAAGCCTCAGCCCACCTTCAGAACAATGTAATAAGTAGTCATACCTGATGGCCCAACTATTCCCTCAGGACCCAGCAAAGGTTCCTTATTATATCCTTGTATAATAAGGAAAAATCTGCTCCAGTACACTCAGCTCCTCTACCTCCGTCAGAGAAGCAGGTAAAGAGAGGTAAGGGGTCCTGAAACCACAGGAATCTGGGACACTGATTTAGGTGCCTCCATAAATACTTCCCCGTAACTCACCCTGCAGGCTTCAAAGAGCAGATTTACAAATAGCTGACTGTTGAGCAGGGACTTGAAAGATGTTTTTCTATTTTGGAGGAAGGAAATCTCATACACCTGGACCCTCCCTTACCTGTATCTGTATAACAAAAGGTCCAAACAGACCTCAGATGATGTGCAGAATATTGGCAGTATTTCTGGTTTTCCATAATGATATCAAGACCATGTATTTCCACTCCAATAGCCTATAAGATTATCAGATCTGGAAAGGTTGAAGGAAAGCTATTTGTGATGGAGCCTGTATGTATCTCTCTTCTTTGGGCCTACTCTTAGCCATTACTCACCAGATGGATGAGAAATTAAGCTATCAGTCAGGTCCCCAAAACAGAGTATTTAATAGGCACCTTTTCAGGCATTGCCTATAGGGATCCTAAGTGAAGTTTCTACTACCCAGACACCAATTAGTACTTCTGCCTCCTCTTCAAACAAATGTTTAACAAGGTCTCTGCCTCTTATTGGGGCCACAGGGAACAAGCTCAGCAGGGAATATTTTGAACAGCATACTCTAGGGTGCCATGTCACGATGGGGCCAAGGCCCTGCAGCCAAAAGCAAGGAGAGGCTTCCTGCCACGAGGAATGGGACCACATGGTTTGATGGCCAGCCAAGATCTGATCCAGGAAGGGGGAGGAAAATAGCAGGCTGATGGGGAGCAGCAACATCAGAACCAACATACACCATTACTCCAATGACCCCTGTGACTTAGTTGGAACTATGAGAGGAAGAATGAATTAATAAGTAGGAGCCTCGCCCTAACTGGTTTGGCTCAGTGGATAGAGCATCGGCCTGCAGAATGAAGGGTCCCAGGTTCGATTCCGGTCAAGGGCATGTACCTTGGTTGCGGGCACATCCCCAGTAGGGGGTGTGCAGGAGGCAGCTGATGAATGTTTCTCACTCATCGATGTTTGTAACTCTCTATTCCTCTCCCTCCCTCTCTGTAGAAAATCAATAAAATATATTTTTTAAAAAATAAGTAGGAGCCTTTGTGAGAAGAGAGAGCTCAGCAGAGGAATGAGCCTGTAGAAAATAGTGAATGTCTCCTGTTATTCAAAATGGTAGGCGGAGCCCTGTAGGTATTGTCATCCATATGTTGGTGAAATAACTTGCAAGTCTACCCCTTTTTAATCAATAAACTCCACATTTTACTCTTACCTCAGCCACCAAAATCACTCCTGAAAATGATACCAGATTAATCTATGGGAAGACATTCAAGAGTCTGAAGAATTTAGACATTGCAGTGGATTGAGAGGAATTGCAGAAATTGATTGTACAGAGTTTACTTAGAAAAACACTGGGGTGGCATGCATGCTGATTCATGGTTTCTTTAAATCCAGTAAGAAACTCCCAGTGAGGAAAAGAGTGATTTGTTTTATGAAGCCGAAGGAAAACAGGTACAAAAACATGCAAATTCACAGTTCAGGACTCAACCAGCCCTGTGTGTCTTCAC
The DNA here is from genome assembly GCF_014108235.1 of Myotis myotis. Lineage (NCBI taxonomy): Eukaryota > Metazoa > Chordata > Mammalia > Chiroptera > Vespertilionidae > Myotis > Myotis myotis. The sequence continues at coordinate 43,516,947 of NW_023416314.1, forward strand.
AAGGACAATTCCTTAACAGAAAGGCAGAGATCAACGCAGGCTATATTGGAAGAGAATAGCACAGGGTTATTAGGAAGGGTCAGTACCAGAATTAGGTCATCTTTTTAGGAGAGCCATGTTCTAAGATTACTGGCCCAGTTCCAGAAGGAAGAAGACTTAGCAGGTGTCACTTCACATAACACCAAGATTATGTACCTACCATGACTTCATATTATGAACCCTAACATGAAGAACCCAGTGTAGGCAGGACAGTGTTTCTCAGTGGTTGAGGTTGACCAGGAGGTCATGATTGGATTCCCGGTCAGGGCACATGCCCTGGTTGTGGGCTCAATCCCCAGTGTGGGGCATGTAGGAGGCAATCTATTGTTCTCTCTCATCATCAATGTTTCTCTCTCTCTTTCCCTCTCCCTTCTTCTCAGAAATCAATGAAAATATATTTTTTAAAAAAATAATAAAGAATCCCATGTGAAGAAGGAAGAAGTAAGCAACACAAGTAGCAAGAGTGATACAAAGGCCAGTATAAGAGGAAATGAGGCAGTTAATTGATAATTGAAAGAGGAACTTAAGCCCCCAAAATAAAAAAGTCCTAGAACTGGAACATTAGATTAATGTGAATATGAACCAACTGAATAAAACTCTAAAAGCCTTACCTAAAATCAGAAATTGTGCAAAATATTAATAGATTGAAACAAGGCTAAAGCTCAAAAAACCAGTCAAGTGGCTTTGAACCAGTTATTTAGGTAAAAGAACAAATATTTTCTGAGTTCCTCTTAAGGTTGTGGAAAGAAATACAGTATAGAGATTTTAAATAGGATAATATGGAGATGCACATCAAACTAGGACAAGTCACCACCAAAAAGACAAGCAGAGGCATATTCAAAGACCTGGAGCCACGCCTCAAGATATGGAAACACCTTAGAGAGAGAGCATCTGATTACGCCTGTGGGATCAGGGAAGGCTTCACAACCTTCTCTGATGAGGCAACATTAAAGAGGAAAGTTGAAGAGTGGGAATTGAATATTCAAAAATGACTCACTAGCATTAAAAAAAAAAGGACACTAAAATTCCAAAAGTATGGACTTCTTGATAAGAGCTAACAAAACAATGTTGAGGGAGCAGTGGAGAGGGACAGGGTTTGAGAGGGAGGTTGGGCCCAGACTACAACAGGCCTTTAAGTATTTTTCCAAACAGCACTGCATGTTAATAAGAGGTCAAGGCCAACAGGCAAGGAAGTTAAGTAGGGCAGTGACACTGATAGATTAGTGCTTTAATAGATTTATTTCATAGTATCCTGGGCATAGGAGATGCATATGATATTAGAGTGGGTAAGATTTGGTAAAATCCTGGAAGAGAGCAGTAGCAATGGGGTAAAAAGGAAGAAAATAGATCAAGCCCTTTGTGATAAATTCCAGCAAACATTTAAGAAAGGAACAATAACAACCCTATGCAAACTTTTAGGTAATAGCAGAGCAGGGGACATTTTGATTTAGTAGAATCACATGAGTCTCAAATCTGTTTAGAAGAGATAAAGAATGGGGAGATGTATATAAAAAGAAATGTTTCAGGAAGTTTGTAAAATAATGGAAAGAGAAGGAGCAGGTTCAGAGGTAGGGTCCAGGGAGAGAGACTTTGGAGACAAGAGGCATCTTGGTAAAAGTCCCACAGGAAACAAATGGCACATGCAAAGGGGGACATGGAACAGAGTATAATGAAGACAATAGTCCAAAAATATGGAAAGAGTTTAATAGTAATAAAACAGGGAAGGTGATATACACATGGGCTGGCAACCTCAACAAGCATTTCCATCCCACAGATCTGAGGAGCAATGGGAGAAACAGCTACCAGTACTGACCAGAGCCCTGGAGGAAGCCCCTGATGGTGACAGGAGGCCTTCAGGAGGGAAACACAGACACTGCCTAACACCGAGACTGACAGAAAAAGGTTCAAAGAAACAAATATCTCAATTTGTCTTTCTTGCTGCCCTCTGAACTCCCACCAGCTTACTCCCATTAGCCAAATCCAACCATGAGCCAGAGGCCATAGACTTTCACTTCTATGGGTACAGAGCAGGGTGCATAGTTGATCTAAAGCAACAAATAGGAGGTTTCAGCAGAAGAGGCATCTGCATTGTTGTGTTTGTATATGGGAGTGATAACTCATGAAAAAGAAAGTGGTAAAATATATAGCCCAGAGGACACACTTGCTGGAAAATGGTCCCTGAAGAGGCTAAAGGAAGGTATATGTATTGGAGGGAGGGGCAGGAGTTCAGGGATTCACACAAGAGGAGGGACACCTCTTCCTAAACCTTCATTAAGTCAGAGATGACCTTCTGATAGTGGTTCCCATGAGACTTGGGGCTGAGTATTTCTGCTCCCTGAGCTGAGCTGGATACACCTCTGAGATCACTGGGGGCCTTTGAAGCTGTGATGGAAAAACACAGAGCCTTGATGCACATGGGAAAAAAGATGAGGGAGCCTCCTGGAGGTCCTGGAAACTGGCAGACTGTCCAGACAAACTCTGGGCTCCAATATGTGCACTGGGAGGAGAAGATGTACTCTCATCAGCAGTGGGATAAAAGAAAGGTGCAGCCAAGAGAGCAGAAGCAACTGCAGAGGCCATTCCATTTGCAGAGGATTCTCCAAGACCTCCTAGCAGGGAGTCACCTGGGCCCAGGTGAGTGGAGGAGGCAGTTTCCTTGCTCTCGGTTCCTGGCTCTCTTTCTGGTTCTCTCCCCCAGCCTGGGCTTTTGCAGTTGTCTTCTTTAGTTTAATCCTTTCAACACTGGCTTTCATGTTCCTCAAGATCTTCACCTGTATGGAGACTAAGGCTTGAAATCTGGAGAAGAAGTAGAAAAATGTGAAGAAGCTCTCCTCTGGTCATGTTAGAAAGAATAGAAAGCTCTACCAGAGAAAAAAAGCAACCATCACAGAGACTGAGGCAGGGGAGGCATGTTGGCTGACAGAACGGTGGAATCAGGATAGCCTCCCATTTAAATTATAGATCCAAGACCCTGAGAAGAGACATCTATTGAAATCATTCATTTCTGATTCAAAAATAAAATTGAGAACTAAAACTGACATCAAATCACCAAAATTAATAAAGACAATTTATCCAAAAAACATTACCCAGCATTTCACAGGAGATGATACTTAAAGTCTAGACCAGACAAGGATGTTGACAATCAGTGCTTCTTTTTTTTAATTTTTAATATTTTTAATTACCATTTATATTCAAAATAATTTTGTACTAGTTTCTGGTGTCCAGCATAGTGGTTAGACAATTATACATTTTACAAAGTATTCCCGCTGATATTTCCAGTATCCAACTGGCACTATGCATAGTTATTACAATGTTATTGACCAAATTCCCTGTGCTGTACTTTACATCCCATGACTATTTTGTAAATACCAATTTGTACTCAATCCCTTCACCTTTTTCACCCAGTCCCCCAACCTCCCTCTTTCTGGCAACCATCAGTCTGTTCCTTGAATCTATGAGTCTATCATTGCTTCTTTATGCTGTTTAGAAAAATATAAACATTTGAATAAGATGAAAAATAAAAATCAGAGCTTGCACTGCTCAAGTTCTCCTCATAATAGATAATACATTTTTCTACCAAAAAAAAAATTCTGAGAATTTACTAAAGAATAATTTGGTTTTGCAGGCAGTAGTAGCTATATTTTTGAAATGTTTTAAAAACAATAATCATCAGAAGATTTAAAAAAAAAAAACTATGACAGAAAGGCAACATGGATTTTTAGTAGAAAAATACAATGGTGTAAATATGAGTTTTTCCAAAATTAATTTAACAAAATGTATACTCAAAAATATAATAACCAGTCTTTTTCATTTAAAAAATATTTTAAATTATTAGTAAGACTATTCACTACTATAGGTAAATACACTCATTCAATAGGTACTGAAACTAAAAACAAAGAAAACTGTCCAGTCTGGCAATACTCCTTAATATGTGTTCAGATTGGGTATTTGACAAAAAAGCAAATTAATTGTAAATTAATGGGGAGGGAAAGGCTTCTTTACTAAATGGTGCTGGAACAATGGTTTAGCTATTTGTGGGTGAAATTGATTTAGGGGCTTTCTCACTCCATGTCAACTCCCAAATTAGTTACATAATTAATTTCAAAATATAGTGTAAATGTTTGTAAAGAAAATGCAAGTGAATACTTATTAAAATGCTGGGTTTTATGTTATTTAAAACTTAAAATCATGGCCCTGGCCAAGTAGATCCGTTGGTTAAAGCATCATCCCGATATACCAAGGTTTCTGGTTCGATCCTCTGTCAGGGCACATACAGAAGCAACCAATAAAATGCATAAATAAGTGGAACAACAAATCAATGTTTCTCTCTCTCTCTCTCTCTCTCTCTCTCTCTCTCTCTCTCTCTCTCTCCTTTCTCTCTCTTCTCAAATCAATAAATAAAATTTTAAAAAAACTTAAAATCATAAAATAATTAATTTTAAAAGTTCACTTGCTATGAATACATAAAAGTTTGTGTATGCAGAGTGTATTTTTTTAAAGATAGATTTTAGGGAGGAAATATTTCTAGAAAATTCAACAGATAGAAGTAATAATTTCAAGATATAATAAAACTCATGCAAATTAATAACATGTGCTGCCAGACTCTAATTTAAGCCCTTGAAAAACTTTATTTCATTTATTACTACAAGATGGATTGAACATAAAGAAAGAAAAGATAGAAAAGCATAAAAAGGGGGGAAAAAGAGCCATTAGCAATGTCAAAGTTCACAAAATAATGAAGGGAAAGGTGAACCAAAATTGAAATTTCAATTTTTACTTATTCTCTTAAAATGGGTTTTGAATTCAAGAGCATTAAAAATGCCCTACAGTCATACAGGACCAGAAAAACCTCTTGGAAAGACAATTTGGCAATATCAGTCAAAATCATTTTTCTCCATTTCATCCAGCAATTCACTTCTTGCCAATTATCCTGTAGATAAATTTACACATATGCTTAAAGATATATGAACGAGTACATTTTTGAATCATTTTTTACAGTGGAAAATACTGGAAATACTAATGTTCAGCAAAATATCAGACATCCATGTGATAGAAAATCATGCAACTTAACAACAATGAGGTATAGCTCTATGGTGATATGGAACAGTCTCCAAGATAACTAAGCCAAAAAAGAAAAGTCAAGTAAACAAAGGATAAGAAAGGAATGATTGGTATGCTAACATTTGTTTTTGTCTCTTATGGGAAACTAGTTAGTACATATATTCTTGTCCATTCAAAAACTGTCTCTGAGAGGATTCTCAACAAATCATTACTGGCTGCATTTAGTGAAAAGAAGGGAATTTGGAAATCCTAGCTTGGGTTTATATTTTTTTATTGTTAATTTTTTAAACATATGCATGTGTGACATTTAAAAAATATGAAAATACTATTAAAGAGAAAATGTTAAGATGGCTATGACTTTCATATGTATCACTTTTGTATCATTTTTGAAATTCTATTAAAAAATAATCTGAAAAGTAAAATATTGGTTAGAAATCTATGATATAGTCAAATATAGGGATACTAGTGGCCCAGTGCACAAAATTTGTGCACATTAAAAGGGAATTAATTAGGGGAAATATTTTAATATTGCTACTTGCCCTTTCTCTATAATAGAAGTGTCAGAAATGAAAGAAAATTAGTAAAATGTATATGAAAATATCTCTCCTGTCAGAGTCTGGGGTGCACTGTGGGACCCAGAGTTAAGTCGTCGCCCACCCGCGCGCACCATGAAATCACACAAGACCCAGACCCGGCTGGCCCCACCTCCATCAAGCCTTGCAGGGCAGGGGCTGCAGCCTCAGGACCCCCATCAAAGCCCCACTGGGTGGGGGGCACAGGCTCAAGTCCCCTGGCCCAGCCTCAGGTCCCCTAGCCCCTGCGCGAGGGCGCAAGGGTGCGATGACCATTTGCATATTAGCTCTTAATTATATAGGATAAACTGTTCATTAAAATTAAGAATCCACATTGCCTTTAAATACTGGAAAGTCATGGTTCATTTATTTATTCGTGTGATAACTTTCTTTTTATTTATTTTTTTATTGTTTTATTGCTTAAAGTATTACAAAGGGTATTACATATGTGTCCTCACCCCCCCCCCCCGCCCTTGACAATCCCCTGGCCTCCCCTACCCCCCAGTGTCTTATGTCCATTGGTTATGCTTATATGCATGCATACAAGTCCTTTGTTTGATCTCTTACCCCCCTCCCTCCTGCCCCCCAACCCTCCCTGACCTTTCTGCTGCAGTTTGAAATCAGTTTGAGGCAGTTCTGCCTCTGTATCTGTTATTGTTCATAAGTTTATAATGGTCTTTATTATCCATGAATGAGTGAGATCATGTGGTATTTTTCCTTCATTGACTGGCTTATTTCACTTAGCATAATGCTCTCCAGTTCCATCCATGCTGTTGCAAATGGTAAAAGTTCCTTCTTTTTTACAGCAGCATAGTATTCCATCATGTAGATGTACCAAAGTTTTCTAATCCATTCATCTACTGATGGGCACTTAGGCTGTTTCCAGATCTTAGCTATGGTGAATTGTGCTACTATGAATATATGGGTGCACATATCCTTTCTGATTGGTGTTTCTGGTTTCTTGGGATATATTCCTAGAAGTGGGATCACAGGGCCAAATGGGAGTTCCATTTGTAGTTTTTTGAGGAAACTCCATACTGTCTTCCATAGTGGCTGCACCAGTCTGCATTCCCACCAGCAGTGCACGAGTGTTCCTTTTTCTCCACATCCTCTCCAGCACTTGTCATTTGTTAATTTGTTGATGATAGCCAGTCCGACAGGTGTGAGATGGTACCTCATTATTGTTTTGATTTGCATCTCTCGGATGATTAGTGACTTTGAGCATGTTTTCATATGTCTCTTGGCTTCCTGAATGTCCTCTTTTGAAAGGTGTCTATTTAGATCCTTTGCCCATTTTTTGATTGGATTGTTCATCTTCCTTTTGTTAAGTTGTATGAGTTCCCTATAAATTTTGGAGATTAGGCCCTTATCAGATATGACATTGGCAAATATGTTTTCCCACGCAGTGGGCTTTCTTGTTGTTTTGTTGATGGTTTCTTTTGCATGCGATAGCTTTTTACTGAACACCTATTTTGTCTCTTAGAACATGTTGCTGCAAAGACAAAGGCAATATACAAATTTATCTCTCTATGATGTAAACTGCTTAAACAGAAAACAGAAAAATGGAAGTAAATAAACAAAATATTAATATTTGTCATTTTTTGGTCAAAGATTATTACTGATATATTTGGACATGCTTACTAGGCATATAAGTAGTGATAACAATAGCTATTCCAACTTTTCTCTTTAGAACTAATTTTAGCCTTCTTTATTGTCCTCTGTGAAATATTTCCAGGAGGCAATAATAATAATGTTGAAGGTCATTCATGATTAAAGAACCTGAGTTTTGGGGTGTCCCTAATTAGGAACCACAGCTGAACTTTCCAATACAACCTCCTTCCTATTTAGGTTTTATGGACAGACACTGAGAACAGGATACCTATGCCATGGACACCTCCACAACAGTTCCAACAGTTACCAACAGTTCCAGCCTCCACATCTCCCAGTTCATCTTGATGGGGCTCCCCGGCATTCACGAGTGGCAGCACTGGCTCTCCCTGCCCCTGGCTCTGCTCTACCTATTAGCTCTTGCTGCCAATCTCCTCATCTTCATCACCATCCAACATGAGCCCACGCTACATGAGCCCATGTACCATTTCCTGGGTGTATTGTCACTCGTCGACATTGGCTTGGCCACCACCATTATGCCCAAGATTATGGCTATCTTCTGGTTTGATGCCAAAGCCATCAGCCTCCCTGAATGTTTTGCTCAGATGTACGTCATCCACTGCTTCTTTTGTATGGAGTCTGGTATCTTCCTCTGCATGGCAGTGGACAGATACATAGCCATCTGTCACCCTCTTCGATACCCCTCCATAGTCACTAATGCTTTTATGGTCAAAGTCACAGGATTCATGGTGCTCAGAAATAGCTTGTTGACCATCCCAGTGCCTGTGCTGGCTGCCCAAAGACTCTACTGCTCCAAGAATGAAATTGACCACTGCCTGTGCTCTAACTTGGGGGTCATCAGCCTGGCTTGTGATGACATCACTGTGAACAAATTTTACCAACTGTTCTTAGCATGGATCCTAGTTGGGAGTGATATGGCTCTGGTTTTTTCTTCCTATGCACTGATCCTTCACACTGTGCTGAGGCTGAACTCAGCAGAAGCAATGTCCAAGGCTCTGAGCACCTGCAGCTCCCACTTCATCCTCATCCTCTTCTTCTACTCAGGTATCATTGTAGTATCTGTCACACACCTTGTAAAAGAAAAGATTCCCATTATCCCTGTACTCCTTAATGTGCTACACAATATCATCCCTCCTGCTCTCAACCCCATGGTCTATGCTCTCAGAATGCATGAGCTCAGACTGGGTTTCCAGAGGCTGCTTGGGTGGCTGAAGAATTGTCCACTAAGTAACCTCAGCTTTATAAGTCATTATAGGTGTTAAGAAGGAAGGGGTGGTAGACCTGCATTATTTTTTAAAAATGGGAGGAATATGGCCAATAAAATCACTAAAACAGTAGGTTCACTCATCAAAATAGGCATATGAAAATTACAATGAAATTTCCTACAACTAGAAATAAGTGAGAGTAAAATATAATTATCTCTGACCATTGTTGCTGCCAAGAGATGGACACACTTGTACACAGCTACCATGCTTTGAGATATGATATACACAAATGAAAATCATCTAATTGAGTGGTAAAGTTTTCTTCTTAGGAAATGAGAAAAAAATTGTCCTAGAAAATACTCTATAAAAGTAGTCCCAGATTACCAATTAATTAAATCTAAATTAATTTTACCACTTGATCATCTCACAAAAATGCACACTTTTGAGTACAAGGACCCTCAACCATGTTCATGTTGTACCTTCTCTAAGCTTAGTACATACCTCTGTGCATAATACCTGCTTAATAAACACTTCATTCATGATACAGTCAGTCAGGAGGCATAGGTTTGCTGAATCCTTTATAGCACAGAAAATGTCCTGGACCATGGTCTGAAGAATGACCTCAGGAGATTTGTATATGATTTCACCTTGGAGAACAACCTCTTAGAATCAGCGCTGGGACTGAAGCAACAACAGAAACCATGAGCTCATACACTGATGGTGGGAATGTCAATTGGGGCAGCTCTTTTAGAAAAGAGCCCAACAGCTTCTCCAATGACTGAACAAAAGTTACCATATAACCCAGTTATTCCACACTTAGATGCATACCAAAAGTGAAAACATGTCCTCACAAAACCTTTTCCCCAAAATAATAAGCCACATCATAACTAAGAAATGAAAACAGCCCAAAAGTGCATCACCTGATAAGTGGATAAACAAAATGTAATATATCCATACATAATAAAAGCCGAATATGCTGTGTCTGGTCTTCCGTTTGGCCATTCAACCAAAGTGTAATATGCTAACTGTAATATGCAACTGCTTGCTATGACATGCACTGACCACCAGGGGGTAGACAGTCAACCAGTCAACCAGTCGCAATGATGTGCACAGACACTTCGACCACTAGGTCAGCTTGCTGCTGGGGTCCGGCCGATAGGGACTTAGCTAGACAAACACACTCTCAAGCCCTCCCATGGTCCTTCCCCAGCTGGTCAACCTCCTGTGTCTCTCCCTGGCCCTGATAGTGCACCAGTGGGGTTCCTCAATCTGGCCTGCACTCTCTTACAATCCAAGCTGAGGGACACCCCCAGAATTTCATGCACGAATTTCATGCACCAGGCCTCTAGTGGAATAATAGTGTCCAGCCAGAAAAAAAGTAAAGAAGTACTGACACATGCTCCAACATGGAGATATTACGCTAACTGAAAGAAGACAGACCATTGTTGCTGCCAAGAGATGGACACACTTGTACACAGCTACCAGACAGCAAAAGACACATATTTTATTATTTCATTTATATGAAATGTCCAAAATAGGCAAATCCATAAGGAAAGAAAGCAGATAAATGAATGAGATAGTGTTAGGGAAAGGGAAAATGGGGAACAACTCTTTAATAGGTACAGAGTTTCTTTTGAGGGTGTTGAAAATTTCTGTAATTAGAAGTGAGAGCTGCACAACATTGTGAATGTACTGGAAGCCACTTTAAAATGGTATAAGGACACATGTGTAATACCTTAATCAATAAAGAAAAAAAAAAATTTTTTTAAAAGACCTAAATATAGGGGTGGTTAAAGACTCAAAGTTAATAAACAATATTTAGAAGAGTAAAAATAAATAAATAAATAAATAAATAAATAAATAATAAAGAAAATGGTTACAATGCTGAATGTTATGTTATGTGAATGTCACCTCAATTTTAAAAAACATATAACTTACTTCTTGCAATGTCTCTCCATTCTTTGTCGCTAACAAAGTTGAACACTATGCCAGCTGATAAAGGTACTTAAAGGATCCAAAGCGAAAAGCATGAGTTTGTAACTTAGTCACAATAAGTTGATTAGCAGCACGGCTCACACCTTTGACTACTCAACTTCCATATCGACCCTTTTATATACATTTCAATTATCATACAGTAATAAAACAACTCAACATTTGTATTTTAAATGATAAAGCTATTCTTTTTTCTTCTTTTCTTTTAATATATTTTATTGAGCTTTTACAGAGAGGAAGGGAGAGGGATAGAGAGTTAGAAACATCGATGAGAGAGAAGCATCGATCAGCTGCCTCCTGCACACCCCCTACTGGGGATGTGCCTGCAACCAAGGTATATGCCCTTGACCGGAATTGAACCTGGGACCCTTCAGTCCACAGGCCGACGCTCTATCCACTGAGCCAAACCAGTCAGGGCGATAAAGTTATTCTTCATACAAAGGAAGAAATTCTCAAATTTTCCCAACTGTAACAAGATGCACAATCCCAACAGTCATTGTGTGCATTGCTGGATATATTACCTAGCCCTCAAATTCAGTCACATTCCCACTGAATATTCTGTCACCTAAAGACTAAACTGTAAAAAAAAGACTCAACTGTAAAGTTAATTTCTAATAAACTTGTATACAAAATAAACATGATTATATGCCATATCTTTAGCTTCAACAGTTGGCTTTCTTTGTTGACCTTTAGTGCTTCCCTTCTCTAGGACTCTTCACTTTTTTAGAGACTAAAATCTGTGATTAGGAAACAGGAAAGATGAGGCTAAATTCTAAGATTGTGAGTGAATAAGTGATAAGCCAAGGGATCAAGAATAATAAATTCTATTCTGGCCAGTTTTGCTCAGTGGATAGAGCATTGGCCTGCGTACTGAAGGGTCCTGGATTTGATTCTGGTCGAGGTCACATGCCTGGGTTGCAGGCTCAATCCCCAGTAGGGGGCATGATGTTTCTCTCTCTCTCTCTCTCCCTCTCCCTTCCGCTCTGAAATCAATAAAAAAAATTTTTTTTAAATAATAAATTCTGGTGGAGAAACCAAGATGGTGGCATAGGTAAACACCGGAGTTTGCTGCCTCGAACAACCACTTCAAAAATACAACTAAAAGACTGAACGGACATCATCCAGAATCACAGGAAGGCTGACTGAGTGGAAATTCCACAACTAGAAGGAAAGCGAAAAGCATACCGAGACTCAGAGGAGGAGCAGTGCGGAAGTGAAATACTAAGGTGCGGAGGTGCGTGCGGAGTGGGCTGGTGGCTGAGGGTGCGGTTGTCTGTTTCAATTGGGAGGGAGTCTCAGCCTCTGAGCTCCAGTTCCAGGCGAGTCTCTGGGGACCCAGACTCATACGGGAGAAGCGGGATTATCTGCTTTTAAGATTCTCTCTTTGAAATCTTTAGCCCTTGGCATTTTAATTATGATGTGCCTTGGTGTGGTCCTCTTTGGATTCCTTTTGTTTGGGGTTCTCTGCGCTTCCTGGACTTGTAAGTCTACTTCCTTCACCAGTTAGGGGAAGTTTTCTGTCATTATTTCTTCAAATAGATTTTCAATATCTTGCTCTCTCTCTCCTTCTGGCAACCCCATAATTCAGATGTTGGTACACTTGAAGTTATCCCAGAGAGGTTCCTTACACTATCTTCATATTTTTGGATTCTTTTTTCTTTTTGCTCTTCTGGTTGGGTGTTTTGTTTTGTTTTGTTGCTTCCTCATATTCCAAATTATTGATTTAATTCTCTGGATGCTCTAGTCTACTGTTGAATCACTATATATTATTCTTTATTTCAGTCAGTATATTCAGTATATATTTAATTTCTAACTGGTCCTTTTCCTTGTTTTTTGGTTTTGGGGTTTTTTTATTTTTTTTGTGTGTGTTTTTGTTGGTTTTTTGGTGTTTTGTGTTTTTTTGTTTGGTTGTTTGTTTTTGCATTCTTACAAGATCCTTGAAAGTCTCAATAAGTCCCTTGGAGATTTCTAGAATATTTTTGAGTAACCTTATAACTATGATTTTGAACTCTGTTCTAGTAGCTTGCTTTGTTCCATTTCTTTCATTTGTGGCATGTTTATTTGCCTCCACACTTTAGCTGCTTCCCTATGTTTGTTTCTATGTATTGGGTAGAGCTGCTATGTCTCCTCAAGTTGATAGAGTAGCCTTGTGTAGTAGGTGTCCTATAGGGGCCAGTGGCTCAGCCTCCCCAATCACCTGAGGTGGACACTCTGGGTACATCCCTTTGTGGGCTGTGTGAACAGTCTTGTTGTAGTTGAGACTTGACTGCTATTGGTGTCACTGGGATGAATTGACCTACAGGCTAATTGGCTGTGGGGACCAGCTGTGACTACAGTGGGAGAGCTGCTGTTCAGGAGACACCCTTCTGGAGCAGGACTTGCTTCAGTGGGGCTTTGGTGCTCACTGAGTCTGCCCCTTGAGTATGTCACTTATGGATATGAAGTGACATACTGAAATCTGGTATGGTCTCACACTAACCACTGGGTACACTGGCTCTTGGGTCTCCAGGGAGGTGCAAAGTCAGCCACTGCTTGGGGCCACCCAGCAGGAGCTACAGAGAGATCTACAGATTCCTCCTCTTTGTATCATGTTTAGAAGTGCCCAGATGAGGCCCAGCTGTGAAGTAAGGCAGGCTGGGACTGGTGCTAGGTCGTGGGCTTTTTATTGATAGGTTTGGGGCTCCCTGACCCAGCTGCAGCTTGTTTGGCAGATTTTAGCCTGAGCAAGGATAGGCCATTCATATGCAAAATCTGCTACACAAAAGTTGGGTGGGGTTGTAATTTGGATGAGGCAAGGTCTCAGGAAATCACAAGGGTGGAGCAAACAGAAATGGCTGCCAGTAAACCCTGCAACCAGTAAGGTGCCAGCATAGGAACAATGAACCCTGTTAGCAACTCCATCTGGGAGAAAGCTGCCCCCAAGTTCCTTCCCCAATGCCAGGCAATCCGGTTTCTCCTCATATGTGTCTGGGTCCTCCAGAGCCTCGATAAGCACTAGATCTTAGAGGAAGCGGGAACTTGTAAGTTCAGTTTGTGTGCCGGCCTTTGAAGAGGAACAGCTGGGTCTCCAGCAGCCTCTGTGTCACTGAGCCCCAATCCACACTGGTTTTTACAGCCCATCATTATGAGAACTTCTTTTCCCAGGTCTAGACCCTGGGCTGGGTGTCTGGTATGGGGCTGGAACCCTTTGCTCCTGTGAGTAGCCTCCAGAGACCATCTCCCTCCCAATTAAAAAAGCAGCACATGTGGGTACTACCAGCCCATTCTGCACCTCCGCACCTCCTACCAGTATATGTGCTTTCTTCTTTACTTCTCTCATTATAGGACTTCCATTCAGCCAGCGGATCTGGATGATGGTTGTTCTGTATTTTAGTTGTAATTTTGTTGTGGTTGTGGGAGGCGGCAAGTACGGGCATTTGCGTATGCTGCCATCTTGGGTCTCTCAAAATGGAAACTTTTAATTCAGTTTTATATTTGCACAAAATTACTCAGGAAGGAATAGAAACAATAAATTGACTAGAAATAAAATTTATATAATAAATATTCACTGTGCCATAAGGTGGACATAATAATCACTTGGTGGGAGATTTAGAAGCCATTATTTAGTTATTTGAAATAAAATTTATTTTGTAGGAATACAACATGATGATTTAATATATGTATACTAGAGGCCCAGTGCATGAAATTATGCACAGGGGAGCAGGGAAGTTTCTCAGCCGGGCCTGCACCCTCTCACAATCCAGGATATCCTTCTCACAATCTGGGACTGCTGGCTCCTAACTGCTGGCCTGCCTGCCTGCCTGATCACCCCTAACCACCTCTGCCTTGGCCCCCACCACTGTGGCTTCGTCCAAAGGATGTCCAGAATGATGTCCAGAAGTTCGTTCAGCTATGTGGTCTAATTAGCATATTATGCTTTTATTATTATAGATATGGCAAGATGACTACCACAATAAGTTCAGTTAATATTTATCACCACACATATTCACAATTTTTTTCTTCTTTTTTAATATTTTAATATATCTTTATTGTTGAAAATATTATAGATGTTCCTCTTTTTTCCCCATTGATCCCCATCACCCCTCAGGTCTTCACCACACTATTGTGTAGGTCCATGGGTAATGCATATATACATATATATTCTTTGTATATACAGCTCCCATTTCTTCCCTACCTACAACTCCAACCCCCGGCCTTCCCTCTGAGATTCTCAGCACCATGCTTCCATGTTTCTGGATATATTTAGTTCAGCAGTTTATTTTGTTCATTAGGTTCCACATATGAGAGATATGTGATACTTGTCTTTCCTTGAGTGGCTTATTTCACTTAACATAATACTCTCCAGGACACTTCATGCTGCTTCAAAGAGTAAGAGATCCTTCTTTCTTACTGCTGCATAGTATTCCATGGTGTAAATGTACCACAGCTTTTTTATCCACTCATCCACTGATCCTCTCATCTACATGCCTCTCCTTAACAGCAAAAGTAATTCCATGTAAATAAATTGGGAAACAAAACCTAAGACAACCATTGAAATTTTAAACTCATACAGCAGTGAATATTGATTAAAATTTTGAGTAAAGAATGGGTTTCAGTTATCATCTCTTGTTTGAATAATGAAATGTTTTTTGATGATGGCTAAACAGATTTTCTCCCCAAAATAATGCAAATATAGACAACATTTGTCCATATCAATTGTACAGATTACCACAGAAACCATCTATAAATTTTTAGTTAGAGATCAATTTAAGCTTATAAGACACAGAAATCACATAAAAGGAAAATAATGTAAGTATAATTTTTAAATATGTAAACATATGTAAAACATACATATATCCAAAATTATACAGAAGCAGCATCTAAAACCATACAAAAATAGGGAGGAATGTTATAAAAGCATATGATAACATATACTGGCCATGGAAAATAAAGGTTATAAAACTTAAAATGTTTATGAAAGAGTTTCCCAATGAGTTGCACTAGGTTAGAAAAAGCAGAAGATTCCCTAGCTGGTTTTGCTCAGTGAATAGAGCTTCGGCCTGCAGACTGATGGGTCCCAAGTTCGATTCTGGTCAAGGGCACATGCCTGGGTTGCAGCCTCAATCCTCAGTAGAAGGCATGCAAGAGGCAGCCAATCAATGATTCTCTCTCATCATTGATGTTTCTATCTCTCTCTTCCTCTCCCTTCCTCTCTGAAATCAATAAATTTTTTTTAAAAAAAGAAAAAGCCACAAGATGAAACATTCTACTGATTCCTAAATATTTGACAGAATAAGGTATTATGCACAATTACAAGTAACCAAAAAATTATCAGACATTATTGGATTCCTTACAGTACAATACCCATATACACTTTTTGATAAAAATACTGAAAAATGTTCTACAATAATTCAAGAATGAACAAAATCAGGAAAGTAAGAATGAGAAGAACCAAGTATTAAGGGACTAAGAATAAGCCATGAAATGTAAAGTTTTATAAAGTAGCTGGTGAGGGAAATTTTTTATTTACTCAGAGAATATGAGTATCATATAGGTTTATAAGAGGTAAAGAAATGGGAGCTGTATGTACACAGAAATGGTTCAGGAAGTTTGTAAAAGAATGGAAAGAGAAGGAGCAGATTTAGGAGTAGAGTCCAGGGAGAGAGACAGTTGAGATGAGGAGGCATCTTGGTCAAAGTCCCACAGGAAACAGAGGGCACATGCAAAAGGGGACAAAGAGCAGGGTATAATGAAGAGAATAATCCAAAGATATGGGAAGAGTTTAATAGTAATAAAAACAGGGAAGGTGAAATACACATGGGCAGGCAACCTCAAAAGCCATTGCCATCCCACAGATCTGAGGAGCAATAGGGAAGAAACAGTATTGACCAGTACTGACCACAGCCACGGGGAAACCACCTGATAGAGACAGGAGGCCTTCAGGAGGGAAACACAGACACTGCCCAACACTTGGACTCAGAGAGAAAGATTCAAAGAAATAAATATTTCAACTTGCCTTTCTTGCTGCCCTTTGAACTCCCACCAGCTTACTCCCATTAGCCAAATCCAACCATGAACCAGAGGCCATAGTTTTCAACTTCGATGGGTACAGAGCAGGGTGCAAAGTTGATCTAAAGCAGCAAATAAGAGGTTTCAGCAAAAGAGGCATCTGCATTTTTATGTTTATATATGAGAGAGATAATTCATGAATAAGAAAGTAGTAAAAGAAATAGCCCAGAGGACACACCTATGGAAAATGGTCCCTGAAGAGGCTAAAGGAAGGTATATGTATTGGAGGGAGGGGCAGGAGTTCAAGGATTCACTCAAGAGAAGGGACACCTCTTCCTAAACCTTAATCAAGACAGAGATGACCATCTAATAGTGGTTCCCATGGGACTGGAGGCTGAGTACTTCTGTTCCCTGAGCTGAGCTGGATACACCTCTGAGATCACTGGGGGGCTCTTAGGGCTGCAATGAGAAAACACCGAGCCTTGATGCACATGGGATAAAAGATGAGAGGGAGCCTCCTGGAGGTCCTAGAAAGTGGCAGAGAAGACCTGGGGCAACTCTGGGCTCCAAACTGTGACAGCCCAGACCCCAGAGGAGAGAAAATATACTCTCAGCAGCAATGGTATAAAAGAGAGGTGCAGCCAAGGGAGTAGTAGCAGCTGCAGAGGCCGTTCCATTTGCAGAGGATTCTCCAGGACCTCCTTAGCAGGGAGTCGCCAGGGCCCAGGTGAGTGGAGGAGGCAGTTTCCTTGCTCTCGGTTCTGTTTCTCTCCTCTAGCCTTGGCTTTCTCAGAAGATTTCCTTAGTTTAATCCTTTCAACACTGGCTCTCATTTTCCTCAAGATCTCACCTGTACAGAGACTAAGGTTTGAGGTCTGCAGAACAAGTAGAAAGTTGTGAAGAAGCTCTCCTCTGGTCATGTTAGAAAGAATTAGAAAGCTCTACCTGGGGGCATGGGCCGGGGGGGTGGGGGGGGCGGGGGGGAAGCAGGATAGCCTCCCATTTAAATTATAGATCCAAGACCCTGAGAAGAGACAGCAATTGAAGTTATTCATTTCTGATTCAAAAATAAAATCAAGAACTAAAACTAGACATCACATCACCAAAAGTAATGCAGACTATTTATCTGAAAACCTTTATCCAGTACCCAACTGGAGAGAGCTTGAGAGGCATTCTATTTAAAGTCTAGACCAGACAAGGATGTTGACAATCAGTGCTCCTTTTTTTAAAAGTTTTGAACATTTTCAATTACCATTTACATTCAATATAATTTTATATTAGTTTCATGTGTACAGCATAGAGGTTATACAATCATATATTTTACAAAGTGTTCCTCCTGATATTTTCAATATCCAACTGGTACTATACATAGTTATTACAATATTATTAACTATATTTCCTGTGCTATCCATTGCAACCCCATGACTATTTTGTAATTATCAATCTGTGGTTCTCAATCCCTTCACATTTTTCACTCATCCCCCAAAACCCTGTCCCCTCTGGCAAACATCATTCTGTTCTCTGTATCTATGAGTCTATATGTGTGTTCTTCTTTATGTTGTTTAGAAAATTATAAACACTTTAATAAGATGAAAATAAAAATCAGAGTTTAATTTTAAAAGTGCACTTGTTATGCATATTCATAAATAGCGAGCACACAAACAGCTCTGGTAAGTGGAGGATGCTGGAGTGGAAGGATTGTGCACAAAAAACAAAGAAACAGAAAACTCATGGACATAAACAACAATGAGGTGATTGTGAGGGTGGAGGGGGGTGAGTGGTGGTTGAGAAGGGCATGGAGGGCTTAAATGATGATAAAAAATTAAATTACATTTTAAAATAAATAATAAAAATCAGAGCATAGACTACGTAAAGTTCTAAAAATACATAATACATTCTTCTAACAAAAATATTCTGAAAATTTACTAAAAAGCTATTTGCTTTAGGACATGGTAGTATAAAATAGCTATATTTTGTGAAATGTTTTTAAAAACAATAATCATCAGAAGGTTTTTTTTTAAAGTAATAATATCCAATTAGGAAATATAATAAGACAAAAGAGTACTAGTAATGGGAAAATTCCCAAAATATCTATGACAGAAAGGCAAAACAAATTTATAAATAGAAAGATTCAGTAGACTAAAAATGTGTTCTTCCAAAATTAATTTACTTTTTTAAATATACTTTATTGATTTTTTACATAGAGGAAGGGAGAAGGATAGAGAGCTAGAAACATTGATGAGAGAGAAACATCGATCAGCTGCCTCCTGCATACCCCCCATTGGGGATGTGCCCACAACCAAGATACACGCTCTTGACTGGAATCGAACCTGGGACCCTTGAGTCTGCAGGCCAACGCTCTATCCACTGAGGCAAACCAGTCAAGGCATATTAATTTACTTTTATACTCAAAAATATGACAACCAGTCTTTTTTTATTTTAAAAAATATTTGAAATTATTAGTAAGACTCTTTTCTACCATTGGTAAATATACTAATTCAATTGCTTCTGGAAATAAAAACAGACAAGACTGTCCATTCTGACAATAATCCTTAAATGTGTGTTTGGATTGAATATTTGACAAAAAGAACACATTATAAATTAATGGGGAGGGAAGGCTTCTTAACTAAATAGTGCTGGGACAATGGTTTAGCTTTTATGGATGAAATTAATTTAGGGACTTTCTCACTCCATGTCAAATCTCAAATTGGTTACAAAATTAATTTTAAAATAAATGTTTATGAAGAAAATGCAAGGAAACACTTATTTAAGTGCCAAGATTTACATTATTTAAAGTTTAAATATCATAAAAGAATTAATTTTAAAAGTGCACTTTTTATGAATACATAAAAGTTTGTGTATGCACATGTGTGATTTTTTTAAAGGATAGATTTGTAAATGAAAATTAATAGGAGAAACTATTTACAGAAAATTCAACAGATAGAGGCAATATTTTTAAGGTATAATGAATCTCATACAAATTCATAATATGTGCTGCCAGACTCCATGGTAAGCCCTTGAAAAACATTATTTCATTTGATCCTCATGATGAGTTGAACAAAAAGCAAAAAGTGAAGATTGACTATATATATAAGTGGGGGAAGGGACGTGCTTTGATAATGTCAAAGTTTACTAAATAATAAAGGGAAAGGTGAACCAAACCTGAAATTTCAATTTTTATTTATTCTAGTAACAAAAATTTTTAATTATATTTTTCAATCATTGTGTGGATGTGATAAAATAGACAGGTCATGAACACATTCTGGGTGTATAATGTACTATAAAGTACTATAATGTACCTATGAAGCAACGTTTCAGTGTATGTTAAGAACATTAAAAATGCCCTACTATATGCCCAAGCTGGTTTGGCTCGGTGGATAGAGCATCCGCCTGTGGACTCAAGGGTCCCAGGTTCGGTTCTGGTCAGGGGCATGTGCCTTGGTTGTGGGCGCACCCCCGGTGGGGAGTGTGTAGGAGGCAGCTGGTCGATGTTTCTTTCTCATTGATGTTTCTGGCTCTCTGTCCCTCTCCCTTCCTCTCTGTGGAATATCAATAAAATATATATTTAAAAAATGCCCTACTATCATACAGGACCAGAAAAACCTCTTGAAAAGACAATTTGGCAATATCAATCAAAATCATTTATTCCATTTCTCCCAATAATTTATTTCTTGGCGATTATCCTGTATATTAACTTACACATATGCTTAAAAATATGTGACCAACTACATTTTTGAATGATTTTTACAGTGTAAAATTACTGGAAATACCAATGTTCATCAAAAGTTCTCAAAATATATCAGACAGCCATGTGGGAGAAAATCATGCAACTTAATAACAATGAGGTATATCTATATGGCAATATGGAACAGTCTACAAGTGAACTAAGCTAAAAAAGAACAGTCAAGGAAACAAACGATAAAAAAGGTATGATTGGTATACTAACATTTGTTTTTGTCTTTTATGGGGAAATAGTACATATATTGTTGTCCATGCAAAAACTATCTCTGGAAAGACTCCAAAGAAATTATTACCGGTTGCCTTTGGTGAAAAAAAAAAAGAAAAAGAAAAAGGAATTTGGGAATCCAAAACATGGGTTTATATTTTTAAGTATGTTTTACTTTTTCACATGCTCATGTGTGACATTAAAATAATACCGAAATACTGCTAAAAATAAAATTTTAAGATCGCTATGACTTTTGTATGTATCATTTTTGTATACTTTTTGAAATTCTACACAGAAAAGTAAAATATTGGTTATTAATTTAAGAACAGTCAAATAAATATAGGAATAGAAAGCAGTCATTAAAACTAGGACTCCACATTGCTTTTAATGATATTGAAAAGTCATGGTTCATTTTATTATTCATGCAGTAAGTTTTTATTGACCACCTATGTTATGTCTTAGAACACATTGCTTAAAGACAGAGGACACATATAATATTATCTCCATATTATAGATGTACACAGCTTAAACATAAAACAGAAAACTGGGAGTAAACCAAATATTAGTATTTGGTATCAGTTGGAGATATTATTATTGATGTATTTGGACATGTTGATTAGGCATACAAGTGGTGATGACAAATAGCTATTTCAACCTTTCTGTTTAGAACTAATTTAAGCCTTCTTTATTGTCCTCTGTGAAATATTACCCAGAGCAAAAATAAATTTATAAAAAAATTTAAAGCTCATTCATGATTAAAGAACCTGAGTCCTTGATGGGAGTCTCTACTAGTAATTAAGACCTTCAGCTGAATTTTCAAACATAACCTCCTTCATATTTTAGTTTTAGGAAAGACACTGAGAAGAGGGAACCTGTGCCATGGACACCTTCACCAGTGTTACCAACAGTTCCAACCTCCACATCTCCCAGTTCATCTTGATGGGGCTCCCAGGCATTCACGAGTGGCAGCACTGGCTCTCCCTGCCCCTGGCTCTGCTCTACCTATTAGCTCTTGCTGCCAATCTCCTCATCTTCATCACCATCCAACATGAGCCCACACTACATGAGCCCATGTACCATTTCCTGGGTGTATTGTCACTCGTCGACATTGGCTTGGCCACCACCATTATGCCCAAGATTATGGCTATCTACTGGTTTGATGTCAAAGTCATCAGCCTCCCTGAATGTTTTGTTCAGATGTATGTCATCCACTGCTTCTTTTTTTTAGAGTCTGGTATCTTCCTCTGCATGGCAGTGGACAGATACATAGCCATCTGTCACCCTCTTCGATACCCCTCCATCGTCACTAACGCTTTTATGGTCAAAGTCACAGGATTCATGGTGCTCAGAAATAGCTTGTTGACCATCCCAGTGCCTGTGCTGGCTGCCCAAAGACTCTACTGCTCCAAGAATGAAATTGACCACTGCCTGTGCTCTAACTTGGGGGTCATCAGCCTGGCTTGTGATGACATCACTGTGAACAAATTTTACCAACTGTTCTCCGCATGGATCATACTTGGGAGCGATATGGCTCTGGTTTTTTCTTCCTATGCACTGATCCTTCACACTGTGCTGAGACTTAACTCAGCAGAAGCAATGTCCAAGGCTCTGAGCACCTGCAGCTCCCACTTCATCCTCATCCTCTTCTTCTACTCAGGTATCATAGTGGTATCTGTCACACACCTTGTAAAAGAAAAGATTCCCCTTATCCCTGTACTCCTTAATGTGCTGCACAATGTTATCCCCCCTGCTCTCAACCCCATGGTCTATGCTCTCAGGATGGGAGATCTCAGACTGGGTTTCCGGAGGCTGCTTGGGGGGTGAAGAATTGCCCACCCACTTCAGAAGTAATCTCAGCTTTATAAGTCAATATAGGTGTTAGGAAGAAAAGAGGTTATAGACCTGGATTGTAAAAAATGGGGGGAACTGGCCAATAGCATCACTAAAATGTAGCCTCAACTCATCAAAATAGGCATATGAAAATTATAATGAAATTTCCTATAACTAGAAATAAGTGGGAATACAATATAATTATCTCGGACCATTGTTGCTGCTCAGAGATGGACACACTTGTACACAGCTCCAATGCTTTGAGATATGATATAAACATGGAAAACTTCATCTAATTGGTGGTAAAATTTTCTTCCTCAGAAAAGAAGAACATAGGCCTAGAAAAGGCCCTAAAAAGTACTTTCAAATAACCAATTAACTAAATCTAAATTAATTTTTCCCATTTTCACATCTACCAAAAATGCACACTTTTGAGTACAAGGAACCTCAACCATGTTCATGTTGTACCTTCTCTGAACCTAGTACACAACTCTGCGCATAGTAGATGTCTAATAAATACTTCATTCATGATACAGTGAGTCAGGAGGCATAGGTCTCCTGAATCCTATATAGCACAGAAAATGTCCTGGATCATGGTCTGAAGAATGACCTCAGGACGTTTGTATATGATTTCGCCTTGGAGAACAACCTCTTAGAATCACTTCCAGGGCTGAAGCAATAATATATGGCAGGAATGTCAACTGGGGCAGCTCTTTTAGAAAAGAGCCTGGCAGCTTCTCCAATGACTAAACAGTTACCATAGAACCCAGCTATTCCACACTTAGGTGCATACCCAAAGGAATTGAAATCATGTCCTCACAAAACCTTTCTCCCAAAATAAGAAGCCACATCATAATACCAAGAAATGAAAATAACTCAAATGTGCATTACTTAATGAATGGATAAACAAAATGTGATATATCCATATAATGGAATAAGAGTATCCAGCCGGAAAAAAAAGTAAGGAAGTATTGTCACATGCTCCAACATGGATGAACCTTGAAGATATTATGCTGAGAGAAGCCAAACAGAAAAGGACACATTTTATTATTCCATTTATATGAAATGTCTAAAATAGGCAAATTCATAAGGACAGAAAGAAGATAAGTGACTGTTAGGGGTGAAGGGAAAATGGGAACAACTGTTTAATGGGTACAGGCTTCCATTTGAGGGTGTTGAAATTTTCTGTAATTAGAAGTGAGAGCTGCACAACATTGTGAAAGTACTGGAAGCCACTTTAAAATCATTACAATGCTGAATGTTATGTGAATTTCACCTCAATTTAAAAAAAAAAATTTAACTTTCTTCTTGCAATGTCTCTCCATTCTGTTCAGCTAACAGAATTGAGCATTATACCAACTGACACAGGTATGTAAAGACTCCAGGTTCACTCTCACAGAGCAAAAAGCATTGTAACTGAGTCACAATAAGTTGATTACCAGCAAGGTTCAGACCTTTGACTACTCAACTTCCATATACACCCTTTTATGTACATTTGACTTCTCATACAACAGTAAAACAACTAGGCACTTCTATTTTAAAAGATGCAGCTATTCTTAATACAAAGGAAGTAATTCTCACCTTTTTCCAAAGTAACAAGATACATATCCCAACAGTCATTGTATGAGTCACTGTATGCATTGCTGGGTACATTACCTATTCCTCAAATTCAGTCACAGTTCCACAAATATTCTGTCACCTAAAGACTAAATTATAAAAAAAAAACCTGTAAAGTTAATTTCTAATAACTTGTGTATAAAATAAACATGATTATATGCCATATCTTTAGCTTCAACAGTTGGCTTTCTTTGTTGACCTTTAGTGCTTCCCTTCTCTAGGGCTCTTCACATTTTTAGAGACTAAATCTGTGATTAAGAAACAGAAAAGATGAGGCTAAGTTCTAAGATTGTGAGTGAATAAATGATAGGCCAAAGGATCAAGAGTTATAAATTCTATCTCCACGAGTTACAGAACAAAGAGCAACTGCAAACAAAAGACTGCTTTATTACATCTGGTACAAAAAAAAGATATAATAAAAAAAGACATTGTATTTCATGTAAATTGTAGCTGAAGTCCCCAAAATTGAAATGTTGGCCATCATAATTATTTTACATTTGCCATGAATTTCTATGCATTGTCATTGAGATGAAACAAAACTAAGATATATTAATTTTTGTAAAGAGAAGATTATATATGCAAGCAACAACTTTTGGGTATATTTAGAAAATCAAAATAAAAGTACCGATCAAAAAATATTAAGAATTGACAAGAGATTAGCAAAATAAATAATACACAAAACAAAATAGCAAAACAAACACAATTGCATATATAAAGTAAATACAAAACATTTATTTGGTTGGTTTGATAAAGAAAAAAAACTCCCAAAACATTTAAAAGTGGCACAAGTTTAGCAAAGTGGATAAATGGACAAGGAAATAAAACCAATATAATAACACTGAGAAAAAGAATATTAATGGATTCCCATGTCATAAGTACGTATTGAAGTACATAGTGCAAAAAAATTATATTTACTTAAAACATCCCAAAATATTAGCAATTATAATAAGAACAGAGCAAAGGTAACACTTTTTTTAATCCTCACCCAAGGAGTGAAATTATTTTTTTCTCCATTGATTATTAGAGATAGTGAAAGAGAAAGAAGAGAGACACATCAATGTGAGAGAGACACATCTATTGGTTGCCTTCTGCATGCACCATGGCCAAGGTTGAGGTTTGAACCTACAACCTAGGTACGATGGGCCCTTGATCTGGAATCAAACCCAAGGCCCTCCAGTGTGCAGGCCAATGCTCTAACCATTGACCTATCCCAGCCAGGGCGGTACCAGATTTTAATGAAAGTTCATTGAAACACAGGAATAGAGGATTCACATTTATGAAAGAGGAGACATAGTAGTATAAAGACGCCGATAACTTTTCAAAATTAATTCAAAGTTTAACACAATCCCAATCAAAATGTTATTTTAAAACTCAACATAGAAATTCTAAGGTTCATCTATAAAATAAACACATAAAAAGGGCTTTAAAATTCAAGAGAATAAGTACTAAGAGGAATATAGTCCTGTTGTGTATTAAAATCCTTAAAAAACTAAAACTTTTAATTCAGTTTTATATTGGCACAAAATTAGTCAGAAAAAATTGGAAACAGATTGCCTAGAAATAGTATATATACACATTAACTGTGCCATAAGGGTAGCATAATAATTAGTGACAGGTATAGAAGCAATTATTTCATTATTTAAAATAAATTTATTTTTTTAGGTATGCAACATAATGATTTAATATATGCATATATGGCAAGATGACTACCGCCATAAATTCAGTTAATATTTATCACCATACAGTCACAATTTTTTTCTTCTTTTATTAAATTTTTTGAATATATCTTTATTGTTAAAAGTACTACAGATGTCCTCTTTCTTTTCTTTTTTTCACCATTGACGCCTTCCCCCCTGCCCCACAACCGCCAGGCCTTCACCACACTGTCTGAGTCCATGGGTTATGCATATGGTATGCATATAAATTCTTTGGTTATTTTCTCCTGCCCAACCCACAACTTCCCTCTGAAATTCTCAGTCTGTTCCATGCTTCTATGTCTCTGGATCTATTTTGTTCAGCAGTTTATTTTGTTCATTGGATTCCACATACAAGTGAGATTATGTGATACTTGTCTTTCCTTGAGTGGCTTATTTCACTTAACATAATACTCTCCAGGGCCCTCTTTGCTGTCTCAAAGGGTAAGAGATCCTCTTTTTTACTGCTGCATAGTATTGCATTGTGTAAATGTACCACAGCTTTTTTATCCATTCATCTACTGATCCCCTCATCTACATACCTTACTCCTTAACAGGAAAAGTAATTCCATGTAAATAAATTGTGTAACAAAACCAAAGACAGCCATTGAAAATTTAAAGTCACACAGAAGTGAATTTTGATTAAAATTTTGAGTAAAGAATGAGTTTCAGTTATCATCTCTTGTTTGAATAATGAAATGTTTTTGAGAATTTGATGGTAGCTAAACAGATTCTCTCCCCCAAAATAATGCAAATATAGACAATACTTTTCCACATCAATTTAAGAAGCTTACGGACTCACACAGACACCATCTTGGTAAATTCTTGGTTATGATAGGGGCAGAAAAAGAATGTTGGAGAACAAGCGAGAATTGTAAGAAATATGAGTCATGCTCTGTTAACCGTGATTGTTTTGTTCTGATTAAAGAAGGCACATTCTAACCTGGCTGGCAGCTGCACTGGGACTTTGTTGCAGAAACCAGAATTACCAGCCTTTTGAAGACCCCAGGCTTTGCATATCACTAAGCCCTTTGAAGATGCCCAGTACTTTTGCATATCTGTAAACTGCCGATTTTACATACCCTTTGGCTACTTCCCCATGTGATCTTTGTCCTACCCTATATAAGCAGTTGGCTTATGGTGGGGTACAGAACAAATTTTTGTGGATGACCTGCTGCTCTCCCACACAGCCAGCAGTGTTGGAATAAACGCTCATATATGATTCAACTCTGTCTTTTAATTGGCTCAAGTAGTGACAGGCAACGCAGACCCACTGATTGCCAATATAATAACCAATATAAGTTAGAGTTCAATTTAAGCTTATAAGACACAGAAATCACATAAAAGGAAAACAATATAAGTATGACTTTTTAAAGTAAAACATACATATATCCAAAATTATATACAAGCAGCACCTAAAATCATTCAAAACTAGGGGGGAATGTTATAAAACCATATGATAACATTTAGTGGACGTGGAAAATAAAGTGTATAAAACTTAAAATGTTTATAAAAGAGTTTCCCAATGAATTGCACTATGTTATAAAAAGCACAAGATGAAACATTCCACTGATTCCTAAATATATGACAGAGTAAGGTATTATTCACAAACATAGGTAACCAAAATATTCTCAGATATTGAAGAATTCCAAAACTAAAATGCCCAAATATACTTTTGTATACAAATACCTGAAAATGCTCTACAACATTCAAGAATAAGAATGAACAAAATCAAGAAAGTAAGAATGAAAAGAACTAAGTATTAAAGGACCAACAATAAGACTGAAATTACTTAAATGTAAACTTTAAGAAAGTAGAGGGTGAGAGAACATTTTGATTTAGTAAGAGAATATGAGCCTCAAGAAGTAAAGAATTGGGAGCTATATATATAGTAATGTTTCAGGAAGTTTGTAAAAGAATGTAAAGAGAAGGGGCAGGTTCAGGAGGAGGGTCCAGAGAGAGAGACAAAGTTGAAATAAGGAGGCATCTCAGTCAAAGTCCCAAGGGAAACAGACGGCACATGCAAAAGGGGACAGAGAGCAGGGTATAATGAAGAGAATATTCCAAAGATATGGGAAGAGTTTAATAGTAATAAAAACAGGGAAGGTGAAATACACATGGGCTGGCAACCTCAAAAGCCATTGCCATCCCACAGATCTGAGGAGCAATGGGGAAGAAACAGCTAACAGTATTGACCAGTACTGACCACAGCCACAGGGGAACCACCTGATGGAGACAGAAGTTTTCAGGAGGGAAACATAGACACTGCCCAACACTGGGACTGAGAGGAAAAAAATTCAAAGAAATAAATATCTCAACTTGTCTTTCTTGCTGCCCTCTGAACTCTCACCAGCTTACTCCCGTTAGCCAAACCCAACCATAAATGAGAGGTCATAGACTTTAACCTCTGTGGGTACAGAGCAGGGTGCAAAGTTGATCTGAAGCAACAAATAGGCAGTTTCCAACAGAAGAGGCATCTACATTTTTATGTTTATACTAGAGGCCTGATGCACAAAATTCGTGCAAGATAGGCCTTTCCAGCAGCTGCTGCCTGGATCTCTCCCTCACGGCACGGAAGCTGCCTCCATCCAGCAGCTGCAGCCCCAACTTCGTCATGGAAGGACTTCTAGTCTAATTAGCATATTACGCTTTTATTATTATAGCTAAGGGAGAGATAAGTCCTGAATAAGAAAGTGAGTAAAGATACAACAGAGAACACACTTGCTGGAAAATGGTCCCTGAAGAGGCTAAAGAAAGGTGGAAGTGTTGGGGGAGGGGAGGAGTTCAGAGACTCACACAAGAGGAGGGACACCTCTTCCTAAACCTTCATCCAGACAGAGATGATCGGCTCATACAGGTTCCCATGAGACTTGGGGCTGAGTACTTCTGCTCCCTGAGCTGAACTGGATAAACCTCTGAGATCACTGGGGGCTTTTGAAGCTGTGATGGAAAAACACCGAGCCTTGATGCACATGGGAAAAAGATGAGAGGGAGCCTCCTGGAGGTCCTGGAAAGTGGCAGGGAAGACCTGGGCAACTCAGAGCTCCAAACTGTGCAAGAGCCCAGGCCCCAGGGGACAGAAGAAGATGTACTCTCAGCAGCCATGGTACAAAAGAGAGGTGCAGCCAAAGGAGTAGTAGCAGCTGCAGAGGCCGTTCCATTTGCAGAGAATTCTCCAGGACCTCCTAGCAGGGAGTCACCAAGGGCCAGGTGAGTGGAGGAGGCAGTTTCCTGGCTCTCGGTTCTGGTTCTCTCCTCCAGCCTGGGCTTTCTCAGTTGACTTCCTTAGTTTAATCCTTTCAACACTGGCTCTCATTTTCCTCAAAATCTTCACCTATATGGTCTGGAGAACAAGTAGAAAAATGAGACAGCTCTCTGGTCATGTTAGGTGGAGGTGGGTAAAGCTGCGGGAAATGGGGACATCTGTAATAATGTCAACAATAAAAATAAAGTTAAATAAAAAAGAATACAAAGTTATACCAGAGAAAAAAAGCAACCATCAAAAGCCTGAGGCAAGGGAGGCACATTGGCTGACAAAATGACAGAAGCATACAGCCTTCCATTCAAATTATTGATCAAGACCCTGAGAAGAGATCGTGATCACTCATTTCTTATTCAAAAATAAAATCAGAACTTTTTTATTAAAAAACAATTTTTAATGTTGACATTATTACAGGATCCCCCTTCCTCCACCCTTTGTCCAACCGCAGCACCCTCCCCCGGCACTCACTTCCTTGGCCTTTACAAATGAATGTCCATGTCCAGGGGTATGTATATATGTTCTTTAGCTATTTCCTTCACTGTCATTATCCAGTCACTAAAACCAGATATCAAATCACCAAAACTAATAAAGACTATTTATCCGAAAACATTATCCAGCACCCCACTGGAGACAGTTCCAGGGGCATTTTACCCAAAGTCTGGCGAGGATGTTGACAATCAGTGCTGCTGCTTTTTAAAAAAAATTTTTTAACATTTTCAATTACAGTTTACATTTGATATTGTTTTCTATTAGTTTTAGGTGTACACTACAGTGATTAGACAATCATATACTTTACAAAGTGTTCCCCTGATATTTTCAGTACCCAACTGGTACCATATACGTAGTTATTACAATATTATTGACTATATTCCCTATCTGTAGTTTTCATCCCCACTAATTTGTAAATATGTACCAATATGTACTTCTCCATACTTTTATATCCCCTCTGGCAAACATCAGTCTGTTCTGTTTCAAAACCACATTGCCCCCAGCTGGTGTGGCTCAGTGGTTGAGTGACAACCCATACACAAGAAGGTAGCCAATTCGATTCCTGGTCAAGGCACATGCCTGGGTTGCAAGCTCAATCCCCAGGAGGGGGGCACACAGGAGGCAGGTGATCAATAATGTTTCTCTCTTGTCCATGTTGCTATCTCTCTCTCCCTCTCCCTTCCTTTCTCTCAAAAGAATCAATAAAATGATTTATTTTTTTAATATCCTCTGGCATGGTTCTCCATATCTATGAGTCTACTACTGCTTCTTTATGTTTCTTAGAAAATTATAAACATTTGAATAAGATGAGAAATAAAAATCAAAGTTTATACCACTCATGTTCTCCTAATAGGTAATACAATTTTCTACAAAAATATTTTCAGAGAATTTACCAAAAAGCAATTTGGTTTGGGAGGCAGTAGTGTCAAATAGCTATATTTTTGAAATGTTTCTACAAAACAATAATCATCAGAAGGTTTTTAAAAAAAGTAATACTCAACTAGGAAATATAATGAGACAAAAAAAAAACTAATAACAATGGAAACAATTACAAAAAAACTATGACAGAAAGGCAACACAGATTTTTAATGGAAAGCTACAATGGGGTAAAAATGAGTTTTTCCAAAATTAATTTATGTTTAACAAAATGTATACTCAAAAATATCATAACCAGTCTTTTTTAAAAAATATATTTTATTGATTTTTTTTTTTACAGAGAGGAAGGGAGAGGGATAGAGAATTAGAAACACCAATGAGAGAGAAACATTGATCAGCTGCCTCCTGCACACTCCCTACTGGGTATGTGCCTGCAACCAAGGTACATGCGCTGGACGGGAATCGAACCCAGGACCCTGAGTCTGTAGGCTGACGCTCTATCCATTGAGCCAAACCGGTTAAGGCAACCAGTCATTTTTTATTTTAAAAAAAATTATTTGGAATCATTAGTAAGGCTATTCCCTACCATCAATACACTCATCCAATTGGTACTAAAACTGAAAACAGAAAAGACTGTCCAGTCTGGCAATACTCCTTAATATGTGTTTGGATTGAATGTTTGAGAATAAAGCACATTGTAACTTAATGTAAGGAGAAGGCTTCTTTACTAAATGCTGCTGGAATAATGGTTTAGCCATTTGTGGGTGAAACTGATTTAGAGACTTTCTCATTCCATGTCAAGTCTCAAATTGGTTACAAAATTAATTTTTAAAAAATGTTTGTAAAGAAAATGCAAGTAAATGCTTATTAAAATGCTGCATTTTACATTATTTAAAACTTAAAATCAATAAATCATTAATTCTAGAAATGCACTTGTTATGAATATATAAAGTTTAGTGAATATAAATGCACAAGTGTAATTTTTTTAAAGGATAGATTTTAACCAAAGGTGAATGGGAGGAAATACTTCCAGGAAATTCAACACATGAAGGTAATAATTTCAAGATATAATGAAACTCATACAAATTAATAGCATGTGCTGCCAGATTCCATGTTAATCCCTTGAAGAACATTATTTCATTTACTATTACAAGATGAGGTGAACATAAAGTAAAAAGAGAAGATTGACTAAGAATAAAAATGGGGAAAAAAAACTTTGAAAATGTCACAGTTCAATAAATAAATCAGGGAAAGGTCAATCAAAATTGAAATTTCAATCTTTATTTATTCTATTAATAAAGGTTTTTAAATTAAAGTTTCCAATTGCGGTGTGGATGTGATGAAACAGACACATCATGGCCAAATTCTGGGTGTGTAAAGTACTCCGATGAATCTATGAAGCAACCTTTCAGTGTATGTCAGGGGCATTAAAAATGCCCTACTGTCATACAGGACCAGAAAAACCTCTTGGAAAGATTATTTGGCGATTTCCATCAAAATCTTTTTTTTCATTTTGCCCAGTAATTCACTTCTTGGCAATTTTCCTGTAGATAAACTTACACATATGCTTAAAGATATGTGAACAAATACATTTTGAATCATTTTTTTTACAGTGGAAAATACTGGAAATACCATGTTCATCCAAAGTCCTCATAAAAATATCAGACATCCATGTGGTAGAAAATCATGCACCTTAACAACAAGGAGGTGTATCAATATGAAACAGCCTCTAAGATAACTACGCTAAAAAAGGAAAGTCAAGAAAACAAAGTATAAGAAAGGTATGATTGGTATGCTAACATTTGTTTTTGTCTCTTATGGGAAAATATATTCATATCTATACAAAAACTATTTCCGAGAAGATTCCCAAGAAATAATTACTGGTTGCCTTTGGTGAAAAGAAAGGAACTTGGGAATCCAAAGCATGGGTTTTTCTTTTTTACTAGGGGCCCAGTGCATGAATTCATGCACCTTGAAAGGAACTGTGGGCCTCAAGGCTGCAGTGGGCACAGGGGTGGGTCTCGGCCCATCTTCTGTGCCCCCGCCCAGCCCTTTCTGCTGCAGCCCCGGGTCCCCTCTCTGCCAACAGCCCTGCTCCTGCAGCCGCTGCTCCTATGTGCTGACTGCGACAGCCCCTCTTGCACCTGCTGATGGTGCCAAGCAATCAGGACTAGCGCTGGGTGCCAGCAGTAGGTGCATGTGGCAGCTTCAGCACTGGCTGCAGGTGCAAGTGGGGCCAGCACTGGCAGTGGGTGCGAGCAGCAACTCCGGTGCCAACAGCGGGTGTGAGCACCAGGCGAGAATTTTCAGTAATGACCAGAGGCTCACCCTGATGACAGTGACCGATGACCCACCTTGATCTGGCACCCTCACTCACCTGCTCCACCATCCCGCTGCGCCCAACGCCCCCTGGTGGTGAGCGCATGTCATAGTGACCAGTTGTTCGGTTGTTCTGCCATTTGGTCTATTTGCATATTAGCCTTTTATTATATAAAATTGTGTTTATTTTTATTATGGGCATGGGTGACATTTAAAATAATATCTAAATAGTGTAAAAATGAAGATGATGAGGTTCTTTATATGTATCACTTTTGCATCATTTTTGAAATTCTACTCAAAGGAAATAATCTGAAAAGTAAAATATTGGTTAGTAATTTGTGAAACAGTCTAATATAAGAATATAAAGTGCTCATTAAAATTAAGAATCCACATTGCTTTTAATGATACTGGAAAGTCATGTTTCGTTTATTTATTCATGTAGTAAATTTTTACTGAGCTCCTTTTTTAGGTCTCAGAACATATTGCTGAAGTCAAAGGCAAGATACAAAATTAACTCCAAATGATGTAAACTGCTCAAACCTAAAACAGAAAAATGGAAGTCAGTAAACCAAATATGAATATTTGTTATCTGTTGGTGATGAGATTATTGTTGATGGATTTGGACATGTTTATTAGGCATTCAAGTGGTGATGACAAACTGCTATTCCAGCCTTTCTGTGTAGAACTGATCTTGGCTTTTTTTTTTATTGCTCCTCTGTAGAATATTTTCAAGAACCAAAAAAAAAGTTGACAGTTTTTCACAATTAAAGAAACTGGGTCATTCATGGACAACAGTGTGGTGATTGCCAGGGTGGAGGGGGATCAGAGGAGGTATTAGAGGACACAGAGGGAATAAAAGGTGATGGGGAAAAAATAAATTTTAAAAAATAAGAAATAAGAAACTGGGTCATTGGTAGGAGTCTCTAATTAGGGCCCTCAGCTGAATTTTCAAATGTAACCTCCTTCATATTTTAGTTTTAGGAAAGACACTGAGAACAGGGAACCTGTGCCATGGACACCTCCACCAGTGTTACCAACAGTTCCAACCTCCACATCTCCCAGTTCATCTTGATGGGGCTCCCAGGCATTCACGAGTGGCAGCACTGGCTCTCCCTGCCCCTGGCTCTGCTCTACCTATTAGCTCTTGCTGCCAATCTCCTCATCTTCATCACCATCCAACATGAGCCCACACTACATGAGCCCATGTACCATTTCCTGGGTGTATTGTCACTCATCGACATTGGCTTGGCCACCACCATTATGCCCAAGATTATGGCTATCTTCTGGTTTGATGCCAAAGCCATCAGCCTCCCTGAATGTTTTGCTCAGATGTATGTCATCCACTGCTTCTTTGGTATGGAGTCTGGTATCTTCCTTTGCATGGCAGTGGACAGATACATAGCCATCTGTCACCCTCTTCGATACCCCTCCATCGTCACTAACGCTTTTATGGTCAAAGTCACAGGATTCATGGTGCTCAGAAATAGCTTGTTGACCATCCCAGTGCCTGTGCTGGCTGCCCAAAGACTCTACTGCTCCAAGAATGAAATTGACCACTGCCTGTGCTCTAACTTGGGGGTCATCAGCCTGGCTTGTGATGACATCACTGTGAACAAATTTTACCAACTGTTCTCAGCATGGATCATACTTGGGAGCGATATGGCTCTGGTTTTTTCTTCCTATGCACTGATCCTTCACACTGTGCTGAGGCTGAACTCAACCAAAGCAATGTCCAAGGCTCTGAGCACCTGCAGCTCCCATCTCATCCTCATTTTCTTCTTCTACACAGGTATCATTGTGCTGTCTGTCACACACCTTGTAAAAGAAAAGATTCCCCTTATCCCTGTACTCCTTAATGTGCTGCACAATGTTATCCCTCCTGCTCTCAACCCCATGGTCTATGCTCTCAGGATGGGAGAGCTCAGACTGGGTTTCCAGAGGATACATGAGTGGGTGAATTTTCCACCCACATCAGAAGTAACCTTAGCTTTATAAGGCCATACAGATGTTAATACGACAGAGGTTGTGGCTCTGAATAGGCCTAGATTGTAAAAAATTGGGGAAAAATACAATAACATCATGAAAATTGTCAGCCTCACTTATTGAAATAGGCATTTGAAAAGTATAATTCAATTGTCTATTACTAAAAAAAAGAGTAAAAACATGAAATATCTCTGACCATTGTTGCACCTAGAGATCAACACACTTATACACAGCTACCATACATTCAGATATAATATATACATGGAAAATTTCTTTTAATTGTGTGGTAAAGTGTTCTTCCTAGGAAATGAAAACAAAAAAAAAATGGCCTGAGAAAATGCTCTAGAAAAGTAGTTCCAAATAACCAATTAATTAAGTATAAATTAATTTTACCATTTGCACATCTCATAAAAATGCATACTTTTGATTACAAGCATCCTCAACCATGTTCATGTTGTACCTCCTCTGAGCCTAGTACACCTTTGTACATAATACCTGCTTAATAAACACTTCATTCATGATACAGTCAGTCAGGAGGCATAGGTCTGCTGAATCCTATATAGTACAGAAAATGTCCTGGACCATGGTCTGAAGAATGACCTCAGGAGGTTTATATATGATTTCACCTTGGAGAACAACCTCTTAGAATCAGCGCTGGGACTGAAGCAACAACAGAAGCCACGAGCTCATACACTGATGGTGGGAATGTCAACTGAGGC
Source organism: Myotis myotis (assembly GCF_014108235.1). NCBI lineage: Eukaryota > Metazoa > Chordata > Mammalia > Chiroptera > Vespertilionidae > Myotis > Myotis myotis. The sequence continues at coordinate 43,552,168 of NW_023416314.1, forward strand.
AGCTCTTTTAGAAAAGAGCCTGGCAGCTTCTCCAATGACTGAACAGAGTTACCATAGAACCCAGCTACTCCACACTTAGGTGCATACCCAAAAGAAATTGAAAACATGCATCCTCACAAAACCTTTTTCCCAAAATAATAAGACACATCATAATACCAAGAAATGAAAACAACCCAAAAGTGCATCACCTGTTGAATGTGTAAACAAAATGTGATATATCCATACAATGGAATAATAGTAGAAAAAAAGTAAAGAAGTAATTATGCTATCTGAAAGAAGACAGACAGCAAAAGACACATTTTATTATTCCATGTATATGAAATGTCCAAAATAAGCAAATCCATAGGACAGAAAGAAGATAAGTGGCTGCCATGGGTGAAGGGAAAGGAAAAGTGGGGAACAACTATTCAATAGGTACAGGGTTTCTTTTGAAGGTGTTGAAAATTTCTGTAATTAGAAGTGAGCTGGGCAACATTGTGAATGTACTGGAAGCTACTTTAAAATGGTTACAATGCTAAATGTTATGTTATGTATATTTCACCTCAATTTAAAAAAACATGCAACTTACTTCTTGCAATTTTTCTTCATTCTTTTCCTGCTAACAAAACTGAGCATCATTTCAGCTGACAAAGTCATTTACAGGGGCCAGATCCACTTTCATAGAGCAAGCCAAAAACCATGAGTTGGTAACTCAGTCACAATCAGTTGATTACCAGCAAGACTCACACCTTTGACTACTCAACTTCCATATAGACCCTTTTATATACATTTTGAATTCTCATACAACAAATGATAAAGCTATTCTTCATACAAAGGAAGAAATTTTCAATTTTTCCCAACAGTAACAAGATGCACAGTTCCAACAGTCATTATATGCATTGCTGGATATATTACCTATTCCTCAAATTCAGTCACAGTCCCATTGAATAATTCTGTCACCCAGAGACTAAATTATGAAGTTAATTTCTAATAATGTATATATAAAATAAAAATTGAAAGGAGAGAAAAGAAAATGATTAGTATATAGAAATAAAATCTTGCATATAAAAAGCAAATAGAAAATAAAGCTACTAGTTTTAATGCCTATAATTGTTTACTAGTTCATAATTGATATGTGCCATATATCTTCCAACTTTGTCAAAACTTGGTAGAGTAACCAACCATACACAAAAATAAACTCAAAATGGATAAAGGACTTAAATGTACAACAGGAAACCATAAAAATTCTAGAAGAATCCAAAGGCAACAAAATCTCAGACATATGCCGAAGCAATTTCTTCACTGATACAGCTCCTAGGGCACTTGAAACGAAAGAGAAAATGAACAAATGGGACTACATCAAAATAAAAAGCTTCTGCACAGCAAAAGAAACCATCAACAAAACAACGAGAAAACCCACTGTGTGGGAAAACATATTTGCCAATGTCATATCTGATAAGGGCCTAATCTCCAAAATTTATAGGGAACTCATACAACTTAACAAAAGGAAGATAAACAATCCAATCAAAAAATGGGCAAAGGACCTAAATAGACACCTTTCAAAAGAGGACATTCAGAAAGCCAAGAGACATATGAAAACATGCTCAAAGTCACTAATCATCCGAGAGATGCAAATCAAAACAACAATGAGGTACCATCTCACACCTGTCAGACTGGCTATCATCAACAAATCAACAAACGACAAGTGCTGGAGAGGATGTGGAGAAAAAGGAACACTTGTGCACTGCTGGTGGGAATGCAGACTGGTGCAGCCACTATGGAAGACAGTATGGAGTTTCCTTAAAAAACTGAAAATGGAACTCCCATTTGACCCTGTGATCCCACTTCTAGGAATATATCCCAAGAAACCAGAAACACCAATCAGAAAGGATATATGCACCCCTATGTTCATAGCAGCACAATTCACCATAGCTAAGAGCTGGAAACAGCCTAAGTGCCCATCAGTAGATGAATGGATTAGAAAACTGTGGTACATCTACATGATGGAATACTATGCTGCTCTAAAAAGGAAGGAACTCTTACCATTTGCAACGTCATGGATGGAACTGGAGAGCATTATGCTAAGTGAAATAAGCCAGTCAATGAAGGAAAAATACCACATGATCTCACTCATTCATGGATAATAGAGACCATTATAAACTTTTGAACAATAATAGATACAGGGGCAGAGCTGCCTCAAACAGATTGTCAAACTGCAGCAGGAAGGCCAGGGAGGGTTGTGGGACAGGAGGTAGGGGGGTAAGAGATCAACTAAAGGACTTGTATGCATGCATATAAGCATAACCAGTGGACATAAGACATTGGGGGACAGGGGAGGCTAGGGGACTGTCTAGGGCGGGGGGATAAAATGGACACATATGTAATACCCTTTGTAATACTTTAAGCAATAAAAAAAAAAAAAAAAAACTTGGTAGAGTAACCAAAACCTTTATTCCTAAAGGGTCTGAATTCTCATTCATCCTGCTAAAGATTTAGAATCCTGCTGTGGATTTAGCGTCTTTTTTCATTGGTATACTTTTCTATTAACCTTTACTGTTGGGCATGGAAAGTACTAAGAGGTACCTCAGAGAATACCCTGCATTTCCAACACAGTCTACTTGCTTCCATTCTATAGATGCAACCTAATTTGCTCTTTGGTAATTAGAATTAATCACTCCAGGTAATATACTAATCTTTTCTTTTTTTGGATTTATGGTGTAAGGTAGTAAAACGCATCCCTTGATATGAGGATACATAAACAGAGAGCCCATTAAAATATTTTTTTCTAATCCTCTGATGATATTTGAAGTATTTGTTTTCATTACCAAAAATGCAAATCCAAATCTAGAATATGTGCCTATCCCATTTTTCAAGACATGTCAGTACCCTCCTGGGCCATGAAATCCACTGAGAGCGTCATGTCAGTCTGGATAGTGTTCCATCGTGGTCTCACGTCTCTGGTTAGCCTGGTTGACAAACAGAAATATTTTGAGCTTCAGAGGAAGTCAGTGGATTCAACTGAACACTTATCTATTTATTTGCTTATTGCCCATTATAGCATCATCAGAATAACCTCATAACCTCTCATCTCACATACCTTAGGAGACGCCCCCAGAAAATGGATTAGAGCATCCACCTGTTGATTCTAGTCACTTCGGAAGTCAGAAGAGGGTTTTTCTGATGAGCATAAATATGCTCCTCTTTAAATTATCCTTTTCCAAGTTCATAATATTCCACATTATTTTGCGCACCATACTGAGGCTCCTTTTGTTATTTAGTCATCTGAGATCCATTTTTGATAACATCAGCAATGTATTGTCTGTAGTCAAAAAAAATAGATAAAATTGCATCCTCTTATATTGTCATCATCATTTAGTTTCTCTAATGCCATGAAGAAACCCATGGAGCAGACCCACCCTTCCTTTGGGTAAGTTGATTGTTGAAAACTCTCACAGAGAACAATCTTTCCCAGAGCAGACTGACATTCTGTTAGAGAAGGTAATTTTAGGTATTTATAGATTTTCTGAGTTATCTTGTGATGTCAGCTGTAAAGAATAAGCCCATCTAAGAAACGTTTGCCCATGTTCTTCCTTTGGAAATCTATGCTATTCTCTCCATAGACTTTTTAGTGGCCTGAACAATACATTATTATTTCCAAATCCTTCTTGATTAAAAATTCACATTTTTTATCAATATGTAAATTTATTGTTACCAAACATAAGAATGTAAATTACTGTTCTGCCTGAACTACTTATTTTCCTGACTATGTTCTTTTACATAGTCTTCTTGCTTTTACAGTCAAGAAGCAAATTTCCCAAATGTTCTGACAAATCTGTGATTTTATTTAGCTATAACTTGGCAATAATTTATGACTCAACATACCCTTTTTTAATTTTATTTTATTGCTTAAAGTGTTACAAAAATGTAGTACATATGTTTCCTTTTTTCCCCATTGACCTTCCCCCAGCCTCCTCTACCCCCCAGTACCTTTCGTCCATTGGTTATACTTATATGCATGCATACAAGTCCTTCAGTTGATCTCTTACCTCCCCCACTCCAAACCTCCCCAGCCTTCCTGCTGTAGTTTGACAGTCTGTTCAATGCTGCTCTGCCTCTGTATCTATTTTTGTTCATCAGTTTATAATGTTCTTTATTGTCCATAAATAAGTGAGATCATGTGGTATTTTTCTTTCATTGACTGATTTATTTCACTTAGCATAATATATGTTAATTTTAGCAAACTGCAGCTCACCTTACATCATATTAAAACCTAACCAACTTAATATTCTACTTAACAAAATTGCTGAAACACTAGGTATATTTGGTGTGGCAAAAAAAAGAAAAAAAGATGTTTCACATATTGATCAAAAAAAATTAGGGAAACTCCAAAAATGAAAGGTAACTGTGATGCAATTATGAAAGAATAGATGCCAAAAGGTATAGGAGAAAGCACTAATACAAAAATAAGGTATATTCAGATAAGAAATGTCTGATACTAATAGAAACAGAAGGCTATGAAAAAAACAACCTGGGGATTAATGGGTAAGACAGCAGAAGTAGTCAGGCATGTCTATCCTCCTGCACATACATTCTTGGACCAAGAAGTGGGCTAAAAGTCAAGCAATAGGGGTGGGTGTGCCCAGAATATTGGAGATTGGGTCAGAAAACAGGGCAGTGATCAACATGGCTATAAACAACCATGCCCCATGAGCTTCAACCATAAATCAAGCCATAAGCACACCTCTTACCTCCCCTACAACAGATTGCATCAAACAAACACAGCAGCCAGAGATTGCCTACTAGAAAGGAAATCAACTAACCAGTGACCAAGATGGCTTGATCTAAGACAAATTTCTTCCTGACTATATTTCTTCCTGGCCTCTCTTTTCTTATAGCATTTGCTTCATAAAACATGTAATTGTAAATTCATTCACTTCCCCTTTGTAGCGTATATAAATCATCTCCTATCTTCTTGCCAGTTATACACCCAGGAAATGTCTTTCTCAAGGACCTGGAAACTATCTCCTGAAATGTAAACATTGAAGGAGATGCCCCATCTCTTTGTCTCTGTGGAGAGTAGGAGCCTAACTTCCTTGGGCGCCAATTAGCAAACACAGATGGCCTCATCACAGACAACAAGATGTGCAATCTCAGGAATAACTCAATGTGCTTGACACATCTCATTGATCAACCTCCTACTAAAGTCCTTCAGTATTTTTCCACTAGCTCACCCCAGGGCTTAAACCCATTGTACCTGACACCTTACCTCAGCCCAATCTGGTCTTTTGTTTTACTAGAACTGGGTATCCAGACTTGTCTGTGTTCTCTTCCCCATTGCTGGCAATAGTATCAGTATAAAATCAACTTCTGTTTGCTCATCCTGTGTAGTGCAATTTTTCTTTAACACCAGATACAACCATCTATTTGAGCAAAACCAACACAAAGAGTGGCATTGAAGTTAATAAGCCCAACTCACACCCAAAGAGATAGAATAAATTCAAAAAGTTCTTCTGGAAGTAACCTCTCTATGCCAACTCTCTACTTCAGGATTTCAGGGTCACTCATCCTTTCAGGTCTAGAGGTGGTGACAAGTGCTATTATTAGCCCTAGGTAACTGTACTATCACTTTGGAGCTTTTAGTGATCACATCCTTATAAATAGGCTCTTTATAAGTAATCCCTTCTCAAAGTATTCTAATTTGAGAAATAACCAGTGTTGACAAGGTTGTCGAGAAAGGGATCTCTTGTGTACTGTTGGTGGAAATATAAGATGGTGCAACCACTATAAAAAACAGTATGAAGGTTCCTCAAAAAATTAAAAATAGAACTACCATATGACCCAGTGATTCCACTTCTGGGTATTTAACCAAAGAAAACAAAACACTAATTTGAAAAGATATATGCACCCTCATGCTCACTGCAGTATTATTTACAGTGAACAAGAAAACAACATAAGTATCCATCGATAGGTGAATGAATAAAGAAAATGTGAGATTTTATATATATACTAGAAGCCCATTGCACAAAGATTCACCTGGGACCCAGGTCTTTGGTCCGGCCTCAGAGGAGAAGCCAAGCCTCTTCAGTCTTCAGTCTTTGCTCCATGCCTGCATATGTAAATTAGCCGCCATCTTTGTTGTGTTAATTTGCATAATCATCTGATTGGCTGGTGGGCATAGCAGAGTGACACCAATTTGCATGTTTCTTTTTATTAGTGTAGATAAAATTCCACCATATATATGTGGTGGAATATTATTCAACCATAAAAAATAATGAAATCTTGCCCTAACCGGTTTGGCTCAGTGGATAGAGCGTCAGCCTGTGGACTGAAGGGTCCCAGGTTCGATTCCAGTCAAGGGCATGTACCTGGGTTGCAGGCACATCCCCAGTAGGGAACGTTCAGGAGGCAGCTGATCGATGTTTCTCTCTCATTGATGTTTCTAACTCTCTATCCCTCTCCCTTCCTCTCTGTAAAAAATCAATAAAATATATTTTAAAAAAATAATGAAATCTTGCCATTTGTGATAATATGGATGGACCTTGAAAGCACTGTACTAAGTGAAATAAACCAGACAAAGACAAATACCATATGATCTCACTTATATGTGGAATTTTTTTTAAAAAACATGTTTATGGATACCGAGAATGGATTGGTGATTGCCAGAGGCAGGGACAGGGGTGGGAAGGGAGTCAAAAGGTACAAATTTTCAGTTATAAAATAAATAAGTCACGGCATGTACAGTGACTATAATACAGTTGGTCCTTGAACAATGCAGTACTAGAACTGTGCGAGTCTACTTACACGTGGATTTTTTTCAATATATATATATATATATATAGTGTGCAATCTGTATTCTGAGGTTTTCCATCCACAGATTCAACCAATATAGATCACAGTGTTTTTGATCAACAGATGGGAATCTGTGGATGCAGGGGGTAGACTGTATACATTGTTTTATTCCATGTTATATAAGGAACTTGAGCACCACAGAGTTTTGGTATGGGTCTGTGGGGAGTCCTAGAACCAGTACACATGGATACTGAAGGACGAATGTTGTTAAGTTTTGAGGGAATCAAAAGTTATACGCAGATTTTCAACTTCGCTGGGGTTGGCACCCTTAACCCCCATGTTGTTAAAGGGTCAACTGTATTGCATTGCATATTTGAAAGTTGCTGAGAGAAGGTAACTCTTAATAGTTGTCATCATAAGAAAAAAAAATGTTTATAAGTATGTGTGGTGATGGATATTAACTAGACTTTGTTGTGGAGATCATTTTGCAATATGTACAAATATTGAATCATGTTGTATACCTGAAACTAATATAACATTACATGTCAATTATACCTCAATAAAAAGAATTTTTTAACTATTCTAATTTGAATGGGCCATCTGTTCTCTATTGGTACTCTTCCCACTACAATGCTCATTCAACTAGGCAGTGTGGAAGTCATTAGCAAGAGCAGTTTCAACATCCTGATAGGACAAATTCTAGATGGCACTGAAATTAATAAGCCCAACTCAGTAAAAGCGTGAGGAAGGAAAGATAATATTGAAAATAACTTACAAGAGGATGGGTCTGTGAAAGGCAGAGCCTGAGGATATAGGAGTGAGACTTGGAAGTGCCATGGCAAGACCAAGGCAGAAGTATGTGGAGTACAGGTAGTTTTTGAAGTTGGCAGTTCTTGGAATCTATATCCTATCTAATAAAAGAGAAACATGGTAATTAGTGTACGACCGCTACCCTTTCCATTGGCTAATTAGTGTGATATGCAAATTAACTGCCAGCCAAGATGGCGGCCGGCAGCCAGGCAGCTTGAAACTAACATGAGGCTTGCTTGCTTCAGTGACGGAGGAAACCAACGTTCCCCGCCTGCATTGCCGGCCTCTGAGCCTGCAGTTTGAAACACTGTAACAAATATAGAAGCTAAACAAAACCCCAGAAACCTGCTTTCAGTGAGCCGGGATCTCAGAGCTGGAGTTATACATTGTTTCGATTATAGAACCCAAACAAACCAGATACCTGCTTTAAGCAGCAGATGCCTCAGAGCTGGAGCCAGAGCTAAAGCTGGCCCAGAATAAAAAAAAAAAAAAAGAAAAAAAGGAGCAGTTGGGAGCTTCAGCCCTCAGCCCCTCACCCAGACTGGCCAGGCACCCCAGTGGGGACCCCCATCCTGAAGGGTGTGTGACCAGCTGCAAACAGCCATCATCCCCTCACCCAGGCTGGCCAGACACTCCAGTGGGGACCCCCACCCTGAAGGGTGTGTGACCAGCTGCAAACAGCCATCATCCCCTCACCCAGGCTGGCCAGGCACCCCAGGGGGGACCCCCACCCTGATCCAGGACACCCTTCAGGGCAAACCAGCCAGCCCCACCCATGCACCAGGCCTGTATCCTATATAGTAAAAGGGTAATATGCCTCCCAGCACCGGGATCAGTGGAGCCGAGAGGCCTCCCGGCACCAGGATCAGCATGACAGGGGGCAGCGCCCAAACCCCCTGATTGCCCTGTGGCTCTGTGTGTGACAGGGGGCGGCGCCTCAAGCCCCTGATTGGCCCTGCTCTGTGTGTGACAGGGTAGAGCCATAACCTCCCCATCTGCCCTGCCCTGAGTGTGAGAGTGGCAGCTCCCCAACCCCCTGATCCGCCCTGCTCTGTGTGTGACAGGGGGCGGTGCCCCAACTCCCCTATTGGCCCTACTCTGTGAGTGACAGGGGGGAGCTCCCCAACCCCCTGATGGGCCCTGCTCTGTGCGTGACAGGGGGGAGCTCCCCAACCCCCTGATGGGCCCTGCTCTGTGCGTGACAGGGGGCAGCGCCCCAACCCCCGGATTGGCCCTGCTCTGTGCGTGACAGGGGGTGGCGCCGCAACCCGCAACCTCCCCATTGACCCTGCCTTGAGTGTGACAGGGGGCGGTGCCCCAACCCCCCAATCGGCCCTACCCTGAGCGTGACTGAGGGTGGCATCACAACCTCCCAATCCGCCCTGCTCTGTGCATGACAGGGGGCGGTGCCCCAACTCCCCAATCTGTCCTGCTCTGAGCCCGACCAGGGGCTGCACCTAGGGATTGGGCCTGCCCTCTGCCACCCGGGAGCAGGCCTAAGCCAGCATGGCGTTATCACCCGAGGGGTCCCAGACTGCGAGAGGGCACAGGCCAGGCTGAGGGACCCCCCCACCCCCCCAAGTGCACAAATTTTTGTGCACCGGGCCTCTAGTATTAATATATTGAGGTGCGTCCTACCAAAAGAGGAAGACTGTTGACATAGGAAAAAGGTAGATAGTTCTGCTATATTACTTCATTTGAATAAACAAACATGTTCTAATGTCAATGATATATTATGAAACAATTTGTGCACAACTGAATTTCACATTTTCCTTTGTGCCCTTTTGTTCAGTAGAATGCAGAAAACTGCATCAAGCTCAAAACAAGCTGCATAGGAATACACATACACACACACACTCCAAATACTAATCGGCCACCTTCCTTCACTTCACAACTTAAAAATTTCAGATAAATCTCCTTCTACCACTTCACAATAACTGACTAGCTGCAATCCCGCTGTGTTTCCACAGCAAACTGCATATCTTCTTCAAAGTAAAGTGTTATATGCATTGTAGTATTCGTGTTTTTCTTAATTATTTAACATTGTAAAGCTCCACTACTGTTTATACTAGTTTTCTATCTTTTTTATGTGTCACTGACAAAGTTGTTGAATGCTATTCCCCTAACTGCATTTTTCCATAAATCCTGAGGTTTTTCGTGTGGAGTGTTGCATAGCACGGTGACTTTTAAGAACCCATGTCATGTTATAACAGAACTGATTGTGGAGTGAATGGGGAGGAAACCAAGCTTAGACAGAGGGGGGAACACACCTTCATCTAATGTTTCAATCTGGCAGAGCTGTCCATCTGATGGGCCTGCCCCTTGTGGCTAGGTTTGAATGGGACTAAGACAAGCCTCCAATGTCTTTCCTGCCAGAGTGATACAACAACCTGCCCTAGAGGTAGTTGGATGAGAAAAAGAAGTGACATAGGATGGGCCCAGAGAAGGTTAGTCCAAATGCCCATCAGTAAATGAGTGGATACAAAATATGTGGTACATTTACACAACGGAATACTATGTGTCTGTAAAGAAGAAGGAGCTCTTACCCTATGCGACAAGATGGAAGGATTTGACGGTAATTATGCTAAGCAAAGTAAGACAGTCAGAGAAAGACAAATACCATATGATTTCACTTATATGTGAAATATTAGAGGCCCAGTGCACAACATTCATGCACTGGTGATGAGGGGTGGGGGGTCCCTCAGCCTGGTCTGCACCCTCTTGCAGTCCAGGACCCCTCTGAAGATGTCCGTCTGCCTCAGGAGATGTCCACCCAAGCTGGCAGTCAGGCATCCCCCGAGGCATCCTTAGTGCTGCCACTGCTCCCGCCACTGCTGCTGTACTCGCCAGCTGTGAGCCCTGTGGAAGTGCACTGACCACCAGGGGGCAGCTCTTGCATTGAGCATCTTCCCCCTGGTGGTCAGTGCATGTCATAGCGACCGGTCATTCCACCATTCAGTCAATTTGCATATTCGCTTTTTATTATATAGGATAATGAACAAAATAAACTGACGAACAAGGTAGAACCAGAGGCATGGATGCATGGAGCAGACTGGTAGATCTCAGAGGGGGTGGAGGAAGGGAGGACTGAATGGGGGAAGATGAAGAGATTAGCCAAAGAATATATATAGCTCATGGACACAGACAATAGTGTGGTGAAGGCTAAGGGAAGGGGGTGTGGGCTCGGTAGAGGTGGATGAAAGTGGAGGCGGGGGAATGGGAGACATCTGTATAGTGTCAACTATAAAAATACATACATAATTAAATTTAAATATATATATTTAAATTCATGTCCTGGGTGTGCTAATCAGTAAACATCTCAAATAAATCAAGCGACTGAGGGCAAAGGTACCTTCCCACTAAAGCATCACTATCCCAAATTAGCCTTTATTTAGTTCAGAAAGATGTACATGGAAATAATGAAAGGAAATATAGAAAACATTTGAGAATTATATATTTAAGAGATTTGGGGGTGGGGGGTGTTTACTAGCACATAAGTAAAACCACATAGATGAGAAGCCTACTAGGTTATTAATAAACATATAATGCCAAAGAAACAAGAACTCAGCTAAGAAAGACTTTGACTAGTCAAGAGCTAATACAACTCTTGGATCCAAGCTTTCAGCACCAGGAAGTAGACTGAGAAAGCTGTGCTGTCCCCAAGAAGAACATATTCCCCAGAGCCCATTTTAGATATGGCCTAAGAAGATAATGGAACAATAGAGACAGGACCGGAATCCCAGTATCACTCCAAATACTATCCAGATAACTATTTGGTTATTATCAATATGAGGAACAACCAATAACTTCTTGATGAGCAGTCCAGGAAGGAAGAAATTGAGAAACTCCCCCAGGGTTTCCAGCTTAATGAAGTTGATGGGATCCTCATGATCTAGTTTCCAAGAAAAGGAACAGGAACATGAAGAAGTGCTAGCATGAGTTCTATATCCTGGAGAAGATATTCAGTTGACAGATGAGTTTACGCATTTAAAACTCAAAAGAGCTCTAGCTCAGTGAATAGAGCTTCAGCTTGCAGCCAAAGGGTCCCAGGTTAAATTCCGGTCAAGGGCACATACCTTGGTTGCAGGCTCCTCCCCAGCTGGTGTCATGGTCAGGGCTCGTACAGGAGGCAACCAATCGATGTGTTTTTCTTACATCGATGTTTCTCTATGTCTTTCCCTGTCTTTCCACTCTCCCTAAAAATTAATGGAAAAATATCCTTGGGTGAGGATTAACAAAAAATAAAAAACTCAAAAGAGTTCTAAGATGAAACGAGAGATGTGGGACTCATTGGTAAAGGTGGAGGTGGAGGAAATGAGTGTAGATGACCTTTGATGGAAAAAAAAATGAAAGAATGAGGGTCAAGAGTGTGAACTCCAAGAGCCTACTCTATTTTGCTAATCTGGCCATGAACAACATGCTATGATTCCTAATAATGTGGATGTTCAGAAGCCAGGTAGAAGAGAAAATCAAAAATAACCTGTGTCCTCCTACTCTTATCTATTCCCTGGAGTTGAAAACACTGTATTGAGCAGCATATTTGCCTCCATGATATTTACACTGTCTTTGTGAGGACCTAGTTTACTAATCACTAGGTTTGTGGACACATTTAGCTGATCATTTCAGTGCATGATAGAGATGCATGTTCTAACTTCAGGGAGGTAATTATGCTTTCATTCATTTCTCAAACATTTATTATGTACCAGGTATTTTATAATGTACTAAGAGTACAAATATTAATGACACACACTATTCTGGTTTCAAAAAGTTTATATAGTCAATTGAGGGAATAAATAAATAAATAACCCATTATAATTCATTACATATATTTGGAGACTTGTACAAGATACAATAGACATACAAAGATGAGTCTTGGATTGCCTAGAAAAATTTAGGAAACACTTCTCAGGAAAGACAATACTTGAAATTTGAAGAAAGAACAGGACTTTTCCAGATGGCTAAATGGCATGCATGCATGGTTGTTTTTCAAAAACACCTGCCAGGAGCTGCTTCAAACAGACTGTCAAACTACAGCGGGAAGGCCGGGGAGGGTGGAGGGGGTGGGCAGAAGGAGGGGGTAAGAGATCAACCGAAGGACTTGTATGCATGCATATAAGCATAATCAATGGACATAAGACACTGGGGGGTAGGGGAGGCCAGGGGATTGTCAAGGGCGGGGGGAAAAGGAGACATATGTAATACCCTTTGTAATACTTTAAGCAATAAAACAATTTAAAAAATAAAAATAAATAAAAAATAATAATAAAAAGAAAAAAAGAAGGGAAAAAAAAAAACACCTGCCAGTATAGAAGTGGATGGAGAGCCACTTGAACCTGTACAAATAATAAATGCACATTTGGGGATAAAAACTGGAACCCTTTCAGATATTAAATATAAAATTATTTTTATCCATTCATGCATAACTTACTTTATGTGCTGTTCAGCTCCCTGTATTTCTGGAGTACATCTGATCTACTGAGGATACCAAATGTTCATAATTAGAAGCATGAACACTTAGTTGTTATTTGTGGGTTGTGTGGGAGGAATATGAGAAAAGAAGAGGATAAAGGAAACAAAGAAACAGGGGAAGGAGGCAAAGAGGAAGAGGCAGAAAAGAAAAGAAAAAGAGATAGAAGAGGATAGGATGATGAAGAAGGAAGAGACTGAGGAAGAGAAGGAAAAGCCTTCTCAGGAAATCTCTATATTTTATACCTAGTTTCCTTGGCAAAGTTGGGAGTGGGGATTTATGAGGAGCCATCAGCCCAGAGGGGAAGCACAGCACCAAGCCTTCATGTCAAAGAACCGGTTGGCTACACCCTCGCGGATCTGCTTAGTCTTCACACCATAGACAATGGGGTTGAGCATTGGTGGCACCACTATATAAAGATTGGCCAGCAGGATATGGACATGTCGAGGAATGTTATGTCCAAAGCGGTGGGTCAATAAGGTAAAGAAGGATGGAACATAAAACATGAGGATGACACAGAGATGGGAGCCACAAGTGCTGAGAGCCTTGTGCCGGGCATCCTGGGAAGGTAAACGAAACACTGCTCGGAGGATCAGTGAGTAAGACACAGTGATGAGGATTACATCCGAGATGACCATGACAATGGGCACTGAGAAGCCATACCAGATATTTACAGTGATGTCAGCACAGGCTAAGCGGGCCACCCCAATATGCTCACAGTAGGAATGGGGGATGATGTTGGTCCGGCAGAAGGGCAGCCGCTTCAGCAAGAAAATCACGGGGAAGATGATGCAGAAGCTTCGGGTGACAATGGCCAGAGCAATTCTTCCCACAACAGGCCATGTTAGCACTGTTGAATAATGCAGAGGCGCACAGATGGCCACAAAGCGGTCGAAGGCCATAGCTAATAGGATGGCTGACTCCCCCACAAACATCACATGGACAAAGAAAACTTGGGTGACACAGGCATCAAAGGCAATGTCATGGGAATGAAACCAAAAGATGGCTAGGGCCTTGGGTACAGTAGTGGTGGACAGCAGGATGTCCGTCATGGCCAGCATGGAAAGGAAAAAGTACATGGGCTCATGAAGGTTAACGCTCTTGATGATGACCATTATCAGGACGCTGTTCCCCAGGACTGCTGTGATATACATGAGGCAGAGGGGTATGGACAGCCAGTTGTGATACGCCTCCAGCCCAGGGATGCCGAGTAGGACAAAAACTGCAGGGTGGAAGATGGTAAGGTTGGTGTGAGTCATGATGAACTTTAGGATCCTCTCTATAATGACTTAGAAGTTGATGGGTCTGCTGAATATAATAGGAACAGAAAGCATCTCTGAGTGTGAGCTGAGATCACAGAAGACAGCATGGATTTCTAAACTGTGGGATTCTCCAGGGGAAAGTCCTTCCAGAGACTACTCACTTATAGGGATAACCTCTGGCCCTTTGTGCTTATTTGCACGTAGAATGTCTTCATCAACCATGCTTCACCCTGCCTCCACTTGCACGTAGAACATCTTCATCAACCATGCTTCACCCTGCCCCCAAAGTCTGGGCCCACCCACTTTTCTGTCCTCATTCTGCATTTCCACACAAGCAGCATTTTCCCTCTTACCCATGCTATACTTTTCCTTCCAAGACTTTGCTCATTCTGTGTTTACAGGAATTTCCCTTCCCTTCCATTTCTGCTTATTCAAATTTTAAGACAAACCACTTTTTTAAATGGCCCATGTCCATAATAATATATCTCCTTCCTGAAGACCTATTAGGCAAACTGTATTTTAACTTTATTATATGTAATCACATTAAATTTATCTGGCTATTACCTTGAAAATTTCACATGACACTTACCTAATAACTTGGCACTTGTGGCTCCCTATTCATGTAAGTGGAGCACAAAGTAGAAATCCAGAAGGAGCCTAAGGGATGTGTTTCTCCATGCTGATCTAGATCGAGATCTTCTCTAAAGGCAGTGAGGAGTGGGGCAGCTGTTGAAATTGAGAAGCTATATTCATTACCTGCTCTTTGTGAACTTCTCACGCTCCTCCCCAGATAATTCCATAAAGGTTGTGTTTAGATCTTCATGTCCTTAGTAGCCACCAGGAAAACTATTCTGAGTATAAGAAATCAATGCACTCCCCTCTGGCTCCATTAATATAGCCTTCCTCTGGCCCTTGTTCCTTAACCCTCAAAAATATTTAGTTTTCCCTCCTGCTATGAAGGATTAATCCTAGAGACCTTCTTGCCTTGGCTTTTACCACCATTCATGTAAGATTTGTCTGCTTCTGAAGCTCTGTTAGCTATCAGGGCTAGGGAAAGAATGAGTGATTAAGATTCTGAAGGGAACATGGAGAAAAGAGACCATGGAGAGGATAAGGAGAGAATCAGGAGTATAAAGGAACAAGATAAACATTAGGTGGAACTACTGATACGGATTTTCAGAGGGTCTCTTGGAGGAAGGCATCCAAAGAAATAAGAGACAAAATTTATGAGTCTATCCTTCTTCCTCAATGCAGATGCACTTGCTCAGATCACGATGGCTGTAGGGAGGGAGCAATGGGCCTCCACATAGATACAGGAAAAGGGACAGAGCCAGATTCAGACAAGTAAGGGTCCCTAATAATTTGATACCCTTCCAGACAATATATTCTAAATATTAATTTATCTTCAATTTATAAGAGAGGCTGAACTTTACTGGCATAAGCACCAAGAGGCCACATTGTTCTGCCTCTATTCTAAAGCATAGGCCCCAAATTTATATAAACAAAACTTCATCAGAAATCAAATTCAGCCCTAACTGGTTTGGCTTAGTGGATAGAGCTTTGACCCACTAATGGAAGAGTCCTAGGTTCAATTCCAGTCAAGGGCATGTACTTTGGTTGCAGGCTCTATCCCTAGTAGAGGGTGTGAAGGAGGCAGCTGATCAATGTTTCTCTCTCATCTATGTTTCTAACTCTCTATCCCTCTACCTTCCTCTCTGTAAAAATCAATAAGATCTATTTTTTAAAGAAAGAAATCAAATTCATTTTCCTTTAATATATTACTTCTCAATGCAAGATACCTAATATAAGTCATCAAAAAAGAAAAACCAACTCTGGCTCTGCTTATAATTCTAACAATGCTTTATAACCTCAATAGTGAAGACAGCAGAGGCAGGGAAAGATTTGATCCAGGCGAAAAGAAATAGAGCCACTTCTTCAATTTTCTGCTTTCTCTTTTTCTTCCTAGTATCTTTTCCTCTTGTGACTTGCAACCCTATTTTTTTGGTTATACCCATTCCCTCCTTAGGGGAAGGCCCTTTATGTCTTTATACACCTTAAGTTTGGAAGACTCCTGACATCACAACAACATACTAAAATGTGCCCACAATCCACCTCAAATATAATTGTTAGATAACTATACAGGAGTGGAGTTGGTTATTTTTTGTGTAGTTATATTATTTAGACATTTATTTAAACAAGCATGATTTTCATTTTGCTATTTTCCTTGTACATGTGCTTGTGGTCTCATATTTATTTTTCACCATCTACAAATGTGCAGGCTGTACACCCTGAAGCCATGTTCCTAATGGGTAAAATAGCCTGCCCCCCACACACACACTAGGCTATAAGGGTGGCCTCTGTTTGCAGCACAATATATGGAAGGATTCATTGTGAAATGTATCACAAGAAAATTATTTCTAATAACAAAAAATAAGGCATCAAAATTTGTAAATGTTTACCCTTTTAATAAATTGAAACTAATTCAAATTTATAGCTCTAATAACCTTACTCTTGCTCACATACACTCAAAGCCAGCATGTAACATGGTTTTATAATCTAAAACCAGTCTTACTGCACTGCAGAGGCACTGAGATACCCTTAATCCACTGACTCACCCTTAATACCAATTCATTTTTTAAATAAACAAACATCTCAAGAAAAATTTCTACCTACCCATTTGTTTCACACACCCCCCCATAAAAATTTTCAGGTTTTTGTCAAAATTTGAATAAGCATATGATGGTGTATTGTGTGATTTTCATGATTTTATGATGTGATGGAAAACGTGATGGAGAATCCCAACTTCAAGGCATAACCTCTCCTTCTCCCCATCTCTATACTGTTCTACAAAATGCAGGATGGGAGACAGAAGGAGGAGGATTTTTCAAATTTAGACACACCTGAAATCCAGATTACAAAGAGAAAGTTCCCTCAAGAGTCCCCACCTTGGGACTGGGGAGTTCATAGCACTAAGCACATAATCTGGCACATTGTAGGTACAGTGGAACTATTTGAACAAATGGGCCATGGAATTGGTAAGTTAGCCTTTTACTAGTGGATTTGTTTGTTGCACCAAGGTGGTGATCAAAACCTGAGCCATTTTCATGAATAGCCCCCCAATGATAGCTCCCATCCTGGTACAGTCTGCTCTTTGAACTGCACTCAAACATTTTATTAAAAAGTCTTCCCCGCCCCGCATTCTCCTAATGCTTTTCCTGACCCACCTCTGCATGCCCATTTCTTTCTCTAACCAGTGTCATCCTCCTAGTCCCGCTGACATCCTTTGACTCACTAACCCCTTTTATCCCACATATCCATTTCCTCTCTCCAAGCTCTAATCTTTGTCTTTTATATAGATTTCTAAATACACACACACACACACACACACACACACACACACACACACACTCCTGTCAATCCCTCTCCCTGACACCGTCAGTGCTCTTAAACTCACATTCTACATCACAGTATTAGCTGAAGGATCAAGGAAGTGGTAGAGAAGAGTTAAAAACTTTGCTTTTTCTGAGAGATGAGGAATGAGAAGACAGAAGACTGGACCGATCATGTTGGCATGCGGCGTGTCACTAGTCCTGCCCCATACAGAGTGCTTATATTTAGAGACAGAGAGGCCACATGCTTCCTCCTTCTGGAGGCAGGTGCCAGAGTCACCCATGGGATCACTGAGCATCTAGGTCAATGAACCAATGGAGAAATGAAAATTCTTCCTCTAATGCCAAGAGGGAGCACTAACTCTAGAGGTAATTAGTAGCTCCAGACAAAATACATTTGAAAACACAGCATAAGAGCAGTGACAAAAATCCTACTAGTAAAATAATAACAGCTACCATTTGTTGAGCCTTTACTATATCCCTGTCACTGTGTTAGGGTTTAACATGAATTTTCTCACTTAATTATCAGAACAACCCAATGAGATAAGGCATTGTTAATCTTTTCATTTGGCATTTTTATAGAGGTTTAGAGAGACTAAGTAGCTGATAGGGAGAGAAGACAAAAGCCCTCAGATGAGCATATCAAAGTGTTCAGACTCAGTCCACAAATACTGATTAAGGGAGATGAGAGGGGTCATTTTGAAGCAAGCCTGCAGGCTCAATCACTCAAGGTAAGTTCAAGAAAAGAAAAGGGACAGAATACATGAACGCTGAATAAAATGTTTACACTCTTAAAACCAAATTTTACTTTGTGTGCACTTAATTAAAGCACTCTAACATTGTTGGGAGGAGAGAAATTCTTCCCAACTCATCTTGTAACTTTTGGAGCAAAGAAAGTTGTTAGGAAGCGAATAAAGGGGGGAACCGAATATTGTGGGAAAGACATTAACCCAGCAATTCCACTCTTAGTTTACAGCAGTTTAATTTATAGTAGCCAATAACTGGAAACAACCCAAATGTCCATAAAAGAAGAATGGATAAACAAATTGTGATATACTCATACAATGGAATACTATTCAGCAATTAAAGTGAACAAACTACTAGAACATGCAACAACACAGATGAAACTCAAGATTATTCCATGTGTGAAAGAGGCCAGATACAAAAGAATCATACACTGTATGATTCTATTTATCTATATATATAAAAGCCCAGCAACCAAATGGCAAAACAACCAGAACGGTGACCAGGAGCTGCCCCTTGGTGGTCAGTGCGCTCCCACAGTGGGAGTGTCGCTGGGCTGACTAGGATGAGCAGCACTCCCATAGCGGGAGCAGCCACTCAGAGGCGGGGTCCACAGTGGGCTGATCCCCACAGGCCACACCCCTCCACCAGTGCATGAATCTGTGCACTGGGCCTCTGGTATTTATATAAGGTTCTACAACATATAAAAACTAGTCTGTGGTAATAGAAATCAAAATAGTAATTGCTTCCAGGGTAGAAGGAAGCAGAAGGAAGTTTCTTTTTTTTTTTATTAAATCTTTATTGTTCAGATTATTACATTTGTTCCTCTTTTTCCCCCCATAACTCCCCTCCACCCAGTTCCCACCCCACCCTCCTCCCTCACTCCCCACCAACTGTCCTCATCCATAGGTGCACCATTTTTGTCCAGTCTCTTCCTGCATCCCCCTCATCCCTTCCCCCCACCCCAAGAATAGCCAGTCCACTCCTTTTCTATGCCCCTGGTTCTATTATAATCACCAGTTTATTCTGTTCATCAGATTATTCACTTGATTTTCAGATTCACTTGTTGATAGATGTGTATTTGTTGTTCATAGTTTGTATCTTTACCTTTTTCTTCTTCTTCCTCTTCTTAAAGGATACCTTTTGGTATTTCATATAATACTGGTTTGGTAATGATGAACTCCTTTAGCTTTTTCTTATCTGTGAAGCTCTTTATCTGACCTTCTATTCTGAATGATAACTTTGCTGGATAAAGTAATCTTGGTTGTAGGTTCTTGGTATTCATCACTTTGAATATTTCTTGCCACTCCCTTCTGGCCTGCAAAGTTTCTGTTGAGAAATCAGCTGACAGTCGTATGGGTACTCCCTTGTAGGTAACTGAGTTTCTTTCTCTTGCTGCTTTTAAGATTCTCTCTTTGTTTTTTGCTCTTGGCATTTTAATTATGATGTGTCTTGGTGTGGTCCTCTTTGGATTCCTTTTGTTTGGGGTTCTCTGCGCTTCCTGGACTTGTAAGTCTATTTCTTTCACCAGGTAGGGGAAGTTTTCTGTCATTACTTCTTCAAATAGGTTTTCAATATCTTGCTCTCTCTCTTCTTCTGGCACCCCAATAATTCGGATGTTGGTATGCTTGAAGCTGTCCCAGAGGCTCCTTACACTATCTTCGTATTTTTGGATTCTTTTTTCATTTTGCTTTTCTGGTTGGGTGTTTTTTGCTTCTTCGTATTTCAAATCGTTGACTTGATTCTTGCAATCCTCTAGTCTGCTGTTGGGAGTCTGTACAATATTCTTTATTTCAGTCAGTGTATGCTTAATTTCTAGTTGGTCCTTTATCACAACCTCGAGGGTCTCATTAGATTTCTTGTAGATCTCATTAAGTTTATCGGCAGTTTCTAGAAAATTCTTAAAAACCTTAAAAGTGTGGTTTTGAACTCTATATCCAGTCGTTTGCTTTCCTCCATTTCTGTCATTTGTGTCCTTTTTCTTTGTCTCCGCATTTTTTATGCTTCCCTGTGTTGATAAAGTGGTTTTCTGTACTAAGTGTCCTCGAGGGCCCAGTGATTCAGCCTCCCCAATTACCTGAGGAGGATACTCTTGGTGCACCCCCTTGTGGTCTTTGTGCACAGTCTTGTTGTAGTTAAGCCTTGATTGTTGTAGGTATCACTGGGAGGAATTGACCTCCAGGCCAATTGGCTGTGAGAATCAGCTGTGTCTGCAGTGGGAGAACTTCTGTGCTGGAGACACCCCTCTGGGGCAAGACTTGCTTCAATGGGGCTTTGGTGCTCACTGAGTCTGCCCCCTAAGTGTGTCCTTTATGGTTCCACAGAGCTGCAAACTGGATGGTCCCACTCTGACCCCTGGGTTTCCTGGCTCCTGGATCTCTAGGGAGTTGCTAATCTAGCCTTTGCCTGAGGCTATCCAGCAAAAGCCTCCCTACAGGGCTTGGGCGGGGCGGGTCCCACAGGATCAACAGGGCAGGGCTTGCAGTTATGGCTGCTCTCAGTCCTGCCCTCAGAGGCTCTGCTTCTCAATGTCCCGGTAATTGCTGCAAGCCCCTCGGAGAGAAAGCTGCCCTCGAGTTCCGACCAATGCTAGACAGTCCCGCTTCTCCCGTATGAGTCTGGGTCCCTAGAGACTCGCCCGGAACTGGAGCTCAGAGCCTGAGACTTCCTCCTTATTGAAAACGACAACCGTGCCCTCAGCCGCCAGCTCTCTCTGCATGCACCTCCGCACCTTAGTATTTTACTTCTGCACTGCGCCTCCTCTGAAACTCAGTATGCTTTTCTCTTTCCTTCTAGTTGTAGAATTTCCACTCAGCCAGCCTTCCTGTGGTTCTGGATGATGTCCGTTCCGTCTTTTAGTTGTATTTTTGAAGTTGTTGTGCGAGGCAGCAAACTCCAGTGTTTACCTATGCCGCCATCTTGGTTTCCCAGGAAGTTCCTTTGATGGGTATAGTATATATAGTGAAAGGAATGTGAATTACATGGTGTCTGCATTTGTCAAAAAAATAATTTGGGGGAGCATCAGAAAGGAATAAAGAGAAATGGAAGGAGCAGAAATATGGGTAAATTCTTCTCTCGAGTTTTAGTTCACATGCAATGATTAAAACAAAAATTATAACATTATCTGATATTAAAGATAATGATATTTAAAAGTGAGAAGAGTAAAGGGAACAAAATGAAACCAAGGTTTCTACTTTACTAAAAGTGGACTATAAGTCACAAATATATTTTAATAGAGCAACTTCAAAGAAAACTACACAAAACCATACACTCAAAAACTCTATAATTAAATCAAAAAGGCCCCCTAAACATGTTCAAATAACCCACAGAAAGGCAAGAAATCAGAAACTGAGGAATGAGACACAGAAGAAGCAAACAGAAAACAAATAATAAAATAGTAGACTTCAGCCTTAATATATCAATTACTTTAACTGTAAATGGTCTAAATACACTAATTAAAAAATAGAGATTACTCTTCAGTTGCCTAAGAAGAAGGAACGAATGATTTTGGCAATTTCCATCATACCAACTATCACATTGTTAATTTATTGGTCTCTGGTCTCTGTCATGTAACTTAAGTTTTAATTTCATTATGTGTTTATGATATTATTCCATTTAATTAATACCTGAATTTTACATCACACAATCATGTTGACTTGGCTCTGTGACTTTTACATGGTTCTCCAACTGCAACTTATTTAAACAAGCAACAAGTCCTAACATTTCAAAGTAAAAATGAAAAAATCTAACCTGAAATTTCTTAAAAGGGAAGAAGTGAGTTTCCAAGGGTAAATCAACTGGTAATTTTTGGAGCACTGAGCAATTTCTATGTTTCTTCCTTTCCCCTAACATATCAGTGCAGGATAGCATATAAAAATTGTCAAATGTAACCCCTGATATGGGATTCTAACTTAGCAACACTACTTATAAAAATTATATTTAGTTGATTTAAAGGGCTCATCAATCCACTATCCTGGGTACTGGGGACTCCCAATGCCCCAGAGAACTATGGAATATTAAGGACATTTTCATGAAAGAATTGGGAAGCCTCAGATGGATGGGAAGTGAAGTTAGAAGACCAAGAAGACAGAATGGAGTGATGGGTTTAATGATTCTTCCACTTCTCCATAGGATAGTGATACCTGATCTTACCTTGGGATTCCAAGTCCCTCTTCCCCTTCTGAAACTGAGGGAAGGTGAAGCCCGGACTACTGTGGTGCTACTGGTCACAAAGGGGACATATTAACCTGAAAAATTGTGACAATTGAGAGTTTGCTGTAGGAGGTTTCTAGAAGAGGATTCAGTGTCAAGTGGTACCACTTGGACCCAAGGCTTTGTGATCTGTAATCTACTGTGCAGATGGATAATCTGCTCTTATGTGTTGTTTTTAATTAGTCATTGTAAGCAGGAAACCATAGACCCACATGGACACAGGTGTTGATGGTAGTAGCTGCATTAGTCAAAGCAGTGAGAAAATCAGGGTCACTTCCCAAAAATAGAGGGGTCTCCTATCCCATGCCAGTAGGGAGCAACCGAGAGACCCAATGAGCCTTCCCTCCTCCTCCCATTCTACCTCCACTCCTCACAAAGGGCTGGAACTCACCTCTGGGGAGCAGGCTCTTGGCATAAAGTCCCCCAAAGCCACAGGTGTATTGTCAAATACCTTCTTCTAGTGGCCAATGTCACAGGGAAAGACCAGCCAGGTGCTCCCCAACATGTGTTTAGAAACCTCCTATAATCTTGGGCTGGAGCCTAGGAGACCAACAAAGAAACTTTCCTAGAGACGTCAATGATATCCCCCAGTACCTCCTGGACTACTAGGCAATGAGAAACACAGAATACATCCAATTTGCAGGAACTTAATTCATTTTTGTTGGACTTAAGGGGTCTGTGATTTATCTTATGAACCATCTTTGTACAAACAGTGCCCAGGATAGGCACACATCAGCCAAAATCCTGTTAGTGTTCTCTTGAGCTTGTTTGAATATAATGGCATTCGAAGGCACTTTTTCCCAACCCTCTCCTTTATGGCTCTCAACCCACTGCTCCCACCTCCCAAGAGCTCCTCTCCTCCCTCACCATTGACTAACAGGTCATTGCAGCTCTTTCTACATCTCCCCATTCAGCATCCCAGACCACCTGTCAATCTGTCTCTGAACTACTACTCCTAGAACACTATTCATGTGCTAAATCTCAGTGGAAATGTTCGAAGTAGTGGCCAAGAGCAGGGATGTTAGAGCCACACTGAGCTAGTATCCTGCTAATTACTAGCTGTGTGACCTTGGGCATGTTACTTTATCTCTTTGTGCCTTGGTTCTTTGTCTGTACAAAGATGGGGAAAATAATTGTACCTACTGCAAATGCATGTTGTACTAGAGCAGTAACTGCACATAGGACACTCCAGAGGACTATAGGCATCACTGTCATTCAGAGAAGACTTCCCTGACTCCTCCAAGAAGGGGGCGAGGCTTTCTCTGTGCTCCCACCATGCCTGGTACTGACCTGAGCTAACACAGTTACTTTAATTGTTCTCTGCCAACTGTGGGCATCACTGTGTCCACTAGATCATGAGGTCCTGCAGGGCAGCAGGGTCTTGTTATTGCCACTGTATACTCACCACGAGGCACAGGGCGAGGTACGAAAGAGATTCAATCAGTTCTGCTATAAAGCTGGTTTTGAAATGCAGATTTGGTCCAACCAATTGGTGTATTAGGGAACTGAGCATAATGTGAATATTCTGTTTACTTATGTGTGATTTCATTTGCAAGAAACTAGATGAACATGGAAAACTGCACCCAGCTGAACCAAACTGCATAGGAAAATGCAATGAGCACACATGCACATACGCAAACATTCATCAGCTGCCTCAGTTCACTACACCTGTACACATCTGGTGTCACAGCATCTCACCTGATTGCAGATTAGTGTCTCCCACAATAATTCACAATAATTCACAAGCTACTTCCAACACTCACTTCCACAAGGAAA
This sequence comes from Myotis myotis, assembly GCF_014108235.1. Classification (NCBI taxonomy): domain Eukaryota; kingdom Metazoa; phylum Chordata; class Mammalia; order Chiroptera; family Vespertilionidae; genus Myotis; species Myotis myotis. The sequence goes on from NW_023416314.1 coordinate 43,576,596, forward strand.
ATTCCAAGTCTTTTTCAAGGTGAAGTGTCATATTTATTGGTGCATGTGCTAGTATGTACTTTGTAATCATTTAACATGTACTACCATTTTTGTTGGTTCCTATCCTTTTTATTTTTAATATATTTTTATTAATTTTTAGAGAAAAGTGAAGGGAGAGGGACAGAGAGATAGGAACATCAATGAGAGAGGAAGTCATTGATTGGCTACCTCCTTCCTGCACGGCCCCCACTGGGGATCAAGCCTGCAACCCAGGCACGTGCCCTGATCAGGAATCGAACCAACAACCTGGTTCCTGAGTTGATACTCAACCACTGAGCCACACCAGCTGGGCAGTTCCTACCCTTTTTAAATATGTCACTGACAAAGTTTGCGAATGTTGTGTCCCTCCTCCCATTTTTTCTGTAAGCCCTGTGTTTTTTATTGCATTACTTTGCATATTGTGGTGATATTTAGGATATGTTTCATTATAACAAAAGGAATCATACTCAATGGATGTGGTTGATGGCAATTAATTCTTTCTTGTCTCCATGGATACGTAAGGCTCCTGAAGCTGTAGGAGCCCCTGTTAGTCAGCAAACACTGTTTGGGCCAGCACTTCTGCCCCACAATTAAAAGCTATAAATATTTATTCATAGACAACTGCATGCCAGGCACTGTGATGCATAACGGAGGTACCGGGGCTAATAAGAAATACTGACTCTAACACTTTCAGTCTAGTGGGAAAAGGAGAGACAAGTAATTATAATAAAGGAGATGCTATTAAAAAATAAAGCAAGGTCTTCTCTGCAGCAAAGACCTCCCAGGGGAAGTAGTCCTCTTTCCCAGATCTTCCTACTCCCCTAAGTTAGTCTCTTTCTTTGTTGCCCTATCTCTGCCTTCTTACTCTACTTCCCGGGTTACCAGACCTATCAGCAATGAGCAAAGATGGAGCAGGGAAGAGTTAATATGGCACAGGTGGGAGGGGTAGGGCCTGAGGGAAGCAGGTGTAGCAGCCACATAAAGGGCCTGGTAGGCACTGGCCAAGGCAAAGAACAGCTGCCAACACACCGTGCTCAGGATCCCTCCCCAGTCAAGTCGTCTGTTGTTTTCTTCCTCCATTTATTCAACCAAGAGGTACAAGCTTCCGCCGTGGGCTAGACTCCGGAGGAATCGGTTCTGCTCACCGTGACTTCTTCAGCACCAAGGATGCTTCTATCTCGCATGGCTGCTCCTCTGAGTTGACTGCCATTTCCTCCCTGTCACCTCTCCCTCTGGCACATGAGGAATGAGACTCTAGTGGGACCTCTTCTGGATTGTAAAGAAGGAAAAGAGAGAAGTTCCTTTTTCGCTGCCATTTCTCCCTTTCTTCATTGCATCCCAGGCGCAACTTCAACTCTTCAGCCAGTGTTCAAGTTCACGATTTCAGCATCGAGTTAAAGGAAACGTAAGCACCCCACACCCCAAAAACCTACCAGTTTTCTCCTGTCACACAAGGCTTCCACCTTCACTCCAGGTTCCACCTACCTCCTCTTCCTGTTTCTCCCTTTCTCTTTTAACTCTCCCCCTTTCTTCTTGGAGGGTAACTGCCCAGCATGCTAAAGCTGAGCGATGCTTAAGCCCACCCCCATTGTAAAGATGAGGAACCTGAGGCCCAGGAGTTGTTCCTAAGGATACGCAGTCAGGGACAGAGCCAGCCTAAGGCCTGATCCCCACCCAGCGGTGGCTTTCTCCCCATCACCAGAGACCGAGACTGACTCTATTTGGACCCTGAGGGAGAAAAACATACATCTCAGCTCCACTCTCAGCTGACCTCCCACTGAGGGGCTCTGACTGTACCAGCCACTATAGCAGTGACCACGCCCTTCCTCACTGCCACTGTCCCCTCTCTCTCCCTACCCTCATGAGCTTTCAAGTGCAAAGGATTCTCCCATCCTAGCTAGGGTTATGGTCTTGATTATCCATTCAAATCCCCAACTAAAGATAAAAACCCTGTGATCTTCCCAGCCCTGTACTACCCTTTACATACTCTATGGATAGGTCTGTGCCACTGTGGCACCCCCAAAAATTCCTCCATTTGTCCTTCCCTTCTCAGGAGTCATGCCCCCATGAGCCCTAAAGCTTTACCCCACACAGGATGGCAGAAGTTCCACAGCCCAACTCCACCTTCCCACGCCCAGCCGTCTTCCTACTGACTGGCATCCCAGGGCTAGGGGGGACCCAGGCCTGGCTGACACTGGTCTTTGGGCCCATGTATCTTCTGGCCCTGCTGGGCAATGGAACAATGCTGGCAGTGGTGCAGGTAGATTCCACACTGCACCAGCCCATGTTTCTCCTCCTGGCCACCCTGGCAGCCACAGACCTGGGCTTAGCCACATCCATAGGCCCAGGGTTGTTGGCTGTGATGTGGCTCGGGCCCCGCCCTCTGCCATATGCTGCCTGCCTGGTCCAGATGTTCTTTGTCCACGCGCTGACTGCCATGGAATCTGGTGTACTCCTGGCCATGGCCTGTGATCGCGCCGTGGCAGTAGGGAGTCCACTGCACTACTCTATCCTTGTCACCAAAGCTCGTGTGGGATACGCAGCCCTGGCACTGGCACTAAAAGCTGTGGCTATTGTTGTGCCTTTCCCTCTGTTGGTGGCACGATTTGAACACTTCCGAGCCAAGACCATAGAGCATGCCTACTGTGCACACATGGCGGTGGTGGAGCTGGTGGTGGGTAACACACGGGCCAACAATTTGTATGGGCTAGCGCTCTCACTGGCCGTGTCGGGTGTAGATATTCTGGGCATCACTGGCTCTTATGGGCTCATTGCCCACACTGTGCTGCGACTGCCTACCAAGGAGGCCCGTGCTAAGGCCTTTGGCACATGTAGTTCCCACATCTGTGTCATTCTGGCTTTCTATGTGCCTGGTCTCTTCTCCTACCTCACACACCGCTTTGGTCGTCACACTGTCCCCAAGCCCGTACACATCCTTCTCTCTAACATCTACTTGCTGCTGCCACCTGCCCTCAACCCTCTCATCTATGGGGCCCGCACCAAGCAGATCAGGGACCGGCTCCTGGAAACCTTCACATTCAGAAAAAGCCAGTTCTGATGGGCACTGAAAACAACGAAGCCTAGAGGTGGTGCTGGGGGACATTCAAAAAATCTGGAATCTGGAAGTACGAACTATGTCATTGGCCTCATTATCTGCATATGACTCTCATAACCACTCAACAGGTGTTTGCTGTGAAGCCGCTACTATGGGTACCATTAGAATGTGTAGTTAGGCCTAGCCACATATCCTGCTTGTGGGGAGGCAGGAGTCAGGCCAGTGTGTTACCATGCAAGGAAAATAAGATCAGAAATTATCATGGGATCCTAGCACACAAGATTTAAAGAAAACTCGCCTCCTTGCCTCTCCCCATCATTTTAACTTAAGTCTGCCCCTGTTCCCCTCACAATAGCTCCTCTGCAGATCCTGAATCTAGGTGTCTAAGAAGAGGGACAGTGCCTCTGGAGACTAGTTCTTGTCTGGGATCACAGCCCTATTTCTGGGGTCAGATTCTGTTTTAGCCAGAGTCATACAGGTTTATCCCCCTACCTTCTGAGAACCTAGATAATGTGTCCTGGGGTCCCAGTTTCACCAGGACACTGATCTTTAAGATATTCCCAGTTCAAAGAATCCTCTTGGTCTCCTGTGTAATCACTATCTCCCCACTCCACCCCACTCCCGGACCACACACTCCATTGCCAAAGTCTTAAGAGTTAATGGCTAGAAGATCTCTCCCGAGGCTTGCAGCCTCATGGGTCAGGAGTCCAACTGAAATAAATTTTTATATCCCAGAAAACCATTGTAATTATGTTGCCTGCTTGCCTGAAGTCCAGAATCCCTATGATCTCTTACCAATCTGCCCTTTTGCACATCCTCAGCCAAGAATGTAAAATTCCCAAGTAAAAGCCTCATCAACAACCCTATTTGTCTTGGCCAACATCATCAGAAGCACATGATGTTGGCGCAATATGATGAAACAGGAATATTTCACATAGCTGTGGCTACAGAGAAGAGATACTAACAGGTTGTGCCATGGTGTTGCCCAACAGCAGATTCACTTTGCACTCCACACTAGGAAGGATATTGCACAAAAGATCTCTCACACCAGCATGGAGTCCAGAATGAGTATAATCTCAGACATAAGGCAGGGAGTCACTGTTATGAGGTCATAGAAAGCTGCAGGCTGCACAAGCAGACCAAAGCGCTCCAGGAAAACTATCATAACCACAAATATTGGAGTTAGCCATGAAGACCTGATCCGGGTGGGATGCAGACCAGAGCAGATAGCTGGACCACACACCATGGGACACTGCACAGGAGGCCATATGGCTGAAAACGCAGGTGGATGCCATCTACAGGGCCACATGGGGTCTCATCGGGCCTCATTTCAAGGAACTGGAGAGATAGCCCAGAAGCTATGATTTTCAGAGGTGCTGTCACACTCCAACCAAGTGGAAGAGGAAGAAATCTACACTTCCTCAACCCAAATGTGAGCTCAGTCATTCTCATGAAGTTCTAAGTTAAAAAGCGCTCCAGACAATAATTCTGTAAATAATTGTGACAAAATTCTAATCTTAAAGGGATACAGGTCTTTAAGATGTCCATATCCTTCTCTTAGGGGTTCCTCTTCAATAAATCTAGCCTGACAAAATAATTACAGATATGAACAAAGATGTATGCTACATTAGATTGTAAAAAATGTTGACAATCCTGTCACTCACACACACACACACACCATATTTTGCCTTTCCCCTCTGGTGCATGAAAAGTGAAATCGTGGCAGCCAATGTTCATAAGCAATGAATTCTGTCAGCCTCCCAGCACAGAAAGCCTCTCTTCTAAGGCAGTTTCGCCCCCTGGTTGTGCACAGCTCCCCAAGGCAGCTGATTCCAAAGCTGTGCATTGTTCATCATAAGAACTTTCTTCCTTGCAAGCTAAAAATCCACCCCCTTGGGCATTTGTATTTTGTTTTGGATTGGGATTACATACATATCTACCATGTGATGTGTTTAGAAGGCTTTACCAGCACTCGCTTGCTCCTCGAAACACCTGAGAACAATTATAAGCCCTTATCTACAATTTCAAAGGTAAAAAAAACCTCTCAACAAACAAGTGTTTTCATAACTTTGGCCCAGAATGTCACCTGAACCATTTACAATTGTATTTATATTTATATTTATATTTATATTTATATTTATATTTATATTTATATTTATATTTATTTTCGAGTGACTATTCATATATTTAGCTGCAGATGTTGATCAGAGAGCACTGCCCTAACTCTCACTGGGGTATGTACATCTCTGTACCTTGGCATCTGTCTCCTCCTTGCACTGTCAGTCCATTTTGCTCCGTCTGTCTCTCACATAAGGACACTATATTACCTTTCTAAAATCTAAAACATTCTGAATTACAGGCCTTGGCTGATGTGGCTCAGTTGGTTGACATTGTCTGGTACACTGAAAGGTCACTGGTTGGATTCCTGGTCAGGGCACATGCCCAGGTTGCGGGCTCCATCCTCTGTCAGGGTGCATGCGGGAAACAGCTGATCATTGTTCCTCTCTCACACAGATATTTTTCTCTCCCTTTCCCTTCATCTCTCTCTAAAATCAATAAAAGCATGTTAAAATTTTTAAATAAATAAAAAATTCTGATTACAAAACACACTTATCCCTAAAGGTTTCAAATAATGGATGGATTAGAAACTTATACAATTATCCCTGTAGCCTGAAAGAAGTGAAGACGTGTTAGGGTTCTTGACCACTCTAAAGCAGGGGTGGGCAAACTTTTTGACTTGAGGGCCACAGTGGGTTCTTAAACTGGACTCAGAAGAAGGAGCTGTGGCCCTGTGTCCCGACGTTGCCATGTTAACACTGCTGCTGGTGAAGGAACGGAGGGGAGAGCAAGAGAACCCTCCGCTCTTTCGGCTCTGCTGGCCGGATAGAACAGCCGAACGGCCCGGATCCAGCCCGCGGGCCGTAGTTTGCCCACGGCTGCTCTAAAGTCTTCGCTATCCACACTATTCTATCCTGCCCTAGAGGTTGCCTGCAGAGAACCTCGTGTTCTCTGGATAATCAGTCCCACCAGTTGGTTGATCTCATGCTCTCTACTCTGGTCACCCCATACGCTGTAGATGATCTGTGTTTTTCCCAGGGAAGTCCCCAGAATTTGCCACACTGGAGGCAAACCCCATGAACAAAATATGGCCCACATAGCCCAGACTTTGGGCTCATCAACTCCATCCAGAACTCAATTGTCATCTGTTTTCCTTCAGCAACTTTCAGTCTCAGACTTTCTGAGTCAAAAAGAAAGACAGACTTATTTAATGTCAGGATAGGGCAGTGTAGAATTTAGAAAACCTAGAGAATCATGGTAGCCCAGCCAGCATGGCTCAGCGGTTGAGCCTCAGCCTATGAACTGGGAGATCACGGTTTGATTCCTAGTCAGGGTTCATGCCCAGGCTGTGGACACAATCCCCAGTGTGGGACATGCAGGAGGCAGCTGATCAATGATTCTCTCTCATTGATGTTTCTCTCTCCCCCTCTCTCTTCTTCTCTAAAATCAATAAAAATATATTTTTTTAAAGAGAATCATGGTAATTAGACAATAAAAGACAAGAGAGAGGTATGGACTTCTGGGTGCAAGGTTCATCAGTACTCAATTTCCCCTCAGCCTCCTCTATGAAAATCCAAAAGAGACCCTCAATCAACTTACCAATAGCCCATCACCCCTGCACCTACCTCATCCAAGCCCTTCTCATTCTGGAATCTCCTCAAGATATGGATGTGCACATTCTCTGCCAGTTTATCAATAATTCCCATTTTCTTTGTACCTCTGCTTCTCTGTCTCCTTCCACTGTCAGTCAGTTTTGCTCCAGGTCTGTGTCTCTTGTCCATGTGTATCTCTCTCTACCTCTGTGTACCTCAGAATTCCTTTCTGCAGGGAACAGAGGTACTAACCATACTACACCAGGTGACTTCTCCTTGTCAACCATAATTTAAAAATGTGCTAACTGGGCATTAGGAGAAACTTGGTTTCACTTATCTCAACAGGGAACGGGCTTTCTAATTTTGTCTACTGCACTCTTCTCTCCTCCTGCCCATTTCCTCCACTCCACCACTTTGCACTTCCATCTAGCATGTATGCACCTCTCCCATCACACACACAGGCGAGCAGAAGGAACAAGTGGGTTTCTCCCTTCACCAAAGGGAACTACTTACCACTTGACGGTAAAAGCTGGAATCAGGCAGACTTGCACTCATTTATTTAACCACTCTGAGCCTGTTCATTCACTTGTAAAATGGGGAAATAGTGCCTACTTCAAGAGGTTACTAAAAGGATGATCTAAGACAGTGGTTCTCAACTTTCTGGCCCTTTAAATACATTTCCTCATGTTGTGATCCAACCATAAAATTATTTTCGTTGCTACTTCATCTGTAATGTTGCTACTGTTATGAGTCATAATGTAAATATCTGATATGCAGGATGGTCTTAGGCGACCCCTGTGAAAGGGTTGTTCGACCACCAAAGGGGTCGCGACCCACAGGTTGAGAACCGCTGATCTAAGATCATGCACTCAAAGTGCATAGCACAGCACATAAGAGTTCAACAAATATTTAATAGTAATTCCTCCCCTGGAGCATAGGCTCATGCCCACTGTCAAACCTTTGTTCAAGTACCTGGCACCCACATTCTTAGCTCTGTCTAGGGCAGGGGTGGGCAAACTTTTTGACTCGAGGGCCACAATGGGTTATTAAACTGGACCGGAGGGCAGGAACAAAAGCATGGATGGAGTGTTTGTGTGAACTAATATAAATTCAAAGTAAACATCATTACATAAAAGGGTACGGTCTTTTTGTTTTTTTTAGTTTTATTCATTTCAAACGGGCCGGATCCGGCCGTGGGCCGTAGTTTGCCCACAGCTGGTCTAGGGAGACCTGCCCAGTTACATCCTTTAGGAAACTTTTCTTGGCAACACTCTCCTACCATCTTAGGACCCTTTCCTGTGCCCCATACTCACACTACCTGGGCCAGTGCGGACAATGGCCAACTCTGTGGGATAGCTCTCCATGCTGAGCCAGGACAGGGAAGACCCCCTACATGAGGGGTCTTACTAGGCACACAGGAAACTCAGCAGAAGGACTCAAGAGAGCTCTTTGGATAGATAAGGGGCAGAGCGGGAAAGTAGCTATCAGAAAGACTCTCTAGAGCAGCAGTCACCAACCTTTCAGACCTCCCAGACCACTCGTGGTCCATGGACCACAGGTTGGTGACCGCTGCTCTAGAGTACTTCTTTTTAGGAAATACCACTCTTCTTTTCCAGCAAAAGAGCAGTTTGAGATCTCTAAACAGACACAAGGGTAAATCACACACAGATTAGAGCTGTAGTACGACAGTATGTACCAGAAACAATCAGGTGAGGACAGGGAATGGAACATGAAGAAAAATTTCTACAAATTTACCTGAGTAATTCTGACTTCCTGAGAGCTCTCTCCAGTTACTAAGGCAACAGTACCCCAATTAGAGTCTTACCCTCACACTATCACCATTCAGCATGGCACTCTCCTACACACACACCTGGTTTTCACTGCTATTGGAACCCACTTGTTAGTAATGGGTTTCATCCCAGGCTGCATATTAAAATTGCCTGAAGAGCTTTTAGAAATCCTGATGCCCACGCACACTCCAGACCAATTAAATCAGAATTTTTATTGACGTTTGTTTGTTTGTTTGTTTTTGAGAGAGAGAGGAAGGGGGGGTGGGGGGAGAAACATCAATGCAAGAAAGCAAAATATCGATCAACTGACTCCCACACGCCCCCTATGGGAATCAAACACGCAACCAGGGTATGTGCCCCTGACCAGAATTGAACCAGCAATCCTTCAGTGCACAGGATGACACCCAACCAACTGAACCACACAGGCCAGGGCCAGGCATCAGTAATTTTCAAAGCTCTCAGGTAATTCCAAAGTATGGCCAAGATTGAGAACCACTACTTGATTCTCAGTTTAAGTCCTGATCTATTCTTCTCCTGTGTGCTTCAGGACTCCAATGCAACCTCACAAAGAAGTTATCTGCAGGTAACAAGACAGCATATCAAATTGTTTGAAGGAGGCTGCTGAAGGGAGAAAAGACCTGATCCTGTTTCCTTAAAGAACTACATACACACATACATACCCTAATGGTACCTGCATTTTCCTCCTCTAAAGCAGAATAGGTAGATGACTCAAAAGAATAGACTCAGACTGTGAGAACAGTGAGGCTAAGGTGACTGCCCTCTCCAACCCAATACCCCATCCCCCAGCAGGACCTCTATGACCTCATGCTGTAGTAGGTCAGAGCCTAAGGCCAAGCCTCACCTCTCTGGGCAGCTCGGGGTTCCTGCAGCAGCCATTGCCCTGCCTAACCCTTCCCATATCCCAACATGTTGGTTGGTACCCCTCAACTGCTAACACTGGATGAAGCTGATACCACATGGACCCTCATCAAAGACAAGGTAGGTAAAGTAAGAGGGCTAAAGAGGAAGCAACAAAGTGTGACTTAGGTGGGTCTGAGTAGCTTATGAGGAGGGAAGACAGAAGATAATAATAACTAACACTTATTCAGTGTTTGCTTATGGGCCAGGCACTGTACCAAGTGCTCTGTACAAACTGTCCAATTGAATCACAATTGCGAAAGCAGTAAGAATGGTTTCTTGAATGTAGAGAGAGCTATGAGAGCAGAGAGAAGTGCTAAGTCAGGGGCAGGACTTAGGAGGTCACTCCTAAAGAGAGTGACATTCTAGCTGGGCAAGTAGGAGTTATTCACACATAGAGGGAAGAATACCTGGCACATAAACAATGCTTAATAAACACCTGAATGAGTTCATGAGTGGTGGATGGGTGAGTGAACAGTGTACTAATTAAAAAGGCAGAACATATGCAAAGGCAGGAGAGGAAAATGGAAAATAAAGATTTATGAACTGCAAATGCCCTCTAGAGCAGAGTTCAAATTATTAGTGGTAAAAATAAGGTCAAAGAGGTGCAGGGGCTAATCATGAAAGGCCTTTTAAGTTTTCTAAAGTACCTGAACTTTACCTTTGACCTCTTCATGGCTAAGTGCAAAAGACAGTAATCTTCAAGTTACCTCAGCTTATCCAAAGTACACACAATTCCATCAGTTAGCTACCCTCCTCTTATGCTAGGGGGCAGCACTGGAGGGGAAGAAAAACACAAAACTATATAGCAAAAAGCAGATCAGCCTTAAGGGACCATTGGTGAATTCTAAGGGAGGCCAGCCAAGTGGACAATGCCAATGCCATCAATAGGGGCACAGATGTGGATCTTGAGGGCTGGGACAAAGAGTAGAGCACACAGCATTTAAAAAATAGGGCTCTAACATGAAAGAGGCCCAAAGAAGGAATTTTGTATGCTCCCTAGCAAAACATTGAGCCAGAAGTCTCAGCCATCCATATCCTGGGTGAGTTATCATACCTAACTACAATTACTAGAGAGGATCTTACAGGGTTCTTAGTGGTCATGAAGTTAAACTTTCTATAACTGGGTTACCAAACCCAAAAAAAGCCAAGACAAAAAGGACAAAACCAAGAGGAACTACAATCCCTAAAAGCATATTGAAACTAGATTTACAAAGATGAAGCTTCAAATCCCTAAAGGAACTATGTCCTGCCACTAGGGCAGAAAGTGTATTTAAGGGATGCTAGAAATAGTGTAAGAATGGATAGTCCAAGCCTATTTTTGTACACCCATTCTTGGTAAATGACATAACCCATCTAACCAATCACCTAAGAATAATCCTTGAGTTTTCCTTTTCCCACACTTCTTAAGAGACCAAGTTCTCCTAATTCTATAACCTAGATATCTTCCTCCATTATTTTAGTTGAAGGGCTCACCATGTCTTGCCTGGAGTATTTTAATACTCTTAACTGCTTTTTCTCTCTCCCCTCATTTCATGCCTTCCTGTCCAAAATTAGCTTTTTAAAATGCCTATCTAATCCTGCCCCTAACCAGAGCCCTTCAAGTGGCTTCCCACTATCCTCAAGGTGAAAGTCCCCATCACTTAGTATACACGCAGGCCTTTCATAATCCAGTTCCTGTGTGCCTGTACCTCCTCATACCCTACATTTACGCGATATGAAATTACATGTTCCTGAATGTGCCCCTTAATTTGTAAGCTCAGGGTTTCTTACCAGCTATTCCTTCTGCCTGGACTGACCATTCTCCTACCTGGCTAATTCCTTCAAAGTTCAAGTATTATCACGTGGAAACCTTCTTTGATCCTCTTCTATCAAAGACAAAGGCTGTTAAATAACTTCTAATCACATCTTGTTATTATTTTACTTAGCTGACTACTACTTACATTTTTGTCATTAGACTGAGCTATATTAGGACAAGGATAACGTCTCATTCTTTCATGTAATCCCCAGAGTTTGGCACATGATAAACATTCAAGGTTTTGCTGTAGGATAGAAGTGGGAAGTAAGCAGGAAGTATGACAGTCTGAGCACATTGTGGAGATGTAATCAAATAGTGACAATGGGAGGGTCAATCTAGAGTAAGCTACCAGGTAACTCCTAACCCTAACCTGCTCCCATAAACTGGCTATCTGCAGGTTATCGAAGAGCGCTTTGGGTCCAATGTAGTGGCAGTACCTTTCCTATCGGATGCAGCTTGCTATGATCTACTGGGTGTGCTAGTGAAGCAGTACCGCCCAGGCCACAGCCGCCTGGTTTTGACAGGTCGGCAGGGCCGGCGGGCATTGCAACCAGTGGGACCACTACCAAACCTCCTGGAGCAGGCAGGGTCTGAGGGTGCCTTTGCCCACTGCACACGGGAATACTCACCAAAAAGCGGAACAGAGCTAGCCTATGAAGAAATGCGACTCTTGGACGGGCAGCCCTGCCGGATCCACCTACATATGGGTGGCTTGCGCAAGAAGGTGGCCTTTCTGTTGCTGCCACCAGGGCAGGTGAGCCTACAAAAGACTCTTCCCTGGCTCCGAAGCACCCACAGCATCTATGTCATCTACCAGGTCTTCTCCTGTTCCTGGATGCAGCTGGGGTTATTGCCTACAGGTCATGAGCCCCAGATGCTCCGGTTACAACGGTCACTGCCTATTGCCTTCTCATGCCTCAAGTTTTCACTGCAGCCCAAGGGAGTGCTGGGACCACAAAAGGCTCTGACCAAAGGCCCACTACTCCATGGGACCAACTGGGTCAGACCCAACCTCAACATCATGCCACCTCTGGCGTCCCCATCAGCCCTTGACAATATCACTGAACCTGCTGATGTGCCCCCACCTGTCCCAGCCCCATCTACATCACCTCCCCAAGAAGGGCCAGAGGGCAGACTCACCAGAGTCTCCTACAAGGGTCGAAACCCATTCCGAAGGGGGCCCCAGATGCTATCAGGTACTACTGGGGAAATAAAAATGAAAGGGATGGGGCAAAGTGCAGGGAGTATAGCTCAGGAATGTATGGGATACTTGTAACCCTGGTAAGGGGAATGGAAGGAGCCAAGGGACAGTGAGGTGGAAGCATGGTCTTGGTGTGGGGGTGGGCACAGCACAGAGAACCAGAGGGAGGGATCAGGGAGGCAAAAAGGCCAGGGTATTGAGTCAAGCTGTGACTATCCCCAACCCTGGCAGAGAACTGGCTCTTCAGCCCCCGCAGCCCCCCACCAGGAGCCCAGGGTGGGGGTCCCGGGGACCCCGACCGGCACTCCATGTCCCTGCCCCTGCTTCAGGGTCTGTCCTCGGAGTTCGACAGCGACGACTGAAGTTGCAGAGAAAGATGCAAGGGGCAAGGCCCCCAATATCTGGCATAAGGATACTGGTCCCCAATAAACATCAGCTGCTGCTCCCCCAAACCATCCTGAGCCCCTACTCATTCTTTCTTTTGGGGTCTGGAGAAGGGGGAGAATTCCTATATTTTCCCTAGGCTTCATGTCCCCTCACCCGCTAAGGCAGGGTGGGGAATCTTTTTTCTGCCAAGGGCCATTTTGGATATTTATACCATTACCTGCAGGCATACAAAATTATCCACTTAAAAATTAGCCTGCTATATTTGGTCAAACATTTAATTAACTCACCCCTAATGTCTTGTCAGGGCCAAACCAAGTGATTTTGAGGTCCTTATACAGCCTGCGGGCCGGCCAGACATTCCCCAACCCTGCTCTAAGGGAATAAGGAGTACCTTGAAACTTTGGCATCAATGTTCTCACCATAAAGAAAATATCCCTGACCAATTCCCCATCTATGTACAACCTTTTTGAGTACCAGTCCCATAGAAAAAGGGTGGGAAAGAAGAATGAGCACAGAATAGAGATTTCCCTTTTATACATATTGCAACAAGTTCTCCATAAAACATTCATCTGAAATAAATTAAAAAGTCCTCTTGCCACTCCCTCCAAACATAAAAAGGAGCCTGTACCATGGCCCCAACCCAGGCCACTCAAGGCCCTGATTGTCCATGGAAGGAAATTAAGGATTGAGGGGCCCGAAGCCTGAGACAGGAGGGACATTCCCCTCCTCTGAAGTATCCAACAAGAAAGGCGAGGTGACAGCATGGGCCTGGGAGATGGCAGCCAACTCCTTGAGAAACTCCGGGAAAATGACTGCACAGTAGACAGCATTCTTGACTCGCAGAGCCTCACCTTGGCGCTCAGTGGCCCCGGCCCGGGGAGGTAGAACCGGAGTGGAAGCCCCAGGGGAGCCCCCACCTAGGCCAAGTCCTGTGCTGTCTCTCCCAGGCTGATGAACCAACTGTGCCGCCTGCCGGGCCCGGGTTGGACTGTGTGCATGTCGCAGGAGCAACTCCCCCAAGGATGGCCTCCGGCTCTTCACTACAAATAAACAGAGTGAAGGTGCAGAGGTCAGGCAAACTCCCTCAGTCTAAGAGCTGAAATTTCCCCACCCCTCCTAGGTGCATGGACTTCTCAACTAAGAGTCTAACTAACACCAAAATGCTGCCTGCCCAGCCTTCTTCCCTCTATCCAGCCTCCCCACCCAGCAAACCATCCTCCGTCTTCCCAGTCAGTTAACACTTCAGCCACTACACTCCCAGCCAAGATCCCTTCCTTTTCCATGACCCTTCACCCTGAGGGATTCTCTTACCTCTCCTCTTTCCAATGACTATTCTACCATCACCAAGCTGCTTCTCCTCAGTCCATAACACGGCTTTACATCATACTTCCTATCACCCTCTTGAACTAGTCAACCACTTCCACCTTCCCCCATCTATCTCACCTGACCCATATCCTCTCTCTTTCAATGCCCACAGATGCTACCTATGCAATCATATAGTTCAGTGACTTTATCATTTCTGTCATATTACACCATCTATCCAAGATCTGCTCTCCTGTGCCACTTCACCTTCTACCAGTCCCTCTCCTATATTCGCCAAAGCCACCTTCCCACTGGTTGTGGCCAGACAGCTTCATGTCAGCTTAAACTCAAATAAGCCACTTATAATACTGACTTCTTTACTCTAATTCTCTGTCTAGATTCCTGACTGTGGATCTACGTCCATATCTAGGACATAACTCTAAGCATCTAGTCTCTAGATCATGATATGGTTCCCTTTCTCTGCCTCTAATTTTGAGTGATGTTGGACAGATTTATTAAAGTTGGCATTCAGAACTCTTCACCACACAACCAAGCCTACATTCCTCCAACCTCCTCTCAAAACTCTAGACCTGCTTTTGCACCCACATCTAGCTGCTCTTCCTGGAACCCTCCAAGCTCTTGCCGTGCTTCTGTAGCCCTCTCCACCTTAATTCTGCCCTCTCTACAGTTTCCATCCTTGGACTAATTTCACTATCTCCACCTCTCTGAAAAATCCTCTCTGATTTTCCCTCCACTGATTTCCCATTTCACTGCCCTAATCACACTGTATTACTAACTTGCTTACATGTCATCTACCTCATACACTAATCTGTGAGCTTAGGGCTTGGACTCTGTCTCATTTACCTTTGTATCACTGGCCCCTTCACAGAGAACACAGTACTAATAATGTGGAAGGAAGAAATATGCACAGCACTAGACCATCAGGAAATCATGCAAAGGAACTTCCTGGGTTTTCACAGCTGCATAATAACCCTTCTAAGGCTCTCTAACCGCTCCATGCACTTTTTTCCTTAAGCCCCATTTGACATCTGCACTCTTGGTCTTGGCATATTATTTCGGCTCCTTCTTTGAGTAACAAAGGGTGACTTCAATACCCTAACTTTCCCTTCCACACCTCACAACTCCTTTGATACATATCATTTCCTCCTTTCAATTGCCCTCATTTGCCTCAAAGGAGGAAAAAACCTTTTCCTATCCAAAGTTAATCCTTCCTACTGCTCTAGATCACACCACCTTTGGGACCTTGCTCCCCTGGTTATGAGATTCCTCTAGTCTCTCTCTCCCCTCCTCTCTCTCCAGACTGTTAGCTCTTTGAAGGCCAAGATCTCATCTTGTCCCTCCCTGAGTCCCCTGTATCAAAGACAATACATAACACATATGGCAAGTGCTCAGATATTTGTTGATGAAAGATTTAGATTTAAAATTTCCTTCTTTCTTATACTTCACAACCACTCACCAAATTCTGGGGTTACTTCCATCCCATTTCCACCTTATCAAATTCTTCCTTTCTATTTCTACTATTCTAGCCTTAGAGGTCACATCCTAAATACATTTCCTCCTACCTCCAATTCACCTAGCACATGAACTAATATACTTACCTCTCCACTCCCAGATCTAAGAACGTCCAACGGTTTCTCACAGCCTAAAACTTCACAACTTCTACCCAGCCCAACTTCAACTCTGAGAACCTTCTGTTCTAGTCAATCTTTCTAGCCTTACTACCAACTGTTCCACCACCTTCCAAATCCCCTGCTCCAACTAGGTAGTTCACGCTGTTTCCTAAACAGAGGAATAAGGCCATCCCACTCCTTGCCTACCCAAATCCAAGAGCAAGAGAGCAGATGTCAAATGGGGCTTAAGGAAAAAAGTGCATGGAGTGGTTAGAGAGTACCATCAAGCCCATGTCAAATGGCACATCCTTTACAAAGCTGTAACAATATCTAACCTAGAGACTACTCTGTCCCCTTGCCTGTCCCCAACTACTAGAGCAGTTCTTGCTGGTACTGCTGATTTGGCTCTTAGTGGACAGAACTGTATCCTGATAACAAGCCTGAAAACAAACGAAAAAACTCAATTTGTTGCCAGTTCCCAGTTCCCAGCACAAGGCTTCACCCTTAATAAGTGTTCACTTGACCTACATTAATTAGCTGTGTAGGGAGGCTCAGGAGAGGGGTGGTATAGTAGGCTTTACCTAGAGAATCAGAGCGGCGAGGAGCAGGTCCTGCTGCAGGGCCCTCAGCCCAGTCCAACTTGCCACGAGCAATGAGGTACTTCTTGGCTTTGGAGAGCAGTGCTGGGAAGTCCTCCTGGGAGGCCGCAAAGCTCTCAATCTTATTCTTCACGGAGCCCAACACCTACAAAGCACAACTTCATGATATCTCTGTGTAGCGCTAGACAGACATTCCTTTCTAGAAACAGTGGGCCTGTTCCCAGCCCCCCAGGGCCACTCCAGCTGCGGGCCTGGCCCACCATGGAGCCTGGACGCACCCATGCATGCATGCATCGCACACCTGCAGCAGGGACTTGACACTGGGCTGGAAGACCATGTTGGTGTTGAGCAGGAAAGAGCGGAGCAGGGGCTGGGGGTGACAGGCCAGCTGGGCCACCAGCCCTGTCAGCAGGAAGTTGACATAGACGGAGTTCTGCAGCATGTTCTCAAGTTTGGCAAAGAGCACAGCCATGAAGGGGCCTGGGGGAGGTGGGCACAAGGATACAAAGCCTGAACACAATGCACATAGCAACCATTCCTCCCCAAAACAAGAGACCCCAGACTAGATGATAATTATTTGTATGTCAGTCTTTGGGAATGTTTAAATATCCGGTGACCGCCTATTCTGGAGAAGATAAAATGGCAGACACCATATAGATGCACAAGAGTCCAGATACTAGCTTTACACACACTTGAGCTGAAGAGCCAGATTGTAGACTCTGGAGTCAGAAAGAGCTGGTTTCAAATTTCAGCTGTATCCTTTACAAGTTATTGGAGGAGTCAAAACTCTCCAAGAATAGTTTCCTACTTGGTAAAATAAGAAAATATACCTACTTATAAGGTTATTAAGAGGATAAAAAGAAGACTAACATAAAGCATTTAGTCTAAAATATAGCAAATTATAAGTATTCAATAAGAACTATAAGCTACATAACATTTCACAGGTCTTTTTAAAAGCTTCATCCAAGAGGCACAACAGAAGAAAGAATGAGAAAGTGAGTAAAACCAAAAGAAATCAGGTTACACACAAAACAGAGGATAACATTAGACTTGGGTCAAAAAGAAAGCAAGGAAGTATAACAAAGGCAAACAAGGTGACTGACTATATAGGCCAACTTAAAGTTGGGGAGAAATCTTTGGAGGACCAGAGAAGAAATCAGCTCTTTTGAGGAGCTGGGACTCAAGAAGGTGGAAAAGAATCTGTAGAAAAAAAGAGCTTGAGAGTTGAGAGCCAGTGAAAACCAAGTCACGGCAGCCTCTTTCATAGGAGACAGAATAACAGAAGGGTTAGATATTTCCACTGGGAGAACTGGCCTCAATGAGCCAGAGCCCCAGCCTGAGCACTCCAGACCACCACAGTCTGTCTGACCAGAGATCTATGGGGAAAAGAAAGTGTACCTAAAAACTGCACTATGAACTGAAACAGGAGAGCAATGAAAGGCAAGAGGCAGTGAATCCTGGAAAATATTTTAGAATGTTCTCCACTTCAGATGCACATAACTAGCCTCAGCTCCAAAACAACTCTAGCTTAACACGGTCCTAAGTACCCCATAACTTTGTCCTCCTGTTCCTCTCAGTTCCTGGCACTTTCTTATAAAAGAAAATTCAAAACGCTCAGGTGAGTTCACAAAGTAAGAAGGTATAGCTTCAATTAATGCTTCAAAAATGTGATAAAATCTGAAACAGCCTAAGTGCCCATCAGTAGATGAATGGATTAGAAAACTGTGGTACATCTACACGATGGAATACTATGCTGCTCTAAAAAGGAAGGAACTCTTACCATTTGCAACGTCATGGATGGAACTGGAGAGCATTATGCTAAGTGAAATAAGCCAGTCAATGAAGGAAAAATACCACATGATCTCACTCATTCATGGATAATAGAGACCATTATAAACTTTTGAACAATAATAGATACAGAGGCAGAGCTGCCTCAAACAGATTGTCAAACTGCAACAGGAAGGCCGGGGAGGGTTGCGGGGCAGGAGGTAGGGGGGTAAGAGATCAACTAAAGGACTTGTATGCATGCATAGAAGCATAACCAGTGGACATAAGACATTGGGGGATAGGGGAGGCTAGGGGACTGTCTAGGGCGGGGGGATGAAATGGACACATATGTAATACCCTTTGTAATACTTTAAGCAATAAAAAAAAAAAAAAAAAAAAAAAAATGTGATAAAATCTGCATGCCACCTTCTAGTGGTACTGAGCAGAAAGTAGCAAAGCAAAGACTAAATAAATAACTGAAAATACATAGTTTCTGAAGCCTGCAAGAGGGAGTCATCATGAATCCCTGATGCTGTGCAAGCAGGATGGCAATATATCTCAGGCCCAGTCAGAACAGGTACTGATCAAGGCATGACAACTAGACTACAAACAACAAGAGATGGGTGGTTGCCTTGGTCAACCAATATCTGCCATGCACTTGCCCTGGCTAGTGTGGCTTATTGGTTAGGCATCATCCCATGGATCTAGAGGTCGTGGGTTCAATTCCCAGTCAGGGCACATACCTAGATTGCGGGTTCGATCTTAATGGGGGCATATACACCACAGCACATACAAGAGGCAACCGATGTTTCTCACATCAATGATTCTGTTTCTCTCCTCTCTCTCTCCCCACCCCCCACCCCCTTCCTTTCTCTTTAAAATCAATGAAGCATGTCCTCGGATGGATATATATCCATCCGAGGACATGCTTCATATATATATCTGCCATGCACTCAAAAGATGATAATCATAGTGAAAAGCTACCACCACCTGCTGAGTTCTCACAATGTACCAGCATTGTAGTAAATGATTTACATGCATCAATGGCATGGATGGGACCTTAATTCAAGGTATGTCTAGTCCAAAGCACTACACTGCTTCCCAGAGGTGGTTTTTGGTTCATTTTTCTTCCCCCTCACACAGGTATGGAGTAAGAATAAGAACCAGCTGAGGGCTGGGCTGGATAGAACCAGCTCTCAAACAAAAACAAAGAGGAGTTAGCCTAGCCACTCAGGTCAGGTCTAGCTCCAAGGGCATCCTGCAGAGATCAAAAGAACTCAGCAGAGGAGCTCAGGGCCACACTTGATCATCTGCCCTAAAGAGGTATTTTACTATCTGCGTCATTCCTTATTACTAATCATAAATCTTTAAGTCTTATTAGACAGTAATGGCAACCAACAAGGTGCAAGGACAGGGAATAGGAGAAACTTGAAATTCAGTCCTTCTGAGAAGAGGCTGGGAGAAAGGAGGCCAGGGATGGGTAGGGGAAGAACACCAGAAGATCCTGGGCCACAGAAGAGCTGACAGGAGAGCTAAAACCCAGACAGATACCTGGTGGGGACAGCATGATTTACAGATAGGTGCCTCCTACACAAGGCAGCAGGTATATCTTCCACATGGTTCGGATATATTGCTGTGATTCACCAGAAAGCACCAGACAGAAATATCCTAATCACAAATCCCAGGAAATAGCCAGAGTGGGGAAGAGGAGGAACATGCACATAGGACAGACATACAAGGCTCAGACGTAAGTCAATACTCAAAACAGCACAAGCGTGGAAGATGTACACGCAGACACAAAGACACAAGAATGACATAATGTGAATCTGGAAGGAATGCAAGCAAAATGGATGATGAGCTAGGCAAGTACACAGAAATGACATGGCCAAGAAACCTCAGAAACCAGCATAAACACTTCAAAAACATGCAAAGTACACAAAGGAGAAGGCTTAGGCTAAGTAGCTTACCAGTGAAGGGCTGGCTTGGCAGCGGGTTGAGAGTCCGCAAAGGGCTGTTGAGGAAGGGGCAAGGGGGCTCAGGGGGACAGGTGAAGCTTGCGTAGGCCTCCTCCTCCTCAAGAGGTAGTGGAGGCTCTAGGGGAGGCTCTGAGCTGGCCCCCCCATTACTCAAAGCCACCTCCAGATCCCGGAGCTCCTGCCCAAAGCCCTCTAGTCCTGCCATGCCCTCAGAGGTGTCCTCTGGCAGGTCCCCTGCTCCCTCCTGCGGCACCCGACGAACTTTCTTGGCCCCCTCAGGCCATGGTCCTGGCATCCCATTGAGCTGAGGAGGAGGCAGGTGGCCAGGGCCCTCCCCTGCACCCCCAGCCAGTCTCCCACTCCCCAGCTCCTCCTCCTCCCCTTCTCCCACATTGTCCTTGTCCTCCTCAGGCAGTAAGCTGCGTTTCTTAGTCCGGGAGCCAACAGGACTGGGCTCAGGAGGAGGCCGCTCGCCATCATAGGGAGCAGACCAGGTACGGCAAGCTCGGACACAGCGGTCCACACCACGGCGTGCCTCACGCAGATACTCCAGGTAATTGTCTTCCAGTTCACCAGGCTCCTCTGCAGGGCTTGGCCTTCGGCCAGGGCTGGAGGCGGGGGATGAAGCAAGCCCTGGTGAGCGAGGGGCTGGGGCTGGGGACTCGGAGCCACCTAAACTCTGCTGTCGCAGGAAGAGAGCCAGACGAGATGGTGTAGAGGGCCGGGGTACGGTCACCACAGAAGAGGAGTCAACACTTGGGCTTCCAGGGCCTGCAGATGGGAAAAAAACATAAGAGGGATCGAAGAGACAGAGGCCCAGGAAGAAGGATGAGACATCTAGGGAAACTGAGAGAGAAGGTAACGAGGCAGCAGAAACATGGTACAATTCAGACAGCTAACTCTCCACCCTCCAAATAAAGCTTTTCCTCATCCATTACTCCATCTCACCACCACCAACACCAAAGAAACAACGGATACAGAAAGAATACTGGACTAGAAAGGAACAATTTACCCCAAAGCTAAATTTCTTTGGTGAAGTTAAGGATCCACCCTGCAAGATTCCTCATTTACTTCCCCAAAGATAGAATGCCACTCATGGCCACCTCCCTAACCCTCCCTTCTTGTTAGGCTCCCCCAGAATCCAGGCCATACCCGTGATGTCCTCCCTTCTCCCTGACTCTCTGCTAGGCCCACCTCGTGCCCACGAGGCATGCTCTGGACGGGGTGGGCTGGGGGCACAGTGCCGACAACAGCGTGGGATTAGGGAGAGAAACTTGTCTGCTGCTCGTCCATATAGATCCACATCACGCACAGCTGGCTTCTGGCTCAGCATCACATGGTTACATGGGACAAGATACCTAGGAAAGACAAGAGAAAAAGGATACAGGATAAATCAGGAAAGAAGGACCGGGTTTTGGAAAACATCAGGCCAATGGAATTGCCTCCAAGAGGAAACACATGAGCAACCCCAATACAACCCATTGCCCCAGCAATGCTCAGGATTCAGGATCAGCCATCCCTCAGCCCTGACCGCACAGGTACCTGAGAACCAGCTGCAGCAGGACATCCTCACAGCTGAGGTTCAGTAGGGTCCTGAAGAGACTGAGAGAGACCATGCAGAGCTGGAGAGGTGGGAGAGGAGGGAAGGAGTCACCATAAGAGCTCTCTACCCTCCATGATGTTTCCCAAATGGGAACCCTCCCAGACCCTGGCCCAACCAACCACTCCTAGAACAACAACATGCACAGGGCGTAGCATATAAAAGTCATTCAATAAATGATAAAATGATGTTTGTGGGCAAGACTTCACTATTAACAGATAGGAATGAACCATATGTCAAAGTCAATGTATTTCTATAGACCCGTGGTCGGCAAACCGTGGCTCGCGAGCCACATGCGGCTCTTTGGCCCCTTCAGTGTGGCTCTTCCACAAAATACCACGTGCTGGCGTGCCCGTACAGTGCGAATGAAACTTCGTGGCCCATGCACAGAAGTTGGTATTTTGTGGAAGAGCCGGTATTTTGTGGAAGAGACACACTGAAGGAGCCAAAGAGCCGCATGTGGCTTGCGAGCCGAGGTTTGCCAACCACTGCTATAGACCATACACGTATCAGCAAACACTCTAGCTATATTCACCAGTCAGCAGAGATTCCAGCAATACTTAAATAGAATGAATATCCATGAAAAGAGACCCTAGGAAATACTAAAACTGAATAAGTAACAAGATACAATAGCAACATGATAACTAGGTGAATACCTGTCAGCAGAGATTGTAGCAGCACAGTAACTGAATGCCTACCAATAAGAAAACAGAGGGAACCTGGAAAAATACCAGCTGGGATAAGGGCGGGGCTGTGAACAGGTGGCGAACAGGCGGTGAGTCACCTCTCCAACACCAGTGTTATCTCTCAGAAGGTAGGCTAAAGAAAAGCTCAAGGGCAGCTGACAGGAAAAGGAAAAAATAGGTGGGTCCAGAATAGGGGAAAGCTTTTGTTTTAGAAAAGAAAGGGAAGAGAACAGACACACGTAAAGTCTCCCTCATTCTGAATCCCCACAGCACTTTGTATAAACTTCCCTTATGGCAAGTATGTCAGACCTTGAGCTCCCTGAAGACAACTATTGGGTCTCAGTCTAGGGCACTACATGCACAGTCTAGGTGCTCATCATTTACTAAATGAGAATTAAAAGACAGCCACAGTGGGAAAGAGAGGAGATAGCAGTTCACATTTCGGACAGCATGGTTGTCTGAATGACAATTTTAACTGGCAATAAAACATTCGGACTCACGGAAAGGTCCTAATCTCCAGAACCTGCAAATACTTTGCCTTACATGGCAGAAGGGACTTTGCAGATATGATTAAGGGTAACAGAATTTGACATGGGAAGATAATCCTGGCTTATCAAAGTGGCCCAATCAAATCACAGGAGTAAGCAAAGAACCTTTTCCTGCTAGGTTCAAAAAAAAAAGCGGGGGGGAGAGAGATTTGAAACATGAGAGGGACTCAATCCACCATGGATGATTTTGAAGATGGAAGAAAAGGGCCCTAAGCCAAGAACTGGTGGGCCTGTAGGTGGAAATGGTCCTCAGCTGACAGCCAGCAAGAAAACAGATCTCAATCATAACTACAATGAAAGAAATTCTACCAAAAAGCCAAATGAGCAAGAATCTTCTCCTAGAGCCTCCAGAAAGGAATGCAGCACCCGCAACACTGACCTTAGCCCGGAGAGATTGTGGCAAACATATGACCTACAGAACTGTACTATAATAAATTTATGTTGTTTTAAGTCACTATGCTTGTGGTAATTTGTTATTACAGCAATAGAAAACTAATACAAATAGGCAGACAGGCTGGCTAGTGAGCATGATTTACTTTAAGCCACAAATGAGGCCACAGAAGTTATGAAGTCCAGCCAACAGAATCAAACTTTAAAAGGCCAAACAACAGAAAGGAAAGATCTGCATGATCAACACAGGCATCCTGAAATCAGAAGACATCTGGTTCATCCAAGAACCAGGAATCAAGGTTCCTGAGGACAGGGGACCAAATGTGAGACTAATAGAAACATATGCTAAAGACAATGAGGGAGAATCAAAGAAGTTAAGATTAAGACAAAAGCAAGATGGGTACAGGCCAGCACAGAAGAAGAAGAAAATGACCTAAAGAAGGAAATCAACAGTCCCAAAACATAAACAGGATATTCCTTGAGGTCAAACATAAGCATAGTGAGAAATAAAATTTTTTATATCTTTGTAAAATTAAAGTTTTGACATCTATTCTCTTGGTTTATACCAATAATTCTTAACCATGACATCTATCATAATTACTTTTTGAAACATTTTTAAAAATACACATTGTACGTCTACTCCCAAAGATTATAACCCGAGACATCTAAGGCAGAGCTTAGAACCTGTTGTAGTTATTTTCAAATTTGGAAGTGTATACTTGATTCAAAACACTGGTCTGATCAGAATGAGATTCAAATATCTCACATATACTCTAACATAGCTATTCAAAAACCTCACCTATACAAAACGTATCGATCTGGGAACCTCACCTACCTGGAACCCTACTACCAAGTATGTCAATTATCTAGAACAGTTCTCTAGAACCTTTCATGATCCAAGAACTTCTGTTTTAAACACAAGGACCCAGGGAACTCCAATTATTTGTAATTAAAGGAAACCAAAATGACTGCAGAGCTAAAATAAATGCTATGAAGTCCATGGTTAAATTAATGCTTTACTCTCCCAGAAAGACTTCAGGTCTTTATCACTTGGAAACTATTTGCTCCTGTTTTATATACATTTCTATTGGTTAAAATACAAACTTCGTATCATGGTCTGAACCCTGCCTACTTCTCTACTTTCATCTCATTACCTTCTTTCCCTTGCTCACTACACCTCCAGTCACACTGGTCTTTCATTTCCTCAAATACATTAACCTCTTCCCCATTCGTTGTCCTTTGCATGTTGCTCCCTCTGCCTAGACCAGTGGTTCTCAACCTTCCTAATGCCGTGACCCTTTAATACAGTTCCTGATGTTGTGGTGATCCCCAATTTCATTGTTACAAATTGAACATAATTAAAGCACAGTGATTAATCACAAAAACAATATGTAATTATATATGTATTTTCCGATGGTCTTAGGCGACCCCTGTGAAAGGGTCGTTCAACCCCCAAAGGGGTCGCGAGCCACAGGTTGAGAACCGCTGGCCTAGACTATTCTTCCATTTGCTCTTCAATAAGCTACCTCTCTCATGACCTTTAAGTCTTAGCTCAATCTCACCTCCTTGAAGAGGTTTTTTTGTGTGGCTTTTTTTTTTTTTAACCACCATTTTATTGTATAAGCACCCTGTTTGCTTTTTCATTACAATGACTACAATTTTCAATTATTTCAGTAATGTGTTTGTTTGCTTATCTATCTCCTCTATACAGGAAGCACCATGAAGTCAGCATCCATGTCTACCTAATATACCATTATATACTCAGTACCAGAGAACAGTATGGCACACAGTGAACAATCATGTTCAAGAGGAAGTAATGTAAGTAGATAGATGGGTGTGTACCCCAAGTTATAGCAGCTCAAATGCAGCAAATCCAAAGGGGGAAAAAGATAAGCATGCCAGTAGCAGCTGGGCCAGCTATCAAAGCAGACACAAACCTGAAAAAGCAATCTTAAGTCACCCAAAACAGGCCACAGAACACTACATGACTATTTCATGCCAAAGATGTATCATGTCAACGATACATCACAAGTGTAGTAAAATGGAAAAACCTAAAGCTATGATGAGCACCCAAAGTCATCCAGAGAAGGAAATTGTGTTCTAGAGTCATAAATTACAAAAGCAGGGAGGCATATTAAAACCTGTACCAAAATGGTTAAAAGTTAAATAGTAGAAAGTAAATGCTGTCAACTTTAAAGTGATTGCTGGAGACAAAGGCCAAAGAAGGGCAGTGACACCCTCCCAGAACAAAGGTCAGAGAGAGAAGATGGCTCACCCAAGTAAGCCAGGACAGAGGTAGGGGCCATACCCGGGAGTTGCTGCCAATACGGGCAACGAGGGTGTCAAGGATGGTGTGGGTGTCATGCCGGTGTAATAGCAGGAATCGCAGGAAGGTACGGAGCAAGGCAGGCTCTGAAATACTCCGTAGGAAAAGTTCCAGATAGGCGGTACTGGCGATCATCTCCTCCACAGAGGTCTGGATGAAGGGAAGGGAAAGTTTGGAAATTTAGGGCTTCCCTGCACATATACTGGAGTCATTTCCCGAGTTTTAAGGAGGAACTAGGAGCAGACAGGGAAAAGGGGATGAGTACTTAGACCACTGTTTCCCACATTCATCCTGGCGGTGAAGTTGCCATCATCAGCCTAATCCCCTATTCTGTCTTGCTACCCATGACTCTCACCTTGTGCAGGGCAGGGCCCATGACAGGTACCAGGAACCCATTATGGATATAATCAACCAGCTGCTTCTGCACCAGAGGGTGAGCCACCTACAGGGGTATGAGAAAGAGGAAGGAGGATTGTGAGGGGAGCCACTGTCTGAAAGGGAATAGAATGGCACAGTAGGCACCCTACCTTCAAGATGACAGAACAGCAGAACTCCAGGGAATGCATCCCCTCCCACTCCATCACCCCAGAATGCCCAAGCACCAGACCTGCTGAGAACCCCAGTCCCACCTGAATGACTGCATTGCAGAACTCTAGGGAACTCATGAAGAGTGCAAGGGCTGGCACTCCCAGCCAGTCCTCCCGTCGCAGACAGTGCCAGTCATCCCCTGGAACTTCAATCTTTCGGGGCAATGAAGAGTAGAGGGCACTCAGCCCTGTGGCCAGCACCTGGGGGCCATCCCCAAGGATAGGTTACCAAAGGTTCACACAATATAAGAAAGGGGAACAGGGCAGCTATTAACCCAGAGTTTTGATTAGAATAAGGGGAAGGTCTATGACCAGAGCAGGTATTTAATTACCCAACATTCCAAGACAACCTGGAAACACTGGCCCATGTAGAGCCTTAGTTCCTGCCCTATGCACCTAAGCCATGGTTTCATCCCCACCCAATTCCAGGCATTCCTTTCAAAACCAGGGTCTACTTCCTGAGGAGAGCCCTGATACACAGACCCTCTACATCTCCGATCCAGTGCCACACACCATATCCTACCCCCCCATCCCAGGAGGTGCTGACCGGGCAGAAGTAAGAGTGATCTGCGATGTAGCGGCCCACGGTGGGGCTCCCAGCTGACAGAGCCATAAGCAGGAGTAGGGCATCTCGGGCCTGCTGGCCCAGGGTGCCCTCTCGATGGACGAAGGGAACAAGGCGAGAAAAGAGGAGAAGACGTGGAGCAGCTCCAGGCTCAGGAGGTGGCTGCAGGAAGAACTCAAGCAATGAAGGCTCCCGGGCCAGACACACACACAGCTGGCTGAGAAGTAGCACCAGGCCGTCATCCAGTGCTGGGCTACTGGGCACAGGGCGGCCACAGGCATCCAGCAAGGTCAGCAGAGCCTCACGAACTGGACCATGCCGCAAGAGTGGCTGGCGAGCTTCGCTCACCAGCATCTCAAATAATTTCAGTTGCTCAGCCCGCCGTTCCTCAACCCCATCCCCAAGCTCATCCCATTGAAGCTGCCAGGCCAACACACGGGTTAGCAGATCCTCGCGCAGAGCAAACTCCAGCAGGGGCCCAGGGGCATTGGGGGCTGAAGGGACTGCATGATCCTCTGCCAGCAGCGTCAACATCTGGTAAGTATGGTTGCGCACAGCACTGAGATCATCTGCACCCCCAGGAGCTACCCGAGGGCCTTGTCGCTCCAGGATTCGCACCACCTGGGGACACAGGACAGAAGATAGAGGGAATCTAAGATGATAAGGTGACTAAACGACACACTGAGAGAACAAAGAAAGTTAGGAGGACTCAGGAAGCCAGTAGACAAGACCCTTTGGCATATATTCTCCTACCTGGGACCAGTGATTCTTGAAGACCATAAGGCAGGTCTCAGGGTCAGCCACGACAGGGGTCTGCAGACTGGCCCCTTGAGGTACACGGTGCCCAGGGCCCCGGGAGGCCAGTCTGCTCAGCCAGTTCATCCTCTCCATGAGGCCAGCTGGGCAGGGCCAGCGGCCAGAGGACCACACTCTGAGAATTTGCCAGCTGGAGGCTTTCTCCACTTGTGTTTCCAGTCAGCTTCATCTGGTCTATAGGAGCCAGTAGCTGGCCATGGAGCCAGAAGATATACCAGGCTCCGAGTGACAAGCCCAGAGGTTGCTGACCAGTCCAGACTTGCAAATCTAATTCAAAAAGAGAGAATGGAAGAGATCAACAGAAGTTTGCCACTCTCTCCTACCCAGCAGGAAGAACTCAGAGCCACCACGCCACTGAAAATTACACACACACACACACACACACACACACACACACATATAATCAGCATCTTAAACTTAAGTCTGAAATAAAACTCATTTCTACCACTAAACCTATTATTCCCCCAGCCTTCCCTATCTCAATAAATAGCAACATTTTCACCTACATGATCAAGCCAAAATCCTGGATATCATCCTCATTTCTTTCTCTTACTTCTAATATCCAGTTCATCAGCAAACCGTATCATCTCTATCCTCAAAACACATCTCACTATTACAATAGCTTCCAATCTGGCATCCATACTTCCAGTCTTACCCCTGGGAGTCTATTCTACACACAACAAGCAGAGTGATATTTTTAAAACCTAAATTATCTCTCTCCTAGTAACTATCCAATTTCCTTACCTTGGCCTATAGGGCCCTATATAATCTAATCTGTGCAACCACCTACCATCCTCCTCCTCACTCACACTTTACTCGTACAGGCCTTTGTGAATACGTCCCCCTTCCCTCCGCCCGTTACTCAGTTCTTTACAAATGCCATCTCCTAAGAGAGGCCTTATTCAACAATTCTATCTAAATAGCACATCTTCCCACCTTCACTCTAGCTTCCTGATCCTACTTTCTTCTTAGCAGTTTTCACTACCTGAAATTATTTATCTATCATCCCACTAGAATGTAAGTTCATAGAGGGCATAGTTTATCTGTTTTATTTAACGTTGTATCCTCAGTGCCTGAAGACTCAATATTTGTTAAATGTATGAATGCTTAAGTGAATGAAGTAATAAATGAATGAGTGAACAAATGAACAATCAAGAAATCCAGTCCTGATCTGACTACAACCCTCTGATACTGTTGAGGAATAAACTTGTTCTGCCTATCACAGTTCCCTCCCTAGAAGCCTACCCAGTAGGAAGTGGACAAACAGACCCTTAATGTCTGAATACTCTTAAAAGGTGGAAATGCAGAGCCAACTGAAAGGGCACATTTTTTAACTCTACCAAGGAACACAGGGACACACACCCATATACACACATATTCCCCACTCTTGTCAGATACATTCAACACTCACTCTTGGGGATATGACATGACACCTTCACTAAAGAAAGGGAAAAAGTAACAAAATAGTTGTTGGCTCACAGTTCCTTCTCCATCACACCTACCACCCCCCTGAGCAGTATTGTTTCTCAAGAAAGTAAAAACTTCAGAGGAAAGGTGTGGTTCAGTTGCCCTTCCTCTTTATACTCAACAAGGGCTGAAGAAACCCAGAGACCTGGCAACAGCCCCACATTGCCATCCTCTTCAACCCAGATATTCTCTCTCACCATTACCAGCTCACATATAAAGGAATGTAGCAACTATGCTTAAGGAAGCCTTCTATAGAACCGGAGACAGTGTGTACAACGGGTGGGACCAATCCTAAATAGCAAACAAGATTAACTCAGTATACATCCACACTGATAAAGTACTGAGCACTGTGCTGCATAAGCACTGGAAATACAAAAAATGGATAAAAACTGCTGGGGGAGCATAAAGAAAAACTCCAGTAAAAATTATGAACAGAGGGATTTACAAAAGTGCCGGGGGGGGGGGGGGGATAAAGGGAAGCAACTAATTCTGCCCAGGAGGTTATAAAATTTCAGAAAGGTGTTATCTAACTTAAATCTTTTAACAACAGATACTGGCCACAAAGAGAGCAGAGGGAAAGAAAGGCCTTCTTCATATTAAAAACAGTATGCAAAAAAATATGGCACTATAAAAGAGCATAACGAATTTGAAGAACAGTTGCAAGTTTGGTGTGGCTTACAGATTATCTAGAGAAGAGAGATACAATATTGAGTTGAAGGGTAAATATGGGTGAAGGTTATAAATATCACTGAATATCATATTAAGGAGTTTGGGTTTTATCTATGGATACCCTAGAAACAAAGGAGGTTTTTAAACAAGGAAATTACAAGATCAAAATTGCCTTTAAAAATATGCCAGATAGCAATATAAGGTGGAGCAGAGAGACAGATGGGAGTGGACAATTTATAAGAATCTGTTTCAACAGTCTGTTTTAACCCACTGTATGCCATGAGCGTCTGTAGAAGCAAGCAGCGGGCCTTCCCCACACACCATTAACATCTATAAAAAAAAAAAAAAAAAATGTTTTCCCTAAGTGGCAGCCCTGACCAACTTTAAAATCATTTTCGTGAGAATTTTCAGCTGAAAATATTCAAGAATTATGAGTAATGTATTTACTTTTATAACATTCACTGCAAACTGATTTTTTTACTTAAATTCAAAATTTCGTGGCGTGTAGGGATGGTTTCCATTTGGGACACATGGCAGTTAACTGGTTAAAGAAAAAGAAATGGAATGAACTAACATGGTAAGTTCAAGATTAGAAAAGAAAAGGTAAAACTGAGGTTCACCTCTATCTTAGCATGTCATATACTGAATTTATACCTATACTATATCTGCCATTAATAACAAGCTCCTTAATGAAAGTGACCATATCATTCATTCTTCCCTGAAACTCAATGGCAACATAGTGCCTGGCATTCAAAAATGCTTGTGGAACTGAATGATGAATTAAAAATAATTATAACAGCTAACACATACTGAGTACTTACTTTGAGTCAGGCTCTATTCTAAGCACTACATGTAGTACCTCATTTAAACCTAGGTGTACTATTATCTCCATTTTAGACATGGTGAAATCAAAGCCTAGAAAGGTTAAATAAATTGTCAAAGCGAGCCAGCTAGTAAGTGCAAGACTGGGATGCATACGCAGAAAATCTGCCTCTGGCTTTAACTTATTCATGAAATAAAAGCAACATGACATGGCAAACAAATGGAAGATAAAAGAAGATCTTAATATGAAGTATAGGAGACTCAGTAAAAGATAATGCCATTAACAAACTAGGAGTATACTAGTATAACAAAGGGAATTGTGTTTTAAAAAAGAGAATGAGTACAATTTTGACATACTTATAGGATATCTATCATGTCCAAGATTTAAGAAAGTAAAGGAGGAGGATTCTTAAAAAAAAAAAAAAAAAAAAAAAAAAAAAAAAACTGTGAAGGTAATCAGAAATGGAAGGAGAAATCCAAGAAATAGTGGTAATCTAGAAATCAAGGGTTAAAAAAAATGTTTCAAGGAAGTGGTGTTGTTTTTTTTTTTTTTAAATATATTTTATTGATTTTTTACAGAGAGGAAGGGAGAGGGATAGAGAGTTAGAAACATCGATGAGAGAGAAACATCCATCAGCTGCCTCCTGCACATCTCCTACTAGGGATATGCCCGCAACCCAGGTACATGCCCTTGACCGGAATCGAACCTGGGACCCTTCAGTCCGCAGGCCGACGCTCTATCCACTGAGCCAAACCGGTTTCGGCAGAAGTGGTGTTTTTACCATAAGGTATAGTCTACAGAGAGATTAAGTAGAATGAAGATTGAAAATGGTCAGTTGGTTTTAGCAATCGTATTTTAGATAAACTTAGGAAAGTAAATGGTTAAAGAATGACTAGGAGCTAAAGATGAGTAAGATGCAATTTCAGGAAATTTAGTAATACTAGGAAGGATGAAAATAGGGCAATAGTTTAAAGAAGCTGGGAGGGAGGGCGGGGAGTCAAGAAGAGTTATTATTGTTTGGTTTGGTTTGGTTTGGTTTGGTTTGGTTTGGTTTGGTTTGGTTTTGGATGGAGAGCCTCAAAGATATTTATCAAATGAGGAAAAGAAATCTGAAGAAAGTAACAGGTTATGAAGAAAGTAAATAAGGTGAGAATAACTGAACAAAAAATAAAGTATAGGATTAGTCTGAGAAAAAGAGGTATACTACTTTCTCTAAGAAAGATCAACAGTAATAAAGAATGGGTGCTACTTTAGGTAAATCCAAACTCTGAAACAGAGAAGCTAATATCTACCACTACCTCCTCCACCCAACCTTTTCTCCATCACGCACTCAAGAGAGTGGGGGTGAGGGAGAAGAGAAGGGGTGAGAAGGTGGTAGAGACACAGAATGGATGCTCAGCCTTTCACACGTGGTTTTCTATAAACCATCAAACACAGTCATTCAAACTAGTAACCATCAGCAGCATGAATATACCAGAAAAGGACTTACCCATCTTCCCAAAAACTTACCGTCCCAAGTAGGCATGGGTTGGAGAAGGCAAAGACTATAGTTGAGAATCTTTTTACCAAGTCCCCTGTTACTATCCTTACTAGCCCTCTCACTGTTATTAGCCCTGAGATGCTGTATCATCTCTGCTGAATTCCTTAAACTGCCCCTATCTCCATAAATATCATCCCTTTATTAATTTTTTCCAAACCTAATTTGTGTTATCTGCTATCTAAAAAGATCCTGACTGAGACAAGAGTATTACTGTTTACAGACTGCTTTCTCAGTCACATCTCATTTGAGGACTGAAAACAATAGAGGCCCTAAGCTCAAGAAAGAGAAACAAAAAGAAGTAGGTAAAGCATGAGTTCTGGAGTCCCTCAAGCAAAGGCTTGAATCTCAGTCCACATTTTCCAGCTATGTGACCTTAAATAATCACTTCACACATTGGAGCCTCAGTTTTTTCATCTATAAGTTTCTCATGAAATAAATAGTGACTGTTTTAGGAATTAAATAAGATAACCTATGTAGCACTCCAGGCATAAAGCAGGTGCTCTGTAAAAGACATTTATCTTTCCCCACTTCCTGCTCCTGATTCTGTCTCACCAAGGTGCCCTCATCTCCGACTGAAAGACCTAACCTGTGCTGGAATATCCATTCTCACCACCTCACACATACCCTAGGGAGCTGAAGAAAGGCCAAGCATCCAGTCTCGGCAAAGTAAGGCAGTAACATGTTCCAAACTAAACTGCTTCCAGCTTCTAGAACTTAATTCCAAAAATTAACAAACCTACTTTGCAATATACTTGGGTGCCCACTTCTGCTCCACTGCTTAACTAACAAAGGGCACTGCTTACAGGCCCAAGGGGAACTGGCCTCCTGTACCTCTCCTCAGTCCCACCCCATCTCTTTACAAAGACCTCAAGGACAAGAGCCAGGCTGGAATCAGTGTCCCAGAACCTAAAAGCCAGCACTTAACCTGGGCCCTGTTTCATATACTGCAGAAACACAAGAAATCATAGCTTGATGTCCCTTATCACCTAGTTAGTCTTCCTCACTCCCTGTTAACCCTGTAAAGTTCAGAATAAGACAAAGAAGACTGTGGAATCACCACTCTATTACAGATTTACCTTCAGGTTCCAGCCACAAAGAAAAAAGGGGAAGAAGGCAATGATCTTTCAGACCCACAAATAGTCAGGCACTCTTCTTAGGGCCCAAAACACTCAGCAAGTGTTCACCAACCACAGAACAGCAAGCACAGGACAGGAAGTGGCTCGGCCTCACTTATGAACCTTTGCCCTGGGAGAGGCAAAGAGGAAAAGGGAGCTGGGGGCAGGGATACACCTGCCAACATGTACAGCAGGCAGAAAGGGACCAGAATGACCTTCTAACAACAGGTCAATAAAATCCTAAGGCTCCTCCTCCCGCAGTGGCTCTTTCTAGGCAAGATGACTGATACTGATATAAGAGGTATGGGTGGGCTGTTATCCTAAATAGTGAAAATAGAAAGGCCGGATTAAAACCTAATAGGAATAAGGGGATAGGGAGAATGGGGGAAGATCTACTCCAAAGAAGCCTACCAACCTAGAGCTCAGCTTACGTATCTTGTCTATCCCCCTGCCTGTGTGTGTAAAACAAATGGGCTATCAGTATATGGTCCTAACTCACTACCTTACCTCTCCCCAGGACCTCTGCTTCTCACAGGGAATCCTCTCATCTGACTCCAGCAAAGCACTTATAACTCACAACATGAATCACATCTTAACTTCCATTTATAACAGTGAATCCCCATGTCTCACATGATTATCTCTACCCCTGCTGGGTATGTGTGCCAAAGAAGGTGTCATAAAAGAAGTGAGGCTGAACTAGATCTTAAAAATGAGTAAAGTTCACTGAGTAGAGAAGAAAAAGCATTTCTAGTAGAAGCAGCAGCTATTACAAAGATTTCAAGGCTCAAAAAAGTAACAAATGTGTTAAGGAGCTGTGAACAATTTCTTCAAGCTAGAACACAGAGTAGGGAGTGGCAGGAGATGAGGCCCGAGAGGTGAGTTCAGGCCAAATGATGCATATTAAAGAATTTGGATGTTGTCCTGCAGTACACAAAGAGCCAAAAGTTTTTCAGCTGAGGAGTTCCATGAACAAATTTGTATTTTTAGAAAGATCATTCTAGGGACAGACTAGAAAAAATCAAGTTTGAAGGCAGGAGATTGTTGGAGGTAAAATGTCTGGATGGGAGAGAGGAGGAAGTAAACTAAAGCTTTTAACAGTGAAGTTATAGCAGTGGAAATGAAGATAAAAGAAATAACAGAGAACAGAATGTAGTAAGATTTTAGTGACTGATTAAATGCAAGGACTGAAGGAGCAGAAATAATGGAAGATGACACCGAAGTCTGGATTGAGGTGGGGCCTACAGTGCAAAAGCATGCTTTCAGAGCAAAGACAACTTCTGTTTTGGACATGTTAAATCTGAGATACCTTTGGAGATGTATAGTAGATCCCTGAATACTTGTGTATATAATTGGAATCTAGGGAGAGACTGAGACTACATACAGAGAAGTAATCACCTCACGACGCATTTTTTATTTCATATTCTCTCTCTAAATTGAAATTATTTTTTCACGTGTCTAACTTTCCCAATTAGATTGAGAATTCCTTGAGGTCATCACACCTGCGTGGCTAAAAGAGACCTCAGAGGACCATGTCTTCTTTATCTTATGATCTAATAAAATGTGAGCATCACACAGGCAGACTCTATGCTAAAGAAGTATTTGCTGAATGAATAAATGAATAGATGAATGAATGAATTTGTTCTCCCAGCACTTGGAAGAATGCCTGACACTAGCAGATGTGAAATAAATGGTTACACACATGTTTCTATCTCTACATTCTCATCCTCATCTATGTTCCAACTTCCCAGATCTACCACTGAGCTGTATGTCATAAGTCAAAATCCATTATACTTAATGTATGACTATTCATCAAAGAGTTCGTATAGCAAACAATAAGCTTACCAAACCCAGTGCTTTCTCCAAAATAATCCAGAACTTGGACAGTCCCAAAAAACCCTCTGACACATGACTTGACTCATCTTATCACTATCATAATGTGATCCAGGTATTATGTATACCTGTTCCTATGTCATTGCGACAATTTAAGCAGAACCCTCATCCCTGTCACCCTCAAACTAGAACAATTGCAAATCATTAAAAAAAAATGCTTTCTGCCAGTATAATGTCCTCCATGTCATCACAACCCTTCCTATACGCCATGTGTCTTTTAGTCCACATCACCTTCACTCTCTATTACAAACTTTCTCTCTCCAAGTCACTCTTACTCTCAGAAGACCAAATTTGGGTTCAGCTTTGACACTGTATCAGTAGGTGACCTCCGGCTTCCTAATTTGATTCCTCATCTATAAAATAATAATTCCTGCCCTTGCCAACTTCACAAGTTATCTATGTAAATCCAGTAAAATTTGAGATTGTGATGTGAAGTAACTGGTTCAGATGTCAGAAATTATATAGAATTA
Organism: Myotis myotis; assembly: GCF_014108235.1. NCBI lineage: Eukaryota > Metazoa > Chordata > Mammalia > Chiroptera > Vespertilionidae > Myotis > Myotis myotis. Next base: position 43,612,180 of record NW_023416314.1, read on the forward strand.
CTATATAAAGACATGCTTCCTCAACATAATAAAACACTAAATGTCTGGAATTCACTAACCAGTAGAAATAATTTTCTTATTAAAATATAGGGCTGTTACTTTTTATTTTGGCAAATAAGGCCATTTTTTTAAACCCACCATCTACTATCACCATTATTTCATTAGTGGGAGAGCACTTTACCACCAAAAGAATAGAAATAATTATCTCCAAATAAATTTCTTTATGAAAAAACTCATGTTTCCTATGTAGTCTTTCTCTCCTTCCACCTTGGATGGATGAAAACTTTATCATGGGCTGGCAAAATCCTTGGCCCAATGTTTAGGAATCACTGCTCTAAACCCTGTTGTGATACATATAGGTTCTACAGGGTTCTGACTGTCTGGGCAGGTTGCCAAAGGTTCTACCAGCATGAAAACCTGTTTGGCACCAGAGAGAAGCAATGAAAACATACCATGGGACAGAACAGTAGTTGGTTCTGATGCTGGGAATCTGGAGCAGAATGGGAACTTGGGCTGCCCCCAATTCTCAGAGAAGGGTCTAGATAGGGAAGGCCTCGCTCCTCCTCATGTTGGGGAAGGTGTCTAGCCTTTGTGGTAGACCGTCAGCACAGAGGGAAATTTATTGGTGGGAAAGTGGCTATTATCGCTGAGTGCCAGCCCAGCTTTCCAGAACTTTCAAATTTTTCCTGTGCATGTGGGTTGGCAGGGAGATAGGAAACCTGTAAAATGCTAATAAAGTGAAACCAATATCCAGTCGCGGAGGAAAGAACAAATTGCAAAGGTACAGAAGAAAACTGGGGGGGGGAGGGAGGGAGTAGAATAAATGTTCAATATCTTTAAAGTGGTGATGACTTCACAGATGTAAACATGTCAAAATGCATCACACATGTACATTTTAAATACGAGCAATCTACTGTACCTAAAATGTACCTCAATAGTTTTTGTTTTCGTTTACCTGTAAGAATATGAGAGCAAAGGCTTCCTCATTGGGAGCCTAAATATAGTGTCGTATGCAATAAACCATGTGATTCCCATGAACGTAGAATCAGTGACCAAACTTGGTTAATCCAGTCTATATGACAACCACCAAAGCCCCATTGCTCAGCACAGGTGAGGAGCAGTGCAGGAGTAAGGTTGTCCAGAAGCAGGTGGAGAGAAAATCTGGGCAAAAACAGCCCCAAAGAATTCCATGAGAGGGACCATCTTCAAGTTTGCAGTCCCAAGGAGGAACCGGAGGGAACGGGTCCCAGTGATTACTCTGTTGAAGACTAAGACTAAAAAAATAAAATTAAATTAAAAAAACAAACGGTTTCATAGCTACTATCAACCCATGATGCCTTTCTTTTTTTTTTTTTTTTTTTCCTCCGAAATGTGTAGGGCCCACGGGAGCAGAAGTGCCAGGTGCACAGCACTTAGACCTCAGCTGTCCTACTCAGGCTAGAACTACCGCTCTCACTGGCCAGGACAGTCCACTGCAGCAGCCTCGGAACCAAGCTCCCACCCTTATCCAAACCTCGCCACCCTCAGCCCTTCCTCCCGTGCCCCGCCCTCAGCTCCCTCCCCAAATCACTGCCAGCCCACCTTCGCCCTCGCCTCTCCCCCTCCCCGCACGGGCCTGACTCCCACACTCGGGTCCCGGGGCGGCCCTCACCCCAGCCCGCAGGAGCCCCCGCCCCTCCAGTTCACAAGTCCCTTCCACCCGGCCCTTCGGAAGGCGCCGCAGCCCCTCCTCCAGGCCAGCTCCTCACCTGCGCACACACCCCTATCTAACCCGGCTCCCCCACCTGAGACACTCACACCCGGCCGCTCGCCACACGCCAGCCCTCGCCCTGTCCCTTCACCACCCCTACAGTCACCGAACCCGGGGCCGGGATGGCCAGTGCCTCGTCCCCTCGCGCGCTCTCCGAGCCCTCCCACCCCTACTTACCGTTCACGCACGGAACCCGGACCTTGACCAGGCCCGACCGCCGTGGAACCGCTAGGTGAGTTCAGGCCGCCGCCATCGCTCTGGAGGCGCACCAGCCGCGCCCCGCCCCGCGCCCCACGCAATCCGCGCCCCCGCGCACCACACGTAACCGCCCAGAGACGCACGATTGGGCAGTGGCGCGCCAGCTCATTGGCTAGACCGGGCCTGAGCCAGAGCGTCGCTGCCCGTTTCCAGGCAACGGCCGAGCGCCGGGGCGGGGCCACCACGGCCTTCCGAGCGAGGAGTACCGCCTCTTCCCCCCCGATCCCGCCCCTTCACACTGTACACCCCGCCCCTCGGGAGGACTCCGGCATGTCACTGGGGAAGACCTCTGGGGAGGCGGAGGCCCACGGGCGAGGGGCGGAGCCTGGAGGGTGCGGGGGAAGGTCGATCCGCTGGACCGAAGGCGGGACTGACTTTAAGAGCCCGGAAAAGGCCTGAGAGCGGGGGATTAGGAGAGAGATGGGCTGTAAGAGACGAGCACGGAAGGGACTGAACCTCGGGTCCTGGGCGGTGCTTGGAGTGGAAGAGTGGGCGTGGAAGGGGCGGGGCGAGCACGAAAGGGCAGGTCTGGAGGGGGAGTGTCAGGGGGTGGGCGGGGCCTGTGAGAAGCGGTGCCACGGAAGGAGCTGACCGCTAACAATCAGGGTTGTTTTTGCTCCGACTGTACGCAGGGCTTGGACAGTACCTGGGCGATGACCGCTCCTCTGGGCTGCTCAGCACTTTGCTGCCCCGTGACCCCTTGCGCCCTGTCTTACTCAGTTACTCAGGAACACGGAATAAGCGCCTCCTTGTCAGGCGGGGTTCCAGATCAATTAGAACCGGCCTCTGTCCTCCAGGACCTCAGTCCTTTAATGAGACGATTGCAGCATAGAATAATAAGTGTCATGGAAGAACAGCTCTTAGCATGGAGATTTGTGGGTATAGAGGGTGAGGGGAAGAAGAGCTCAGGAGGAGATAATGTCTGAGCAAGCTTGTGAAACAAGCAAGAGTAAGATAAACTAAGAGATAAGGACGTTTCAGATAAGGTCTGCAGTTTAGCTGAAAGTATCCTATCAATGTTAATTCCTTGGTTTTGAACATTGTACTCTGGTTATATAAGATGATAACAGAAATGTGGGTAAGAAGTTTACAAGAACTTTCTGTACTGCTTTTATAACTTTTCTGTAAGCCTAAAAATAGTTGAAAATAAAAAAGTATTTTAAAAGAAGTGGAAGTTTCAGTTCAAAGGCACATACCAAGGCAAGGAAGAATGACAACATGTCAGGGATTGAAAGGCCAGAGACTGGGATTATAAGAGAAAAAGCAGATGGGAGGAGATAATTAGCTCAGATATAGACCCGGTGGGCTGCAGGTGACTGTGGGCTGGGCTATCCAAGCAGGGCCATACAGTGAGCACTTACTGGCATTGATAGGTCTGCAGCTAAGAGAGAGTTCTTAGAAGTCACTAGATGGGAAAGGAAATCCTGTGGCTGACCGAGATTGGCCAGAGGGAGTTGGGAAGAGGAAAGGCCTCAGACAGAGTCCTAAAAACACCAACACAAGGAATTGCAGAGAGGCTTATGGAAGAGACTAAGGAGAAATAAAACCAAGAACTATGGTGTCACAGAAGCCATGGGAAAAGAGGATTTCAAAAAACTAAAATGAAGTGTTGAAGGCTATAGATGTTTCTTCCAAGAAACACTCCGAAACCACAAATCTGATCACATCACTTAACTGTGCAGAACACTTCATAGGTTCCCTGTTGCCTTTAGATAAAACCCTAGGTTTATAATATGGCTGACAAAGCTCTCCCTGAGCCATCTTCTGTTCACCATTCAGCCTCATCTCACACTACTAGCCCCTCAAGTTCTCTTCAAAAAACAATTGCTGTTCCCCCAGTCACCCATGCTTTTTGAAGTCTCTATACCTTTTCACACACTATGCACGTTGCCTCTAATGCTCTTCACTCTCCCACCTCTATACCTAACTCCTGTTCATTCTGTAACACCCTGGCTCAGTTGGGAACCTTCCCATGTACTGCAATAGCCCTCTGAGTACCCACCTAATAGAGTACCCATCACATAGATAGATGTGTACTTACCTATCTATCCAACTATTTCCTCTACCAGACTATGAGTTTCTAGAGGCCAAGGATTGTTTCTCATTCACCATTTATCCCCAATACTTAGTATAATGTTGGTCTGGCACATAGCAGGTATTCTCATTATGACTTGTTGACTGAAAAATATGATAGTAGTAAAAGGGACATCAATTTGAAGAAGAAGTTTTAGGTTTTTTGTTTGCTTTGGTATGAGAGATTTAAGCATATTCACAGAAAGGAAAGCGAAAGAGTTGGAGCATCTAGAAAACACATCTAATAGCTGGTGGGATCAGGTACTAGAGGTAACAAGAAAGGAATGGTGCAAAAAAGCACCTCAGGATGGCACCTATAACCCTCATCCAGCAGGAATTAGGAAGGTGGAGGTGGTTGTAAGATAGGGTACAGATAATGAAAACAGAGCTCACATCTGATATGATAGGTGTTTGTCCCTGGAGACTAGTTCAGCACCTAACACAAATGATCCACTGGATAAATATTATTAAATGAATAAATAATGAGGCCCAAGCAGGGAACTTGCACAAAGTAAAACAGAATGAAAGTCTGAGCCTACACTGTCACCAGTCTTCTGTCTAGAAGGCCCCTGTGTAGTCCAGCTTGGCGGTGGTGGTGGGAGAGAAGAGGGTAGAGAAAAGGCCCAGCCTTGTCTCTGAGGCATGCACCCCCACCTTCTCCAGGGACCTCATTAGAGATGTTTAGCTGGGCAGGTGTAAACCCAGGACCTGGGAGACAGGGCGGGGTGCTGGAGCCACACTGCCTCCACCCCTCCAGTAGAGCTGGCCCTGGTTGTGTTGCTAAGAGCTTCAGAAACCAAAGACAGAGAAGTCACAGCTGGAGTCTAAGGGCTGCCTCTTCCAGGCAGGCAGGCAGGCACTAGTCTGCACCTCCGGAAGCAGCCTGCCAGCAGAGGCCCTGGATATCTCACACCCAGGCACCAGGCCACAGAACCATGAGCCAGGACAGCAAAGTGAAGACGACAGAGTCCAGGCCCCCTGTCCAGTCCAAGGCCAGGTGAGTGATCCTGGTCTCTTGTGTCAGATCTGTCTGCCTCACTAGATGGAGCCTGATTCTTCTTGGTGCCCCTAGTCACAAACTCAACATTGAATGATGAATAAATGTAACATGGCTCCCCCTCTTGCCACAGGAAGACGCTGCCTGTCCTGGACCCATCTGGGGATTACTACTACTGGTGGCTGAACACGATGGTCTTCCCTGTAATGTATAACCTCATCATCATCGTGTGCAGGTTTGGCAGGACTTTAAGGGAGGGGCTTTAGCACAGACACGGGCTAAAGAGCAAGGCTCAGGAGAGGGGCGGGGTCAGGGGGAGGGGAGGAGCCTAAGCAAGGGCCCAGTGGGGAGTGCTCAGTGGCTTGGGGAGACCACCTCAGGCACAAAGGGTGTCTTAAGCCAATCCCTTCTATCTCTGCCACACAGAGCCTGCTTTCCCGACTTGCAGCATGGTTACCTGGTGGCCTGGTTCGTGCTGGACTACACTAGTGACCTGCTGTACCTACTGGACATCGTGGTGCACTTCCACACGGGTCAGTGAGTCCCACGACTGACCCTTTGTTTCAAGTTCCCTTCCCAAAGAGAGCCCCTTAGTATCACGAAAGTGCCCCCCGCCCCCACCCTCCTGAAAGCACTTTCATATGCCTCCATGCTTGAGGACATCCTTATGCATACCGGAAACCCTGCAGCAGGGTTATACCTGCCCTCCCGCCCTGTGACTCTCTCCCTGTCCTACCCTGGCCTGCCCAAGCTCATCCTTATCACTGGAGCAGGCAGGTGCCCCACTCGGCCCTATACCTGACCCCATCCTACCCCTGACCCCATCGCCTCCCTCTCTTCCTCCCAACAGGATTCTTGGAACAAGGCATCCTGGTAGTGGACAAAGGTAGGATCTCGAGTCGCTATGTTCGCACCTGGAGCTTTTGTTTGGACCTGGCTTCCCTGGTGCCCACAGACGTTGCTTACGTGCGGCTGGGCCTGCACACACCCACGCTGAGGCTGAACCGCTTTCTGCGTGTGCCCCGCCTCTT